>NC_132933.1:17837945-18492616 GCF_047675955.1 Chlorocebus sabaeus | reverse complement strand
TATAGTGATTATGTAAGGAGAAATGAGAGTATAAAGTAATGCAGTGATAAGAAGTGGGGGAATCCAAGTACACAAGGAAGGAGAACAGACAGTAGGAGGTGGACTGATTGAATTGAGAGGGAGTAGTTAGGAAGAGGAGGCCATCAAGAATGGAGCCCCGTTTTCAGGCTTGTGCAACTGAGAACACTTGAGATAAGGAGCACTAGAAGAGGGGCACTGATGGAAAGATTAAAGGAAAACCATGAGTGGGGTTTCAGACATGCAAAGTTTGCAATGCCAGTAGGATATACATGTAGATATATCCAGTAAGCAGTCTTGAGCATAAGAGTGAATTCGGGATAGGTGAGAGAGATGGGTAGTCAATGGCATATAAATTATAGTGAAAGCAGTTTTTATGAGTTCACATGCAGTGAACATAGCCTCCTTCACTATCCTTCTTCCCCTTTTCACAGATAAGGTCTCAATGGAGTTATCTACCCTTGAAAGCATTTTTTTTTCCTTTCTTACCTCCTATTTGCTCATTAACCAACTGTAGTCTGGCTCCTGACACATCTAAAGGATGCTCCTAAAATGTAAGGAGGAGGTAGTTTAAGGAGAAAGGAGAAGGTTTGAAATAACTTACATAGGAAAGGAAAGTGGGAGCTGACAAGGGTCACAAAGGATTGTGTGGCAGTGCTGAGACAACATCCAAGTGAGGCCAAAAGTTGTCATTATGTAGGATCAGAGGAAACAAAGGAATGGCTTGATCTATGGTCAGAATTTTGTCAAGGACCAAATGAGTTCAGAGTATTGGCAAAAAGAATAGTTGAAAAGCAAGCACACTTAGGAACGTGACTGGAGAAAGAAGTCATGAAGCTAGTTGATTGCTGATAGACTGGGGTAAATGGATAATATAATGATTACATTTTCCCCTTACACAATCAAATAGTCATTTGAAAATGGTTTGTTTAAAGAGTTCAAACCTCTTCATATCTGTCACCCAGGCAGGGTACAGACTAGGATGAGGCAAGCAAAGTGCCTATGGTGCAAAATGTAAGGATCCCTCACTCTCAGGTGCCAACCCTAGGCCGAGTGCAGTGGCTCATACCTGTAATGCCAGCACTTTGGGAGGCCAAGGCAGGAGGATTCTTGAGCCCAGGATTCTTGAGACCAGCCTGAGTGACATAGCAAGACCCCATCTCTACAAAAAATTAAAAATTAGCTGCAGGGGCGCCCCCAAGATGGCCAAATAGGAACAGCTCCAGCCTCCAGCTCCCAGCGTGAGTGACACAGAAGACGGGTGATTTCTGCATTTTCAACTGAGGTACAGGGTTCATCTCACTGGGGCATGTCAAACAGTTGGTGCTGGTCTGTGGGTGCAGCCCGACCAGCGAGAGCCAAAGCAGGGCAAGGCATTGCCTCATCTGGGAAGCACAAGGCGGAAGAGAATTCCTTTTCCTAGCCGAAGGGAATTCCTTTTCCTAACCAAAGGAAATTGAGACACACAACACCTGGAAAATCAGGTAACTCCCACCCTAATACTGCGCTTTACCAAGGGTCTCAGCAAACAGCACACCAGGAGATTATATCCCACACCTGGCCCAGAGGGTCGCACACCCATGGAACCTCCCTCATTGCTAGCACAGCAGTCTGAGATCTAACTGCAAGGCGGCAGTGAGGCTGGGGGAGGGGTGCCCACCATTGCTGGGCTTAAGTAGGTAAACAAAGCTGCCAGGAAGCTCGAATTGGGTGGAGCCAACCACAGCTCAAGAAGGCCGGTCTGCCTCTGTAGACTCCTCCTCTAGGGACAGGGCATAGCTAAACAAAAACCAACAGAAACCTTGGGAGAGGTAAATGTCCCTGTCTGACAGCTTTGAAGAGAGCAGTGGATCTCCCAGCACGGAGGTTGAGATCTGAGAACGGACAGACTGTCTGCTCCAGTGGGTCCCTGACCCTTGAGTAGCCTAACTAGGAGACATCCCCCACTAGGTGCAGACTGACACCTCACACTTCACACGGCAGGGTACACCCCTGAGACGAAGCTTTTAGAGCAAGAATCAGACAGCAACACTCACTGTTCAGCAATATTATATCTTCTGCAGCCTCCACAGCTGATACCCAGGCAAACAGGGTCTGCAGTGGACCTCAAGCAAACTTCAACAGACCTACAGCTGAGGGTCCTGACTGTTAGAAGGAAAACTAGTAAACAGAAACAACACCCACACAAAAACTCCAACAGTATGTCACCATCATCAAAGACCAAAGGCAGATAAAACCACAAAGATGGGGAAAAAACAGTGCAGAAAAGCTGGAAATTCAAAAAATCAGAGAACAATTCCCCCGCCAAAGGAACACAGCTCATTGCCAGCAACGGAACAAAGCTGGATGGAGAATGACTTTGACGAGTTGAGAGAAGAAGGTTTCAGTCGATCAAACTTCTCAGATCTAAAGGAGAAACTATGTAACCAGTGCAAAGAAACTAAAAACCTTGAAAAAAGAATGGAAGAATGGATAACTAGAATAATCAATGCAGAGAAGACCTTAAAAGAACTGATAGAGATGAAAACCATAACATGAGAACTACGTGACAAATGCACAAGCTTCAGTAACCGACTCGATCAACTGGAAGAAAGAGTATCAGCGATTGAAGATCAAATGAATGAAATGAAGCGAGAAAGGAAGTGTAGAGAAAAAAGAGTAAAAAGAAACGAGCAAAGCCTACAAGAAATATGGGATTATGTGAAAAGACCAAATCTACATCTGATTGGTGTGCCTGAAAGTGACAGGGAAAATGGAACCAAGTTGGAAAACACTCTGCAGGATATCATCCAGGAGAACTTCCCCAACCTAGTAGGGCAGGCCAACATTCAAATTCAGGAAATACAGAGAACGCCACAAAGATACTCCTCGAGAAGAGCAACTCCAAGACACATAATTGTCAGATTCACCAAAGTTGAAATGAAGGAAAAAATGTTAAGGGCAGCCAGAGAGAAAGGTCAGGTTACCCACAAAGGGGAGCCCATCAGATTAACAGCAGACCTCTCAGCAGAAACTCTCCAAGCCAGAAGAGAGTGGGGGCCAATATTCAACATTCTTAAAGAAAAGAATTTTCAACCCAGAATTTCATATCCAGCCAAGCTAAGTTTCATAAGTGAAGGAGAAATAAAATCCTTTACAGACAAGCAAATGCTTAGAGATTTTGTCACCACCAGGCCTGCCCTACAAGAGATCCTGAAGGAAGTACTAAACATGGAAAGGAACAACAGGTACCAACCATTGCAAAAACATGTCAAAATGTAAAGTCCATCAATGCTAGGAAGAAACTAGCGAGCAAAATAACCAGCTAATATAATGACAGGATCAAGTTCACACATAACAATATTAACCTTAAATGTAAATGGACTAAATGGGCCAATTAAAAGACACAGATTGGCAAATTGGATAAAGAGTCAAGACCCATCAGTTTGCTATATTCAGGAGACCCATCTCATATGCAGAGACACACATAGGCTCAAAATAAAGGGGTGGAGGAAGATCTACCAAGCAAATGGAAAACTAAAAAAAGCAGGGGTTGCAATCTTAGTCCCTGATAAAAAAGACTTTAAAGTATCAAAGATCAAAAGAGACAAAGAAGGCCATTACATAGTGGTAAAGGGATCAATTCATCAGGAAGAGCTAACTATCCTAAATATATATGCACCCAATACAGGAGTACCCGGATTCATAAAGCAAGTCCTTAGAGACTTACAAAGAGACTAAGACTCCCATACAATAATAATGGGAGACTTTAACACCTCACTGTCAACATTAGACAGATCAACGAGACAGAAAGTTAACAAGGATATCCAGGAATTGAACTCAGCTCTGCACCAAGCAGACCTAATAGACATCTACAGAACTCTCCACCCCAAACCAACAGAAAATACATTCTTCTCAGCACCACATCACACTTATTCCAAAATTGACCACATAGTTGGAAGTAAAGCACTCTTCAGCAAATGTAAAAGGACAGAAATTATAGCAAACTGTCTCTCAGACCACAGTGCAATCGAACTAGAACTCAGGACTAAGAAACTCAATCAAAACCTATAAAGAACCTATAAAGAACTCAATCAAATTTACAAGTAAAAAACAAACAACCCCATCAAAAAGTGGGCAAAGGATATGAAGAGACACTTCTCAAAAGAAGACATTCATACAGCCAACAGACACATGAAAAAATGGTCATCATCACTTGCCATCAGAGAAATGCAAATCAAAACCACAGTGAGATACCATCTCACACCAGTTAGAATGGCAATCATTAAAAAATCAGGAAACAAGAGGTGCTGCAGAGGGTGTGGAGAAATAGGAACACTTTTACACTGTAGGTGGGACTGTAAACTAGTTCAACCGTTGTGGAAAACCGTGTGGTGATTCCTCAAGGATCTAGAACTAGAAATACCGTTTGACCCATCCCATTACTGGGGATATACCCAAAGGATTATAAGTCATGCTGCTATAAAGACACATGCACACGTATGTTTATTGCAGCACTATTCACAATAGCAAAGACTTGGAATCAACCCAAATGTTCATCAGTGACAGACTGGATTAAGAAAATGTGGCACATATACACCATGGAATACTATGCAGCCAGAAAAAAGGATGAGTTCATGTCCTTTATAGGGACATGGATGCAGCTGGAAACCATCATTCTCAGCAAACTCTCGTAAGAACAGAAAACCAAATACCGCAAGTTCTCACTCATAGGTGGGAATTGAACAATGAGATCACTTGGACACAGGAAGGGGAACGTCACACACAGGGTCCTATTGTGGGGAGGTGGGGTGGAGGGATAGCATTAGGAGATATACCTGATGTAAATGACGAGTTGATGGGTGCAGCACACCAACATGGCACATGTATACATATATAACAAACCTGCACGTTGTGCACATGTACCCTAGAAGTTAAAGTATAACAATAAAAAAAAATTAGCTGCATGTGGTGGTATACGCCTATAGTCCCAACTACTCAGGAGGCTGAGTCAGGAGGATTGCTTGAGCCTGAGAGTCTGAGGCTGTGGTGAACCATGTTCATGTCACTGCACTCTAGCCCGGGCAACAGACTGAGACCCTGTATCAAAAAAAAAAAAAAAAAAAAAAAAAGATGTTAACCCTGCGTTTGCATGACTGTGAGAATGAAGGCCTCCTTAAACTTTGTACCCTGAATGCCTCACTTTCTGTCCCTAGCCCGGGCCCTGAACACAGAGTTCTGATTCCAGAGACAACTATTAACATTTTGGTATATTTCCTCCCAGTCTCTTTTCCTAATAATTTATCTATTTCACTAAGAAATAGTGAAATAGCTTATACAATTTTTTATTCAGCCTTATTTACTTGACATTATAATGAAATTGAATCTTTTTTAGCTCTACTTTTATTATGGCTCTGTTCACTGGTAATGCATATTCACCACAGCAAAGCCAGACAGTACAGATAAGCAAAAAGAACAACAAAAAATATCATCTGTAATCTCACCATCCAGAGACAATGACTGTCCTCACTTTGCTCCTTGCCAAGATTGATTCATAATACAAAAAGGTATTTCTGAAGTAGAAATATACTGCCAGCTTGTGGAAGGCTGTGCAAAGACCATTTGCAGTTAATCAAGTGTGGCAAAGTTGGGAGAAGGGTTTTGGGAAGGAAAAGAAGGCATCAGGGCCACAACCTTGAGAGGTAACACAGTGATAAGGAGCACGGCAAGAGGGGCACTGATGGAAAGTTCACCCTGCCTAAGGACCCTACATTTTAACCCCTGCCTCCTCTGTCATCAAAGAGTCTGTTCTCCCATCCAAAGTGAAAAAACTCAATCTATGGGGGAAATTATGTATTAAAAAGATAAAAAAGAAAAATCCTCTTAGTGTCAGTTCCTTGTAATAATTATTCATTAGGCTTCTTAACACTCTGTAAGTTTGATTTTTTTTTTTTTTAAAGAAAATGTCCTGCAGTCCTCCTAGTGAAAGATATATGTCACATCTCCAGGTGAGAGACAAGATATCTGCTTATGGCTACACCAAATGTGATATGATCATCCTTAATAATAATGTGATTACCACTTAGAGAAGTATTTTAGATTCTAGTTTTCCATTAGAAAGCTTTGATAAATCTTGATGGCTTTTCCATTACCTAGGGAGGAAAAAAAAAAAAAAAAACAACCCTCCCTGTAATCTGGTTGCAGGCTAGTTTTTCAACATTCGCTCTTTCCCCTAATTCCTCCAGCACCATCACCACTACCATCATTACCACTGCCACCTTCTTTTCTGCTACTACCTCCTCTTTCTCTTCACCTATAATTGTAGCCAAATGGGATTACTCTTCCTGATCAAAATTCATTCCTGCTTTCCAGCTTATTTGTCTTGTTCTGTTCAGATTGCCTCTAAAGCGTTCCCTTTCCCCAGTCTCCATGGTGAATTCTGCTTTTCCAAAGATCCAACCTAATGACAATTCTACCATGAAGTTCTCCCAGATCTAGCCAACAAAAAGTGATTTCGAATTCGATTTCTAGTACTAGTAAGGTTCTTACTGAAGTGGGGGCTATAGTTTTGAGTAGAATCAATGCATATTTTCTTGTTAGGATATTTAATATCAAGGTACAATAGGAAACTCTAATTAATAAGGTACAGTCTGAGGATATTCTGAAAAACGATGGTGTTTATATGTGTAACCTAACTGGAGTTTCACTTCTAAGGGTTGACAGGTACTAAGGAAGCAAAGATCATATTTGTCATTGGGGTGGGTGGTATAGGACCAGTTAAATAAAACATGACAGGTAGGATTCAAATTTGAGGATGTGGCTGGAGAGATTAAGACTAAGATATATGAAAAGAGAGGATAATAATGGCTTATATCCCTTCCCTTCATTAATGGTAGGGTATAGTAGCAAGCACATGAGGTTTGGAGGGAAGGAAGCTAAGAGCCCGGTCTGGGTCAGACCCTGTGCTCAGTGCTTTGCAAACACTGTCTCAGTCTCAAAAGCACACTTTGTTGGAATTGGCCAATGTAGACATGAGTCGTGGCTCTCTCACTCACTGACTGTTCATTTGGGCAAAAACTTTCAGCAAACTAGGACTGGAAGGTAACTTCCTCAACCAGATAAAAGTTATTTACAAAAAACCCACATCTAAAATCATACATAATGGTGAAAGACTAGAGGTTTTCCCCAAGATTGAGGAAAAAGATAAGGACATCTGCTCTCAACACTTCTAGTCAACATTTTACTAGAGGTTTTGGCCATTAAAATAAGGTGAGAAAAAGAAACAAAAGGCACTCAGATTGGAAAGGAGGAAGTAAAACTACCTCAATTTGCAAATGACACGATCTTGCATATAGAAAATCCTAAGGATTCCACTAAAATCTTTAGAACTAATAGAGCAACACATTTTACAAAAGAAATGCAAGACCTACATACTAAAAACTATGAGACATTACTGGGATAAATTAAAGAAAATCTAAATAAATGGAGATAATTATCTTATCAGTTGAAAGACAGTACTGTTGAGATGTAAATTCTGCCAACATGATCTACAGATTCAACACCATCCCAGTCAAAACTCCAGCAGGCTTTTGTTGAAACTGACATCAGATTCTTCATTTAATATAAAAGTTAAAAAAATAGAATAGCCACAAAGACCTTTGAAAAATAACAAAATTGGAGTATTTCAATTTTTCAGTAATCAGCTCAGTTTGGTATTGGTATCAAGACAGAAAAACAACAGAAGAGAGAGTTCAGAAATAGATGCATATGAATATGGACAACTGATTTTTTACAAAGGTGCAAATTAAATTCATTTAGAAAGGCTCATCTTTTTAATAAATGGTGTGGAACAATTGGATATCCATATACCAAAAAAGAACTTCAATCCATACCTTGCATTATATAAAAAATTAATTCAAAATGGATTATAGACCTAAATGTAAAACCTAAAAGTATAAAACTTATAAATGAAAACATAGGAGAAAAACTTTGCAACCTTGGATTAAGCAAAGCTTTCTTAGACATGACACCAAAAGCATGATCTATCAAAGAAAATAATTGACAAATTTAACTGCATCAAAACTAAACACTTATGCCCTTCGAAAAACATACATGAAAATAAAAAGGCAAGCCTCAGACTGGGTAAATACTAACCAAGCACATATATGATAAAGGACTTGCATCTTTTTTAGGTTGCTAATGTGGTGAATTGTAATGATTGAGTTTTAAATAATAAATGAAACTTGCGTTCTAGGATAAAACCCACTTAGTCATACGTATTTCCTTTCCACATAGTGTTGGGATTCATTTCTAAAATTTTGTGTGGAATTTTTCCATCTATACTCCTGAAGGATATTTTTGTTGTTGTTGTTGTTGTTTAGAGAGACAAGGTCTCACTGTGTTACCTAGGCTGGAGTGCAGTGATGCAATTGTGGCTCACTGCAGTCTCAACCTCCCAGGCTCTAGCGATCCTCCCATCACAGCCTCCTAAGTTGCTAGGACCAGAGGTGCATGTCATCATGCCTGGTTCATTTTTTTTTTTTTTTTTTTTTAACTTTTAAAGCTTTTTGTAGAGACGGGGTCTCGCTGTGTTGCCCAGGCTGGTCTGGAACTCCTGGCCTCAAGTGAGCCTCCCACCATGGCTTCTCAAAGTGCTGGAATTAAACGTGTGAGCCAACACACCCAGCCGAGGATATCGTTTTCTTTTGTTGTTGTTGTTTTTCTTGTAATGTCTTTAACTGGTTTTAGTATCAGGGTAATCTTGGCCTCCTAGAATGAGTTTGGAAGTGTTCCCTTCTCTTGTATACTTTGTTTTCATTAAAAATATATATAATATTTTCCACAAGTTATTGGAGCACAGGTGGTATTTGGTTACATGAGTAAGTTCTTTGTTGGTGATTTGTGAGATTTTGGTGCACCCATCACCCGAGCAGTATACATTGCAACATATTTGTAGTCTTTTATCCCTCACTCCCTTCCTACACTTCCCCACAAGTCCCCACAGTCCACTGTATCCTTCTGATGCCTTTGTGTCCTCATAGCTTAGCTCTCACATATCAGTGAGAACATACCTTGTTTGGTTTTCCCTTCCTGAGTTACTTCACTTAGAATAATACTCTCCAATCTCATCCAGCTAGCCGCAAATGCTGTTAATTCATTCCTTTTCATGGCTGAGTGGTATTCATTCATATATATACACCACAGTTTCTTTATCCACTTGTTGTCTTATGGGTATTTGGGTTGTTTCCACAATTTTGCAACTGTGAATTGTGTTGCTATAAACATGTGTGTGCAAATATCTTGTCCTTCTAATGACTTATTTTCCTCTGGATAGATATCTAGTAGTGGGATTGCTGGATCAAATGGTAGTTCCACTTTCAGTTCTTTAAGGAATTTCCACACTGTTTTCCATAGTGGCTGTACTAGTTTACATTCCCACCGGCAGTGTAGAAGTGTTCCCTGATCACTGCATCCATGCCAACGTCTACTGTTTTTTTGATTTTTTGATTATGGACATTCTTGCAGGAGTAAGGTGGTATCACATTGTGGGTTTTATTTGTGTTTCCTTGATAATTAGTGATGTTGAACATGTTTTCATATGTTTGTTAGCCATTTGTGTGTCTTCTTTTGAGAATTGTCTATTCATGTCCTTAGCCCACTTTTTGATGGGATTGTTTGTTTTATTTTTCTTACTGATTTGTTTGAGTTCGTTGTAGGCTCTGGATATTAGTCCTTTGTCAGATGTATAGATTGTGAAGATTTTCTCCCACTCTGTGGGTTGTATGTTTACTCTGCAGACTGTTCCTTTTGGCTCTTTAGTCTAATTAAGTCCCAACTATTTATCTATAAATCACACGATCATTTCAATAGATGCAGAAAAAGCATTCAACAAAATCCAGCACCCCTTTATGATTAAAACTCTCAGCAAAATTGGCATACAAGGGACGTACCTCAAAGTAATAAAAGCCATCTATGACAAACCCACAGCCAACATAATCCTGAATGGGGAAAAGTTGAAAGCATTCCCTCTGAGAACTAGAACAAGACAAGGATGCCCACTGTCACCACTCCTCTTCAACATAGTACTGGAAGTCCTAGCCAGAGCAATCAGACAAGAGAAAGAAATAAAGGGCATCCAAATCAGTAAAGAGAAAGTCAAACCGTCACTGTTTGCTGATGATATGATCATTTACCTTGAAAACCCTAAAGCCTCCTTCAGAAAGCTCCTAGAACTGATAAAAGAATTCAGCAAAGTTTCCCGATACAAGTTGAATGTACATAAATCAGTAGCTCTTCTATATACCAACAACGACCAAGCAGAGAATCAAAACAAGAACTCAACTCCTTTTACAATAGCTGCAAAATAAAATAAAATAAAATAAAATAAAATAAAATAAAATAAAATAAAATAAAATACTTTGGAATATACCTAACCAACGAGTTGAAAGACCTCTACAAGGAAAACTAAAAGACACTGCTGAAAGAAATCATAGATGACATAAAACAAATGGAAACACATCCCATGCTCATGGATGGGTAGAGTCAACACTGTGGAAATGAACATACTGCCAAAAACAATCTACAAATTCAATGCAATCCCCATCAAAATACTGCCATCATTCTTCACAGAATTAGAAAAAAAAAATTCTAAAATTCATATGGAACCAAAAAAGAGTTTGCAAAGCAAAACTAAACAGAAAGAATGAATCTGGAGGCATCACACCATCTGATTTCAAACTATACTATAAGATCGTAGTCACCAAAACAGCATGGTACTGGTGAAAAATAGGCACATAAACCAATGGAACAGAATAGAGAACCCAGAAATAAACCCAAATACTTATAGCCAACTGATCTTTGACAAAGCAGACAAAAACGTAAAGTGGGGAAAGGACACCCTATTCAACAAATGGTGCTGGGATAATTGGCTGGCCACATGTAGGAGAGTGAAACTGGATCTTCATCGCTCACCTTATACAAAAATCAACTCAAGATGGATTAAGGACTCAAATCTAAGACCTAAAACTATAAAAAATCTAGAAGGTAACATTGGAAAAATCCTTCTTAGATATTGGCTTAGGGAAGGATTTCAAGACCAAGAACCTTCTTTTCTATCCTCTGAAAGAGTTCATTTGCTAAGAGGGAGGCCAACTTCCATGTGAGCACTCTATGGAGAAACCAATGTATCAAGGAACTGCCAGAGGACTATCTTTAACATTTTTTTAGTGCATATCTTCTGGTGCTATTTTTTCCCAGCTTTTGTATGTTTTAAGAAATCTTTATTTTCTTTCATTTTTGAAAGATATTTTCACTAGTTACAGAATTTAGATCAATAGTTTTTTTTTCTTACTTTTCATACTTTAAAGTTGTTGCTCCACTGTCTTTTCACTTGCACTCGTTCTGATGAGAAATCTTCTGGAATGCTTATTTTTGTTGAGTAATTTGATTATGGTATTCCTTGATGTGTTGCTATTTATGTTTTTTCTGCTTGGGGTTTGTTGAGCATCTGAGAGCTGTGGGTTCATAGTTTTTATCACATGTGGAAAATTTTCAGCCATTCTTTCTTCAAATTCTTTTCTGTCCCTTCCTGCCACTAGAGATCCTACACATATATTAGTTTGCTTGAAATTGTCCCATAGCTCTTAATGATGCTTTTTTCACTAATGTTTTCCTCTGGTGTTTCATTTTGGATAGTTTCTATTGTGGCCTTCTATTTGTTTTCCAATATTTCTATTTCTTTTCCAATATTTAATCTTCTATTAATGCATTAACGCCACCAGCGTATTTTTCATCTTAGACGTTGTTGATTTTTTTTTTTTTTTCCTAAAAATCCCATTTGGGTCTTTTACATACCTTTCACGTGTCAGTGACTGGGTCTGATGGAGAAAGGTAAAGAAAAACTGAGTCAGAGCAGCTGAGAGAACAGGACTCCAAAACCCAGAGGAACTAACAAGGGTGAGAGATTTCCCAGGATAAGTGGTAGCTAAGATGCAGGGGACCCAAAGACAGAAGTAGATAGACGAGTGGGGTGAATATTTCCCTCTGCAGAACTCTCTGGTGCTAAAGTGTGGGTGTGTGGGAGTGATGCAGGAAGTGAAACCCAGGTGGAGAAAATAAAGGAGACGGAGACAGAGAATACATAGGCAGAGAGAGACAGAGAGAATATATCCAGGAGCACTTTTGCAGCCCCATCAGGGCAGTACAAATATCACAGAACATATCAATAGTTCCAGAAATGCCATAGTCCTCATTCTGAGAACTACTCCATTGCAGACACATACGTTAGAGTTTCCAGATCGCTCTATTCAGTCAAGTAGACTCTTCTGAGTTTCCTTCCACCATTTCTAGCCAAAAAACCTGAATAGCAATGACAATAAGCTTCTCAATTACAGATACTTAGATGAAACATGAAATTTTGTCTCGCCACAAAAATGTCCTAGCTGAGCTCTTGTTTACCCAACTATCTAATTTTGCCACCTTCCAAAATAGCATCTCACAGCACTTGGTGTGGAAGCATCTGCGTGCTTGCGTGTGTGTGTGTGTGGTAGGATAGGAGACAAGAAGAAGGGGAAGAAGGTGGAGAGATGCGATGCACATTTGTATAGCTGACATCCCCCCTTAATAATTTCCCTCCATTGTCAGCACAATGCCCTTGCAACCGGAGGAGAGTAGAAGGATATGCAATTTACTTCACATTGTTTTTCTTCTTTGGATCTCAGCAAGTCAGCAGGTATTCCTGGAGATGACATCAGCGGTGACCGGATGTTGCCAAAGAAGAAAACAGGCACTGCCAAGCGCAAAAGGCAGCTAGTGCCGGTATAAGGATCCCCTCTCTCCCTCTCAAATAGCTGGTAAGACAGAGCCTGTTCCTCTCCCAAAGATACTTTCCACTTGGGCTTTTGCTTTTGGGGGGCCTTATGCTATTCTTTTAAAACATATCTCCAGTCATTAGTTGACAATTGTCTCAGAAATGGATGATTTGGGTTTCCCCCGTTTGGGAGCGAGGCCCTAAATTCCCCCAAAATCTAGGCCTTCATGAAGTACAGTGTTTCCTCACCCGCTCTTGACTTTTCAAAATGGCAGAATCTTAAACCAGGTATTGGGTTTTCTTGGTGGTCAGATTTAACATTACTTTGTAACCAATGTTGAGAAAACTTCCTCCTACTCCTTGGAGTCAGGAATTATTATTTGCCAACTCATAAATGAACACAAACCCTCCTCAAATTTCAAAAGCCCAGAACTCAGCAAGGTTCTCTCCTTGTCAAAATATATTCGCCTCTTCTCTCTTCAAAAGGTATGAGAGGCTTAATGGGCATTTTTGGGCTCTGCTCCTCCACATACAATTATCTTTAATAATAATAATGCTTGAATGGAAAATAATGCGTTAGCCTGGAACACTAGAGTGGGTGTTTAATTGGCCCTGCCATTCTCAACACCTGAGATAAAAATAAGACTGCTTAAGAGGGACCTTTCCAGCTGGGCACTGGGAGAAGTTGATGTGCTGCCAACTCCTAAACAACATTATGTGCCTATCTGTCAATCCTTAAATTAGTCCATTTTAAGCCCTTAGCTTCCTGAACTGATTCATTTCATAGAGGGCTATTCTTTTAGGCCAAATCTATTTTTTGTGGTGGCCTGACAGCTCTGAAATGTTTTTCCTTCTGAAAAAGCCCGGCACATTTTTGTTTTTCTTTGGCACAAATGTGCCCTTAATGTAATGTTTGCAGCTGGCAGGAAAACCTTAGAACAGTGGTTCTCCAAGTATGGGTTCTCAAAGTGGGATTGGAGGAACGTTGGGTGTTCCTGAGATGCTTTCTTTTTCTGCCTCCATGTGTGTCTGTGACTGGTTTTCTTCATAGAACACATCCCTAACAACATAGCTGCAGATTGAATGCAGAAGCCTATCTGAGAATCCAGCTGTCCTTTATTAAGGCAGACATTAAAGAGATTTGTAAAAATGTTACACAATGCCACTCTGCTCACTGAATATTCTTTTGTTTGGGAAAATAAAGTTATTTTACATCAAAATATTTTGGGGGTCATATGTATTGTCATGTACCATATTTGTTAAATAATTAATTAATAAATATTTTTACAGCTCTGTCTTAATTTATAACATGGTACAATGGTACATAGAAATAGATATGACTCACAAGAACAAAAACTCTTTGGAAGTTCTCCCAATTTTTTAAGAGTATAAAGGGGTCCTTAGACAAAAATGTGTGAGAGCCATGGTTTTAAAGCATTTAAAAGAAATGCTGAGAAAAAGACCAAAGCATGTGTGTGTTGAAGTCCTAACAGGACTTCAATATGATGCTGAGGTGATACTCAGTGATGCTGAGGTACGGTCCTTTAGCAGAGAGGCAGGAGTCCCTGTGTCCTTCCTTGGCTCCTGCCTCTAACCTTCTGGGCACTACAGTTTTCTCTCTTCTGTTGGATATGCCTGGAGCACAGGGACATTTAGAACAGGTATCAGAGAGACTATGAAAAGACAACATGTACCCAACTTAAAGTAAGCATAACATTTTTCAGCATAGTGGCTACGAGCTCAGATTTTGGTCAAAATCCTATCCTTGCAATTTATTAGCTAATTGACTGTGAACATGTTACTAATCTCTCTGAGACTAGTTATTTCTTTACGTATAAAATTGAGATGCCTATTTCAAAGGGTTTTTATGAGAATTAAAGGAAATGATGCAAATGCAAAGTACCTGGCACATAGTGGGTGCTCAGCAGATGATAGCTACTGTCATCATTATTCCACATAGCATCTTAGGAGGGGACTGCAGCCTAAGGTGACATGTAAATACCAGCAATTCATGGTCCCCCAGAGCCCTTCCTTTAGACTCTTCTTACCAACTGCCACCCTTTACATGTGCATGCACTTGTGTATTTGCACATACATGTACACACACAGATTTACTGGACAAATATTCACTGAATATTTTACTATGGGACAGGCACTATTGGGAGTGAGAATAACACAGTGAGCATAACAGACATGGTCCCTCACCTCAAAGAGCTTTTCTGTCAAGCTGGGAGCCAGAGGCATCAACAGGCAATTGCAGCATGGTGCTAGGACAGAGGTAAGATAGGTGACTATGGGAAGCTGGGAAGGGCACCTACCCAAGCCGAGAACAGCTCTCCAAGACACATTTGTCGGCCATGTCAGAGAAAATCTAACTGACATAAAATATAGGTCATAAAGATTCTCTCCCCTCAAAGAGCAGAAGACTTTCTAGTTTCTCTATAAGATTACAGGCCACTGGGGGCAGAAGTGCTTCACTGTGGACATCACGTCAGGAAGAAAAATGTCCTCTGGACATACAAGTCAGCCCAGTCCATACTAAGCATTCTTATCTGTGGTTATCCTTTGATAAGAATTATCTCCAAGCTCCTCAGGCTTTTTCCTTAAAGACTATGCATCAAGGGTAAGCAGACCAATTTAAAAATGAGCAAAGGACTTGAATCGGCTGTCTCCAAGGAAGATGTACAAATGACCAGTAAGCACATGACAAGATGCTCATCATTAGTCTTTAGGGAAATGCAAATCAAAACCACAATGAGATACCACTACACACCCAATAGGATGACTATAAGCAAAAACACAGAAAATAACAAGTGTTAGTGAAGATGTGAAGAAATTGGAACTCTTGTGCATTGCTGGTGGAAGTGTAAAATGATGCAGCCATTGTGTAAAAAGTTTTGATGTTTCTCAAAAGGTTAAACCTGGAACTACTATGTGACCCAACATTTCCACTCCTGTGTATACAGTGGGCCCTCTGTACCTGTTGGCTCCACATCTGCAAACTCAACTAACCATGGATCACAACTATGGTCTTCACAGGATGCAGAACCCTCAGATATGGAAGGCTGAATTTTCCTATCTGTGGGTTTCATGGGGCTGACTACAGAACTTGAACATCTGTGGGTTTTGGTATTCGTCTTGAGGCCTGGAATTAATCCTTTGCTGATACTGAGGGACAACTATATATCCAAAAGCAAGGAATAAAATAAATATTTGTACCCCAATATTCATAGCAGCATTATTCACAACAGCCAAAAGGTAGAAGCAACTCAAGAATCCATCAGCAGATAAATGAGTAAACAAAATGAGATATGTATATCCATACAATGAAATATTACTCAGTCATAAAAGGAATGGCATTTTGATATATACTGCAACATAAGTGGACCTTAGAAACAATATGCAAAAGGAAATAAACCAGATGCCAAAGGACAAATCTTGTAATTCCAGTTATATGAGGTACCCATATGAGAAAGTGAGATAGAGGCTACCAGAGGCTGAAGGGAAGAGGAAATGAGGAGCCATTGTTTAATGGGCACAGTGCTTTTGTTGGGGATGATGAAAACCTTTTGAGAAGAGATAGTGGTAACGGCTACACAACACAGTGAATGCATTGAATGTATTCACTTAATGTATTCATTTAAATTGTAGACTTCTGAATGGTTAAAATGATAATATTATGTTACATATACTTTTTGCCACGAATAAAAACAAAAAGGTAGGCAGAGAACATGACTGTTATGAGCACAAGCTTTGAAAGCAAAGAGATCTGCATTCGAGTCTCAGCTCTGCTATTTAATAAGTTGTGTGGTTTCATCACTCCACACCTGAACTGCCCCCTCAGCAAAATGGAAAGAATAACTGCAGCTTACCTCCTAAGGTTGTTGTGGGGTTTAAAGATTATGTATGACCAGTGCATTGCACTGTGCCTGTAGAGCTCAATAGCTGTTAGCTTATATTATTATCTGCCCACAGCCTCCAGAGTGCTCCTTCCAAAACGTGAATCAGATCATGTTCCCCCAACCCCCATTCCCTCTGCTGCAGGTCCTCTACAGTTCCTCTTTGCCCTTAAAATAGGAGGTAAGATACCTGTACTAGCAAGGAAATCCGAGCTAGAAGAGAAGGTAATTCCAATAGAGACGTGCTTCACTTCCCTACTGAAGATTCTACAGGAAGAGAGACTCCTCAGCAGCAGGCAAACCAGAAGAATAAACTGGAATCAAGGCTTAAAAATCAGGTTCAGTCTACTGTGGCCTTCAACAACAGGGCTGCTCAATGGCTTCAAGGACAGCAGGAAATATATTCAATTAAGTTTCCCTCAGCCTGGTTTTCCAAGTGATCTATGAACCTGTTATAAGACAATGAGAAACCAAGGAGCCATTCTTATGTTCAGGGCTCATAGTTATAGTTATGAGCTGTCTATGAGCTGTCTTCTGTTCAGGGCTCATTTGTTTTGCCCAAAGAATGTATTTAACTCATCTTCTATTTCTTTGTATTTGTCTCTAAAAAACAAAACAAAAAACTTTTGACTGCAAATTTGGGAATGAATAGGCAATGTTTGTGTATGCCCTGCTCTTCTGATGTGGCCCCTGACTACTTCTCCATCTTCATTTTGCATCTCTCTCCCTGTTACTCTGCATCACAACGTTGTTGGTCTCTTTTCAATTCTTCAAATGTACCAGGCTCTTTCCGGCCATGGGGCCCTCTCTCAGCAATATTTTTCCCCTCCACCTTTGCCTGGTTAAGGCCTATTCATTCTCAGATCTCAGCTTAAGCATTACTCCCTGATGGAAGGCTTCCTTCCCTGATTCCCTGGCCTTAACCAGATCTCATAAAGCCATGTGTTGTTTCCTCTCAGAGCACTGATCTCAGTGCATTATTACATTCATATGACGCTTGACTGAAGTCTGTCTTCCCCAGAGGACTGTAAGCTCCATGAGGACCGAAACCATGTGTCATTTTGTTCAGCACTGCCCATGACAGTGCCTCACATATAATAGCTGCTCAATAAAAATGAGTTCAGTGGCAGAGTGAGTGTACAAATGTTTTTGCTTAACAATTTATGCTCTCAGCCTAGGCCACTTCCATTCTGTACCAGAGAAGCCCAAACTCATATTCACTGCTGCATTTCCTCTAACTTCCCTGCCTGTCTGAAATGCCTGTTTTCCTTCCTCTGTCCAGTGGCTTCAGACCTGCAGAACCTGGCTCAGAAAATACTTGCCTATTAAATGAACAAGCAAAACCAACCCCAATCTTCTAGGCTTAGGCTCTCCCTGACTAACACTTCTCTCTCCCAATTCAACTTATGTGCTACTGTATATTATTGAAGATTGTCTTTTCATAAGCAGGTCTTGTTTCCTCTGAGAAGAGAAGGAGGCCTATTCCATATACATAGGGTCATGGCTAAGTGTCTGACTTTGAACTTGGACTCAAATTCTGGCTTTGTTACTTAGTAGTTGTGCAGCCTTGAGACGTCACTTCCCTTCTCTGGGCCTCAGACACCTCATTTGTAATATTAGAGTGTTGGACAACTGACCTTTTAAGTTATTTCCCACTTTAAAGATTCTAGAAGCTTTATGAGATGCTAGATGAATGGTGCTACTTGAATGCTGTGGAGTCTTTTTGTTAAAACAGCTTTATTGGAATATCATTTACATATACAAATTGTTTCTATTTAAGGAGTACAACCTGATTGATGTTTTGGCATATGTATACACATACTGTGAAATGATCGTCAAGATCAAGCTAATTAACATATCCACTTCTGCATAGTTACCATTGTAGGTGTGTGTATGTGTATGTGTATGTGTATGTGTATGTGTATGTGTATGTGTATGTGTATGTGTATGTGTGGTGAGATTTAGGAACTATGCTCTTAGCAAACTATAATGGTGTTGTTAACTATTATCATCTTGCTATACATTAGATCTCCAGAAATAGTTCATCCTGCATAACTGAAAGTTTGTACCCTTTGACCAACGTCCTCCTATTTTCCCCACTCCCCGGCCTCTGGCAACCGCCATCCTACCCTCTGCTTTGCTGTGGAGTCTTAATATGCTGCTGCACCAGAAAGGGAAAAGTGGGGAAAGACAGAGCCAGTCCAATGGACCACCAAAATCAAGGGAAAATAAGGCTATCCTAAATAGTATAATAAATAATATACATAAAATAAAAGGTGGTATTTCTGGATGGGATTACAGGTGACTTTCATATTTTCTACATTTTCTGAGGTTGGCTCGCCACTCAGTTGTTTCTTGCTGCTCCATCTTACACTTATTAAAATCAAATCCCAAACCCAATCCTATTGCCTATTTTTCGATTCTGCACAAATTTTGGATCTGTTTGTAGTCTAACAAGTAGATATGTAAACAGCAATGCCCTGAGCTCCCATTGCAGGCCAGACCCTGTGTAGGCTTTGGAAGAGTGGGAATGAGAGAGCAGCTTACTTCCCAGGGAAGAAATGACCGAACTGCTCCATTCAGGACAAAGGTTTTATACTTGTTCTGACACAACACGCCCAGATGCTGCTGCCTGACTGCTGAATGGACATTTCTCCACACAGGACTGAGGCATTTACCTTTTTGTTTTTAAATGGGGGTGTTTTGCCCCGTTTCTGAATTTGGTCTTCTTTTCCCCTACTCTGCTTCCCTCTGTGGTGGGCTTTCTTCTTTTCTCTTCCTTTTTTATTTATCTCTTTTATTTTTCAGTCCCAACAAAACAAAGAACAGCCAAAGGAAATGATTTCTCATTGACTTTACAGATCTGGCCTAGCCCCAATAACATTATTCCCCACCACTGAGGAACTGGAAGTCTGAAGTGAACTTGAACTCCTATATTGTGCTACTTGGTTTCCATGAAGTGTTATGAATAAAAATAAGCTGCTATTGTTGAGGTAAACCAGTTTCCAGCATACCATGGGTGTTCATTAAGTGTTAAATAATAATGTTTGGTGATGTAGTTAGCTTGATTTATACTCAATATTATTATTTTTGCTTTCTTTCTAATCCATGGAGTTGGATCATGTGAGTTGGGCCAGCCCATTGTTAGGGAAAATTAGTGACGGGCTGCACACATTTCTCCCCACCTAGCACACCACAATGACAATTTACCTGTCAGCCTTCCTGACACTAATCTTTGCCTGTGGCTCTTTCTGGTCTGACTTTCTAAATCCCCTTGTAGTTATTTAAATCTTTGAAGGCTAGTTCTTTAGGGAGATTGAGAAATGATGGTCATGGGCAATATATTATTTCAGGGGTGGAAAAAACAGCCTTTTCAGAGCTTTCTCTCACTTCCACCAGAGCTTGAACTATATTGTGCTTCTCCCAGGTATCAGCAAATATGTGGGTGGTTGCATGGAGGCCGCTTTATAGAGTGTGGGTAATTGCTTGGTCATGCCTATCAATCAGCCAAGGGCTGTACTTGAATTTCTCTGATTAGCTACAGACATTTTGGGGGAACAATCAACTTGTGACCAAGTTTTCAAGACACACACTTTCTCTAGAAGCTTATTTCCATATCTTAAAACATAACAATTAGCAAAGGACCTATTTGATGGTTTTCATCTGCTTAAATTGTCTAACTGTGGAGACTAAAAGGAGAAAGCAAAAGTTTATACCTTAAAAAAAAAAAAGCTTTTGAGTAGATGAGTTGGATTTGGTGCCTTCCATTGGGTGAGCTCTCTCTCGGCCTCTGACTCCACAGTGCATGGATTTCAGACTAATTCCCCTCTCCCCTTCTTGGTACAGCTAAACACAGTGTTGGCAACAGGCTTCCGCAGTCAGTTCATTGGGCTGTCATTGAATCTAGATGAGACCAAACATGAACTCTTCCAGGACAAAGACTGGGCCCCATCTTATCTCTTTCCTCTCGCCACATCACACCACAGGCTGACTGTCCAGCTCACAAGAGAAGAAAATTATCAGGACTGGTAGACTGGATTTTACAGATCCTAAATTAGAGCATATCAGTCCAAGGGGCATAGGTTTGTGGACAAGGACTATAAGTCTGTGGAAGAAATTAGAACATATCAGGCTGAGGGACATAAATATGTAAGGAAGGACCAATGAGATGGTATAAAACAAGGATTAGCATGGAAATTCTAAGCCCTTGCGATCACCATATGCTCAGGCCAGTGACCTCCTAGTATTGTAATGCTCTGTTATCTTGAGAACTGATATGAATCTATCAAATCAACATTTATATATAAAATCATGGATCAGGAGACAGAAGAGCCTGACACATGAGTTTTGGGGTCAGCTAGATCCAGATTCACATGCTGGATCTGTTGCTTACTAAATGGGTAACCTTGGACAGGGGATAACCTCAGAGCCTCTTAACTGTAAATGACGGTCACAACTTACTTTAGAATTATTGTGAGGATCAAATGAGATGATGTGGGTAAAGCATATAAAATAGTGTCTAACTCACAGAAAGGGCTAAGTAAATATAAGCTATTATGAACACTGTTCAATTGTATTATCTTTTTTTTAAAAAAAATCAAACAATCTGTGTCCACACAAGTGCTTCTGGTGAGATAAGTAGAGAGAAAAGTAGAAAAAGCTTGCCTAACCAAAAAGCTAACAGACTCCCAGGAGTTGAGGTATCAGGCCAGTGCACAAAAGAGAGTTACATTTTGAGACCGGGAAGGTACAGGAGTCTGTGTTTGATCTTACCCTTTTTCTTAGGCTGTTCCCAACAATTCCCACGCAGCCATGCCATGCGGGCTCTTCTGATATCCGTCTTGATACTGCGGATTAGAGAAGTGCTGGCCCACGCTAACAGTTATGTCACTCTTGTTGACACCATTCAGGGAAATTAATTTTGAAACTGGTGGACTTTTTTTAGACTTCACATATAAGTGAGCTATTTCTATAATGCCTACATAGATTAAAACATCACACTGTAATCCACAAATATACATGATTATTATTTATCAATTCAAAATAAATAAGAAAAAAAATTAAAGCTGGTGGCCTAATGTTTGGTCTCATCTAGATTCAATGACAGCCCAATGAATTGACTGCAAATGAGGGAGATTTTCAGGGTGTGATCAATATTAGTTTAGCCCCAAGACAAACTTGTGGTTGAATAAAAATTCACTTTTAACTTACTAAAAGAGGATATTTACCAATAGTTAATCTAATATTGTCATTACATTTAAATTAATATACAACACATTTTTGCTAGTCATCTTAAGACTATCATTTAAAACAACAGAAAATGCAAAAAGGAAGGTGTTTATAGCAAAGCTCAAGCCCCTGCCTGGCACTTTTGGATTGTTAGGCTGTCAATGTTTTAAATCCAAAAAGTTTGACATTCTAGTCTTAAACTTAAAATTAGGCTCTGATTCTGGGCTGAGAACTTCCACTTCTATGTTCCCTGTGCTTTCTGACACCTGCTTTCATCTTTCTCTTACCCTTATTTTAGCCTTGCACTTTCATGGCCAGCTTCCAAACTTCTCAAAGTCAGTGTTTCCCATCTCTGCACGTAGGTGTTCTCCAGCATAAAATGAGATCATTTGGCTGGGAGGGACCTGAGAGCCATCTCCGTGCTGGCACTCAGACAGGAAGCCTGGGCTTCAGAGGCTGAGTTGGTTTTTGCTTGGCCCCTAGGGGCAGAAAAAAAGAGGGAAAAGATCTAGTATCCAAACATTCCAGGATCATAGTTGGATGCTAAACGTGTCCTTGAAGGAAAATACAATAAAATTAAAAGAAGTATAGGCATCTGCAGGTTGAAGGTGCATCAGCTTCAACATTTGAAATGCCACTGTAGTTGTGTTGAAGTGTGTTAACTTTTAAAATGATCACCTAACCTTTCAGGGCTTTGTCATGAGAGCATTTAATACAAATTCATATTTCAGTTGCATAATCAGAGTCCACTTCTCAGATATTTCTGGCCCAAGTCAAATAGTCACAGCACTATTTGAGAGTTTAGGTTTGCCGGATGGCTGAATCTAAGGAGATCTTCATTAAAGTCAATGGAGAAGAAAATTAAGTCATTTAAATGGCTGTTTCTGGAGTTGTGGAACTTGAAAGTGTCCAAACAAGAAATATTCCATTATTTATTATGGTGACTCAATTTGTGCCTATTGAAGTACTTAACTAGTGTTCTTCCATCTTTCCTACATGGTCTGTGCTGGTAGCATGTCCATGGAAGGCAAAGGTAGTACATAAAATAACAGTAGCTCTGGGGTCCAATACTAATTATTGTTAGTTAGTGCAAAGTGCAGAGTGATGTAAAGAGTTAAATGACTGATCATGGGCTGAAATTCTAAAACTGTCTCTTGCCCAACAGGGGAGAAGACTTTTCTGGAGTTTCCTTCTTTCTTTCTTCTTCCTTATTAGAATAGCCCTTTGGACCCAGGAGGATTGCACGAGTGATGGTATCTTCTTTGTTGGAAACTGGGAGTTGTTTGGTAATGAAATGGTTGCTTGAGATTGACGGGCCCCATGTACTGATAAGTAGGTTTAACGAGGTTCTGCTCCTTTCACTCAATATTTGTCAATTATACTTCAACAAAACAGGAAAACAACTACTGAGGTAAATACTGGAAAACTACTCTACTATCTCTTAAGATTTGGAATCCCCAGCTCATCTTTGTGATATCAATTGTAGTCTAACCTACATCCTGGATTGCAGAGGTTCTTAATCTGAGTTTAAGAGGCTCTTAATCTGAGTTTAAAGAGGTCTATAAATCCCTTGAAATTACATGGAGCCTTTTGTGGGTAGGTATACATCTGCTTCTTTCCTGGGAGAACACATAGCTTTCATTGGATTTCCAAAAGGGTCTGTGGCCTCAAACAGACTAACAGTAATTTCTCTGTCTGCAGAAATTTGAACTAACTTGTCATGTTTCCTTTCTGTTTCAATCGATTTGCATTAATCCAGGATGAATGCTACATAAACCATTTCTTTAGTTCTCACAAACTTCTTGTTTCTGAGAGCATCTCTCTTTCCACTTCCTCTGTTTGTGTTCTTTTCCTGACAGAGGCCTGGAGCAGTCAAGGCCAACTCCTTTGCTGCTTTTGACCCTTGCTTGTGTGCTCTGCTCTCCATGCCCAGACGCCACCTCTGGCTCTCTCCTGCTGTTCTGGTGCTGCTGGAGTTGAAAACCCAAGATCAGCCTCTGGCAACTAGAAGTGAGACTTGGGGAGACTCGTCATGATGGCAAGCTTCCTTGTGACTCACACTCAATAAAGAGAAGATGAGGGCCTTTTCCTCCCCTTCTGCATATCTCATCATTCCATGGAAAGCAGTAAGGTTGGCTTCCTGCCTCTGCCTAAATGCTTCTGCTGGCCCATCTGCTCAAATTCCTGTCTGTCCTAAGTTCACTCAGTATATAAGGGAAAGGAATATGATCTTTCTTCTTCTGTAGTTACCTGCCCCTATACCTTACACCTGCTGCCCAGAGCAACTGATGATGCCTGCCACAGCCACTCTGTTTTTAAATAGCTGCTTTAGGTCCCAAAGGGTGGATGGGTGGCTTTTCTAGGGAGGATAAGTGATCAGTATTTAACAATATTTTTATTTTCAGACAGACAAGGTCTCACTCTGTTGCCCAGGCTGTTGGAGTGCAGTGGTGCAATCATAGCTCACTGCAGCCTCAACATCCTGGGCTCAGTAACAGTAATTTTTAAAAACTACTACAAGTAATGGCTACCATATATTGAGTGCTTACTATGTGTCAGGTACTGTATTGAGATCTTTCATGAATCCTCTCTTAGAATCCCCATAACAACCTTATGAAGTGTGGACTGCCTTTGCAGCCAGAACAGCTGGTGTTCAGAGTTGACGAGTACAATGGCTGAGATTCAAACCCAAACTCCAAAACTGATGGTTCTATTCTCTATACTCCTCATTGCCCTCCCTGTGAATCTAAAGTCTAAATGTGCTTCCAGAAATAAAATGGCAGCTGCTCCCTATGTGGCTAAAATCAGTATCTAATGCTCCTCTGCTAATGGATTTGTTGCCATCAGCCTCCACTTTCTGAGCTGATGCTGAAGTCTTATCTGTGGTTACTTTGCTCATTTCCATTTAAATTCTTTTTCCGGAGTCAATACTGATAGTCACAAAGGTTTCCACTACTAGATCTCGAGTGAGTGACTCATCCAAACACAATTATTATGCTATCCTATTTGCCCATCATAATTAGCTATCCATTTTAAACCTCCAAAATGCCTGTTTCAGTAGTTAATAGCAATGGAAAAATAAATTAAGACATATATGCCAGTGTGTATGTGTGGTCATTACCGCCCTATTATAGTGCATCAGCTCTATTGTCCACCTCAGAGCTGTAATCGCAGACAAGCTTCCTCTTCTCCCCAGCACACTCCAGCAGCCGCCTGCTCCTGCTGTTCAGCCAGTGTGTGCTTAGTGAATGCAAATTAATATTAATATCAATCAGCCTAAGCCCAATCAGCCTCTCCTAAGTAGGGAAGTGAATCTGCATAAAATCAAATGAGATAATGTATGTGAAAGTACTCTGAAAATTATAAAGCACTATACAAATCAAGGTATTTTTATAATAAAATCATAATGTATCATAAAATCGAATGTGAATTATTTCTTAAAATGGCCTGCTATTTTAGATTAGCTGCACCATTAGCAAGTGCTCAATAAATATTTGTTCAATTGTATTGTTGAATTGAGATAATCAAGAGTTGACTGTACATGAAAACAAAGAATTCCATGAAAGATTTAACTAACTACAATAGGTTAGAGAGCATATAAAAAATGAAATTTAAAATAAGAATGACTTCAAATACAAAAGAAAATAATTTATGTTTTCATTTGAGGATAGAAGACTCTCTTGAAATTGCCTCCTTTTTAAGACAAGGTGATTACAGTTTACCTTGTTGTAAAAAATCTTTCACCAGTTACTATACAACAAGATCTTCACTGCATTTAAATTTGAAGCAAACTATGCAATTCTAATTAAACAATTTTTATTGCTATCCAAGATGAAAAGGATGTCAGTTGATGTCAAAATACTTTGGTGATGTAAGTCTAGTTTGTGTGAAGTTTTTTGGTGTCTCATCACTTTCTGTAATCCTCCATCATTTACTAATTTATAATTTTGAAACACGCTTAAAGAGAATTCTGGTTTCTTCAAACACATACTCTTTAGAGCAATGTTAATTTAGATTTATTTAAATAAAACCAGTTACTTTCACAGCTAAAATAGCATCCATGAAAAATAAAGTGTAAATACATTATTAAGGCACCAATTTTCTTTGTCTTATGGTGTGTTTGCCCACCTTTTAAAAGGAAGACTGAAGATACCTGGATAATTGACTGAAATTCATCAATGGGTAAACAGAACCTTGTGCCTGGCATTTGGAAAAGTTGAGTAGCTTGGTCTATAGATGAGTCTTAAGCATTTGATTCCATATGTGAATTCTGAAACTTCTGTAGATCTTATTACTTGGAAGCTGTAAATGAAACCTGCTAACATTTGGAACGTTTAAGTTAGGCTTAAAGAAGCGAGCTAGGCAGCCTAGTGGAAAATGGTAACAACAGAAATAGATGAAAATTGCAAAACCCTTCCTGAGGCTTTATTTACTAAGCGGATAAACCAGTAGCTTACCAAACTTATGAACAAAGGAAATCCCAAGAGCAATTTCATGAGCTTCTGGAAATAAATTTTCTAATAATACATTTAAGATGAATCTTGAGAAATAATGGTCATGGGGAATTAATATTATACGTTCTTTTTAAGATTAAGCATGCATTTTCTATACATTTCTTTGATATTAATGTACAACTAGTGTCAAACAGAAAATGTAATGCTAAGCTAAGGATCCTATTCTTTCCCAACACAGCTAGATAATCACATTAGTGTATGAGTATAACCAAAGGCTTTAAAATAATTATATGTTTCCAGTGCTACCTTGAATTACACCATTTTCATTTACAGTGGAATGTTGAAAGAACTAATGTAAATCAATTATGGACACACACACACACACACACACACACACACACACATCCCAAACCAAATATCATTTGTGTTCCTGATTTGCAAATTAATGCCAAATATAATGTTAATTTTAAAATCGGTTTCCTACCAAGTCACAAAGAAAAGAAATGTGAAAAGTTTAAAAGCTTGTTTCCCCTCCCAATTCCCCCAAGTTCTGGTATTACCTGGTATGAAGAAGACATTTTATTTCTCTTTCTTATGCCAATTTATATTACTTCAACCTCAGTAGACTACCAGAATTATGACTGAGACCAGATGATGCTTTTGTTCCCTGAAGAATATGACACTTGGTTTACATATGAAAGACTGTGGCCTGCCTAAACCTGCAGCCTAGAAGGAGCAAGTAGGTTAGTGAGAGGCTGTCATAGATCCCTTGTCTGCGTATGGTGGTCTCTCTGCTGTTTGACAAGTGTATGGAGAACACTTTTCTACATTATGCTTCCACAAGCTTTTGATTATTCAAACCCCTCTCTTCTAAAACACTCTCTTCTCCTGGCTTTAAGGACATACTCCTGTTTCTCTCCCCCTTTTTTCTCTTCCTACTTCAATTTGTGAGTGGATGGTCCTTGAGGTTCACTCCTTGAACATCTATTTGCTCATCTCTTTACATTCTGTTTCAAAGTTTTCACCCACTCTTATGGTTCCAACTATCACCTCTCTAAAGAGGACTTCTTTAAACTCTATCTCCAGCCCTGACTTCTGGTGTCAATGTCACTGTTCTGTCTTCAGATGTCTAGTACATGATGCAACTCAAATATCCAGCCATTATCTCTAGGCAAGTTGACGTGCCTAAAACTGGATGCATCTTGTTCCCAGATTACTCTCTTCTGCCCAATTCTGGCTCAACTTCCGTATTTCTGTTAAGGTTTGTGCTGTTCTTCTGATCTTGACATCTTGGATTAAAACCCTTAGGAAAGAACCTTATCATTTATTGAGAACTTACTTTGTATCAGATAGTATACATTTAATCTTTGCTTTTCTTTCTAACTTTTATTTTAGGTTCATTTAATCTTTGTAACAGTTTTATGAGATAGGTATTCCAATTATTTTACAGGAGAGGACATTGAGGTTCAGAGAAACTGTCAGTGATAATTCTGGATCCATGTAAAACGAAAGCCTGAGAACTTAACTATACTGCAGGGGTCAAAAACTCAACTGCTTACAAGATACCAGACGGGTAGTGTAAATATATGAAGAACAACAACAACAACAGTGCATCTGTCCCTGTTGAGGAAACAACAGAAATGTTGGGTTCTGTAGTGTACCATTCAGCTCCAGCTGTGAGAGAAACCCTTCTTGCCAGATTGTACCTTTTAAAGAGAAGACATATCTAGACTTTCATGGAAATTTTTCCAATTTTTAAATGTAGACAACCTACCAAATTGTCTACCTTCGTTTCATTTCCACTTTATCATAAAGCATTTCAAACATATACAGAAAAGTTGAAAGACTTTGATATTGACCGCTCATATACTCATCACCTAGATTCTACTGTTAACATTTTGCTGTTCTTGCTTTATCACATATCCATCCCTTAATCCATCTTTTAGATGCATTTCAAAGTCAGTTGTAGACATCAGAATTCTCCCCACTAAATAATTCACCATATGTATCATTTGAGTTAAGTATGTTTGTTCACAGTATTTTGTTTTTGTTACTGAGGTAAATTTCACAAACAATACAATTCAAAAATATTAAATACACCATTTGATGCATTTTGACAAATGTATGCACATGTATAACCCAAATGCTTATCAAGATGTAAAAACATTTCCACTACTTTTTGAGGAATGTTTCTTTGTGCCCCTTTCCAGTCAAATCCTACCTCTCTCCATCCAGGGTAACCACCGATCTGATCTGATTTTTTTTCCACCACAGATTAACTTTTATGTTCTAGAATTTTGCTTATATAAAATTGGACAGCATGTACTCTTTTGTGTTAGGTTTATTTCACTCAACAAAATGCTGTGGAGAGTCATCCATGTTATTGGGCAAACTATCAAATTTTAAAAATTATTGAATCAACCAAAAATTAAAACCCACATTTGCAATCCATGAGATGTCAGGATGTACCCATCATACTGGACTTGAATGCCTGTTTTCTCTCCTCATACCCAAATGCTATAAAATTCATGTTTCTTCAAAACATCTTATCTCTCTTCCATTTACATTGCTACAATTCTCCCATCATTCTGTGATATTTGTGTTCTAGCAGGGCATTTGACAAAAGTTTGTTGACATCCTAGAGAACAAGATCATGATATAAGGGCTGCATGGTGTTTTAGTTAGCTACAGCTACCACTGGTAGGGTGGCTATAACCAGAGTGTAGATTATAGGTGCTGATACCAGGTTATTGCTGACAACCTGGAGGGGCCTTTCTATGAAATACAAAAGAGGTCTCTTCTTCATCTTGCACTGTTCAACATTTTTTCACACAACTTAGATGAAAATAGTCATACTTATCAAGTTTGTAAATGAAACAAAGATAGTAGAGAAAGTAAATACAGGGGATGACAGAACTAAGTTTCAAAATCTTGATATGCTAAAAGGTCAAGTCAAAAAACCAAGAAGATGAAATTGCAAGGATAAAGTGAAATAACTGAATTTGGGTTTTAAAAAAAGTCAATTGCCAAACTACATCATGAGGAATATTTGTTCTGACAGCACTCCAAGTGGAAAATATCTCAAGTACTGTATGAGTCACCGGTACTTCGATAAGAACAAAAACAAAAAGACTGAAGAAAAACTAATAATGCAGTGATAGCCCACACTAATAGAAGTGTACAAGGAAATAGCTCTAATTTAATACAGTGGTTAGAGGTATGGGTCTTAGAGTCAGAAAATACTGTTTTGCCACATTAAGTTAAATATGCCTATTAGACTTCCAGCTAGAGATGTGGAGTAGGTGGTTGGCTGTAAGATATGGTCCAGCTAGAGATACAAATTAGGTCTTGTCAGCAAATAGATGGTATTTAGAGTCAAGGGACTAAATGAAATCAGAATAACAGTGAGTATAGATAAAACAGAGAAAAAGTCTGCTGGGTCTGCTATAACAAAATCCCACAGACTAGGGGGCTTAAACAATAGAAATTAATGTTCTCACAGTTCTTGAGGGTGGAAGTCCAAGATCAAGATGTTGACAGAGTTGGTTTCTTCTGAGACCACTCTCCTTGCCTTGCAGATACCCACTTTCTCCCTGTGTCTTCACATGGTGTTTCCTCTGTTCATGTGACCCTGGTGTCCCGCTGTGGACCCACATTTCCTTTTCTTATAAGGACACGGGTCAGATTGGATTAAGGCCCGCTCTAAGGCCTCATTTTAACATAATCAACTCTTTAACAGCCCTGTGTATAAATACAATCACATTCTGAGGTACTTGGAGTTAGGGCTTCAACATATGAATTTGGCAGAACACAATTCAGCCCATAATAGTGTCCAAGAATTGAGACTTGGTTCTCCAAAATTTAGAAATCAGGCAAAGGAAAAGAGATGTCAGCAAAAAGGACAGAAGTGGCCAAATAAAATAAAAGCCAGGAGAACATGCAGTTTTTGAGACCTAAAGAAGAAAAAGGTTTCAGAAGAGGGGAGTAATCAATCATGCCAAATACTGCTGAGAGATAAAGATAGATAAGAACTGAGAGTGACCAAAGGATTTGGCAAAGATAGAGGTCATTGTGAGCCTTGACAATAGCCATTTCAGTTGAGTGGTGGAACTGGGAGCCTGAGACAAAAGGAAGGGTGGTAAGGAAGTGAAGACAGCAACTAGAGGCAACTATTCTGAAGTTTTTCTGTGAATAGGGAGAAACTGATGAAACGCAAGAAATATGAAAATTGCAGGAGCAAAGTTTTTAAAAGCGGTGAGATGGTATGGGATCTAGTCTTTGGGGTAAAAGAAAATATATTACCTATTGCAACAAGAAGGAAGGCAGATTAGGTGTATCTGGGTTGGTGGAACTGGTGTTGAAAGGATGAGGTAGTTCTGCTCTGATGGCTGATCTTGTCGCAACTGTATCATTTTTCCTACTGTAACTTCTGCCTCATACTCTCCCTCCCTAACCAAATCATCTCTATCCATCCAGGCTCAGCCTCTTTGCTTTGGAAAAAGTGCTACACCTGGAGACAGAAAACCTGACTTAAAGTCCTAGCTCTTCTAAATATAAGCTGCATGATTTCAAATAAGTCACTCACCTTCTCTGGTACCCATTTTTTCATCCATAGACTTGGAACACAAATCTCTCTACACACAATCTATTATATATACATTATTTTAAAATGCAAAGATAAAAATGAAATATGTTCTAGTAAAGCCTGCCTGCTCTAAGAGGCTTCTGTGTCCACGTTAGTCTTTTCAGAACCCCTTTGGGTTTTTACCACTCATCTGCTGTCTGATACCGTCACCTAAATGTTCTCAAGTGTATTCCTATTGATTCAATCACTCAATTATACATTTTTGAAGAGCAGGAAACGACCTTTCCAAGTATTATGTTGGGAGAGTGGGTGGGAAGAGGAATGGACTAATTTATTTAGCATCTGGTACTTGCCAGGAGATTGAGGTATATTATCTAATTTGGTTCTTTCAACAATCTGGAGAAATAGACATTATTTTACGGGTGAATAAACTGAAGTCTGGAGAGATTCAGTAGCCTCCCTAAAGTCACAAAGCTAATATGTGATGGAACCATAATTTGAATTCTAAACTCCAAACTGACTATGCCTTCTTTTCACTACTGCATCCCACACACTCTGATGACAGGACATTTTGGCTGCATTTGGATTTCTTACCAAGGCTTTAATTACTGAGAAGAAATGACATTTTGATTAGCCCATGTTTTTGTAGTTATAATGTCAAACAAACAGCTTCTGCTTTTCTCAGAAATTTATGATAGTACTGGTTCATGTCCAACTCTCTGAAAATTGCTTATCTTGCTACCAAGAAGACTTTTAAAAATGTTTTTATTTTTTTATTTACTTTTTTATTTATTTTGAGATGGAGTTTTGCTCTTGTTGCCCAAGCTGGAGTACAGTAGTGCAATATCAGCTCACTGCCACCTCCTTCTGCCTCCTGGGTTCAAGCGATTCTCCTGCCCCAGCCTCCCAAGTAGCTGGGATTACAGGCATGCACCACCACGCCTGGCTAATTTTGTATTTTTAGTAGAGATGGGGTTTCACTATGTTGGACAGGCTGGTCTTGAACTCTTGATCTCAGGTGATCCACCTGCCTCGGCCTCCCAAAGTGCTGGCATTACAGGCGTGAGCCACCATGCTTGGCCTAATAAGACTATTTTTATTTCATTTGCTTTTCTTGTACCAACATCATAAGGAAATCAGAAATGATGAATCATAAATTGTTGACACTCAAAAGGGCCTCAGAGACCATCTATCCCAAGTCCTTTTTATAGATGAGGGCACTGGGGCTCAGAATGGGCAGTTGGTTGACCTGTTGAAGATCACACAGTGGAAAGAGGCAGAGCCAATATTGGCTCTTCTTCCCTCTCCATCTGACTGTCTTTCAGTCTACTCACTCCATTTTTCAAGCTATCCCTTCATCCCTAAAGCAGCAGCCCTGATGTCTCATGGATTTTCTCAGTTTTTGCATAGAGTTTGAAGGGCAGAACCTCAAAGCATACCTTACTGGGTGAATGTCTGAAGAGGCTGAGAAAAAGAGTGGCAGGAAATCCAGGCAAATCCATGCTACTGACATTTATTTGTTTTGTTTCATATATATATATATATACACACATATATATATATATATATATATATTATTCTATGCCTCTAAGCAGTAACATTTAAGGAACATACAAACTCTTTGGAACCATGGTAACATTTACTTGTTTTAAGATTTCATCAATGAGTTTTTCTTCTCAAAACAGCCCTGAGAAATGGGCAGGCACAGGTAGATTTGAAGGTTATTTTAAATCCAACGCTCCTTCTTGGAATATGTGAACAACTCCCCTGATCAATTGCTTTGCTTTCAAGTTTATAAATGATGCTCAGGAAACATCTTCATGGAAGACTGAACCAAGAGGACATCTAGGTGAAGAATGGATGACGCCAAAGGGCTCACTTACTGTTTCCATCTGTCTCAGGAGATGAGCTTTTCCCTGACTGCTTTCAGCCTTTGAATGAGGACCGATTAGTATTGGTTGAAGAGGCTTCCTTCCTTGGTTAGGACTTCCTATGGCTTTGCTGGCTCTATAGCTAGGCAGTGTGTGTGGCCCGGGGGTGGGGCCAAGGACTTCTATAACATCGTGAACTGGCAAAATGCACACCATAGCTTTTCCAACACCATATCATATCATATGGTTAATTATCCCACACATTATTGTTGAAATGGAAGGATTTAATGTCTGGAACCAAGGACAGCGTACCATCCACAGATCTGCTTGGAGCCACAATTGCCCAATGTGTGGAGAGAAAAAACCAGTAATAATGAAAAGAGCAAATAAAAAACACTTGCAAACCTGTTTCATTCAAAGAGCCTCATAACAGAGTATATAGCTTTTTTATGTCCTTTTTAATGTGTCTTAAGTTCTTCCAAAAGGGAGGGTCCAGTGCTTGAAACCTTGGTGGTATGAACCCAACTACCCACCGGTCATTGACTCAGCAAACAATTATCAAGTACCTTCCTTATGCTATGATCTGTGCTTGGCAATGAGAAACTGTAAAACAGGGGCCAGGGGACAAACAGGAGGGCAAATCTGAGACAATGAATAACCATTAGATAATGGAACTGAAACCTAGCTCATTGATTGTTATTTGTGACCTGCGCCAACCTTGGATAAACCCAGCAACCAAGTGCTGCCTTCGGGCTTATAGGAAACTTGTAGTCAAATCCATTCCAAAGAGCCTTACTCTGCCTTACTTAAATACGAACCAACATCCAAGCATCAAGAACAGCAGCACAAACACATTTTCTTATTTTGTAAAGATATTTTTTCTGGGCTTATTGAAAATTATTTCAAAACTCCACTTAGCTTTGTCCCAATAATGGATGTGGCAAGTAACCAGCGCCTAAAGCAGCCAGTGAACTCAAGTCTATTGAATCATCTTCTGTGCAGAGACGCTGTTCCGTGCCCCCACTATCGATCTGCTTCCATTTGCCTGAATATGCCCATTATGTAGCAGCATACCCAGAAAGAGCTATTATAAGGGACAGAAGATTTTCTCTACTCCTTTTCTTTTCTTTTTCTTTTTAATGAATAAGCTTTGCAGGAGAAAATCAAGATGACTTCCGGTTCTACTTTTGTTTCTAGGTCTTGTTGAAGAAAGAACTTTGATTCAACTGTCTGGAACATATTTTATTTCCCTGAAGATCTTAGAGGCTGGAAGCCATAAAAAGGGCACTGGATTAGGAGTCAGGAAGCTAGGGTTATAGCCCTGACTCTGCCACTATGTAACTGTACAACTTAAAACACAGCTTATCATTTCTGGACCTCAGTTTCCGCTTCTTTAGAATTAGGGAAACAGTACAAAAGTTAAGAGGCAGAGCTTCCACCTACTAGTTGTGTGGATTTGAGAAAGCGACTTAACCTCTCTGGGCCTCAGTTTCCTCACTTGAAAAATGGAGTGGAGATAGTATCTACCTCATTGTGTTTTCAGAATATTAAATAAGAAAATACATGTGGATGGTTAGTACAGTGACTAGCATAGAGTGATCAAGAAATACAAATAATTCTTAGTGTTCTGGGTTAAAAGAAATCATGATGGCCTCTTTTGATTCCAAGTTTCTGTGAACCTTTAAGGTCAGTAAATATTTTAGCATCATTTTAAGTCAAATTTTTTCTTCATTTTTATTAATATAACATTTATTAACTAGCCAGAGCATGTTAAACAGTTGCCACAGGTTGATTGATAAGAAAGGTCACCAGTAGTAACCTCTTTTTTTTATTTCATAGAATTGTTTCTGACGAAAATTCTTCTTTCTGAAACTCAAAGACTAAAGAAGCAAAGATTTGATACTTTATGTTTACAGAAGAAATACCAGAAGACGGAGACCACTGATTCTCACATAAGCTTGTGCTTTAGTCCATATGAATGAAAAGAGTGAAGGATTTATTGCGTTTGTCAGAAATCTAAAGGTTTTTTTCTATAATGTTTGTAAATGTAAGATTGTCGAAATACACTTTGAACTGTGATTATGTTTTATCAGGATTCAGTGAGCAACGTGCAGTTTGGGAGACATTTATCTTCTTACATGTGTGAGACAAGAGATTGAGGTAAGCCTACGGAACTTCCTAAAAGAAAAATTATCAAAATCCTCAGCACAAACCCATTATTGTTTTCTTACAATGCTTAGCCTCTGTATATATGTATATGTACTGAATGCAGGGTAACAATATGCATAGAATAGAAAATAGAGCTGTGATAATTATTTTTTAATCCTGGTAACTAATTCAACGTGCTGTATGAGAATACAAGACAGGTAGTCCCAGTCTTCCTTTGCATAAGATTTTTATGTCTTTTCCTTGTCAACAAAGCTGAAGTCAAAATGGCCATGTGAGACTGTATAAGAGCTTGACATGAAAAGATGGGACCTGAGGCTGGTGCTAGGAGATTTCATTTTGCCCACCTAGGTGGGTGTTATTTAATCTGTGTCTCCTGAAAGAGCAAGCTGTGTGATAATTGTCTTTTAATCTGTTGATGAAAAGTTGCTTGCTCATGTTAATGTTCCCTAGGACAGAAAGGCCAGATCCAGTTTAGATACAGCTGTTTCTCAGCTTTCGTCCGACCTTGGTAGCACTATCACATTATTTATCAGTGCACTCTGGCAAAACTGATTGCAGCACTCATCTTGCATGTCCATGTGCAGAGGTGTGAGGTGGGGTTGCCTCTTTTGACTGAATCTGTATGTAACAGCATTGCTAAAAGCTTTGCCTCTTTATCCCATCTACATCTTCTATTATATACACTGAGTTAGTGACAGTACAGGAGGTAATTGGCAGCCTGCCTGGAAGATCCAATTTGTACATTAAAATAATGCTGTCCTGATCTTGTAGCACCAGTTTGTTTATTGGTTTTTTTTGTGAAGTATTTTTTCCCACCAGTCCATAAACCCATACTCATCATATTGAGCTTATAATAGGGAGAGGTCGTCCTCTAAATTCAAAGAAAAAAAATGAAACTCCTTGTAAACAAACAAACAAAAAAAGCCCACAAAACTCCAGAAAGGTAAACCAGTGGTAGGAGTGATGGGGAAGATGACATGGTGTGAGATTAACTTATTAAGCTATCAGTGTACATATGCAATAAGTAATAACCTTACTGGACATGGGTCAGAACGCATCTGGAGCATCATGTTCAAATATAGGTATTTTAGGATCCTGAACCCTGAACTGATGGGAAAACATACCAAGAAGGTGACCAGGATAAGAAATCTAGAAACCATGACATACAAGAAAGGATTGAAGTAATTGTATGTTTTGTCTGGAGAAAAGATGACTAAGCTAATTCATGCTAACTCTTAACAAGTTTTGAAATGGAAAAGTGAGTACATCTGTTTTGTATTGCTCCATAGGAAAAATCTACAACATGTAGATGGAAATTACAAAAAAAAAAAAAAAAAAAAGAAAGAAAGAAAAGCACATTTCAGATCAACAGGACAAATAAGTGAAACCTTATAAAAGTGAAAACTATCCAATAATAGAATGCATTTAATCAGGAAGTAGAGCCTGCTTCCTGGAGATATTCAAGCTAGCTGAGCCTCTAGTAGGGATGCTATAGAGAAGACATTTGTATCTTCTGGTCAGGTAATCTCAAAGCTATCTTTTCAATACTCTAAATTATTGTTTTCTATGTCCTGGTACAGAACTAGGAAAATACCATCATATCCCTCCATTCATTTGTCCATCCAGGCATCCATTCATTCGTTCATTCATTCAGCAAACATTTATTGAATGGCTACTATGTACCAGGTACTGTGCTAAGTAAAGGGATATAAGACACAGGAATGGAGGCTGAGGTGGGAAGATTGTTTGAGGCCAGTAGTTCAAGACTAGCCTGAGCAATGTAGCAAGACCCGATCTTTACAAAAAATACAAAAATTAGTCAATCATGGTGGCTTGCACTTGTAGTGTAGCTATTCAAAAGGCTGAGGCAGGAGGATCACTTGAGCTCAGGAGTTTGAGGCTGTAGGGAGGTATGATTGTTCCACTGTACTCCAGCCTTGGTGACAGAGTGACACCCTATCTCTAAATAAATTCATAAGTAAAATCTTAAAATTATAAAAAAGATTCAGAAATGTAGAATACAGAAATGTAGACAGATACTTACAATATAGGGTGATGTATGCTAAAACAGATATATGTACAAGTAACAGAAAGCATCACGGAGATGTTAGGGGAAATGTAATCCAAGAAGACCTGGCAGGCAGAAAGTCATCCTAAAGGATGAATTGTAGTTTGCCAGAAAGATAAGGTGGAGAAGGTGGGAAGACCATTCTAAATGAGGGGAACAATATGGTCAAAGACGTGGAAATGTGACACTGTCTAGCAAGTCTGTAAAATTTTAACCAACTTATTGAAGCATAGTCTACCAGGAAAAGGGGAGAGATGGAATGAGGTAAGAAGTGTGAAACTGGGCAGGGACATGAGGGGCTGCTCCAAGGATCCTGAACCCTTATGGAAGCCAGGAAGCTGGGCACTGATGTGCCTTCCTTTTATGTTTGCCCTTGGCTTTACAATTCTTGCATCTAATTTGGAAGCCATTGAGAGCAAAACAAAATTGAAAAGGAGGTCAGCTATTTTCTGCTGTCATAAGTCATCTTAATTTCCAGAATCACATTCCCTGACTACTCTGTTATCATTTTGATCCAAATGTAATGAGAAAATTAAACATAAAGGTTTTTTTCATTTACTGCAAGTTGAACAAAATTATATAAGTTTTGTAAACTATTTCAAATGTTTGTGGACAGGAAATGAAACAATATATGTAGCTATTCTGTCGTGGAAGCCCTGTCTCTCAGTTGATAGAATATGTTGTTTAAAAGTTAAAAACAAATGGAACCATTTTAAAAACAAAATACAGTCCTCCAAGATTTTAGTACTTTTTGTTCTGGTTTTTAAAGAAAAACTCTTATCTCTTTAGAGTAATACAATTCAAATGAGCTTTGATTTTTCTAAGACCCCTATAATTGGCCCTATTAATTAGATGGTCAGCCAGGTTTGGGTAGAACTCAGACTTATGCATTTTTTTTAATAACTTGCCAAGTTATTACTTTCAAGTGTTGCACTTGAGAATCCTGTAAGTGCTTTAAAAAACAATCACATATTCCTGTTTGAATGCAAATGCTGCTGTGACAACAGTTCTTGGAAACAATTGGTCTGTGTTGGGTTTTAAATATTCATCTTTATTAATTTTATTCTGAGCACATATGAGGTATTCTGAATCAGAGAGAAATTATTATTATCTTGTTAAAAAGCAAATAATGAATTTGCTTTCCTGAACCCTGATTCTCACCCCTGCAGCGACACAATGTAAGCCAGGTCAAATCGCCTACAGATAGAAAGTCTGTATTACAGGTGAGGAATGGAGACAAATAGATTTTGTTTCTACTTTATATACAGGAGAAAAGGCACCTGTCTCCCCCTTTCTTCTCAAAAGGAAGGAATGAAACCTTTGCTCTTTGAAGACAAAATGGAAAGGATCCTGGGTTCTTACTCTAAACTTGTTTAATATAAATGCATCTTTCCAAGAACCAGATGTGTCTCCAACTTCTATGACCTAGAAATGTCTTCAAGGTCCCTGACTTCATTTGTCCTTGAAATGTAAACATATACCTCTAGAGTCAGATAAATCTCTGTGGAGTTCTATCACCAACTATATACTTGTATATTACCTTACCAAATTTGGCTCTTAGCTCAAGATTCCAAGTTTCCCACAAAATTTATTTAGGAAAACCTAAACTGCAAATACAAAAAAAAAAAATTATCTTTATACCTCAGTCAGCCTACACTATCAATGAGGTTAACATTTCTTTGTGGTAAGGACGCATGCTTGCTTAGCAAATATTTTTCCCATGCACAATAACAAAATTAACCTCAGCTCAGTATGTTCTCATTATAATAAATGTCAGTATAATTCATTCAATATATTCAACAAATATTGATTTTGTGCCTACTGTGTGGCAGGCCTTGTTCTAACAAGGTATTTCACTACAAGTAGACTTCTCCCAGAGTTAGGATTTTACTGTTGCTTATAAACCTTCCTCTTGAATTAGAATGACTCTTCTAAGATCAATTCATGTTCTATTTGATATTTCAAAAGTCCTAAGTGACCATGGTAACAAAAAAAAATGAAGTCTGAAAATTTCTGAGCAAGATTTGGAACATTGTTCTCTGGGGACTATTAAATTCAATCATTTTTTCTTTGTACTTTGCCATTCTTCCTTATCACTTATAATCCTAACTGCTAATCTTTGAGACATTCCCATAGCTTCCTTCACTAAACTCAAGCACATTAATTTGCATGCTAGACTAACTCAAATGACTTCTCAGCTTTAAGCTAAAGAAAATTTTTCTTCAAAATGTTTCCAACTATCAAACAGTTTTGTTTGCCAAATTTTGAAGGCTTCTTTTACAACTAAGTCCATGGTAGCTTAAAAATATATGGGTTTTTCATAACCTGCTTCCCCTTTAATAAAACAAAATCAGAGAATTTATATTGACAGTATCATACGCACTAAAAATCAAAGTGATCCTTTACTAATTTATACTTCTGGATCATTTCTTAAGGTAATATTAGAAAAAATAGTAGTTTAATGAGCAAAAAATTAAAACACACCAAAAAATTAGCTTAGTACTGTTAAAGGAGTAAACATTCAATTCTAAGAACAGCAAATCATAATAAATTATTTCTCCTAAAGTATTAAATTTACTCAAAAGAGGTTGGGGAAATTAGAAATTCATTAAAATACAGTTTTTATTACTTTATAGTTAATAAAACACATTAGAAATCTAATATAATTTTAAAAAATATTTTGGAGATTTAATGAATCCACTTCTGTCTTTCCATTGTAGTACAGAGGAAGTAAATAAGCTATGCCAGAAAACAATCAATAATATAATGTGAGTTGTTATTTTTTTCCTTATCAATAAGTGACCATGAGTTTGAGCCCAGGCAGAGCCAGGGTATCTACACCTGGCCAAGTGTTGAAGATATGCCTCAACATGCACAGAGCCCTTTGGCAAAACTGAGAGACTTACTGATTCTAGGAATTTAAGGTACTCTCTAGCTCCATAATTTCTAATCTCTAATCATTAGTTGGCCACTACACTAATCACACAGTGACTTCAGTGACCACATGCAACAAAGAATGCAGACATTGCAGAATTCATTCAGAAACGTCACACACACACACACACACACTCACACACACACACACAAAACATCAAAAACAACAAACTACAACAACAAGAATTTCTATGGGGAAAATATTAGAGCGGAAAATACCAGCTAATATTATGTAAAATGTCCAGTTTTTAACAAACAAAAATAAAGGCATTCAAAAAGACAAGAAAGCATGGCCCATACACAAGGAGGAAAAGGCCAATCAATAAAAATTGTCCATGAGGGAGCCAAGACATTGGACTTACTAGACAATGACTTTAAATCAGCTATTTAAAACATGTTTAAAAAACTAAATAAAAGCAGGTATAAAGAAATAAAGCACAACAATGACGTCTCACCAAATAGAAAATACCAGTAACAAAATAGGTATTATAAAAAAGAAACAAATAGAAATTCCAGAGTCGAAAAGTGCAATAACTGAAATGAAAAGTGCCCTAAAGGAGTCCACCAGCAGATCCGAGCAGGCAAAAGAAAGAATCATACTAATATAGGCAATTAAGGTTATCCAATGTAAGGAACAGAAAGAAAGGGGAATAAAGGAAAGTGAATAAAGCCTCAGTTTCCTATGGGATACCATCAAGCATATTATTATATGGGACTTCCAGAAGGAGAGGAAAGAGAAAAGTCACAGAGTATTTGAAGAAATAAAGGCTGAAAATTCATATTTAAAGAAAAACAGTAATTTACACACCCAAGAAGCTTGATAAACTCAAAAGAGATTCGCATCTAGACACATGATGACCGAAATGTCAAAAAGATAAAGACAGAGAGAATCTTGAAAGCAATGAGGGAAATGGCTCATAATATAAAAGGGATCCACAATATTAAGAGCTGATTTCTCATCAGAAGCCATGGAGGTGAGGAGACAGTAGGATGATATAGTGAAAGTTACAAAAGTGCTAAAAGAATTCTATATGAAGAAAAACTAAGCCTTCAAAACTGAAGTAGAAATTAAGACATTCTTAAGTAAATAAAAACTGACAGAATTTTATGGTAGCAAACCTTCCTTACAAGAAATACTGAATGGCTATCTTCAGGCTGAAATGAAATGATAGTTACTTGAATCGACAGGAGGAGATAAAGAGCACTGGTGAAGGTAACTACCTAGATAAATATAAGAGAGAATAAATGAATATATGTGTGTGTGTGTGTGTGTGTGTGTGTGTGTGTGTGTGTATATATATATATAATCATTAATTTTAGAGACAGGGTCTATCAGTCCAGGCTGGAACGTAGTGGTGCAATCATAGCTCACTGCAGCATCAAACTCCTGGACTCAGGTGATCCTCCCACCTGAACCTCCTGAGTAGCTAAGGACAACAGGAATATGCCACCATGCCTTGCCTAAATATATTTTCGTTTGTAAATCTTTACTTCTCATATGTGATTTTTAAAGGCAACTGCATAAAACAACAATTATACATCTGTGTTAATGGGCACACAATGTATAAATATGTAATTTACATGACAATAATAGCACTAAAGAATGGAGTTATAAAGGAGCGAGTATTTTTGCATGCTATTGAAATCAAGTTGGTGTCAATCTGAACTAGATCACTGTGAGTTAAGATGTTAATTGTAACTCCCAGACAGACCATTAAGAAATTAATTAAAAAATGTATAATATCAAGAAAATTGAAACCAATAAATAAAATTATTTTTACTTGCAGATAACATGATCTTGTATATAGAAAATCCTAAGGAATTCACTAAAAAGCTATTAGGGCTAAATAAGTTCCACAAGATAGCAAGATACAAGATCAATATAAAAAATCAATTGTACAGTCATGCGTTGCTTGACAATGGCGATATGTTCTGAGAAATATGTCTTTAGGTGGTTTTGTCCTTGTGCAAACATCACAGAGTGTATGTACATAGATGGTATAGCCTACTACACATCTGGAATATATGGTATAATCTGCTGCTCCTAGGACAGCATGTTACCGTACTGAATACTATAGGCAATTGTAACACAATGCTAAGAATTTGTGTCTTTAAACATATCTAACCATAGAAAAGATATAGTAAAAATATGGTATTATAATCTCATGAAACCATCATCAAATATGCAGTCTGTTGTTGACTGAAACATTGTTATGCAGTACATGACTGTGTTTCCATATACCTGCAATAAACGATCTGAAAATGAAATTAAGAAAACAATTCCGGTCGAGACGGGCGGATCACGAGGTCAGGAGATCGAGACCATCCTGGCTAACACAGTGAAACCCCGTCTCTACTAAAAAAATACAAAAAACTAGCCAGGCGAGGTGGCGGGCGCCTGTAGTCCCAGCTACTCAGGAGGCTGAGGCAGGAGAATGGCGTAAACCTGGGAGGCAGAGGTTGCAGTGAGCTGAGATCCGGCCACTGCACTCCAGCCTGGGCGACAGAGCCAGACTCCATCTCAAAAAAAAAAAAAAAAGAAAAAAAGAAAACAATTCCATTTGAAATAACATTAAAGGTAATAAAATATTTAGGGATATACTTAACAAAATAATTACAAAACTTACACCGTGAAAACAAGTAAAGATTGTTGACAGAAATCAGAGAATATCTAAATATAGGAAAAGGCATCTCATGTTTATTGATTGAAAAAATTAATACTGTTAATATAACGAAACTCCCTAAATTGATCTGCAGACTCAAAGCCATCCCCACTGGAAAGCCAAGTGGCTTCTTTTTAGAAACTAACAATCCAATCCTAAAATTCATGTGGAAATTCAAGGCACCCCGAAAGTCCAAAGCAATATTGAAAAAGAAGAACAAAGTTGAAGGACTCATACTTTCCCATTTCACAACTTAAAGCAATAGTAATCAAGACAATGTGGTAACTGGAATATAGATAGGTATATAATATAGAGCAATGGAATATAACTGAAAATCTAGAATAAAACCATGTATCCACAGTCAATTGATTTTTGACAAGAGTGCCAAGACCTTTTAATGGGGAAAATATGATCTTTCCAATGAATGGTGCTAAGACAATTGGATAGTCACACGCAAAAGAATGAAGTTGTACTTTTACCACACATTATATATAAAAATTAACTCAAAAATGGCTCAAATACCTAAATACTCTTAGCCTATATATAAAACTACTCAGAAAAACACGGGGTAAATTTTTGTGATTTTGGATTTGGCAATAGATTCTTTAAAAAGATACCAAAAACACAAGCAGCAAAAGAAAAATGGATAAATTTGACTCCATCTAAGCTAATAATTTTTGCATTAAAGGGCGCTATTAAGAAAGTGCAAAATAAACTCAAAATTTAGTAGAAAATATTTGCAAATTGTGTATATATTAAAGGACTTGTACCTAGCATATAAAGAGCCATTACAACTCAATAAGAAAAAGACAACCCAATTAAAATTAGGCAAGGAATCTGAATAGACATTTCTACAAAGAAGATATGAAACTCGCATATGAAAGGATGCTGAACATCATTAGTCATGAGAGAAATGTAAATGAAAATGACAATAAGATACTATCTCATGTGCACGAAAATAGGTATAATCAAAAAGTAAGATAATAAGTGTTGGAGAAATTGGAACCCTCATGCACTGCTGGTGGGTATGTAAAATGGAGCAGTCACTATGGAAAACAGCTTGCAGTGTTTCAAAAAGTTAAGCATAGAAAATTAAAAGACATCTCCACTCAGGAAAATTGTACCCAAATATTCATAGCAGCATTATTCATAATAGCCAAAAAGTGGCAACAGTCCAAATATCTATTAACTGATGAACAAGTCAAAAAATATAGTGTGTTTATACAATGGAATACTATTTGGTCATAAAAATGAATGAATTATTGATACATACTACACGTTGGGTGAACCTTGAAAACATTATGCTAAGTGAAATAGACCAGATACAAAAGGCCATATACTATATTATTCCATATATATGAAATATCCTGAGTAGGCAAACTGATAGAGACAGAAAGTACATAAGTGGTTCTCAGGGCATGGAGTATGGGGATGGGGAAATTGAGACTGACAAAAAATGCAGGGTTTCTTCTTAGGATTATCAAAATATTCTGGAATTATATAGTGGTGGTGGTTGCACAATCTTGTGAATATACTAAAACCACTGAATTGTGCCCTTTAAAAGAGGTGAATTTTATGGTATTTGAATTATATCTCAATAAAAAAAAGTAATGGGAGGGGGAATAAAGAGAATGAGGTTTTGGTGTGTTCTCATTGGTTGGAGTCAAAAGTTTTAACAAAAAGTTAAACCATTAGTCCTTCTTATACCCTCCAGTATAAGAAGATATAAACTCTAGTAACATCACAGTATGACTTCTATTTCTAAAAGGAACAATATTTTTAAAGTTGCACAATAAAAGTTACACAAACTTGCATAAAACAGGATATATCAAATTTTGAGTTTACCACCTAGATCACAAGATCAATAGCTTTGTATCAGAGATGCATGTGTAAGGTAAAAATTCTAAGAGATCTACCTGAGCAAGTAAAAGTAACAAATAGAGTGACCAACTAACCTAGTTTGCCTGGGATTGAGGAGTTTCCTGGAAAACAGGACTTTCAGTGTTAAACCTGTAAATGTCTTGGGCAAACCAGGATAATGGGTTATCCTAGATAACAGAATGTGAACAGTTGGGCTTACTGCTCTGAATCTAGACTACACATGGACCAGCATATGCCCTGAATCTGTCCAAAAAAGCCTCTGGGTGTCTTCAAAGCATCAGAGACGAGAAGGGTACATCCTTGGTTTTCGTTAGTTAATAACTCTCTTATATCTCTACCCTACAAGAATGACAAGGAGGGGATCAATAAATGTTTTTATAAGATGGATTATTACATTAAGTGATACCCCGCCTCCTTGCAGTCATTTTCATGCCTTCTAATTAAAAAATGACCAATAGTACAAATGAAAGGGCAAGTTTTTATGCACACAAATGTGTACACTCTCCTTTTGAGGAACAGCTTCATTCAAAATGAAAGCGAAAAAAAAAAAAAGAAATAATATACTTACCACATGTAAAGGCCTATTCAAAGCACTTCAAATATAAACTCACTATATCCTTTTATAACTTTATAAAGTAGGTACTATTATTATCTGCATTTTATGTATGAGGAAACTAGTACACAGCCAGGTTAAGTAGCTTACCCAAGGTCACATGGCTAATAGATAATGAAATAAAGGATTCGAACACTGACAGTGGCTCTAGAGTCTAAAGTCTCAGCCACTGTGTTAAGCTGTACATTTAAATGAGACGTATTGCCAGTGGACAAGGAAGTGCTGACCTATAAGGGCAAAGCAAGTGATAAAAGGCTTGGAACTGAAGACAGAAATTTTAACAAATCAGGAAAATTACCTTATCAGTACTATATTGCTAATAAAGTCATAACCCATAGTCATACTCCACCTGAGGCAGGGATTAGAAGATTTTTGTGGGGATAATCTCCCTACAATTCTAATTGAAGTTGCCTACACTTTTGACCTCTATTGAAAAGGGAAGTATATAATTTCCAAAAAGATAAATTTGAATACTTCAGTCAAAATATTCGATATTATTCAGAAGGATTGGCACCTTACATTTATAGTTTGACTTGACTAGCATAAGTCAAAGCATAGTTCTGAAAATGGCATGGAAAAGGGTGGCAGGGATGGGGCTTTGAGAGTGAAGTACAGTACAGTGGTGATCAGTCAGTAAGCACATGAAAGGAAAACATAAAGGCTATTTCCAGCGGAATTCTCAGAAACACTATAGGAAATTAATACAAGCAACTGGCATAATCTCACCTAATAAAACCAGGAGCAGGTGTCTGCTAGTCCTACAGTCAAAACAAGTTAATAAGATTAGTCTACAGTATATAGAGGACTTGGAGATTGCATGGCTTAGGATAAGTACGATTCAGTTTTCATTAAGGATATAGGAAAACAAGAAACTTTCTGTTACAACTGCAAATCCTTCATTCAATAAGCATTTACCTTGAACGCCTACTATGTGCCAGGGTCTGTACTAAGTGTTAAGGATGGAGAAATGAAAGAGACAGACACAATCTCTACCTTCATAGTCTTACAGTCTATAAAGTAGACATTTTTAACATCACAAATAAATACATAAATTCTGATAGGTGCTTGAAGGAAAAGAGTAGAGTTTTATGAAAAATGCTAAATATGAAGGCTAATTTAGATAGAAACTTTGGAGTCAGCTCCTCTGAGTCAGCCAAACTTAAGCTGAATCGTGAAGGAAGAGTACGAGTTGAACAGATTTGGAGGTGAGGTTGGAAGTGAACATCCAGGCAGAGAGTGGAGATGGGAGAGAGTTTGGTAACATTCTAGGAATTGAGAAGGCTTATGTGGCTACAGGATAGTAAGCAATGGGTAGAGAGGCTCAGGATTAAGAATGAACAGGTGGGGAGGGATCATATCATATAAGTCATTGTAGACGGTGAAAAGAGTCTAGATTTTATTCTAAGTACAATGGGAAGTCACCGTAGAGGATTTTAACTGGGGGAAAGAGAAAGTGATACTAACCAATGTATAGTTTAAACATCACCAAACTATATACAATCAAGTCCTGAATTAAGAAGCACATATTATTTCCTGATAGAGTCAGTGTGAGCTACAGGAAAGGCATTAATCATGGTGATGGTGGTTGGTGGGTGGGAAGTGATCTTCAGCTGAGCCTTGATGGGCTGTATGAGGCAAAGCCATGCTGAACCAGAATGGTGCCAGTACAGTTAAATAGAATAAGGAAATCTGCAAGAAATGAAACAGGGTTTGGAGACCTTTTGGACACTGGGTAGGAATATGGAACAGTTATTAAAATTTCCATGATTTGGAGCCATTGGACATGGAAAAAATGGTATGACTATTCAGATAAATGAGATAAGAGAGATGAGGAAGTGGATTGCTAAAGAAAATTATCATTTCCATTTTTAAAATGTTGGTCATAAATGTCTGAGGACCAAAAGTGTAGATGCCATGCTGCTGATATAAAAGGTTAGGCTGGAAATTTATCTGAGAATAAATGAAAGTGAAATGAAAACTGAAATTGAGGGAAAGGAGCAGGGTACATCAGGATGGAAGGAGAAAATGAAGTCGTGGAAAGAGACACCAAAAGAACACTCAGTGGAGTTGGTAAAGAATTCAGATAGATCATCGCCACAAATAGTCAAACAGCCAAATCAAGATGATGCAAGTGAAGATTAAGGAAGGAACACTGAATTTACCTACCTTACAGAAGCGTCTATAGCGTGATGAGTACAGGCATTAAAGAAAAAAACAATACTGCACTTAGAATGACAACCTTGGATCAGATTCACCCTTTACTCAGACTGAGGAGTCACTAAGAACTGTGTAATGTCATGTTGATCATTCTTATGTCAACTTCCTATATCAGGGAAGAAAATTTTGTATTTTACTTTTGCCAATTCTTGAATAATTAATTACTTCAAAAACTCTACTTCCTGCTATATGAAGTGAGTGAAACTTACTTTAGTTAGCAAGAATGCCTTTATTTTAAATCTCAGGGGTACCCTTCTGCCCAATATTGTGGAATTCAGTAAACAAGTTTTATCAAGGAAGAACCCCAACGTCATAGAAGATGGCAAGAAGTAACAAGACTCCAAAGGAGATTACTAAAGCAACAGTTTGTCTTGTCATAGATGCCAAATGTAGACAATGAGACTCAATGGATCATAGCAAGAAAGTTGATTACTCACAGCACAGGAAAATCAGCAGCATCAAGACGTAGCACTAGCACCTTTAAATCCAAGTCCCATGGGACCATGCAATGGGCCCAGATGGTCGCTATGTGCATAGCCAGTTGTGCCCTAGGCTGAGGGACCGAGAGTTAAAGGCTATGCTGCCTGGTAGCAAGAAATAAACAAACCAGTCCCCCAAACTCAAAGAGTGAGTAGTTCCGTAGTAGTCACTCTGAGATTGCCTCGACCTACTCAATTGCCTACATGAGTAGCCACAGAAACTACTCAGGGTCGGAAGACAATAAAGCTTTGCAAAATGTCTGTCTCAGCAAGGGTGCATAGGAATGCTCAGAGCCCATGGCAGACTGCCTCTTCCAAAAAAGTGGAATTCACCTTATCTGTTAAGCATTCATAAATCAGATACATTTTGGTTATCAAAAGTCTCTTTTGGCCAGGCACAGTGACTCACGCCTGTAATCTCAGCACTTTGGGAGACCGAGGTGGGCAAACCACAAGGTCAAGGGATCGAGACCATCTTGGCCAACATGGTGAAACCCTGTCTCCACTAAAAAAAAAAAATTGAAAATTAGCTGGGTGTGGGGGCATGCGCCTGTAGTCCCAGCTATCCAGGAGGCTGAGGCAGGAGAATCACTTGAACCTGGGAGGTGGATATTGCAGTGAGCTGAGATTGCGCCACTGCACTCCAGCCTGGCGACAGAGTGAGACTCTGTCTCAAAAGAGTAAAAAATAAAAAGTATCTTTTGTCTTTATTCTTTCCAAAATTAAAAATTCTAATCTTATAAGTCTATCCTCCTGTTGTTATTAGTACTCCCCTTCCCCTCAGTACCCAAAACACCCAAACATCTTAGTCATTTTAGTTCCTTCCTCTGGAATTTTTTCCATTTTTCTCAATCATCTCAATCATCTCTTTCTTTCCTATGGAATAATGACTAAATTTGTTCCCAGAATTTCATGTCTAGACGAACCGTAGTTTGGAGCAGGAGTCAGCAAAATTTTCCCTAAAGGGCCTGATAGTAAATATTTTAGGCTTTGCAGGTCATATGGTTTCTGTCACAACTATTTAAATCTGCCACTGTAGTGTAAAAGCAGCCATAGACAAGAATACATAAACAAATGAGTGTGGCTGTGTTCCAATAAAATTTTATTAATATTTACAAAAACAGACTGTGGGCTAGTTAGCACGCAGGCCACAGTTTGCTGACCCTGGCTTAGAAAAATAGTAAGATGTTTTGTGCTTGTTACAAGAACAAAGTTGCGAACTAATAAGATGCAAATATTCTTCAAAATATGAGACTTTAACACCCCACTGTCAATTCTATCCATCTAACAAAGGGCTAATATCCAGAATCTACAAAGAACTTAAGCAAATTTAAATAACAACCAAAAAAAAAACATCAAAAAGTGGGTGAAGGATATGAACAGACACTTCTCAAAAGAAGACATTTATGCAGCCAACAAACATATGAAAAAAAGCTCATCACCACTGGTCATTAGAGAAATGCAAATCAAAACCACAATGAGATACCATCTCACACCAGTTAGAATGGCGATCTTTAAAAAGTCAGGAAACAACAGATGCTGGAGAGGATTTGGAGAATAGGAACACTTTTACAATGTTGGTGGTAGTGTAAATTAGTTCAACTATTGTGGAAGACAATGTGGTGATTCCTCAAGGATCTAGAACCAGAAATACCATTTGACCCAGCAATCCCGTTACTGAGTATATACCCAAAGGATTATAAATCATTCTACTATAAAGACACATGCTAAAGACACATGCACACGTATGTTTATTGTGGCACTATTCACAATAACAAAGACTTGGAATCAACCCAAATGTCCATCAATGACAGACTGGATTAAGAAAATGTGGCACATATACACCATGGAATAATATGCAGCCATAAAAAAGGATGAGTTTGTGTACTTTGTAGGGACATGGATGCAGTTGGAGGAAACCATCATTCTCAGCAAACTATCGCAAGAACAGGAAACCAAATACTGCATGTTCTCACTCATAGGTGGGAACTGAACAATGAGATCACTTGGACACAGGAAGGGGAGCATCACACACCGGGTCCTATTGTGGGGAGGGGGTAGAGGGGAGGGAATGCGTTAGGAGATATACCTAATGTAAATGATGAGTTAATGGGTACAGCACACCAACATGGCACATGTATACATATGTAACAAACCTGCACATTGTGCACATGTACCCTAGAACTTAAAGTATAAAAAAAAAAGACACATGCACACGTATGTTTATTGCGGCACTGTTCACAATAGCAAAGACTTGGAACCAACCCAAATGCCTATCAATGATAGACTGGATAAAGAAAATGTGGCACATATACACCATGGAATACTATGCAGCCATAAAAAGGGATGAGTTCATGTTCTTTGCAGGGACGTGGATGAAGCTGGAAACCATCATTCTTAGCAAACTAACACAAGAACAGAAAACCGAACACCTCATATTCTCCTCATAAGTAGGAGTTGAACAATGAGAACACATGGACACAGGGAGGGGAACATCATGTACTGGGGCCTGTCAGGGGATCGGGGGCTAGGGGAGGATAGGATTAGGAGAAATACCTAAAGTAGGTGGCGGGTTGATGGGTGCAGCAAACCACCACAGCACATGTATATCCATGTAACAAACCTGCACATTCTGCACATGTACTGCAGAACTTAAAGTATAAATAATAATAATAATAATATGAGCAACTGAATCTAGCAACATATAGAAAAGGTTATATACCATGACCACATAGTTTATCCCAGGAATTCAAGGTTGATTTAACATTCAAATTAATGGATATTATTCACCATATTTACAGAATAAAGAAGAAAAACATAGAATCATCTCAAAAGATAGAGAAAAAGCATTTGACAAAATTCAATATCCATTCACGATAAAAATTCCCAGCAAACTAGAACATACTAAAACTAATAAAAGTCATTTATGTAAAATCTACAGCAAATATACTTACTGATAAAAAGACTGAATACTTTTCCTTTAAGATCAGGAACATGGCAATCCTTGTGTCTGATCCCACCATTTTTATTCAACACTGCAGTGGATATTCTAGTCATTGTAAAGCAAGCAATGGAATGCATACCCACTGAAAATGAAAATGTAAAACTGGCTTTATTAGCACATGACATGGATGTGTATGTTTTAGAATATTCTGAAACATCTATAAAATGGTAGTAGAAATAATAAATGAATGAACTTAGAAAGATAATAGATTAGAAAGGCAATATAAAAACTACTTTTGAAATGAAAATTTGGAAATTGGATTTTTAAAATAATCCAATTTCAACAGTATCCAAAAACATGGCATACTTAGGAATAAGTTTAACAAAATATGAGCAAGACCAGCACACAGGAAACCATAAAACATTGCCAATAGAAATGGAAGAAAACCCATATAAATTGAGATATATATCATCCCTATGCCTCTAAATTGATAAAAAATTGATCAATTTAGAGTTCTCCCAAAGTTGATTTATAGATTCAATACAATCCTAATAAAAACTCCAGCAGACTTTTTGTAGAAACTGACAAGCTGAATCTGTAATATATAGGGAAATAAAATGACATAGACATTTCAAAACAATTTAAAAATTAAGCAAACAAACCAAATGAAGGTTAGAGGACTTTATCTGATTTCAAGACTTACTATAAATGTACATTAATTAAAACGGGCAAATTAGCTGGGCGTGGTGGTGGGCGCCTATAATCCCAGCTACTCGGGAGGCTGAGGAATGAGAATCGCTTGAACCAGGGAGGCAGAGGTTGCAGAGAGCCGAGATGGAGTCACTGCACACCAGCCTAGGCGACAAGAGTGAAACTTCATCTCAAACAAACAAAACAAAACAAAAAGAGCAGGCATTTGGATGAATGGACTAGAAGAGAGAGTCAAAAAAGAAATCCACACATACTACCTGCTTGATTTTCAAAAAAACTGCCTTGTAAATTCAACTGGGGAAAGGATTGTCTTTTCAACAAATGATGCTGGACCTACCAGACATCCCTATTCAGAAATAATCAGCATCAACCTTTATCTCACACCATATCCAAAAATTAGCTTAAAATGCATCACATAATTAAATATAAAAGCTAAAACCACAGAACTTCTAGAAGAAAACATACGAATAAATTGCATTATTGAATTAAGCACATATTTCTTATAAAGCACACAAAATGTATAAACCATAAAAGAAAAACTTGATAAAATAAACTTGATAATAATTAAAAACGTATTGTCTTTGAAAGACACAGTTAAGAAAATAGAAAGGCAAACCATACACTGGAAGAAAACATGAGAAATATATATATCTTAGGACTTGTATCAAGAATATATAAAGAATTCTTAAAGCTTAGTAATAAGATAAACACCCTCCCCACCACCAAATGGCTAAAAAGCATGAGCAAAAAGTCAAAATGGAGATACGGCAATAGCCATTAAGCAAATAAAAAACTGCTCAACATTATAGAAAGGCAAGTTAAAACCACACTGAAATACTGCTACACAACTTCTAGAATGACTAAATTAAAAGACTGACCATACCAAGTACTGGTGAGGTTGTGAAACAAATGGACTTTCACGCATTGTTTTTGGGAATGTAAAATGTTGCAACCACTTTGAAAAGTTCTTCAGCAATCTCTTTATTTATTTATTTATTTATTTATTTATTTATTTATTTATTTATATTTTCGTGAGTACATAGTAGATGTATATATTTCTCGGTTACATGAGATATACTGATACAGGCATGCAATGCCTAATAATCACATCAGGGTCAATGGGGTGTTTATTACCTCAAGCATTTATCCTTTGTGTTGCAAAGAATCCAATTATACTTTTAGTTATCTTAAAATATACAATTAAATTACTATTGACTATAGTCACCACGTTGTGCTATCAAATATTATGTCTTCTTCATTCTTTCTAGTTTTTGGATTCATTAACCATCCCCACTTCCCCACCCCCAACACTCACTAACCTTCCCAGCCTCTGGTAACCATCCTTCTATTCTCTATCTCCATGAATTCAATAGTTTTAGTTTTTAGCTCCCACAAATAAGCAAGAACATGCCGAGTTGTCTTTCTGTGTCTGACTTATTTCACTTAACATAATGACCACCAGTTTCATCCATGTTGTTGCAAATGACAGGATCTCATTTTTTTCAATGGCTGAATAGTAAGTACTCCATTGCGTGTAGGCACCACATTCTTTTTCCATTCATCTGTTGATGGACACTTAGGTTGCTTCCAAATCTTGGCTACTGTGATGAGTGCTGCAATGAGTATGGGAGTGCAGATATCTCTTTGATATACTGATTTCCTTTCTTTCGGATATATACCTAGGAGTGGGATTGCCAGATCCTATGGAAACTCTATTTTTTGTTTTTTAAGGTACCTCCAAACTGTTCTCCATAGTAATTGTATTAATTAACTTTCCCATTTACAGTATATAAGGGTTCCTTTTCCTCCACATTCTTGCCAGCATTTGTTGTTGCCTGTCTTTCAGATAAAAGCCATTTTAACTTGAATAAGATGATATCTCCTTGTAGGTTTGATTTGTATTGATCTGATGATCAATGATATTGAGCACCTTTTCATATCCCATTTGCCTTTTGTATGTTTTCTTTTGAGAAATGTCTATTCAAAATTTTTGCCCATTTTTTAATCATATTAGATTTTTCCCTACAGAGTTGTTTGAGTTTCTTATATATTCTGGTCACATGGTTAATCCCTTGTCACATGGTTAGTTTGCAAATATTTTCTCCCATTCTGTGGGTTGCCTCTTCACTTTGTTGTTTACTTTTGTGTTAGTCCATTTTCACACTGCTGATAAAGACATATCTGAGACTGGATACTTTATACAGGAAAAGTGGTTTAAGGGACTTACAGTTCCACTTGGCTGGGGAAGCCTTACAATCATGGAAGAAGGCAAAGAGGAGCAAGTCACATCTTACATAGATGGCAGCAGGCAAAAAGCTTGTGCAGTGAAACTCCACCTTATAAAGCCATCAGATCTCATGAGACTTACTCACTTTCATGAGAACAGCATGGGAAAGACCTGTCCTCATTATTCAGTTACCTCCCACAGGTCCCTCCCACAACACGTGGGAATTCAAGATGAGATTTGGGTGGGGACACAGCCAAGCCATATCACTTTTGCTGTGCAGAAGCTTTTTAACTTGATGTGATAACATCCATCCCTTTTTGTTTTGGTGGCCTGTGCTTCTGGGATATTACTCAAGAAATCTTTGCCCAGACCAATGCCCTGGAGAGTTTCTCCAATGTTCCCTTGTAGTAGTTTCATAGTTTGAGGTCTTAGATTTAAATCTTTAATCCATTTTGCTTTGATTTTTGTATATGGTGAGAAATAGGCATCTAGTTTCATTCTTTTCTTATGGATATTCAGTTCCTCCAGCACATTGAAGAAACCATCCTTTCCCCAATGTATGTTTTTAGCACCTTTGTGAAAAATAAGCTCATGGTAGACGTATGGATTTATCTCTGAATTCTCTATTCTGTTCTGCTGATCTTTGTGTCTGTTTTTATGCCAGCACCATGTCCTTTTGGTTACTATAGCTCTGTAGTATAATTTAGAGTATGGTAATGTGATTCATACAGTTTTGTTATTTTTGCTTAGAATAGCTTTGGGTATTCTGGGTCTTTGGTGGTTCCCTATAAATTTTAGAATTGTTTTTTCTATTTCTGTGAAGAATGTCATTGGTAGTTTGACAGGGATTGCTTTAAATCTGTAGATTGCTTTGGGTAGTACAGACATTTTAACAATATTGATTCTTCCAATCCATGAACGTGGAATATGTTTTCTTTTTTGTGTGTGTTTTCTTCAATTTCTTGCATCACTGTTTATAGTTTTCCTTGTAGGGATCTTTCACCTATTTGGTTAATTCTTAGGTATTGTATTTTACTTTTAGATACTGTAAATGGGATTACTTGATTTATTTTTCAGATTGTTCACTGTTGGCATATAGAAATGCCACTGATTTTTGTATGCTGATTTTATATTGTGCAACTTCACTGAATTTGTTTATAGGTTCCAACAGTTTTTTTGGTGGAGTCTTTAGGTTTTTCCAAATATAAGATTATATCATCTGCAAACAAGGATAATTTGACTTCTTCATTTCCAATTTGGATGCCCTTTATGTCTTTCTCTTGTCAGATTGCTATAGCTAGGACTTTCAGTACTATGTTGAATAACGGTGGTGACAGTGGGTATCCTTGTTGTGCTCCTGATTTTAGGAGAAAGGCTTTTAGTTTATCCCCATGCAGTATGATACTAGTTTGGGTCTGTCGTTTACAGCTTTTATTTTGTTGAGTATGTTGTTTCTATACACGTTTTTTTCTGACGAGTTTTACCATGAAGGGATGTTGAATTTTGTAGAATGCTTTTTCAACATCAATTGAAATAATCATATGGTTTTTGTCCTTTGTTTTGTTGATATGATATATCACATTAATTGATTTATGTATGTTGAGCCATGCTTGCATCACTGGGATAAATCCCACTTGGTCATGATGAATGATCTTTTTAATGTGTTGGTGGATTTGTTTTGTTAGTATTTTCTTGATGGTTTTTGCACCAATATTCATCAGTGATAGCGGTCTGTACTTTTCTGTTTTTTTTGTTTTTTTGTTTTTTTAATGTGTCTTTGTCTGGTTTAAGTAACAGTAATACTGGCCTTGTAGAATGAGTTGGGATGTATTTCCTCTTTCTCTGTTTTTCAGAATAGTTTGAGAAGGATTCCTTTAGTTCTCCTTTAAATATCTGATCTCTATCAAAAGTTCAGTAGTCAAGTCATGGGATCACAGGCTTTTCTTTGTTGGGAGACTTTTTATTATGGCTTTATTCTCATTACTATTATTGGTCTGTTCAGGTTTTGGATTTTTCATGGTTCAATCTTGGTAGGTTATATGTGTCTAGGAATTTATCCATTTCCTCTAGATTTTACAATTTGTTGGCATATATTTGCTCATAGTAGCCAGTAATGATCCTTTGAATTTCTGAAGTATTGGCTGTAATGTCTCCTTTTTCATCTCTGATTTTATTTATTTGGGTATTCTGTCTTTTATTCTTAGTCTGGCTAGAGGTTTGTCAATTGTGTGTATCTTTTCAAAGAAACAAGCTTTTGTTTCGTTGATCTTTTGTATTGTTTTCCTCAAGTTCATTTATTTCTACTCTGATTTTTATTGTTTCTTTGCTTCTGCCAATTTTGGATTTGGTTTGCTCTTGCTTTTCCAGTTCTTTAAGATGCATCATTAGGTCGTTTATTTGAAGTTTGTCTTCTTGTTTGATGTGGGAAGTTATAGCTATAAACTTCCCTCTTAGTATTGCTTGTGCTATATTCCATAAGTTTTGTTATGTTGTGTTTCCATTATCATTTGTTTCAAGAAATTTGTCAATTCCCTTAATTTCTTCATTGACCCACTGGTCATTCAGCAGCACATTGTTTAATTTCCGTGTATTTGTATAGTTTCCAAAATTCCTCTGGTTATTGATTTCTAGTTTATTTCATTGTGGTCAGAGAAGACAATATTATTTTAAGTATTATTTTAATTTTTTTAATGTTTTAAGACTTGTTTTGTGACCTAACATATGGTCTATCCTTGTGAATGATCCATGTGCTGAGGAAAAGAATGCATATTCTGCAACCGGTGAATGAAATATTCTGTAAATACGTATTAGTTTCATTTGTTTTACAATACAAATTAAGTCCAATGTTACTTTGTTGATTTTCTATCTGGAAGATCTGTCCGATGCTGAAAGTGGGGTGTTGAAGTCTCCAGCTATTATTGTCTTGAAGTTCATCTCTCTCTTTATCTCTGATATTTGCTGTATATATCTGGGTGCTCCAGTTTTGGGTGTCTAAATAGACAAAGAAGTGACCTTCTTTATCTCTTCCTATAGTTTTTGTCTTGAAATCTATTTTGTCTGATATAATTGAAGCTATTCCTTCCTGCTGTCTCTTGGTTTCCATTGGCATGGGATATCTTCTTCCATCCCTTTATTTTCAGTCTATGTGTATCAGGAAAAGTGAAACACCTATGAAGACAGGTAACACCTATTGGTAATAGATCATTGGGTCTCTCTTTTTTATCCATTCAGTCCCTCTGTGTCTTTTGATTGAAGAGTTTAACTTGCATTCAATATCATCATTGACAAGTAAGGACTTACTCCTGCCATTTTGTTATTTGTTTTCTGGGTTTTTTCCTTCCCTTCCTTCTTTCCTTTCTTCCTGTCTTCCTTTTAGTGAAGGTGATTTTCTCTGGTGGTATGATTTAATTTCTTGCTTTTTACTTTTTGTGTATCTGCTGTAGGTTTTTTGATTTGAGGTTACTATGAGGCTTGCAAATATCTTATAATCCATTGTTTTAAGCTGATAACAACACTGTTTGAATAAACTATCAAGCTAAAAGAAAACTAATGAAAACTCTACACCTTAACTTCATCTCCTCATTTTAAATTTTTTGTTGTTTCTATTTATATCTTATGGTACTGTCTATGTTCTGAAAAGTTGTTGTAATTACTGTTTTTGATTGATTCATTGTTTCATCTTTCTACTTAGGATAAGAGTAGTTTACACACCACACTTACAGTGTTATAATATTCTGTGTTTCCCTGTGTACTTACTATTACTAGTGCGTTTTGTACCTTCAGATGATTTATTGCTCATTAATGTCCTTTTCTTTCTGATTGAATACTCCCTTTAGCATTTCTTGTAGGACAGGACTGGTATTAATGAAATCTCTCAGTGCTTGTTTATCTGGGAAAGTATTTTTTTCTCCCTTAGGTTTAAAGGATATTTTCACTGGAAATACTATTTTAGGGTAATTTTTTTTTTCCCCTCAGTATTTTAAATATGTCATGCCATTTTCTCCTTGCCTGTAAGGTTTCCAATGAAAAGTCTACTGCCAGATGTATTGGAGCTCCATTGTATATTATTTGCTTCTTTTCTTTTGCTTCTTTTAGGATTCTTTCTGTATCCTTGACCTTTGGGAGTTTGATTATTAAATGTCTTCAGTTAGTCTTTTTTGGGTTTAGTCTGCTTGCTCTTCTATAACCCTTTTGTACTTGGATATTGATTTTTTTTTTCTAGGGTTTGGAAGTTCTTTTTTATTATCCCTTTGAATAAACCTTCTACCCCTATCTCGTTATCTACCTCCTCTTTAAGGCCAATAACTCTTAGATTTGCCATTTTGAAGCTATTTTCTAGATGCTGTAGGTGTGCTCCATTGTTTTTCATTCTTTTTTCTTTTGTCTCCTCTGTCTGCATTTTCAAATAGCCTGTCTTCAAGCTCACTAATACTTTCTTCTGCTTGATCAGTTCTGTTATTAAAAGACTCTGATGCATTCTTCAGTATGTCAATTGCATTTTTCAGGTCCAGAATTTATGCTTGATTTTTAAAAATTATTTTGATCTCTTTGTTAAATTCATTTGATAGTATTCGGAATTCCTTCTCTGTGTTATCTTGAATTTCTTTAAGTTTCCTCGAAACAGCTATTTTGAATTCTCTGTCTGAAAGGTCACATATCTCTGTTTCTTCAGGATTGGTATCTAGTGCTTTATTTAGTTTATTTGGTGAGGTCATGTTTTCCTGGGTGGCCTTGTGGATGTTAGTTTGTGTCTGGGCATTGATGAGTCAGGCATTTATTATAGTTTTTGCAGTTTGAGCTTGTTTGTTCCTGTTCTTCTTGGGAAGGTTTTCCAGGTATTCTAAAGGACTTGTGTGTTGTGATCCAAGCTGTATCTGTGTTGGGGCACCCCAAACATAGTAATGCTATAATTCTTGTAGAGTCATAGAATCACCACCTTGATGGTCTTGGATAAGATCCAAAATTTTATATATTACCTGGCAGAGATTCTTGTTTTCTTCCCTTCTTTTCTCTCTCTGTTCTGAGCCACCTGGAGCTGGGGGCAAGATGACACAAGCACCCCTGTGGCCACCAGCACTGGGACTATGCTGGGTCAGACCTGAAGCCAGCACAGCACTGGGTCTCACCCAAGGCCCACTTTAACCAATCCCTGATTACTGTCTATATTCACTCAAGGTTCTTCAAGCAGCATGTGGTGAAGCCAGTCAGGCTTGCGTTCTTCCCTTAGGGGTAGCAAGTTCCCCCTTGCCCCAAGTGGGTCCAGAGGTGCCATTCAGAATCTAGGAACTAGAGTCAAACATAGATGATTCCCTTCTGGATAGGGTTGGTTTAAATTCTCCCTCTGTGGGCAGGTGTCAGCTGAGTTCAGCTGGGTTTTGCTTTCTGCTGTGGCAGAGCAGCAGTGTGTTCAATGCAATGTCTCACAGTTGCTGTGCTCTCCCTCTCTCAAGTGCACAGATACTTTCTCTGTACCACATGGCTACTTCTTGGGGATGGGGTGGGGTGGCATCTGCAATTCAAGACTGTCTTTCCTACCCTCTTTAATGCCTCTGTCAGTGAAATGAAGTTAAAACCAAGTACTGTGAGTGCTCATCTGATTTTTTGGCTCTTATGAAGGTGCTTTTTTTTGTGTGTAGATAGTTGTCAAACTGGTGTCATTGCAGAAGGATAATAAGTAGAGCCTTCTTTTTGGCCAACTTACTCTGCACCTCTAGGTAATTTCTTTTAAAATTAAACATTTGCTTAACATATGATATATAAACCCTACTTCTAGGTATTTACCCAAGGGAAATAAAAACTATGTCCACACAAAAACTCCTATACAAATTTTCATAGCATCTTTTTTAATAATAGCCACTGGAGTCCTGGTAAACTGGCTCCCTCATTAAAAATACCCTGATTTGTCAGTTTCTCTGGTGTAAATACTGCCACTATGGTTGATTTCAAGCTTCTAATTTGACATCACTGAACATGGAGTTGAAAAGAGATGTGCACAATCAGCTCCTGTATGCTGGTATGAGCCAGCTTCAGCAAACCACTTACATATTGCTCAAAACTGGAAATACCTCATATGTTCATCAAAAGGTGGGTGGTAAAAGAAATTGTGGTATATTCAGTACAAAGGCATGTCATTCAGCAATGAAAAGGAATAAACTCTGAATGCATGCTACAACATGGATGAATCTTAAAGACATTATGTTGAATGAAAGAAATCCATACACAAAAAAGTACATAATGTATGACTCCATGTATATGAAATTCTAGAAAAGAAAACTAAAACTAAATGACAGAAAAATAAATTGTTCTCAGAGTCTTGAAGTGGGGTTGGGGTGAAGGTGATTTTGATGGTAATTACATGGGTGAATATAGTTATCAAAACTCACCAAACTGTATTCTTTAAAAATGGGTGAAGTCTATTATATGTGAATTATATCTCAATAAAGTTTATTTAAAACATTTATGTTTTCTAGCTTTTGTGCACTAACTAGTAAGATCTCCCTCTGGTTTATGTGCATTAATTTGACTTTTCATTACTGGAAGAACATAGTGTTATTTGTAAAAATAGAAAATTAAATATATATTCTTACTTTTAGAGCATTCATAAAGGCATTAAACAAGAGTAGTTCCAGCACCCTGGAAAAGCCCATTCTTAATACCTCTCAATCTAAAACAGTGTCCTTTAATCACTAATCTTTCTATGCTGCCTTTAAATTGGTTTCCTATTTGTCTTTCCACCACCCATTCTCCATACTCAGGGCTGGTTCTCATGTGGTATATACAGAGTAGACATAATGTTCATCATGTACCACCTGAAATGATCAACTCTCACACAATAATAATATCAGCTAGTAAATAACACCTGCTAATAAAGCTAGTAAAATAATTAATACAGAAAATACTTACGGCTGAGCGTGGTGGCTCATGCCTGTAATCCCAACACTTTGGTAGGCCGAGGTGGTCAGAGCACTTGAGGTCAGGAGTTTGAGACCAGCCTGGCCACTATGGCAAAACCTCATCTACTAAAAACACAAAAATTAGCCGAGCTTGGTGGCACATGCTTGTAATCCCAGCTACCCAGGAGGCTGAGGTGGGAGAATCGCTTGAACTTGGGATGTGGAGGTTGCAGTGAGCCGAAATCAGGACACTGCATTCCAGCCTGGGCAACAGAGCGAGATTTCATTTCAAGAAAGAAAGAAAAGAAAAGAAAAGAAAAGAAAAGAAAAGAAAAGAAAAGAAGAGAGAAAGAAAAAAATACTTACATAGAACTTACTGTCAGGTGTTGTATGAACTTTATAATAAATTAATCCATTTGATCCTCACAATAGCTCTCTGAAGTAAGTATACTATTATTATCCCCATTTTACTACTGAGGAGACTGAAGCACAGCGTGACTAAGTATCTTGTCTAAGGTCACCCAACAAGTAAATGTGAGAGGATTCAAATACCTTTGCTTACAAAGAACTTTGTTCTTCAAGTTACATAATTTTTTATAACAAACACAAAAATAAGTCACTGGGATGGGTGCAGTGGCCCACACCTGTAACCCCAGTGCTTTGAGAAGCTAAGGTGGGAGGAACACTTGAGGCCAGGGGTTTAAGGTCAGTCTGGGCAACATAGCAAGACTCCACCTCTACAAAAATTTAAAAATTAGCTAGGCATGTTGTCTTGTGTCTATAGTCCTAGCCACTTGGGAGGCTGAGGTGGGAAGATAGCTTGAGCCCAGGAATTCGAGACTGCAGTGAGCTGTGATTTTGCCACTGCACTCCAGCATGGTTGACAGAGCCAGACCCTGTCTCTAAAAGAAAAGGAGGTCAGTTCCATGGTAAACACAAAGTGGAAGACAACATTGTTCTTTTCATTGGAGTCAAAGAAACCAACAATTTGAATAGTATGTACAATACAATCCCAATTTCATTACTGCATATTACACACACATATAGATACATACATAAAAATCCATGTAAGAGACTTCAAAGATAAAAACCAAAATGTTATAGCTTATCTCTGTTTGGGGACATTATATACAAAATATTTTTTCCTTCTTCATGCATTTCTGTATTTCCTAAATGTTGTACAATAAATATGTATCACATTTATAATTTGAAAAAAGTCAGTATCTTTTCAACTGTGCGCTGATTCTGTTTTAAATATTCCCTGGCATACTATGGTATTGAATAATCTTTGCAGTAAATCAAAAGTTCTCTTCCCTCAAACAGTAAAGATCCAGGAACATTCAAGTTAGTCCTAGTGTGATACCTGTTTTATAGGATAATTTCATATACTATTTTATACTACTCATAATGGTTTGGCTTTGTGAATTTCAACACGGATGGCTTTTAAGCAAATGCTGCAAACAACATTATGACAATCAATTTGTTTTGCCATACACTTTGGAAAAGAGATAGATTAATTGAAAATTTATATGCAATAGCATGGGAGCAATTATATGTACTAAGCCAAATTTACTTATGATAATAGACATAATTGGAAAATTCTTTAATGTATGATTTTAATAAGGGCATTAAAAAATTGGGAAATTTGAAGAACATCTAATCATTTCTGAATTATAATTGTAAATGAGTGCAAATGACCTAATCTGCTTACATAAATGATAATTATTAATTTAGCAATTGTACAAATGAGCTCAAAATATGAACTACAATAATTACAATACAAACCAATAACTTCCTTGTCTGCCATTTGCACAAATGATTAAATTATGAGGAATGTTTCCTCTATACTTTAAAAGCTAATGTAAATTTAAGAACCCAGGGAAATTATTAGTGTAATTAAAACTAATAGGTATACACAAATATGGAAAACAAACAGCTGGATTTATAAAGCTTGAAGAAAGGACGTTTTATTTCTACTTTAAATGTTAATATCATGCATCTTTCATTGTAAGTGTAATAAATAATGTATCACTAGAAAAATAACACTTCCTGGCTGGGCACGGTGGCTCACCCCTGTAATCTCAGCACTTTGAGAGGCCAAGGTGGGCGGATCACGAGGTCAAGAGATCGAGTCCATCCTGGCCAACATGGTGAAACCCTGTCTCTACTAAAAATACAAAAATTAGCTGTGCGTGGTGGCATGCGCCTGTAGTCCCAGCTACTTGGGAGGCTGCGGCAGGAGAATCCCTTGAACCTGGGAGGTGAAGGTTGCAGTGAGCCGAGATCATGCCACTGCACTCCAGCCTGGTGACAGAGTGAGGCTCCATCTAAAAAAACAAAAAGAAAAAGAAAAAAAAGTAACACTTCCCAGAGTAAGTTACTATCTATGGTACAGGTTTTGTTGTTTTTTTTTTTTTCCTCGAGTCGGAGTTTCGCTCCTGTTGCCCAGGCTAGAGTGCAATGGTGCAATCTTGGCTCACTGCAACCTCTGCCTCCTGGGTTCAAGCGGTTCTCCTCCCTCAGCCTCCTGAGTAGCTGGGATTACAGGTGCTTGTCACCACGCCCAGCTAATTTTGTTTTTTCTTTTTTTTTTTCTTTTTTTTTTTTTTTTTAAGTAGAGACTGGGTTTCACCATGTTGGCCACGCTGGTCTTGAACTCCTGACCTCATGGTCTGCCTGCCTCAACCTCCCAAAGTGCTGGGATTACAGGCATGAGCCACCGCGCCCACCCGTACAGGTTTTATAAAGCATCATACACTTAAGGTTTTCCTCAAGGACCATGTCCTCTTGCCATCTCACTGGAAATAATTTTACACTTTGAAAATAATGATACATATTTCAGTTAACCAAGGGCACTAAGTGGAAACCCAAGGTAATTTTCAAAACTTCTTTAAATGCCAAATGCATTTTATTATATTGTGATTCACCTTGACAGAGTTTGTACAAGAAAGAATGGGGGTGGGGAGGGCGAGAAATATCAGAAAAATGCAGCATTTTAGATCTGTGTAGTGTGTGTGTGTGTGTGTGTGTGTGTGTGTGTGTGTGTGTGGTGGAGAGAAGATAAAGCACAAAAACCTCTGTTAATTAAGTAGTGGTTGAGCCCAGGAAGTTCCAGAAATGAAGGTAGGCATGGGCGTAGTTGACTCTGGATGATAGAGGAGTCAGTTCTTCTGTGGGGCAAGGAGCCCCCACCGACTCTTGGCCAGTGCCCAGCTGCTCAGCATCGGCCTGCGCCTTTCACCAACCGCTCTTGCGTTCCTTTGCGAGTCTTAGTTTACCCCTGCAAATCGTCCTAGTTTGACCAGGGCACAGCCCGCCCGGCCCTGGGTGGGCATGTGCTATGGAGGGCCTGTGACTTCGGGTGACAGGCTCAGGCGAGTCCAAGGCTCCTTGTCACTTTCTAAGGTGTGTGTCCTTCCAAACCAAGCAGGGTAGGATGTAGGGGAACTCACTGGTAGGCCAAGCTGGCCATAATTGAGACACCCGCCCCTACATCCCTTGCAACCAAATGAGGGCAGCAGGCTGAACCTACTATAAAGAGGGAGGGACACTGGCAGCGTGGCCTGCAGGACTGGTCTGGCAGTGGCAAGTCCAAGGGCGGCCACTGGGGCCATTTACCCGGGCGCCACGGCGGCTCTGGTGGCCTGCACCCTCGGTGTCCACGGCAGCCTCCCACAGCCCCTCTTCCTGTTCCATCAACCCAATGATTCACTAGAGCTTTGGAATGCGAGTTTTGTATATTAACAGAAGTTCCTCAGATCCCGGACAGGCCGCCTGGTCTCTCTGCATCTCAGGTTACTTATTTGTAAAATGAAGGCAATAATGGAGCCTACTCTGAGGCTACTTTAAGATTCAGGGAAGTAATATGTGTGTTTGGCACATAGATGTTAATTATTAGCATCTGTATCAGTATTATATGTATATGACTCTAGTTACAGCAGAGCTAGACAACTGTTGGGTCAATAGCCCGATGGAATCTGAAATACACTATTTTGAAAACGATGAGACATATTTCACCTTTAGAAAAAGTACCTAAAGCCTATGTACTTTAAAACACACAGGAATCACCCAGGGATCTACTGAAATGCAAGTCTGGGGTAAAGCCTGACATTCTGCTTTTCTAACAAACTCCCAAGTGATGGCAATGCTTCTGATAACAAGGAAGCATTCTGCAAATACAATACAGATCAAACATCCACGTAGTCACCATCCACATTAACAGAAATCATAGTGTCTTATCAGAGAATCCATTGCCAAATCCAAGGTTCTGAATATCTGCCCCAAGTTTTCTTCTGAGTTTATGGTTTAGCGCTAATCTTTTGAGTCAATCATTAACATTTTGAGTTAATTTTGTATATGATATGAGTTAGGAATCAAAGTTCTTTCTTTTACTTATGGATATCCAGTTGTCCTAGAACTATTTCTATGACAAGCAAGAGGTTGCTCTTTCCCCATGGAATGAACTTGGCATCTGTGTGGAAAGTAAATTGACCATAGAGGTAAGGGGTTATTTCTGGACTCTCAATTTTGCTATATACACCAGCATCATACTTACAAAAAAAAAAATTATGTAGCTTTGAAGTAAGTTTTGAAATCAGGAAGTGTGAGACCTCCAACTTCTTTCTTTTTCAAGATTGTTTTGGCTATTTGGGATCCCTTCCAATTACATATAAATTTGAAACTCAGCTTTTCCGTTACTTTAAAGAAGGTGTTAAAAAAAAGAAGGTGTTCGAATTTTTTGACAAAGATTATGTTCAACCTATAGGCTAGTTTGAGTTGTACTGACATCTTAACAATATTAAGTTTTCCTACCCATGAACATTGAATGTCTTTCCATTTATGTAGATCTTCTAAAATTTCTTTTAGCAGTGTTTTGTGGTTTTCCGTATAAAAGTATTTTATCTCCTTATTTGAATTTATTCGTACGTATTTTATTTTTTTACACACTATTGTAAATTAAATTGCTTTCTTAACTTCCTTTTCAGATTGTTCTTTGCAGGTGTACAAAAACACAACTGATTTGTGTGTTGATTTCATATCATGTAACTTTGCTGAATTTGTTCATCAGCTCTAGTAGCTTTCCTATGAATTGTTTGGAATTTTCTAGATTTTGTATCATTTCATCTGCAAATAAAGATACCTTTCTTTCTTTCCAGTTTGAATATATTTTATTATTTATTTTCGTTGTCTAATTATTGGGGCTAGAACTTTCAGTACAATGATGAATAGCAGTGGTGAAAGTAGGCATCTTTGTTATATACCTAATTTTAGGGGGAAAGCTTTCAATCCTTCACTATTGAGTATGATGTTAGCCATGGGTTTTTTGTTGTTGTTTTTTGTTTATAAATGCCACTCATCTTGATGAGAAAGCTCCCTTTTATGCAGTTTTCTGAGTGTTCTTATCATGAAAGGGTATGGGATTTTTGTCAAATGCCTGTTCTGCTTAAATTAAGTTAATCCTATGGGTGTTTTTTATTTTTATTTTTTCATTCCATTAGTGTGATGTGTTACATTGATTGATTTTTGTCATGTGGAACCACACTTGCATTCCTGGGATAAATCCCACGTGGTTGTGTTTTATAATATTTTGAATGTGTTGTTAGGTTCATTTTGCTATGTTATGTTGAGGATTTTTGCATCTCTATTCATAAGGGATATATGTCTGTAATTTTGTTGTTGTTGTTGGGATATTTATCTGGCTTTGGTGTCAAGGTAATGTTGGCCTCATAGGATTAGTTAGGAAGTGTTCTCTCCTCTTCTATTTTTTGAAGGAATTTAATAAGGCTTGGTGTTAATCATTTTAAACATGTTTGGAAGAATTCACCAGTGAAGCCATCTGGTCCTGGGCTTTTGATGGTTGGCAGGTTTTTGAATGCTGTTTCAATCTCTTTATGTGTTATAGTCTGTTGAGATTTTCTGTGTCTTCTTGTGTCAGTTCAGATAATTTGTGTGTTTCTAGAAAATTTTCCATTTTATTTAGTTTATCTAATTTTGGGGGATACAGATGTTTATATTATTCTCTTGTAATCTCTTGTGTTTCTGCAAGGTTGGCAGGAATGTTTCCACTTTCATTTCATTTCTGATTTTAATTATTTCTGCATTCTGTCCTTTTGTCTTTGTCAATGTAGTTAAAAGTTTGTCAATTGTGGGCCAGGTGCGGTGGCTCACGCCCGTAATCCCAGCACTTTGGGAGGCCGAGGTGGGTGGATCACGAGGTCAGGAGATCAAGACCATCCTGGCTAACACTGTGAAACCCCATTTCTACTAAAAATACAAAAAATTAGCCTAGCGTGGTGGTGGGTGCCTGTAGTGGCAGCTACTCAGGAGGCTGAGGCAGGAGAATGGCATGAACTTGGGAGGCGGAGCTTGCAGTGAGCCGAGATCACACCACTGCACTCCAGCCTGGGCAACAGAGTGAGACTCTGTCTCAGGAAAAAAAAAAAAAGTTTGACAGTTGTGTTGATCATTTCATAAAGCCAACTTCCGGTTTCCTTGATTCTCTCTATTGCTTTTCTCTTCCCTATTTTATTATCTCTAGTCTGATCTTTATGATTCCCATCCTTCTGCCAGCGTTGGGTATAGTTTACTGTTTTTAGTTGTTCAAGGTGTAAAGTTAGTTTACTGATTTGAGATCTTTCTTCTTTTTTAATGTAGGTGTTTGTGCCATAAATTTCCCTCTGAGCACTGCTTTCACTTTCCCATAAGTTTTAGTATGCTGTGTTTTCATATGTATTTGTTTCCAGGTAATTTCTTTCTTCTTCTTCCTCTTTTTTTTTTTTTTTTTTTAGACAGGGTCTTGCTCTGTCACCTAGGCTGGAGTATAGTGGCAAAATCACAGCTCAGGGCAGCCTTGATCTCCTTGGTCTCAAGCAATGCTTCCAATTCAGCCTCCCAAATACTTGGACTACAGGTGTGTACCACCATGACCTGCTAAATTTTGTATTTTATGTAGAGAGGGGGTTTCGCCATGTTGCCCAGGCTGATCTCCAACTCCTGTGCTCAAGTGATCTGCCCACCTGGGCCTCTCAAAGGGCTGGGATTACAGGCACAAGCCACCATGCCCGGCCTTGTTTCTAAGTATTTTCTAATTTCTTTTGCAATTTCTTCTCTGACTATTTGGTTTTTTAGAGAGTGGGTTGTTTAATCACGACATATTTGTGAAGTTTTAGTTTTTCCTTCTGTCTTTGATTCACAGCTTCCTTCCATTGTGGCTGGAAAATATGCCTTGAATTATTTCAATCTTTCTAAATTTGTTGAGACTTGTTTTGTGGCATAATATATGGTTTAGTTTTCCATGTGCACTTAAGAAGAATGTATTCTGCTGTTCGGTAGATAGTTCTATATAAGTCCATTAGTTCTTATTGGTTTATAGTGTTTTTCAAGTCCTCTATCTTCTTATTTCCTATGCCACATTTTAGCTACCCATTCTACTACTGCTGGACAATTATATTGGTCATAGTATTTTGCTATTATAAACAAAGCTTTATTAAAATGTCTCCTTGTGCACATGTTTCTCATACCTAGGAGTGGAATTGCTATGTGTAGGGTATGCACATGTTCAATTGAACTAGCCAATGTCTATTTTCCAAAGTGGCTATATCAATTTACATTCCCACCCTCAGTGTATAGTGAGAGTTCCCAGTACTCCACAGCTTGACAATGGTTGGTATTATGAGACTTCTTAGGTTTTGTCAACCTGGTGGTTATGTTACGATGTCTTATTGTGGATGCAATTTTTATTCCTTGACTACAGTAAGTTATATTTACCACTTTGTCCTTCTTTTGTTTCCTTTTGTTTCTCTCGTGTTCCCCTTCTTTCCCCTCCAACCATTGTCTTGATCCTCTCCCTCCCATAAAATTAGAAGAGAATCACACCAGTGGTTAAAAGTACATGTTTGGACTCAGACTTGGTTTCTAGTCCTGCACTGTCACTTTCTAACTGTGTGATGTCTGGCAAGGTACTTAATAGTACCTAGTCTAATCACTTAATAGATATTCACTATTATTATACAGCTTAACTTTAGACTCAGACAAACTGACATTCAAATTCCAGCTTTGCTTCCAACATTTTATTTAACAAACTTTATAAAAACATTTTATTTTGAAGTAATTGTAGATTCACAGGAAGTTATTAAAAATGTACAGGAAGAGCCTGTGTTCCCTTCATCCAGTTTCTCCCAATGTTTATATCTTATGTAATTTTAGTACAATATCAAAACCAGAAGCTGACATTGAACAATGTATATATATATTTCATTTTACGATGTGTAGATTCATAGAAGCATGACCACAATTAAGGCACAGAACTATTCCATTACCACAAAGACCTCCCTCCTGCTACTACTTTATAATCACACCCATATCATTTCTCCCACCATTCCTAGCACCTGGCAACCACTAATCCATTCCCCATCTCTATAATTGTATATTTCAAGAATGTTTTATGAATTGAATCATATAGTATGTGCTCTTTTGAGATTACCTTTTTTTTACTCAGCATAATTCCCTGGAGATATATCCAAGTTGCTGCTTGAATCAATAGTTCATTCCTTTTAATTGTTCAGTAATTCCATGTGATGGATGTACCACAGCTTCTTTAACCATATAACCATCTAAGGTCTTAGTTATCTCCAATTTGGAGCTATTATAAATAAAGCATCTATGAACTTCTGTGTACAGATTTGTACGATAATATAAGTTTTCATTGGCAAGTACAAGGTCTGAGTCATATGGTAAGCCCACTTAAATTTTAAAAGGAACTGCCAAGTGATTTTCCAGAGCAGTTGTATGATTTTACATTCCCACAAGTATTTGTGTGAGTGATCCAGCTTCTCAGCATTCTCATCAGCATTTGTTGTTGCCACAAGTTTTTATTTTAGCTCTCTTGATTTGTGTGTATTGATATCTCATTGTGGTTTTAATTTGAATTTCCCTAATGGCTAATGATGTTGAATGCCTTTTCATGCACTTTATTTGCCTTCACATGTCTTCTTTAGTGAGGTATCTGTTCAGCTATTTTGCCTGTTTTTTAATTGGGTTGTTTTCTCATTGTTGGGTTTTAGAAAATTTTTATGTAGTCTAGATACCTGTCCTTTTCCACTATGAGGTTTGCAAAGATTTTCTCCCACTATGTAGCTTGTCTTTTTGTGTTCTTAATAGAATATTCAATGTAGCAAAAGTATTTTTTTTTTTTTTTTTTTTTTTTTTTGAGACGGAGTCTCGCTCTGTCGCCCAGGCTGGAGTGCAGTGGCCAGATCTCGGCTCACTGTAAGCTCCGCCTCCCGCGTTTACGCCATTCTCCTGCCTCAGCCTCCCGAGTAGCTGGGACTACAGGCGCCGCCACCTCGCCCGGCTATTTTTTTGTATTTTTTACTAGAGACGGGGTTTCACCAGGTTAGCCAGGATGGTCTTGATCTCCTGACCTCGTGATCCGCCCGTCTCGGCCTCCCAAAGCGAGTATTTTATTTTTATGAGGTCAAAAATGTCAAACTTTTCAGTTAGGGATCATACTTTTGGTGTTAAGTCTAAAAACTCTTCACCTAGCCCTAGGTCCTAATGATTTTTTTATTTGGGAAAAAAAAAAAAGTTTTTATAGGTGCTAGCTCTTTAAATCTCCTGGAACTCAGCCAGAGGTGGAAAGGCTTGCAACAATGTGGAATGGATAAGATCTAGTATTTTGTAGCACAATAGGGTGACTATAGTTAGCAATAATTTGTCGTATTTTTAAAAATGATTAAATGAATCTCTGTAATCCAGCAGTCTAATTTCAGAATCCAAGCGCTCAATCATCACTTTATGTGAACTTTGAGCAATTTACGTTATTTCTTGGTTACTGCATTTCTTCATTTGTGAAATAGCGATGATTAATTCTTATTCATTGGGAAGATTAAATGAAATAATTCATGTGCCTGGTTTATGGTAAAAGTGATTGATGAATGTCAGCCGTGGTAGTTACTGTAGGCTTGCTATTAATTCTCAGGGCTGAAGAGGTCTGTGGTTTATAATCAAGTTTACAGACTTTTGGAAATAGGATGATCCTTTCTGGCTAAGCCACCTGTGAAATGGGTGACTGTATTCTAGTTTAAGATTGTAGAGCATAAATGGTTATAGACAGCGAGAAATTAGAGAGCCCCTCACTCCTACAGTGAGGCTTTATGTAATATTTATATCCAGTATAGAAGCTCCAGGACTGGAAGGCACCTTAGAGATCCCAGGATATACATAGAAAAGATGTAAGATATTTAATGAGAAGTTTAATATCATATGCATTTATTAAGTTCTCTTTTGTGCAAGGCAGGGCTTATAAGAAAAAAAAATCAAATATTTTCTCTCCCAGTCTTCATACAAGTAGTTGTTCTTTTAGTAGGGATAGGAAGAGGTGTGGAGCAGGCTAGGTTTTTTGTCTATAGATACATTTTTTTTCTGATTTGTTTTCAGGTGTGGATCAATTGTTACCTTTTTAAACTCAGGAAGCCAGATGACTGAGCAAAACAACTTTCAGTGCTTTTAGCGAATCCCAGGTGGATGTTCAATGTTGCTAGAGGGGATTAACAGGCATACCGAGTGAGCAGTATTTCAGTCAAAGTACACAACTGGGCACTCAGAGTATAGCAGGGAAAAAAAGAAAAGCATAATGTGAATAGAAATCCTTTTTTCCCCCGCCAAAGGTGGTGGCCACTCAGACAGCAGCTCATATAACTGGGTTCCTGTGATGCTGCTTCTATCACAGCTGAGAGCAGGTTTTTGGACCTTTTGGTTTCCATCCTTTTTCAACTGTGCAGCTTTTCTTCTGTTTTATGCTACCACCACCTGCTGTCCTATTCCTACCACACAGAATCTCTTCTCTTTTCCAGAAAGAACTAATCAGACTGCAAGCCATGATAGGGACATTTCTCAAGAAGTTTAAGTAATGACACAACTTTGGAAGCCTTAATTTTAAAGCCACAGGTTTTTAAAAGCAGAAATGTCTTGTTTTTAAATGCCTGTAGGCAAAGTATCTTCGTTTCTAGGCATGTAATAATAAAGCATGGAATACATGATTTTCACCATAGCAAGAGGAAACAATTGTATGGACAAACATTGTATTTATTTTTATTTAGCAACCACTTATCTAGCATTTATTGTGTACTAGGCAGGATTTTAAATGCTCTACGAGAATTAAGTCATTTTAATCCTCATATCAACCCTATGAGGTAAGCTCTATTATTATTTGCATTTTAACAATGAGAAAACCAAGGCACAAAGAGGTCAAGTGACATGCCCGAGGTCACTGTGGTGGATTATAATATTGTTCAAAATATTAGCTACTCCTCCCTATGGGAGGATTATACATCCCTGCCCTGTTGACATCAGCCTTAGCTGTGTGACTTACGCCCCTCCCTGTGGGGAGAGTCCTCTTCCCCTCCCCATTTGCATCCAGCTCAGTCATATAATTTGCTTTGTCCTATGACATATGAACAGAAGTAAAATGTTCTGAACAAAGGCCCTGAGAGTCGGCTCACGGTTCACCACGTTCCTTTCTCCATCCAGGAGACCAACAGTGTTCGTGAGAGGAGCTGTTCCTTCATATTGGATCCTAGACTGAAGACAAATGAAGAAGAATTTTAGTTCACCCAGATAGTACATGACTGATAATTAAATTTTTTGTGGTATAAACCACTAAAATGCTTGATTATTTGTTCCCGTGTTTGTCATCTTTGGCAGTGTAACAACCAACTACCAGATTTTAGTGGCATGCAATAACAAACATCTATTTAGTGCTTTCAAGTTGGAAGATAATAAAGAAGCTCTGCTCCAGGTGTCTCATTTTAGGGCCCAGGATGAAAGACCAACAGCTATCAGTGGTGAGTTCTTCTCATGCAATGGCAAAACTACAAGAGGGAAAGTTCAACTGCCCAAGTGTATTCCAAACATCTACTGATAAAATATCCTCTAAAATCCCATTGGATAAAGCAAGTCACATGGCCAGGTCCAAAGTCAAGAGGTGAAAAAGTAAAAGCTGCTCACTGTAATGCAATGGCAAGGGAGTGGATGTATAATAATATTATTGGTGTAATAAAGAATTGAGATCAACTACTGAACCTATCACAGTTACTTCCTTATAATGTAGGTAAGATGACAGTGTCAATAGCTGAAATTCAAATCCAGGCAGTTTGGCTTTATATGTTTTTATGTACAAATTTTTCAAGATATAACTGCTATAACATAAAATTCACTATTTTGAAATACAGTTCAGTGATTTTTAGTATACTTACAGAACTGTGCAATTATCCTCTCTATTTAATCGCAGAACATTTTAATAGTCCCCTCAAAGAAACACCATACCTATTAGCAGTCACTCCCCATTGTCTCCTACTTCCAGCCCCTTGCAACCTCTAATCTGCTTTCTGTCTTTATGGATTTTCCCTTTTTTTTTTTTTTTGACAATTTACGTGAATAAAATAATACATGGCCTTTTGTGTCTGGATTTTTTCATCTAGCATAATGTTTTCAAGGTTCACTGATGCTGCAGCATGTATCAGCACTTCATTTGCTTTATTGGGCAAATAATATTCCATTCTATGTAGATACCACATTTTATTTATTCATTCATTAGTTGGATGGACCTCTGGGTTATTGCCACATCTGTTTCAATTCTCTTGGGTACGTACCTAGGAGTAGAATTTCTGGGTCATATGGTAAGTTATCTGATGTGTTGGCATACAATTATTCATACTATTCCCTTATAATTATTTTTTATTTCATAAGGCCAGTAGTAATATATCCTATTTAATTCCTGATTTTAGGAATTTGAGTCTTTTCTCTTTTTTTCTTGGTCAATATTGCTAAAGGTTTATCAGTTTTGTTGGTCTTTTCAAAGAACCAATTTTTTGTTTTGTTGATTTTCTCTATTGTTTTTCTATTCTTTATTTCATGTATTTCCACTCTCTTCTTTATTATTGCCTTCCTTATGCTTGCCTTGGGTTTAGTTTGCTCTTATTTCTAGTTTCTTAAAGTTTAGGTTATGGATTTAAGACATTTTTATTTATTATGTTGATCATTATTAGGTTATTGATTTTAGATTCTTTTGGTAAATATATGTGGCCGCCGGGCATGGTGGCTCACTCCTGTAATCCCAGCACTTTGGGAGGTTGAGGCAGGTGGATAACCTGAGATCAGGAGTTCGAAACCAGCCTGGCCAACATGGTGAAACCCCGTCTCTACTAAAAATACAAAAAATTAGCTGGACGTGGTGGCGCATGCCTGTAATTCCAGCTACTCAGGAGGCTGAGGCAGGAGAATTGCTTGAACCTGGGAGGCAGAGGTTGCAGTGAGCTGAGATGGTGCTATTGCACTCCAACCTGGGCAACAAGAGTGAAACGCCATCTCAAAAAAATTAAAAAAGTAAATATATGTGTTATGATTTTAAGTTTCCCTCTTAGCATCACTATTACTACAGCCTATAAATTTGCGTATGCTGTGTTTTTTCATTCATCTGAAAGTATTTTCCCATTTCCTTTGTAATTTCATCTTTGACCCTGTATTAGTTCTCACACTTCTATGAAGAAATACCTGAGACTGGGTGCAGTGGCTTACACCTGTAATCCCAGAACTTTGGGTGGCCGAGGCCGGCAGATCACCTGAGGAAGGGGGATCCAGACCAGTCTGGCCAATATGGAGAAACCCTATCTCCACTAAAAATACAGAAACTAGCCTGGCATAGTGGCAGGTGCCTGTAATCCCAGCTACTCAGAAGGTTGTATCAGGAGAATTTCTTGAACCCACAAGGCAGAAGTTGCAGTGAGCTGAGATCGCACCACTGCACTCTAGCCTGGGCAAGAGAGCAAGACTCCATCTCCAAAAAAAAAAAGGAAGGAAGGAAGGAAGGAAGGAAGGAAGGAAGGAAGGAAGGAAGGAAGAAAGAAAGAAAGAAAGAAAGAAAGAAAGAAAGAAAGAAAGAAAGAAAGAAAGAAAGAAAGAAAGAAAGAAAGAAAAATAGAAATACCTGACACTGTAATTTATAAAGAAAGGAGGTTTAATCCGCTCATGGTTCTGCAGGCTGTAAAGGAAGCATGATGCTGGCCATCTGCTCAGCTTCTGGGGAGGCCTCAAGAAACTTACAGTCATGGTGGAAGGCAAAGGAGGAGCCAGCACTTCACGTGGCTGGAAGAGGAGGAAGGTGGGGGGAGGTGCTACACACTTTTAACAACCAGATCTCCTGAGAACTCTATCATGAGACAGTACCAAGGGAATGGTGCTAAACCATTAGAAACCACTCGCATGATCCATTCATCTTTCATCAGACCCTACCTCCAACATTGGGGATTACAATTATACATGGGATTTGGGTGAGGACAAAGATCCAAACCATATCAGATCCAGTGGTTATTTAGAAGTGTGTTCTTTGATTCACATGTTTTTGTGAATTTTCTTCTGTTATTTGTTCTGAATTTTATTCCACTGTGGTCAAAGCACATATGTCTTATGATTTCAACCCTTTTAAATTTACTGTTTTATGTCCTAAAGTATGGTCTATCCTACACAAATCTTCTATGTGCACTTAAGAAGGATATGTGTTTTGCCATTCTTGCCTGGGGCGTTGTCTAGATATATGATAGTTCTAGTTTGTGCAGTATTGTTCAAGTTTTCTATTTTCTTGTTGATCTTCCGTCTAGTTGTTCTATCAGTTATTGAATGTCGGTATTGAAGTCTTTTTGAATTGTATTTTCAGTTTGGAACTTTTTTTCCTGTATAAAACAATAATTATGAATGTATTTTGATGGGCACACAATGGATAAAGTTGTAACTTGTATTTCAGTACCATCACAAAGGAGGAGGGAGAGAAAGGAGATATTTAAGAACAGCATTTTTATGTATTATTGAAATGTAGTTGGTATTAATCTGAACTAGATTGTTATAGTAAGATATTAATTGAAATTCCCAAGACAACCACTAAGGAAAAAAACTCAAAAAAAAATACCATAAAGGAAATGGCACAGGTATTAAAATAGCACAAAAGAAAATATCTATTTAACATAAAAGAAGGCACTAATAGAGGAATAAGCAACAAAATAGACACAAAATGCATAAAAAACAAATAGCAAAATGGTGCATATATATATATATATATCCTCCCTTATCACTAATTTCACTGAATGTAAATCAATTAAGCACTCCAATTAAAAGGCAGATATTGTCACAATTGATTTCAAAAATATGATACAAGTATATGCTATTTACAAGAGACACACTTTAGATTCAAATACACAAATGGGTTGAAAGTAAAAGGATGCAAAAAGATATACCTTAAAATCAACAATCGAAAAGGAGCTGGAAATCCCACAACTCAAAATATGTTGAAAAGAAAGGAAATCAGTATGTCAAAGTGGTATGTGCATGCCCATGTTTATTGCAGCACTGTTCGCAATTGCCAATATGTAGAATTAACCTAAGTGTCTATTAACAGATGAATGGATAAAGAAAATGGGGGTCGATATACACAATGGAATACTACACTGCCACGAAAAAGAATAGAATCCTGTCATTTGTAGCAACATGAATTGAACTGGAGGTCATTATGTTAAGTAAAATAAGCCAAACACAGAAAAATATTGTATGTTCCTACTCATATGTGGGAGCTAAAATAGTTGATCTTATAGAGACAAAAAATAGGATGGTGGTTACTTCTTAATTAAATTAGAAAGCTAATTTAATTAAATTAGTAAACTATTTTTTAAATTTAATTCTTTATTGTGTGCTGTTTCGCTGCACCTACAAATACAATGCTCTAAAAGGACCCAAACCGTGTATGCTTTTCGTTACTCATCAGTGGATCCTCAGTGCCTGGAACAGTGCCTGATGCATAATAGGGACTCAATATGTATTTGATGAATGAATTTTCTTTGTGCAAACTTTATAGAAAAAAATAAAAAATAGAAGACCTACTTTAATGGAGCAACATACTCTATTCATGGATGAGAAGACAATAATAAAGATAAGAAGTCCCTCTTCCAAATAATCTATAATTTAAATGAATTCCAAACATGGATTTTTCATAGAACTCAATAAGCTAATCTAAAATCCATATGAAAGAATAACAAACCAAGATAATTCCAAAAAAGGATATGGAGGGGAAAGCTGGAGGAGAATAGAACTTCAAGGAGAAATAGGTAAATCTACAATTGTGGTCAGAGATTTCAATAATCCTCTCTCAATAATTGATATAACAAGAAAAGAGAAAATCAGCAAGGATATAATAGATGAAACAATATTATAACTACCTTGACCTAACTGACATATATACTGTATTCCACCCAACAATAGCAGAATACACATTCTTTCCATGCACTTATGAAACTTTTACTAAGATAGACCACATTATAGGTCATAAAACAAGCATCGATAAATTTCAAATGAGTCAAGTAACACAAAATCTGGTTTCTGACTCAATAGTATTAAGACGGAAGATACACGACAGATAGTTAATTGGAAAAGCTCCAAAATTTTGAAAACTAAAAAACACAATTCTAGGTAACCCATGGGTCAAAGATAAAACCAAAAGAGAAATTAGAAAGTGTTTTACACAGAATGATAATGAAAACACAGCATATCAGAATTATGGGGATATCCTTTAAAGCAGTAATTCCAGGGAAATGTATAGTGCCAAATACCTATATTAGAAAAAGAAGGTCTGAAACCAATCACCTCGGTTAGCATCATAAGAAACTAGAAAAACAAGACAAAAGTAAATCTAAAGTATGTAGAAGAAAGAAAAAAGAAAACAAAACAAAAAATAAACACCAGAGAAGAAATTTTTAAAAAGAGAGAATAGAAAGCAATAGAGAAAATCAATTAAACCAAAATATCATTAATTGGAAAGATTAATAACATTAATAAGCCTCTCCATACTAAAGAGGTTCAAGAAATGCCACCACAAAATATGCTACTTTAGACTTCAAACTGAGGGCACTTGGGAAATTACGAATGCAGGGAAGGGCTTTCTCTGAGCTCTCCTTATCTGCCTAAAGACAGATCTTTCAAAAGAAGCTCAATTGTCATGAATCCCCTCCCCAGCAATCTCATCAACCAGGGAGAATTAACTTGCATCACAGGAGAGGAAACTGGAGGATGACACTGCCCAGACAGACTTTGGCACAGGCTACCACCTATTCTTCCAAGGGCCAATTTATCTTTTCCAAAAAGTCATTTACTCTCCCTTCTTAAATGGCCTACATGCCCTTCTTTTCTCCCTTATGAAATGGGTATACAGTCATTGCATAACAACATTTTGGTCAGTGATGAACCACAGGTACTACAGTGGTCCCATTAGTTTGTAACACCATATTTTTATTATAACTTTTTGTATGTTTAGATATATTTAGATACACAAATACTTACCATTGTGTTGCAAATGCCTACAGTACACAGTACAGAAACATGCTGTACAGGATTGTAGCTTAGGAGCAGTAGGTGATACCGTATAACTTAGGTGCATAGTAGGCTATACCATCTAGGTTTGTGTAAGTGTAGTCTATGGTGTTCATGGAATGATGAAATCGCCTAGCAATGTATTTCTCAAACCTGTATTTAAGCAATGTGCGACTGTATATACTTCTAGATCTCACTGGATTTTGGGGTATTCACATTTCTTTCATGTGATGCCTCCATGTACATGATATATTTGTATACCTTTTCTCCTATTGATCTGTCTCACATCAATTTAATTTGTAGCCCATCCAAAAAACCTAAAAAGGTGGAGATAAACTATTTTTCCTTCTCCTGCAATAGATTGATCAGAGATTAAAAACAAAAAAAGAAGACACAAATTACCAATGGTGGGAATAAGACAGGAGACACTATTACAAATAGTATCCTGGAAGTCAAGTGGAGGAAGTGAATTAAGGTAGAAAAAAGTGGCAAGCCTGTCAAATGCTGCTGATAAGTCAAGCAACATGATGATTCAAAAATCCCACTAATAGAATTAACTTGTGACCTTGATAAGGGCAGTTTTGGTGGTGGGACTGGGGAGGGACAAAAGCCTCAGTGAATCAGGTACAAAACAGAATAAGAGGAGAAGAATTTGAGTCCTTGACTACAGGCAACTCTTTTAAGAATTTTGCTGGAGAAGGAAGTGGAGAAGTGGCGCAGTATCTAAAAGCAGAAGTAGGGTAGGGGAAAAGAGTGTATTTTTTAAGATAGGAGAAACAACAACACGATCGTATGCTAATGAGAATGATATATTACAGAGAGAAAATTTGACGATATAGAAGGAAGGGGGGATAATTGTTAGGGCCATGTCTCTGAGTAGGCAAGGAGACTAGAATCTATTGCACATGAGGAGACATTGTCCTCAGCCAAAAGTATAGATAGTTCTTTCAGAACAACTGGAGAGAAGGCCAAGTATAGTGTTACAGAAGCTGCAGGTAAGTGCGTACATAAGGCACTAGGAACTTGTTGACAGTCTCTTCTGATTACTTCTATTGTCTCAAGAAAATAAGAAACAAAGTCATCAGGTGAGAGTAGAAATGGAAGAGGGGGTACTGGAGATTTGATGGGAGAGAGAAAGATGTCTAAAGTTCCTTTCAGTTTCAACATTCTGTGATCTTCAACCACAAGATAAAATATACAGAAATGTTCACTTTTTTCCTCCTTGGAGGAAAGAGCAAGTTCTTTCTATAGAACTTGTTCTTATTTCTATCCTGACCCCTTCCTCCCTTAAAAAAATCCCTCAGTTTTGAACCTCATGAAATCAGACTAAACCCCTCTTGTTCCTGTTGTTCACAGACCCCCATGTTTTGCTGAAATAAATTGAGCATCATTCTATAGCTAAATGCAAACACCATGGAGCAGGCATTAAATCAATTTGCTTCTGTTGCAATCAAATAGGTTCCAGATCAGTGAAAAGAGGCAGGCAAAAGAAAGAAATAATATTCTCTTGTAATTGTTGTCAATATGCAAAAGTCACACATCTTACTTCATATTTCTGAGGGTTTTAAAGGACAGTATCACCATACAACAGAGTGAAAGCAGAGACACAGGATAGCAAATGATGAGGAACAAAACGGAATTGTTCTTTTCACACAGGAAGTTCTATATTACGAAATTTTAAAAGATATTATAAGGTATTATTGGAAGAATTTACCGTAAGTTATAAAATACTATTTAGTGAAAAAAAATCAATGGTGTGAAGCTAATGTTGCTTTTATTGCTGTATTTTAAAATTTTTCTAATATTCCTAGGACAATTATAGTTGTTGCTTTTATCCTTTCTACCATTTAAATGCATAAATAAGTTTAAGGATCAAGCACTCTTTGCAAGCATTTTAAATATATGAATTAAAAATGTAATGATGTAGCCAGTCATGGTGGCTCACGCCTATAATCCCAGCACTTTGGGAGGCTGAGGTTGGCAGATCGCTTGAGTCCAGGAGTTCAAGATCAGCATGGCCAATATAGCGAAAGCCCTCTCTACTGAAAACACAAAAATTAGCCGGGTGTGGTGGGCACAGACCTGTAATCCCGCTACTGGGTTGGGGGAGGGGTGAAGTGGTGCTGAATCAGGAGGATTGCTTGAGCCTGAGAGGTCAAGATCAAGCCACTGCACTTCAAGCCTGGGTGATGGAGTGGGACCTTGTCTCAGAAAAGAAAGAAAGGAAAGAAAGAAGGGAGGAAGGAAGGAAGGAAGGAAGGAAGGAAGGAAGGAAGGAAGGAAGGAAGGAAGGAAAGAAGGAAGGAAGGAAGGAAAGAAAGAAAGAAAGAAAGAAAGAAAGAAAGAAAGAAAGAAAGAAAGAAAGAAAGAAAGAAAGAAAGAAAGAAGGAAAGAAGGAAAGAAGGAAAGAAGGAAAGAAAGAAGGAGAAAGAAGAAAGAAAAAAGAAAGAGGGAAATTTATTTCTTTCAATAAAGAAATAGTTTTTAATGTAATGTGATGAACAATGAAAAAGGAGGAGGAAAAAGGAGAAAAAAAGAGGAGGAAGCAGAAAAAGACAAAGAGGATGAAAGGGCTGTGCGAAGGGGTTGTCTCTGCTTTAGAGAAGGAACTCAAGTGCACGATGAGGTAGTAATGTTGCAAAATGGACTTCTGGAGTAGATTTGCTTGCTTTCTTTTATAAGCATATAGTTTCTGTTTACACTGTCAAAGCTTTTTGAAGAATATGATACTACTTCTAGCTTGTAAATTCCTTGAGGGCACAGGCCGTGTCTTATAGATCTTTGTATCTCACATAGCATCTAGACAATTACTAGCCATGGTGGAGGTGCCCAATAAATATCTGTAGAAGGAATGACTACAGAAGTTGAAGCATATTAAATATTTTTAAAAGGAATACACAATGTAGTTTAATAAAATTTAAAATGCATCTTTCCAAATATTATTTTAGGTGAATTGTGAATCCACATATTTCAGAGTAAATTTAATTTATATTTTGCCAACTCATTTTTAATTTATATATTAACTTTTTAATTTTTTAATGTGCATTGAAAATTTTATGGTTCATTAGAACTGTTATTTTTATGTTTCCCTAACTTTTTATTTTGAAAAATTTAACAGAAAATAGCTTTCATCTACATTCATTTGTTGCTAATACTTGTCCACATTTATTTTATATAACTCTCAAAATAAAAATAAAAATGAATTATTTTAGAGCCACTTCAACAATGCAAATAATGTTGAAGTTTTTTTTGTAGGAATCAGATAGGATATTTTGTCAACTCTGATGACATCAAACTTCTAACATTTCTAAGATTTTAAGATTTTTATAAAAGAGATTGACAGATCTCTTTTAGTTAACAATTTTAAATCAACCTGAAAAAAGTGTAATTATAACAGTTCCTTTTAACATTCATATACAGCATAGATATATTTTTAATTGAAACAAGGATGTTTTGTTATAATTCTATGAATAATAGATATATGTTAGTCTTTTATTTATTTTCAATTTTTGAAGATAAATATTTGATTTATAATGGTATCTGGCACAAAAGCATTCCATGTTCTTTTTATTTTATCTATGTTAGAGAAGACAGTTAAATTTATACATCTAGACTTGAGTATGACATTTCTACTCTGCATGTCAAGGTTGAATTCTAGGCTAGGTAATAAACATTTGAAACCACAGCAAATATACCCTGGGAATTAGCAAAACATTTGAGCTAGTTTCCTGCAATGCAGTTGTCTTGGCTCACAATACATTTCTAGTTTTTCTTTCAGTAACAGAAGACTAAAATTTAGACATGTGCAATTTGTCTCCATTGAATTTTGGTGCTCCAGTTTTTCTGTGCAAATTAAAATAACTGATCATTAAGTGTCATATCAGGTTTAAGGAATAAAAATATTTCTCTAGTTCTTCTACAGTTCACCACGTATTTTCACTAACATTACCTCATTTTTAATTCACAATATTCCTGTGAAGTCAGTGGTAGTGGGATCCTCATTTTATAGACAAGGAAACTAGATCACAGAGAGTTTAAGTGATTTTCCCTATACATACTGCCACAAAGTAGAGGAGGATCTAGATCTAATTCCTAAGTCAGTGCTTTATCCACATCATGTCATGTCTAATTACTAAATTATAAAGGGTTGAGCATAAATCTGATAACCTTTTAGAATTGCTTAACTGATAAAATAGGCCTCATGTTCTGAGACAGCAGTAGAGTGGGCAAGGAAACACTTCCAATAAGCTAAAGATGTAGAGGGATCCAGAACAAATCAGGGAATTAGATGATTTTCAGAAGGGCAGATTCAGAAAAGTGAACATTCTTCACGTGTGCTAAATGCTACCTTAAGGGAAAGGAAGCATATTTATTACTGCTTCCAGGCTAGAACTAAAACTAATGAGTGAAAATTCATAGTAATAATGATCAATTTCAGTAGATATGATGTGCTGGGTACTTAATTAGCACTTTACATGTGTTCTTTCATTTAACAATGAAAAAGAGTACAACCATTTTACAGATAAGGAAACTGAAGCTTCAAGTGGTTCAGTAAATTGTCTAAGGTCATACAGATAATCAGTGGTGGTACAGGGATTTGAATATGTGTCTGACTCCAGAGCCTGTGACCCCAACCTCCATGCTGTGCTTTTTATTCTTTAGGCCATACTGCCTATACATGGGAAATGGAGTTACCTGAAGGAATAATCCCAGAATGCTTTGAAGGTGAATGGAAGACTGTCTCAAGGGTGTTAACCTCTGGTGTTTGTCATGCAACCTAGCTCTGAACCAGGCATTTGTTCAAATTAAACACCGGAACTGAATGGGGAGAACCTGGATATTCTGAGCATTGTGAAAAATCGCATTGGCATTTGTCCTGGGAAGGAACAATTCAAAGGAAGGAAGAATTCAAAGGCTGAACAGTTCCTAGAAGTCAGAAAGACAAGATGGCAGCCAGAGTCCACATGAGTAAAGTGCAAGAAAGAACCTAGATACCACCATCCATCTGGTTGCTCAAACCCACCCCTATCAGTAATCTTTGATTTGCTACTCTTTTTTTTTTCTGTTTTCCACCTAACCTCCCTCACCTGGTTTACCAAGAGAGTCCCACCAACTCTACCTCCAACATATTTACTGATTCCCTTCATTTCTCTCCACTGTCATCATCCTAGTCCAGGTCTTCCCTATCTCCCACCTGAATGACTTCAATAACCACTAACTGGTCTTGCTGACTCTACCCTTGACCCTTACAGTCTATTCTCTAAAAGAAGCCAGAGTGAGCTTGTGAAAATGTGAACAAAATTATATCATGCCCCTGCTAAAAATAGTTCAGGGGCTCCTCACTGCTCATAGGATAAAGAAAAACTCCTTCCCAGGCCTAAAAAGTCCTCACAGGGATTGGCTTCCATCTGCCTCCCCAGCCTCCTGTTGCCCCACACTTCTCTTTACTCTCTCCAAGCCCCAGGCCGTGCAGTGTCATGCTAAGAGCCTAGATTCTGGAGCCAGACTGCCTGGACTTGAATTCTGGCTTGACCACTTAGTAGCTCTGTGATCTTGGGCAACTTAAGGTTCCTGTACCTCAATGTCCCCTATTAATAAAATAGAATAATAACAGTACCTAGTTCATAGGTACCAACTCGATTAAGTGAATTTGTATATGACAAGTTCTTCAAATAGTGTTTGGAATACAGTGAGCATTGTTATTATAATGCCCAGCTCAGTCCTGCCTCAGGGCACTTGCACTTGCTGTTTCTTCTACCTGGAATGTTCACACACCAGGTCTTCATTAGAGAAGCACTTTCTCATTCTTAAGACCTCAGCACAAATATCATTTGTGGCAAAAAGCACCCCTGACCCTCCCATCCCTATCTAGTCAACTCTATTACAATACCTGGTTTTATTGCCTTTGTGACACTCACAATTTGTTAAATAAATGAATAAATGTACCTGTCTTCTCAGGGACTGCATTAGGACGTAGTTAGAAGGAGGAGTGGAACCTTGTAAGGCTCTTTGCGACCTTTACTGGTGTTTAAAGATCAGAAACCTCTGTTTCAGAAATCTATTTTTATGCTGCTTGTTTATTCTATAATTGTTTCCTTTTATTTCCCCTTAGTGATTAGTAAAGTTCTCTTGGAAAATGTCAGTTGTCCCAGCTGTGCAAAGGCAAACACAGAAAGGGATTTTTGTACCTAACCGGTCCTGAGTCAGAGGAACTAGAAGGGGGAGCATGAGAGTGGCATTCAATATCCAAGAAAGAGACTCCCCAGGAGAGTGAGGAAGAACCAAGGACTGAGGGCACGGCAACAGCCTAGCGGTGCTTCTTCGGAAAATCATCATGCTTTGCAGGTGATTGTTTTAATAAAGAAGGCTTAGCCCTTGCCACTCCCATCTGTCATGGCCATGGGACAGGAATCCCACAATGAAGAAGAGCGCTTCACACATTGCTTGGTGCACAGTAAGCATCTAGTAACTAAACATAGCACATGCTTATGACTTATCTACTGTGTGTGAGACACTGTGCTAAGCTCTAAGCATGCATTATCTTATTTAATCCTCACGTGGATCTTTTGAGGGTTTTTTTACAGAAAAGGAAACCGAGGCTCACGGAGGATAAATGACACTTCTGAGGTCGCAGAGCTAGTATATGGGATTTAAACCTACGTTTTTGTTCTTTAATAGCCTCCCTATTTGATGAATAATGAATCCCTGAGATCTTTGCTGATAATAAGATTATATGTTTTACAAAGTTCAACCAAAAATAAATAATTTGTATCAAAATCAAACATAACACTGTAGAACCATGGTTCTCAACCATGAACAATTTTGGCCCTGAGGAGACATTTGGTAATTTTCAAAGACATCTGCTGAGTGGGTAGAGACCGGGAATGCTGTTACACGTCCTAGAATGTACACGTCAGTTTGCCACAACAAAGAACAATGTAGTCCAAAATATCTATAATGACAAGGCTGAACAACTCTGCTGTAGAAAGAATGGTTAAGGCAAAGAGGAGAATATGTTTCATTTGTAAAAATGTATCAGAAGAAATGGAACAGTTCTGAATACCACTTTTTGTTTTCCCCTCATGATGCACTAGTCCAAAATTTAAACGTATTGTATATTTTAAATGATATTATCAATGAGGGTCAAAGTCAGCTAGCTCCTCTGAAAGCTATCATTCTCCAAATAGAATAAAGCAAAATGTTGAACTACAGAACTGACCACCCATGATTCTGCCCACCAATACATTCTTTACTCCTTTAATTCCACATTAATCCAAGGTTGGTAGATAGGGTTCAAAAAATCTGACTGCGCTCATGACTCTGGGCCAATCCTGACCTCTTGTTGCCATCTTACAGAAATAGCTTCTCCAACTGCTTCAGACACTATCGTCCTAGTTACATGAATGGTAGCTTCAATTTTGATTAAAATTCTTAAGCCACAGTTATATTTCCCTTTGTCTTTGTGGTGAACCTGTGTGAAATAAATGAATGCATCAGCACACACTGGAGCAAGGAGATGGGACTCTGACAATTCTAAGCTATTCACAAAGTTTTTCCATAATTGTGAATTCAGGGCACAGTTTGGATGGCCAGAAACAAATGGTTGCAACAACTCATCCTCGTACTCTTTTTTCCTAAAAGGTTGACTGTAACTATTGCTTTGTTAAACTTTATGAATTACATTTCAAAAGAGAAAATACCACTCTAATCCACTTTCTATTGATGACAGCAAGATTAACTGTTGCCTCAAACTCATGTCCCTGCCACAATATCTAGCAAAGTATTTGTAAGTGTTACCCAGGGATCCACCCGCTCATTAAAAAGACCCATGTTGCAAATACCAATCTGGAAACCTATTGGCTTCTAGAACAAATACAAATAAGCAGATTATGTCGTTTATCCCCTCTCTCTTTGTATCTGTAGCTAGATGTACGGAATAGAATGTGATAAAACAGGGTTTAAGGAAAGAGTAGCATACAGAAATTTTGCTGTTGAGGAAAATACTTGTTTTAAGAAATAAAAGCACCAGTACAAAAAGATTTGCCTGGGGCTAGGAGGAGGGAAGAACGGAGAGTGGCAAATTTATTGGGTAGAGGGTTTTATTTTGGTTAATTTTGTTATGTAAATTGCACCTATTTTTTTTTTTAAGATATCTAAATAGAGCTAATGAGATGTGTGGTTAGATAATGTACATTTGACTTGGTGTTCACAGGGTTAACCTGCATTTCCATCATCACAAAATGTCTAATGCATGTCTGCATACTTAAGGTGTTAATACATATTATAGTTTTGTCCCCCTTTTGATAAGGGAGAATTTAAACTAATAAAGATAACCAAATTACCGAGAAATACAATCTAAAAATATGTCATTGCATTTTAAATTGTTGGTGAACTTAAGGACTGAGAATGTAAGATGTGTTCAGAATGTTTAGGTTAATTCCAGTCCTTCAGCTCTGTAATGAATAGCAGTAGGTCTTTCACTCACTAAGACCAATGTGATTTTTTTTCCTACCTTGCATCTCTATTTCAGCTGAAAGAAAAAAGAAAAAAAGAAATTATACAACAAATGGTCTTTCTCTTTATGGCAAATCACTTCCAAGTAGCTTTAGAAAACTGGCTTTTTGTCCAGGTGTCTTGTTTATCTCTCCCTGTGTTATGGTGATAACCCAAGCATTCTGAAATCTCATCTGCAAAACCAGGTGGGAAACTAACACACCATTACTACATTCCTCTAGAGCCCATTTTAAAGAAGACTTTCACAGAAATAGATAAATCCTTTCTCCCTTCCAACTGAACTCAGGGCAGCGAGTTCAGACAAAAATTTCATTTATGGTTGGGTTGCCTCGCCCCATTCCCCTCTCCTAAAGGCCAGTATACCTCTTGAGTTGTTTGATGTTTTTTAGAGAGGTCCCTAAGTTGAGAGACAGAAATCAATTGTCTTATATACACATAACGCACACAGAGTCAGAGAAGTAAAAGAAGTAACTCAATGGGCCAGTGCTAAAATCTTGGCGAAGGAGATACAGGCACCCGCGCTCGCGCACACACACACACACACACACACACACACACACACAAATACGCAGCCAATCTATATGGCCTAGTGCCTTCCCTCAGGCTGTCTTTTTCTACTTTCTTTTTGCCTGGATCCACGTGTTGGGGGAGGGGACCAGAGACAAAGTTCCGCAGTGCTTTCGTCCCCTGGCAACTCATGCAAGAAGGTCGGGACTTCTCTTCCCCTCCCCCTCCCAGGAATGGCCCTAAGCATTTCTCCTCCGGCTAAATCCTCCTTCCTCACCCAGGTCCAACTGATGCTAACTAACGTCGAGTTCGTTCCTTTAAATAAGTTATCTTGCTACCAAGTGTGAGCCAGTCCATACCGGAGGTGGAGGGCGGGGGATGGGGAAAGGGGGACGGGGGCTGAAGGTGAGGAAACGGAGCTGGGAATGGCACCTCGCACCAAACAAAAACGATGATCGTTAGATTGTATTTAATTTCTAATTAATCCTCAAGAGAAATATAGCCGTTTTCCTTACCAATGGATCGCTGTTCATACTGTGGGTATCTCGCGCGCCCGAACGGTCCCCACCTCCCCCGAGCCTCGCAGCTCTAAGGAGAGCAAGGAGTCCCCAGATAACTATTTAGTATAAACAAACCGTGCGGCTTTAATGGAATTACCTCAGCCTGCTAGTAAATAATTTATAGTAGGCAGTAAATAAAATATGGTTCTACGTCTTTAAAAGAGTTGTCAAGTGGAAAACACCCACCAGAGGGACATAAACCCCGAAGATTGCCACGCTTAAAGACGCCGGTTGGGATGAGAGCCGGGTAGAAAGAAAACATGTTTTTCTACCCCGAAGGAGGACGTGGGTGCTGCCAGAGCCAGAGCGGGCAGCTCTCAAAGAAGGTTCCCACATGGAGAAGGAGGAGAGACAGCCTGTCTTTGTCACTTAGCAGAGGGGCAAAGGATTAAAACGCCAAGGGAGGAGGTGCGCTTTCATAATAGTACCTTCTACTTAAAAGCCTAGACGCTCTCAAATTCGTTATCACACTTAATCCTCGCCACCAGTCTTCCAGAAAGACCAGGCCAGAGCCGTGTTTCCCATTTTGCCGATAAGTAAAAATAAGGCTCAGAGGCTAAGGGACAGTGGCTGTGTATGCTTACTGGGCACGAAATGGGACGCGGGAATCCAGGTTTTTGCAGCGCCGGCCCGCGCAGTTCTTCACCCAGGTGCCCCCAGTAGTAGCTCGCCTCCGACACACACACACACACACACACACACGCAGTCCGGCCCAGCACGCTCGCCCAGTTTTACAACACTTCGGCATGTCTTCTTTTTTCGGTGACCTGAGAACCCTCTAAATACATTTTCTGCCTCCCTCTTCCACGAATCACGCCCCTGGAAGGCTCATCCCCAATTCAGAGAGGAAGAAAGATTTATGAGCCTCTCCTCAAGGTTACCCCCAAGACAACCTTGACCATGAAACTAGAGTCTTGAACACTTGACCTAAATTTCCAAGGGCATCTGTTTCCGTCTGTAATTGTCACCAGGCTTCATTTGAAATTCGATCCTGTGTCACTAATGGTATTAACAGGAGCTGAGGTCCAACCTTCCAACGGGAGACTGTTGCATATGATTTTACATCCAAACGAAAGTAAATCAGTTTCTATAAACCTGCAGCAACCCCCTCCCTGAGTACAATAAAACTGTTGTCGCAATCAATAAATCTCTGGTTTGGGGCAATGAAAATTAGATAACTGTTCTCTGTCTCTTTCTGTCTCTTCTCCCCACCCCCCCACCCCCATTAAGACAAAGCCACTATTCAAAGAACGGGGCGTCTTGTTAACCATTTCTGAAGTCCCTCGCTGTACCCGGCGCCTTTCAGACACGCACCTCTCAGTCATAGCAGAAAACCAGACGTTTAATTACGGTGACTTTTGTTCGATCATTACGGATAATAAAGGCAACCTTTTCGCTAGATACAATTATAACGCAAGCTGCTCCAACACCTGCACGGATGGCATTTGTCTCCAGCGTGTTTGTTTTGTTTTGGTTTTTGGTTTTTGTTTTTTGGGATTTTTTTTTTTTTTTTACTTCTCTAAACTGCCTTTGAATTTCTCCTTCTCTTGTGACCAGAACATTTAATATGTTGCAAGAGATAGATTTCACGAAAACGCGTTGTCCCTTCTGTAGCTACATCTGCTCCGACCTATTAAGAAAAGTAAGACATTTTGATACTAATTGCAAATAAATTGTGATGTGTTCACCGAGTAATTGATTTAATGAAGTTCATATGAAACTCCTGAGATTGGCCAAGTGAAACGCCCCCTGGTGCTTCTATTGTGGAGGGAAAGGAAGGTTGGTTTTTCGTTTTCTTTCTTTAAAAAAAAAAAAAAAAAAATAGAGGTGGCGTGGAGGGTGGAAGGGGTGGGGGAGGGGTGGGCACAGATGTTACCTCCGCAGAGGCAGCTTCGTGGCGGGAAGGAGCAGCCGGATAGTCCCTCCCTCCCGTCGGCGTCGGCCGCTAGCCGCCAGCCCAGCTAAACGAGGCGCAGGCTGCCGCTCCCAGCCTCGGGCCCCGGCAGTCGGATGAGCGCAATTCAGGGGCAAACGTGGGCCAAGTAGAGGGTCAGTGCGCAGGCCGCCCGCGTCCTCCGAGTTGCGAAAGTTACACAGGGCGCTGCCGTCCGATCCTGTTCCCTCGCTTCCTGAAATGCTCGACGATGGCCTCTAAACCTCTTTATCCGGCCAGAGGCCCAGAGGCTAGGAGGGGCCCCCAGGCGGCTCTCTCCTGAGTCCCGGCGCCCAGGTCGCAGTTGAGGAGAGGGCTGCGGTAGCTAGCACGACGCCACTCCGCGTGCAGGCCAGGGTCTCCGAGGTTCGAGGACCGAGCTCTCCCCACAAGCAATAATATATGGACAATGAAGTCACCTTCGGCCTCACGGGGATTTTCCTTTTCAACCTTTCTGGCCAGCCGCGTCGGCGAGTTAAAGGGCCGGGGCGGGCATGAAGGGTAGAGAGCGGGAATAAGACTTTTCTGAACACCTACTGTGTGCCAGACCCTGTGCTTCACAACAGTTCCCTTTCTCCAAGCAACGGTGGGAGGTATTATTGCTCCCTCTTAACAGATGTGGAAACTGAGATCGGAAGAACCCTTGACAGCAACGTGCCAACAATGCCCTGGCTACCCTGGGCCATCAACCAGCACGGCTGGTCGGGAAGGAGAAGGCAGATTCCCACAAAACTGTCCCCAGTTTGCCCCAAAGCCCTCCAAATATTCCCCCCCGGAACACAGGCATACAAGGCAGAAACTGCCGCAGGGCTCGGCCTATATCTCCGAGTTGACGAAGCACAGTCTTCGGCTCGAGTTTGAAATTTTTGTTTCGTTTTGTTTTAAAGAAAGAAGACCTCGTTTGAATAATCAGAGCCCTAGCTGAGCTAGCGAGTGGCTCCAAGCTCCTTGAAGTTGCCCTGCAGATGAACTTTCCCTGAGTTCTTCCTCCCGGGTCGCGGGGGCCCCTAATCTGGGTCCCAAAGTGCCTGCAGGCGACAGCGGTGCAAGGGTGGTAGTGCTGACTCGGGTGTCGGACGCCGCCAGAATCCACAAGCCAGAGTGCTTGGGAAAGAGGGCCGGAGGGATGGCCCTTCCACCCTCTCAGCCCACTTCTGGGAGGCCGCACCCGCTCTGCGCCTCGAAGAGACCGCCCGCAGCGCGCAGGCGGGTCCTCACCCGAGGGTGAGGCGAAGCGCTTAACACCCAGGCAAATGCAAACGGTCAACGCTGGGGTCTGACCAAGGCCAAGTTCTCTCCCCGAGAGGAAAAAGGAGGCGCGAAAGAAGGCGAAGAGACCAGCCCCTCGCTTTCGGTTTCGACATTTGCAACTGTACAGCGCTCCACGCCCAGCCCAGGGTGGGGGGAGGGGGCCTGGGAAGCCAGCAGGGCCTGCCTGGGCCGGGCCGCCAGAATGCCACCTTGTTCTGGGTGGAAGCTGGGCACTAAGTGCCCAGCCTGCTTCTTCCAGGGAGCTCCGACACCACACTCCATCAGAACCTGTCCAGAGCTGGCCCATCCTTGCTGCTGCTCACGGCCAGCTGTATTCGTTGTTCGGCCCGAAGAACTTCTCCTTTTGCTTTGATGCGGGCTTTTCCTCTGTTTTTCGGGACTCAGAAAGATGAGGGGCTAGGCCACCTCGCCCTAGCACGGGGGAACCCAGCTAGATGTCCTTGACCCCAGGGTTAGCGTTTCTGGGACCCAAGAGGGTTCTCATGGATGTCTGGGCCTCTTTCCCCACCTCTGGGTCCTGGAGTAGATGAACTGGAAGCAACTCTCTCCCGTTCCATGTGACAAGTACGCTTTCTTGGATCGCGAATCCGAGCCCTCCCCTCCTGTTGATCACAAACGGCGGCCGCAAGGGCCCGGGGCGTCGAGGAAGGGATGGGCTACAGCGCTGCGGGGTAGGAAGGCCAGGGGGCATGGGCCACAGGGATCTTTGGGATTGTTGAGGGAGGCGCCCGTTGGGAGAGAAAAGTTAGGATCTGAGCGGCTTGGCCAGCTGGGATTGTTTCAGGATGACCTTTTCTCCCCAATAAGTGGGCACCAGCTGCTGATAAGGGCGGGAGAGGGGCACGCAGCCTTTGTGAACACTTTCCACATTCCTGAGGCCAGGAGATTGACAGAGGCCTTAGAGTGTATGGAGGTCGCGGCGTCCCGCTTAGTTTGAAGTTGCAGCCTTCGCGCCCCAGGACTTTTCCCCTCCAGGGATCAGCTGCAACCCCAATCCAGACGGCCCGCTCCCCCTGCCGCAGCGCCCCCTACGGTCTGGAGGTGGGCCCCGAAAGGTTCCGATGGGCGCGAGGCGCCTGGGAGTGGGGGTCGGGGAGGCCGAGGGAAGCTGATGTGCTCCGGTCCCCGTCTGAGAAGCGGTCACCCGCCGGGGCTTGGCTTCTGAAAGTGCGATTTAGGTAGCTGGGATTGGAGATTTACGATCCTGGAGGACAGAGCGTGAAAGGGGTATCATCATCAGTTTTGACTGAAAGAAAGAAAACATATCTTTAACAAAAAGAAGGGCTCTTGCCATTCACCCGCGTTGTTAGGACAACGTGAACTATCCTTGAAATGATTAGTTCCACTTCAAAGGAATTTACATTCAACAGTGAAAACTCAGCCTCTTTTTATTTATTCGAAAAGACTTTTCACTACGGAGAGTCATATGTTCGGTCCTTCTATTTATTTTTCCGCGTTCACGGTGCACTTGTATTAAATCAACACAGAGCCGCGCAACGCACTCATTATGCGAACCAGTCCAGGGTTCCGGGGACCCAGGGTTACAGGTAGACAGAGCGGGGGAGGGGGTTGTTGGGGTTGGAGTTTGCACCACGCCGGTACCTGCCTGGCCCAGGGGATGGGGTGGGAAACAGTGGATCAGGTCTGGGGCCGTGAGGGGAATGCAACCGAAAAAACCTCACCCAAGCCCAGCCCAAGTGCAGTAATGAGAGATCTTGAACGCTGGCGATTTTCATAGCGCCTGGCACGCTCTACGTTATTTGTGGAGAAAGTGGACCTGAAGTTCCCCAGCGACACCTTAGGAACATCAGTTGAAAACTGATCAGGTTGGCATAACTTCTCTGGGCAAAATTAAAGTCTATCTCCACCAATTGAGAAGACAAATCCCACCTCTTAGTAGCTTGGGACGTTTGCTCACACACTCTGTCTCAGGGCCCACACCTCCGCGCCCCCCGCCCCTCAGGTCGCCAATTGTCGCCAAGTCCAGGAAACCTCTACCCAAAGGAACAACAGCACTAAGTTTACGAGCGGGGCGTCCTCTCGGGACGGGGGAGGGGGCTGGGGTGGGGATGGGGAGTTGGGGAATGCTACCCCTCTAACTCTCCCCGGAGTGCCTTGAGCTGTGGCCAGAATACTTCCCACCCCCTCCGGAAACGAGCAGCAGCAACCAACTCTCAGCTTCACCTCACACACCCAACCGCCCAACCCCATTCCCAACTCCTGCTACAAAATCTTTTCTTCAACCCAAGGCTAAGTTTTTCTCACCAAGAACAATGATGTTAAGCTATCCCTTGATGGTCTTTTCCAGCTTCTAATTAAATAGGAAAAAAAATCTGGGTTAGACATCGGATTCAAGTTTTTCTACCATTCCCTAACATATCTGGATTCATACCTGGCAACTGGCCCCATGCCTTGAAATATTGTCAACATGAAGCGTAACAGTTGTCCTTTCTAACACAGTTTTTGGGCGGCTCCTCAGTAGGTTCAGAAGCAGTGACCACAGGGTGCTTGGCTAGGAGTTAAAGCTGGCCGCTGTTTGCGACCTAGTAACAAAGGTGTAAGTTGGAGCAGTGACTGGGGCAAGCCCTTATTCTCCTGTGTTTTAGGTTGAATAAGAACTCAGGTTTTGTTCACCACTCTGGCGCTACTCTCGTGTTCTTTCTTCCTCCTGGATCTTCCTGGGCTTATTTCACCTTCTTGGTCTGAAGATTTCCTTTGTTTCTTCTCTTGCCCAAACCTAATCCTGAGGCATCCCCTGCTCCCTCTCTATCTCTATCCCCTGCTCCCTCCCTATCATCCCCTGTTCCTTCTCTATCTCCCTCCCTATCTCTCTAAATCTCTCTGGGACATTTCCTGTCCTTCATGAGGAATCAAACAACAGTTACACTTGAGTCAGAATCCCAAGCAGGAATGTGGATTTGCCAACTCTCCCAGGAGGTTGAAGAGAATGTGCAGACAATCAGGAGATTCCAACCCCCATCCCGCCCCATTCCCAGCTAGATCTATGCTTTACTTCTAACACTGAGCTCCTGGAGACTTTCAAATGGGTTGATGTTTGTTCCTTAGTGGTATCTACTTTTCTCTGCAGGTGGCAAACAAATTTCAGTGTCAGCACCAAAGTCTGTCTTTGTGGGGTTGTATGTAGCTTTAGAGGTGCCTCTCTTGATCTCAGGCAATGAATAAAGAAAAAAAAGAAAAAGAAGAAAGAAAGGAAAGACAGAAAGAAAGGGGAAAGAAAAAGAAAGAAAGAGAAAGAAAGGAAGGAGGGAGGGAAGGAAGAAAGAAAGGAAGGGAGAAAGAGAGAAAAAGAAAGAAAGAAAGAGAAACAAAGGAGGGAGGGAGGGAAGGAAGAACAAAGGAAGGAAGAGAAAGACAGCAAGAAAGAAGGAAGGAAGGAAAACAAAGAAAGAGAAAAAGAGCGAGAAGGAAGGAAAGATGAAAGAAGAAGAAGAAGAGGAAAAGAAAGAAAGGAGGGAGGAAAGGCAGAAAAAAGGAAGGAGGGAGAAAGAGCGAAAGAAAGAAAGGAGGGAAGGAGAGAAGGAAGGAAAAGAAAGAAAGGAGGAGGGGAGGGAGGGAAGGAAGTGAAAGAAAAAAGAGAGAGAAAGAAAGAAAGGAAAAAAAGAAAGAAAAAGAAAGAGAAAGAAGAAAGGAAAAGAGAAAGAGAGAAAAGAAATAAGAGAAAGAAAGAGAGAGAGAAAGGGAGTGGGAGAGACCCTGATAGAAAGCAATGCTGGGAGAGTGCAGCAAGGCCTCCAGCTGAAAAGGCTTGAGAATCAGAGGCTTGCAGCTCCCAAGGCAGCTCTGGTGGGGGAGGGTAGGAAGAGGCGTGTGAGAAAAGTGACACATCCTAAAGCACACCCCAGGAGAGCTAGGGATCTAGGAAGGACTCAAAATGTATTTCTAATTACTTTTCATGCTCCCAGAAAACGGGCTCCTTTCAAGTTCTATTTTAAAAGCTTGTTATTGTACTGAGTTATAGTCCACATTTTAAAGCACGGTTTACATGTTTTAACTTTTTATGTAGAGTGGGAGGATGGTAAACGTTAGAAATGTAGTTTTCTGAAAAAATATGTAGAAAATCAGAACTTGGAAACTTCTTTAATAATAGTTTCTTTCCTCATTATGAGGACTAATACAAAGTATCAAAGACATTGATTTGCCATAAAATTTTAAGAGTCTTTATAAGAGATAAATAAACTCTTGTTCCTGCCTTGGTTCCATGTAAGGTATCTCTCAGGTAGCTGAGGTTCTAAATGTGCAAGTATGAGTTGTGTGGACATGACTGCAGAGCAGACATCCAGTCAGCAGAGGGCACACTCGTCACTCTCAAACCCTATTTCCAAATTTGGAGGTGACAATGGTAGGTACAGGCACGAATGGTGGGCATAATCACATTGGAATAGGGCTCAAGTGGAGATCTAGAAAATGAGAATAGTCATTTTCTCCTGAAAGTAAGCACAAAGACAGCAAAAGAGGACACATTGGAATGTTTGACAACCATGGAGTCTCCCCAAAATAAAAGTGCCTCAGGACTGGAAAAATGGGCCTTTAAAAATCTTGATTTGGGTGGCTGGCAAGATGGCTGAAGAGGAACAGCTCAGGTCTGCAGCTCCCAGGGAGATCAACGCAGAAGGCGGGGGATTTCTGCATTTCCAACTGAGGTACTCGGAGCATCTTATTGGGACTGATTAGACAGTGGGTGCAACCCATGGAGGGTGAGCCAAGGCAGGGTGGAGCATCGCCTCACCCGGGAAGTGCAAGGGGTCTAGGAACTCCGTCTCCATAGCCAAGGGAAGCCGTGAGGGACTGTGCCAGGAGGGATGGTGCATTCCGGCCCAGATACTATGCTTTTCCCACAGTCTTCAGCCTGCAGACCAGGAGATTCCCTTGGGTGACTACACCACCAGTGCCCTGGGTTTCAAGCACAAAACTGGGCAGCCATTTGAGCACCGAACTAGCTGCAGGAGGTTTTTTTCATACCTCAGTGGCGCCTGGAGCACCAGCCAGATAGAACCATGTACACCCCTGGAAAAGGGGCTGAAACCAGGGAGCCAAGTGGTCTAGCTCACAGATCCCACCCCCACAGAACCCAGCAAGCTAAGATCCACTGGCTTGAAATTCTCGCTGCCAGCACAGTAGTCTGAAGTCGACCTGGGACACTTGAGCTTGGTGGGGGGAGGGGTGTTTGCCATTACTGAGGCTTGAGTAGGCAGTTTTCCCCTCACAGTGTAAACAAAGCTGCCAGGAAGTTTGAACTGGGCAGAGCCCACGGCAGCTTGGCAAAGCTGCTGTAGCCACACTGCCTCTCTAGATCCTCCTGTCTGGGCAGGGCATCTCTGAAAGAAAGGCACCAGCCCCAGTCAGGGGCTTATAGATAAAACTCCCATCTCCTTGGGACAGAGCACCTGAGGGAAGGGGCGGCTGTGGGTGCAGCTTCAGCAGACTTAAATGTTCCTGCGTGCTGACTCTGAAGATAGCAGCAGATCTCCCAGCACAGCCCTCGAGCTCTGCTAAGGGAGAGACTGCCTCCTCAAGTGGGTCCCTGACCCCAGTGCCTCCTGACTGGGAGACACCTTCCAACAGGGGTCAACGGACACCTCATATGCTGGCATCTGGTGCATGCCACTCTGGGATGAAGCTTTCAGAGGAAGTAAGAGGCAGCAATCTTTGCTGTTCTGCAGCCTCTGCTGGTGATACCCAGGGAAACAGGGTCTGGAGTAGACCTCCAGCAAACTCCAGCAGACCTGCAGCAGAGGGGCCTGACTGTTAGAAGGAAAACTAACAAACAGAAAGGCATGGCATCAACATCAACAATAAGTATGTCCACACAGAAACCCCATCTGAAGGTCACCAACATCAAAGACCAAAGGTAGATAAATCTATGAAGATGAGGAAAAACCAGTGCAAAAAGGCTGAAAATTCCAAAAACCAGAATGCCTTTTCTCCAAAGGATCACAACTCCTTGCCAGCAAGGGAACAAAACTGGACAAAGAATTAGTTTGATGAATTGACAGAAGTAGGCTTCAGAAGGTGGGTAATAACAAACTCCTCCGAGCTAAAAGAGCATGTTCTAACCCAATGCAAGGAAGCCAAGAACCTAAAAAACGGTTAGAGGAATTGCTAACTAGAATAACCAGTTTAGAGAAGAACATAAATGACCTGAAGAAGCTGAAAAACACAGCACAAGAACTTCTTAAAGCACACACAGGTTATCAATAGCTGAATTGATCAAGCAGAAGAAAGAATATCAGAGATTGAAGATCAACTTAATGAAATAAAGTGTGAAGACAAGATTAGAGAATAAAGAATGAAAAGGAGCAAACAAAGCCTCCAAGAAATATGAGACTATGCAAAAAGACCAAAGGTACGTTTGACTGGTGTACCTGAAAGTGACAGGCCAACATTCAAATTCAGAAAATACAGAGAACACCATAAAGATACTCCTTGGGAAGAGCAACCCCAAGACACATAATCGTCAGATTCACCAAGGCTGAAATGAAGTAAAAAATGTTAAGGGCAGCCAGAGAGACAGGTTGGGTTACCCACAAAGGGAAGCCCATCAGACTAACAGCAGATCTCTCTGCAGAAACCCCACAGCCCAGATGAGAGTGGGGGCCAATATTCAACATTCTTAAAGAAAAGAATTTTCAACCCAGACTTTCATATCCACCCACACTAGGCTTCATAAGTGAAGCAGAAATAAAATCCTTTACAGACAAGCAAATGCTGAGAGATTTTGTCACCACCAGGCCTGCCTTACAAGAGCTACTGAAGGAAGCACTAAACATGGAAAGGAAAAACTGGTACCAGCTACTGCAAAAACATACCTAATTGTAAAAACCATCGACACTATGAAGAACCTGCATCAACTAACAGACAAAATAACCAGCTAGCATCATAATGACATGATTGAATTCACACATATCAATATTAACCTTAAATGTAAATGGGTAAAATGCCCCAATTAAAAGACACAGACTAGCAAACAGGATGAAGAGTCAAGACCCATCAGTGTGCTGTATTCAGGAGACCCATCTCATGTGCAAAGACACATGTAGGCTCAAAATAAAGGGATGAAGGAATATTTACCAAGCAAATGGAAAGAAAAAAAAAAAAAAAAGCATGGGTTACAATGCTAGTTTCAGATAAAACAGACTTTAAACCAATAAAGATCAAAAAAGATAAAGAAGGGCATTACACCATGGTAAAGGGATCAATGCAACAAGAAGAGCTAACTATCTGAAATACATATGCACCCAATACAGGAGCACCCAGATTCATAAAGCAAGTTCTTAGAGACTTACAAAGAGACAGACTCCCACACAATAATAGTGGGAGACTTTAACATCCCACTGTCAATATTAGACAGATCAACCAAACAGAAAATTAACAAGGGTATTCAGGACTTGAACTCAGCTCTGGACCAAGTGGACCTAATAGACATCTACAGAACAATCCACCCCAAATCCACAGAATATACCTTCTTCTCAGCACATCATTGCATTTATTCTAAAATTGACCACATAATTGGAAGTAAAACACTCCTCAGCAAATGCAAAAGAATGGAAATCATAACAAACAGTCTCTCAGACCACAGTGCAATCAAATTAGACCTCAGGATTAAAAAACATACTCAGAACCACACAACTACCTGGAAACTGAATAACCTGCTCCTGAATGACTACTGGGTAAATAACGAAATTAATGCAGAAAAAAGTTCTTTGAAACCAATGAGAACTAAGAAACAATGTACCAGAATCTCTGGGACACAGCTAAAGCAGTGTTTAGAGGGAAATTGATAGCACTAAATGCCCAAAGGAGAAAGCAGGAAAGATCTAAAATCGACACCTAACATCACACTTAAAAGAATTAGAGAAGCAAGAGGAAACAAATTCAGTAGCTAGCAGAAGACAAGAAATAAGTAAGATCAGAGCAGAACTGAAGGAGATAAAGAGATGAAAAACCTTTCAAAATATCAATGAATCCAGGAGCTGTTTTTTTTTTAAAGATTAACAAAATAGATAGACTGCTAGCCAGGCTAATAAAGAAGAAAAGAGAGAAGAATCACAGAAACAAAATAAAAAATGATAAAGGGGAGATCATCCCTGATCCCACAGAAATGCAAACTACCATCAGAGAATATTATAAACACAGCCATGCAAATAAACTAGAAAATATAGAAGAAATGGATAAATTCCTGGGCACATACACCCTCCCAAGACTAAACCAGGAAGAAGTCAAATCCCTGAATAGACCAATAACTAGTTCTGAAATTGGGGCAGTGGTTAATAGCCTACCAACAGAAAAATGCCCAGGACCAGACGGATTTACAGTTGACTTCTACCAGATACCATTCCTACTGAAACTATTCCAAACAATAGAAAAAGAGGGACTCCTCCGTAACTCATTTTATGAGGCCAGCATCATCCCGATACCAAAACCTGGCAGAGACACAACAAAAAAGGAAAATTTCAGGCCAATATCGCTGATGAACACCCATGTAAAAATCCTCAATAAAATACTGGCAAACCAAATCCAGCAGCACATCAAAAAGCTTATCCACCATGATCAAGTCAGCTTCATCCCTGGGATGCAAGGTTGGTTCAACATACACAAATCAATAAACGTAATCCATTACATAAACAGAACCAATGACAAAAACCACATGATTATCTCAATAGATGCAGAAAAGGCCTTTGATAAAATTCGACACCCCTTCATGCTAAAAACTCCCAATAAGCTAGGTATTGATGAAACATATCTCAAAATGATAAGAGCTATTTATGACAAACCCATAGCCAATATACTGAATGAGCAAAAGCTGGAAGCATTCCCTTTGAAAACTGGCATAAGACAAGGATGCTCTCTCTCACCACTCCTATTCAACATAGTATTGGAAGTTCTGGCCAGGGCAATCAGGCAAGAGAAAGAAATAAAGGGTATTCAAATAGGAAGAGAGGAAGTCAAATTGTCTCTGTTTGCAGATGACATGATTGTATATTTAGAAAACCCAATCGTCGGCTGGGCATGGTGGCTCATGCCTGTAATCCCAGCACTTTAGGAGGCCGAGGAAGGTGGATCATCTCAGGTCAGGAGTTTCAGACCAGCCTGGCCAACCTGGTGAAACCCCGTCTCTACTAAAAATATGAAAATTAGCTGGGCATGATGGCGGATGCCTGTAATCCCAGCTACTCGGGAGGCTGAGGCAGGAGAATCACTTGAACCCGGGAGGCAGAGGCTGCAGTGAGCTGAGATCATGCCATTGCACTCCAGTCTGGGTGACAGAGAGAAACTCCATCTCAAAAAAGAAAAAAAAAGAAAACAAAAAAGAAAACCCAACGGTCTCAGCCCAAAATCTCGTTAAGCTGATAAGCAACTTCAGCAAAGTCTCAGGATACAAAATCAATGTGCAAAAATCACAAGCATTTCTATACACCAATAACAGAGAAACAGAGAGCCAAATCATGAGTGAACTCCCATTCACAATTGCTACAAAGAGAATAAAACACCTAGGAATACAACTTACAAGGGATATGAAGGACCTCTTCAAGGAGAACTACAAACCACTGCTCAAGGAAATAAGAGAAGACACAGACAAATGGAAAAACATTCCATGCTCGTGAATAGGAAGAATCAATATCATGAAAATGGCCATACTGCCCAAAGTAATTTATAGAGTCAATACTATTCTCGTCAAGCTACCATTGACTTTCTTCACAGAATCATAAAAAACTACTTTTAATTTCGTATGGAACCAAAAAAGAGCCCATATAGCCAAGACAATCCTAAGCAAAAAGAACAAAGCTGGAGGCTATCTGATTTCAAACTATACTACAAGGCTACAGTAACCAAAACAGCATGGTACTGGTACCAAAACAGATATATAGCCCAATGGAGCAGAACAGAGGCCTCAGAAATAATACCACACATCTACAACCATCTGATCTTTGACAAACCTGACACAAACAAGCAATGGGGAAAGGATTCCCTATTTCATAAGTGGTGTTGGGAAAGCTGGCTGGCCATGTGCAGAAAACTGAAACTGGACCCCTTCCTTACACCTTACACAAAAATTAACTCAAGATGGATTAAAGACTTAAATGTCAGACCTACATGCATTAAAAACCCTAGAAGAAAACCTAGGTTATACCATTCAGTACATAGGCATGGGCAAAGACTTCATGACTAAAACCTAAAGCAATGGCAACAAAAGCCAAAATTGACAAATGGGATCTAATTCAACTAAAGAGCTTCTGCACAGCAAAAGGTGCTATCATCAGAGTGAACAGGCAACCTACAGAATGGGAGAAAATGTTTGCAATGTATCCATCTGACAAAGGGCTAATATCCAAAATTTACAAGGAACTTAAACAAATTTACAAGAAAAAAACCAACAACCCCATAAAAAAGTGGGTGAATGACACAAACAGATACTTCTCAAAAGAAGACATTTATGTGGCCAACAAACATATGCAACAAAGCTCATCATCACTGGTCATTAGAGAAATGCAAATCAAAACCACAATAAGATACCATCTTACACCAGTTAGAATGTCAATTATTAAAAAGTCAGGAAACAACAGATGCTGGAGGGGATGTGGAGAAATAGGAATGCTTTTACACTGTTAATGGGAGTGTAAATTAGTTCAACCATTGTGGAAGACAGTGTAGCAATTCCTCCAGGATCTAGAGCTGGAAATACCATTTGACCCAGCAATCCCATTACTGTGTATATACCCAAAGGTTTATAAATCTTTCTACTATAAAGACACATGCACATGTATGTTTATTGCAGCAGTATTCACAATAGCAAAGAGTTTGAGCCAACCTAAATGCCCATCAACTGGATAAAGAAAATGTGGCACATATATGCCTTAGAATACTATGCAGCCTTTAAAAAGGATGAGTTCATGTCCTTTGCAGGGACATGGATGAAGCTGGAAAACATCATTCTCAGCAAGCTAACACAGGAACAGAAAACCAAACACCGCATGTTCTCACTAATAAGTGGGAGTTGAACAATGAGAACACACGGACACAAGGAGGAGAACATCACACACTGGGGCCTTTTGGGGGGTGGAGGGTTAGGGGAGGGATAGCATTAGAAGAAATACCTAATATAGATAACAAGTTGATGGGTGCAGCAAACCACCATGGCACGTGTATACCTATGTAACAAACCTGCACGTTCTGCACATATATGCAGAACTTAAAGTATAATTTTAAAAAAAATCTTGATTTGACTGGTTTGAGGTCAAAGTATTCACTGAATGGAGACATGATGTTTACTGTTTGTCCATGGTATCTTGAAACACATAGGCCTTCTTAGAACCAAGAGGAATGCCATAAAATTCACTGAACATGACACTGAAAGCCTTTGGTTCTAGGACCTTTTCTGTCAGTTCTCAGGCAAGTCAATTCCCCTCTCTGTTTCAGTTTCTTCATTTATAATATAAAAGAGTGGAAATGGAAGTAGATTATCTGTAAGGTCTCTTTTAACGGTATGTGATTCTGGGAACAAAATGAAATCTGAGCCCACTTAGAATTTATCCTCACATTCCAGAATCTCAAACTACAGTTCCTAGAAGAGTCATATGCAGGCAGGGTTATGAAAATAGCAAGCAATTCTGACTGCTTTGTGATGCTAACATTTTGTATTATCCAGCCTACAAGCTCTTTTGTGAATAACACTTGATATTGCAGGTGAAAATGATAGAAGCCGAGATGCTCTCAGGCTGGACACTGGCAGCAAATAGATTGTAAGTAGAAATATTCGAGGAGAAGAAAGTCAGAGACCAAGGCACTGCTCACACTGGGGAGGCTGAGGTATTAAGATAAGGCCAGAATATTAATGTTAGTAGACCCCTAACATTCTCCTGGGTTAGATCTGGAGACCATTGGGAACCCTCAGATTTAAGATTGTTACTTTCATTTCCGTCATATTTGTGTTCCTCAGGATATATATATTTCTTTTCTGTCGCCTAAGCTGGAGTTCAGTGGCACAATCTTGGTTCACTGCAACCTCTGCCTCCTGGGTTCAAGCGCTTCTCCAGCCTCAACCTCCTGAATAGCTAGGAGTACAGGTGCACGCTGCCACATCTGGCTAATTTTTTGTATTTCAGTTGAGACGGAGTTTCGCCTTGTTTCCCAGGCTTGTCTTGAACTCCTGAGCTCAGGCAATCCGCGGGCCTCGGTCTCCCAAGGTGCTGGATTACAGGTGTGAGACACCTACCCGGCCTCTTCAGGCCTTTTTGAACGAAATTAAAGTTCTGACTTTCCTCTGATGAGTAATTTTTTTTTTTTTTCATTTTAGGGCTAAATTTTAATAGAATGTGAGTCTGAACTCTTACATTTAGAACAAACAAAACCTAAAAGGTAATGATTGATTCAAAATGGTCTTATGGAAAAATTAATCTGTAACAAAAAGTTGGCATTGAGGGCAAAGGCTCCACTGTTTTTTGAGCAAAGCGAACAAAGGTTCCAAACACAGGACCAAGAATGAGGAGCTCAGACAGTTACTACAGCAGGCATTTTCTCTTCTTCTTCACGGGATGTGGGCAGAGGACAGCTCGGATCGCTTTGTCAAGCACTGTCTTGAGGCCTCGCTGTGTGAGCACCAAACACTCCAGGTATTTTGCAGCACCAATCTCCTTAGCCATGGCTAGACCCTGCGGATAGGTGATGGGAGTCAGCTTCTTCTCCTTCAGTTTCTCGACCGTGTCTTTATCATCCCTAAGATCAAGTTTAGTTCCTACTAGGATGATGGGAGTGTTGGGACAGTGGTGCCGCACCTCAGGATACCACTTTGCACGGACATTTTCAAATGATGCAGGACTCACAAGCGAAAAGCAAATTAAGAACACATCTGTTTGCGGATAGGATGGGGGCGTAATCTGTCATAATCGTCTTGTCCAGCTATATCCCATAAGCCCAGATTCACCGGTTTTCCATCTACCACAACATTGGTAGAATAATTGTCAGAGACAGTAGGGATATATTCTCAAGGAAATGCGTTGATTGTGTAACTGATCAGTAGGCAAGTTTTACCTACAGCTCTGTCTCCCACCACCACACCCCTGATGGCCTGCATCTGGGCCGCTCGCTGGGCCGCAGCGGCGGCAGCAGGCGCTGAGACCGGAAGCGGCGGGCTAGGGGTGCAGCGGGCTGGCGCGAGACTTGCGGGCGGCGGGGCGCTGGGTGCCGGCGCCGCTGTCCACGCTGCCTTGCCTTCCGCGCACTGGAAGCCGAAGCCCGGCAGCTGCCACTACCCAAAGCTGAGGAAAACCCCTCTGATGAGTAATTTTATACTGATTTGAACACCTGAGGCAACTGCTTGAATTGGGGTTTCTTGTTGCTGTCTAAAGTACATAACAAACAGACTTGTTTACCATGGAGAGTACAGCCACCACTGATTTTATTATTCCACTCTTTAATTTGGCATGAAACTTCTAACATTGACAACAACAAAGCCATGTGCAGTTGTGTATGCTGCACTAGCTCACTGGCTGAACTGCTTAGGATATGTCGCGAATAGATGAGACGATCAAATCCCGGAAGGCCTAAGGTCTACTGTATTCGGAACCTCCCTCCCTCTGTTCCCTCCACCTCACTTCCCAGCTGCTGTGACCTGAATGTGTCCCTTAAAATTCATGTGTTGGAAACTTAATCACCCCTAATGCAACAGTGTTGGGAGGTGGGACTTTCGAGAAGTGTTTAGGTCATAAGGTTTCTGCCCTCATAAATAGATTAATGCTACTATAAGGGGGTTGCAGAGGTGGATTCTCTCCTTTTGCCATGTCAAGACATGGCATTCATCCCATCTGGATGATGCAGCATTCAGGGACCCAGAATGGAAGCAGAGAAATCAGGCCCTAACCTGCCAGCATCTTCATCTTGCACTTCCCAGTCACAGTGTCTGTGAGAGAATAAATTCCTCTTCTTTATAACTTATCCAGTCTCAGGTATTCTGTTATCGCAGCACAAAACGGACTAAGACACCAACTTTATGTGGCCAAGCTGTGGGCTTATGAAGCTGCAGACTAGCCTGACATTTCACAAAGCTAGGTATTTGTGAGAAAGTGCTATCATTCATCTTGAGCTTTCATGGTCCAGTACCATGGTCACTAGTCACATGTGGCTATTGAGCAATTGAAATGTAGCTAATCCAAACTGAGGTATGCTGTAAGTGAGAAATATATACTGGATTTCCAAGACTTGGTACCAAAAAAAGAATGCAAAGTATCTCATTAATAACTTTTATATTGATTACATGTGGAAATGATAACTTTTTGATATATTGGACAAAATATATCATTAAAATTAATTTCAGCTGTTTCTTTTTACCCTTTTTTATGAGTCTACTATAAAAATGAAAATTATATATGTAGTTCATATTTGTAACTCAAATTCTTTTTTAATTGGGCAGCACTGCCCTAGATTGTTGAGAGTTTCTGACCACATACTCTGTGCCCAGCATTAGAACAGACCGTGGTTTCTTGCTCTTTGCCTCATCAGAGTCAATCACAGTGCTTGACCTATAAGCAGGTGCTCTGTTCAGGAAATGTGGCTCCAAAATATGATGCTTTGGTATGTTCATTACTTTGAACTGAGGGCACTTGGGAAACAGCAGATACAAGCAGAGGCTTTGTCTGAGCTCCCCTTATCTGTCTAAAAATGGATTCTCCAAAAGGAACACAATTGTCAACAATCCCCTCCCCTGGAATCTCATTAACCAGGGAAGATTAACTGGGATCACAGGAGAGGAGACTGGAGGTGGAGACCAAACCCAGATAATCACCTGTTCTTCAGAGGGCTGCTCCGAGACAACTTTTAGTACCTAAGAGACTTTTTATCTGTGTAACAAGATGACCTTTATTTACCATACATTTCCTCCCCTCACCCTCCAATAACTTGTGTTGCCACCATCCCCCAGAAGCCAGAAACCCCTATTCCTTTCTGTACCTTCAATCATCTGACCCTTCCTCAAGTCTCACGTTTTTGTGAGACTCTTGTGCATATATACAGAATTAAATAAGGTTTTTCTTCTGTTAACCCGTCTTATGGCAATTTAACTTGTTGCCCAACCAAGGAACCTAGAAAGGTGGAGGGAAGCCATTTTTCACTCCCCAACATTGCTTACTCTTGAATGAATGAATGTCTCCTCCAATATTCTAACCCTAGGATAGATTGACTTTGGAAGAGACAGCCAGGGTGAAATCTCCCTGCTCCTAAGTAGGTCCACCCTGCCATTGCATGGTTGTGAGTGAAAAGAGCTTGGAAAATCAGAGGACATCTTACTTCAAGATTCAGCTCAGCACATTACTCATTTGCTGTGTGACCTTGAGCAAGTCATTGCTCTTCTGACTTTCTTTTCTTCCTCTGTGGAGTAAGGAGGTTGGGCCAGAGAGTTACTCTAGGCTCCTTCCAGTGCTTGTACTCCGAGTCAATGACCAGAGAGGGGCAGATAAACCTTTAAGAAGAGCTAATATTCCATTATTCAGAATCACCACCATGCCTGCCTCAAGTTCTCTTTTGGCTCCCTTTTGCCTGATTTACTTTTCCTCTTCACCTTTATCTGTTATACTCTGTGCTTTTGCCTATGCTTCTCCTCCCTGCCCCTCAAGCAATGCCAGTACTATCTGTCTCCTGATTTTCCATTGCTTTTCTTCTCCAGTTGTTGGGGATACAAAATGCAGAAGGAAAAATACATTCCAATCCTTGAAGTGACTATAGATTAGGTTTTGGGTGGAATAGGATTTCTTGTCCACCTTTGCTTTGGGCACTATGGCAGTGGTAAGGAATAGAGATGGCAAATGGCAGTCCCAAGATTTGGAGTAGTGGTGAGCTAGGACAAAATTCTAGCCCACACAGTTCATGGCAGCCATTATAATTTCAGCTTCCCTTGCTAACATTTGCTGGTCTGCCATCACTCTTACAATTTCCCTTGAAATTAGGGGTTCTGCAATGCCAGTTTGAAGCATTTGCTCTTCCAGTTGTTAAATGGGAATGAGAAGTCACTAGCTCAGGGGTGACAAACCCAAATGCCCACTCAGGGGTCAGGCACAGAATAGGGAACATGAGCAAGGTAGATGACTGTAAGAAAATAAGGAACGGTGGGAGGTGTGGCAAACCAGAGAGTGTTTGTTCTAGCTTAAGGCATTCAAATTCTTCTTCCTTTTTTTTTTTTTTTTTTTGTTTTGTTTTAGGTTTTCTTTTTTTGTTGTTGTTGTTTTGCAGTGCTGACCAAACAAAACACATTTCTAGGCTGAGTTTGGCCCATATCCCATGGGCTTCAAAGTTTACCATTCTGCCTAGCTCATCTGCTGTCTTGGTTCTGATTATATACTTTCTAAATTCTACATTTTCTTTCATGATGATTGATGCCATACTAAGACAAATCACTTTAGAACTAGTGGTCTATGTTGAATGGAATCCCATCAACATATGCAAACCTTCCCTCTCTCCCCTTACTCTCCATTTCTAGAAACACCATCATCCCCACTCTGGAGGCCTCCATTCCTTTCATGGGTTGCTTGAGCATTAGTTATGTTAAACTTCAAACCAAAGCAAAGATTCTTCATGATATTTGCATCCTTTGAAATCTGATTATATATTGTCAGCAGATTTTCTCCCCAAATTGAAATACCCGTGCTTATTTACACATAAGCTGAGCCTCTCGATAACTTGGCATTTCTTCTAATGTGCAGGTTACTCTGAATGCATTCAAACTGTTGCAAAGTTGGAAAGATCTCAGAGGACATCTTGCCATGACACATCTGCCTCTCTAATGCACTCTTCCATCTGCTGAGGAGAAAGATGCCTTTTATACCCAAATGACCTAAATACAAAGAATCATCACTCCTCTGTCATCTTGCATTGCCACCCCCAGGAAACAATGAGCACCCTGAAGACAGAGTCTGTGTCTAAGCTGCCTTTGTAGCCCCAGCAGACAGTGCCAGGTCTGGGACATGGCTGGCACTCAAGGTTTGGAACTGAACTGTTCTTCGGGATAGTTATAGAACTGAACTGACTCCTTCTTCTCTAAATACAGTCATATGTCATTTAATGATGGAGATACATTCTGAGAAGTGCATCATTAGGTGTATTTTCTTATTGCGTGAACATCATAGGGTGTGTATACACAAACCTAGATGGTATAGCCTACTACACACCTAGGCTAGGTGATATAGCTTATTCCTCCTAGGCTACTAACCTGTGCAGTGTTAAAATATACTCCTGGCTGACAGACAAAATGGATTCCCTGTGGCTAAAATGAGACACACCAAGATGAAATCAAGCAGCCATAGCAGAGAGAGGAGTTGGTCACATACCCCTATATTACTGACTGCCATAACATCTTTTCTCCTGTAATTGGGCAGAAGCTCACCCTTTAAAAAAATTGTCAAAACACCTATAACTTGGAGTTTCCCAACTGATGCTTGGTGGACTGCCCAATACCTGCTGGCCTGACCCTGCTTTGTGGGCCTGCCAGCAACCCCGATTGGACAGCAGACTGACCTTGTAAACCCTTCCTGATAAACAGCACAGACCTCAAGCCAATTTCGCCGGCAGAGACTGCACAAAACCTCTTTTATGCCCTGTAATTCACATTTTGACATCCTCATCCCCATTCCCCAAATAAACACAATATGTATATGTATGTTTGCCTACTACACACGTGCTTGGCTTCCCTCATAAATATTCATAGATTTCCCCAAAACCTGCTAAATATACATGTGAGGCAGACCTGAAAGACGTAAATGCCAGTTTCCCTCTTCCCTCTTCAGAGTGTGTGCTTTTGATTTCCCTGGAGGCTACGTTTCCTGGTCTGCAGATTGTCTCTCTGAAAATAAAGTTTTCTCCTATTCCTTTCTCCATAGATCTCATGGTCATTTGTTAACAACAGCATGTTACTGTGTTGAATACTGTAGGTAATATAACACAATGGTAAATATTTGTGTATTGAAACATAGAAAAGGACAGTAAAAATATGGCATTATAATCTTATGGGACCATAGTCACATATGTAGCCCATCCTTGAATAAATGTTATGCAGCGCATGACTGTTGTCATTTTTTCCCATTCATTTATTTACCTAGCACACATCCATTACAGATATGTTTTCTGCCATGAAAATGGAAAGTGGGAAATGTTCAAGCAGATTCTTCCCTTGCAATATTTTTCAAAGAAAGGCTTTCATCCTGGGTATTGTTTATTGAGTACCTACTATACGCCAGGCATTGAGCTAGGTACTGAGCACACACTGATAAAATGATTTAGTCCTGCTGTAAGCAGAGCTTACAATTACAAATGGCAAAGCCTGAGCTTTGGTGCAGCTCAGACATCCTTCCATAGCTTCTCATCCTTCTCACTCACTCCTCTTGTGCAGCTTGTACACCTCTGGCCACAACATTTGCTACTCCATATTTTAGTTGCCTGTCTATTTGAAGGTCTTCCAATCTGAATTCTGATCAGCTTATAGGCGAGGACACGCTTTGTCATTACTGCATAACCAGGGCATAACACATCCCCCACCACAGAAGTAACACACAATAAAAGTTTGCTGAATTAGAGGACAAAGAATTGAGAATTCTTATATATAAGTTGATAATGACAAATGAGACTCAAAGATATTGGGGTCAGAATAACTTGTTGTTTCATTAGTTTGGGGTAGAAAAGAAAACAGTGGATTACTAGAGGACAAAAAAAAGAGGCCGAACACGGTTGCTCACGCTTGTAATCCCACCACTTTGGGAGGCCAAGGCGGGTGGATCACGAGGTCAGAAGATCGAGACCATCATGGCCAACATGGTGAAACCCCATCTCTGCTAAAAATACAAAAAATTAGCCAAGTGTGATGGCACGCACCTATAGTCCCAGCTACTCAGGAGGCTGAGGCAGGAGAATCACTTGAACCCAGGAGGCCGAGGTTGCAGTGAGCCGAGATTGCGCCACTGTACTCCAGCCTGGGTGACAGAGTGAGACTCCATCTCAAAAAAGCAAAAAAAACAAACAAAAAAAGAAAATGCATTTAATACGCCTAGCCTACTGAACATCATAGCTTTGCCTAGCCAACGTTAGTTGTGCTCATAACACTTACATTAGCCTACAGCTGGGCGAACTCATCTAACACAAAGCCTATTTTGTAATAAAATGTTGAATATTTCATGGAATTTATGAACACTGCACTAACATTGAAAAGCAGAACGGCTGGCAGTTCGAGACCAGCCTGGCCAACATGATGAAACCCTGTCACTACTAAAAATACAAAAAAATTAGCTGGGCATGGTGGCATGTGCCTGTAATCCCAGCTACTCGGGAGGCTGAGGCAGGAGAATCTCTTGAACCTGGGAGGCAGAAGTTGCAGTGAGCTGAGATCACGCCACTGCACTCCAGCCTGGGTGACAGAGTAAGACTTTGTTGAAAAAAAAAAAAAGTACTGTTTCTACTGAATGCATGTGGCTTTCACATCATCATAAAGTCAAAAAATCTAAGTTGAACCATCTTAAGTTGGAAACTGTCTGTGTGTGTCTGTGTCTGGGTGTTTGTGTTTCTGTGTGTATGCTAACTTAATCATCACAACAACCTTGTGATATAGGTACTCTTACTATTTTTTTATTTTTATTATACTTTAAGTGCTAGGGTACATGTGCACAATGTGCAGGTTTGTTACATATGTACACATGTGCCACGTTGGTGTGCTGCACCCATCAACTCATCATTTACATTAGGTGTATCTCTTAATGCTATCCTTCCTCCTTCCCCCCTCCCCACAATAGGCCCCGGTGTGTGATGTTCCCCTTCCTGTGTCCAAGTGATCTCATTGTTCAATTCCCATCAATGAGTGAGAACATGTGGTGTTTGGTTTTCTGTTCTTGCGATAGTTTGCTGAGAATGATGGTTTCCAGCTGCATCCATGTCCCTACAAAGGACACGAACTCATCCTTTTTTATGGCTGCATAGTATTCCACAGTGTATATGTGCCACATTGTCTTAATCCAGTCTGTCACTGATGGACATTTGGGTTGATTCCAAGTCTTTTCTATTGTGAATAGTGCTGCAATAAATATACATGTGCATGTGTCTTTATAGCAGCATGATGTATAATCCTTTGGGTATATACCCAGTAATGGGATGGCTGGGTCAAACGGTATTTCTAGTTTTAGATCCTTGAGGAGTCACCACACTGTTTTCCACAATGGTTGAACTAGTTTACAGTCCCACCAACAGTGTAAAAGTGTTCCTATTTCTCCACAATTATCTCTATTTTACAGATGAGGAAACTGAGAGTCAGAGACGTTAAATAACTTGCCCAAGATCACACATTCGGTAAGTGGTAGAACCACAATTCAAACAAACATGGGCAATTTAGCTCCACTTACCCTACATTTAGCCACCACAGGATACTCCCCATGTGGGAAACCCAGCTCCATTGAAAGAGCTAGGGCAAATATAAAAGGAAGTTTCAAGAACCAACTGTGTTGTAGACCTCTGGGCAGAACACCTGTCATCTTTGCAGAGGCTTTTGCAGTTTCCCATGAAGTGGCTCCTGAGGCTAGTTTTGCTTTGGTCCCAAGTATCATCTCTTGGAGGGGAAAGAACATTAAGGCATTTTTAGAGGGGTAAAGGCAAATAATTTTCCTGAGCATGAAATCTTTTTTCCCTAAAAGTTTATAACAACATTCAGTCATTCGATAACCCTTCGTGAAGTGCCTACCATGTGCCAGCTACTCTTCTGGACTTGGAGACACAGGAGGAAGTAAATGTGAGCAAACTCCCTGCCCTTGTGTTTTTGGTCCAGATAATTCTATTCATTGCAACTACTGCCGTCCCTAAATGTTGTAAGACAATTATTTTATGAACAAATAAAATAAGCACATACACACATGTATAATTCACATGCACACATACTTTTTTTGTTGAAAAGATACGTTAAAAAAAAGAAAAGATACATTTATTTTATTTTATTTTATTTTATTTTATTTTTTATTTATTTTTTATTTTTTGAGACGGAGTCTCGCTCTGTCGCCCGGTCTGGAGTGCAGTGGCCGGATCTCAGCTCACTGCAAGCTCCGCCTCCCGGGTTTACGCCATTCTCCTGCCTCAGCCTCCCGAGTAGCTGGGACTACAGGCGACCACCACCACGCCCGGCTAGTTTTTTGTGTTTTTAGTAGAGACGGGGTTTCACCGTGTTAGCCAGGATGGTCTCGATCTCCTGACCTCGTGATCCGCCCGTCTCGGCCTCCCAAAGTGCTGGGATTACAGGCTTGAGCCACCGCGCCCGGCCTATTTTATTTTATTTTTAAATCAAATTAAATTTAATTTTAAGTTCTGGGATATATGTGCAGAATGTGTAGGTTTGTTACATAGGTAAACCACACACACATTTTTAATGAGACACAGTTGAATGACAGCAGTGTGGTGCTGGCCTTTGGATTCCAGTTCAGCTCTGACTGTGAGAACTTGGCAAGTCCTGTCAGCTCCTGGATGAGTTTCCTCATCTGTCAAAGGATAGGGAGGTGCCCTCTGGCTCTCATATCATCTTTTATTCTGTGTAGCCTTATTTTGCTTAGCTATACAATGGGGATAATAATGCCTCACCCCTTTGCCTGCCCCAGTTTTCACTTAACTCCTGAGATAGATGTGAGATTTATGTAGGTAAGTGTGGGACTTTCAGTGCTGTCTTTGGGCACACCTTTCCTCGTTCCTAGAACCTTCCCTCCCCCTCCTTTCTAACACATAGACTCAGTATCAGTCTCTCTGCCTCTCAGGCAACTAATTGTAAATAAAGGGTATGTTTCAATAACATCATTTGAAATGCAAAATTATGTACTTCAAAAAATTTCAAACTTACAAAACAGTTGCAAGAATAGTACTAATATTTTTTAATCATTTGATAGTAAGTTGTCAAGCTGATGCCCCATCACCCCTGAATGCTTTGGCGTGTATCTCCTGCAATCATTAAAAGGACATTACTAACATCTAACCCTCAAACTTCATTCAAGTTTCTCCAAAGGTCCCAATAATGTCCTTTATAGCAAAAAGATCCAATCCAGGATCACAGGTAGCATTTAATTTCCATGTCTCTTCAGGCTCCTTCAGTCTGAAACAGTTCCTTAGTCTTTCTTTGTTTTGCATGACCTTGACACTTTTTGAAGAGTACAGGCCATTTCTTGTGTTGAGTGCCCCTTAATTCAGGTTTGTCTGATGTCTCCTCGTGATTAGGTTCAAGTTATGCATCTTTTACAGGAACAGCACAGAAGCAATGCTGTGTTCTCATTGCATCCTATCAGGTGGCACATGATTTCAATTTGTCCCATTACTAATGATGTTCACTTTGATCACTTCATTAAGGTGGCAGTATCTGCCAGGCTCCTCCACTGTAAAGTTATTCCCTTTGTAATTAATAAGTATTCTGTGGGGAGGTACCCCAAGACTATGTCAATATCCCATTTCTCATCAAACTTTCACCCACTAATTTTAGCATCCATTGATGTTTCTTGGCTGAATTAATTATTACTATGATGGTTGCCAAATGGTGATTTTCTAATTCAATCATCCCTAAAACATTTATTAGTTGATTTTTTATGTAAGAGACAGCTTTTTCTTCTCCCCATTTATTTCCATATATAAGTATGTACCTATCTATTCCTATGTTTCTGTAAGATTTTACCAGCCTTTCTTCCCTGTTATTCTCAAATCTCCTACATAATCTGATACTTCTCCCTTCAGCAGAATGTGGAGCAGACAGGGGTTGAAAACTTAACCTATTCTCAGATATCTTGTCAATCACTCTAAGCCACAGAACCCTATTACACAAATTTTACCTCATTATAATATAAAGAGAATAATAACTACCTTTATCGAGCACTTAGACTGTGCACTAATTTTTTTGCATGCTGTATTAGTCAGGGTTTCCCAGAGAAACAGAACCAATAGGATACAGATATAGAGATAGATAAATATAAATATAGATGAGGGGATTTGTTAGGGTCCTCCCATACGTTCTGCCATCCCAGCTTATAGGATGCCATTTTTTCCGGACCAACGTCCTCACTTTTTTTTTTTTTAAATTATACTTTAAGTTCTAGGGTATGTGTGCACAACATGCAGGTTTGTTACATATGTACACATGTGCCATGTTGGTGTGTGGCACCCATTAACTCATCGTTTACATTAGGTATTTCTCTTAATGCTATCCCTCCCCCTTCTCCAACCCCACAACAGGCCCTGGTGTGTGATGTTCCCCACCCTGTGTCCAAGTGTCCTCATTGATCAATTCCCACCTATGAGTGAGAACATGCAGTGTTTGGTTTTCTGTCTTTGCGATAGTTTGCTCCAGAATGATGGTTTCCAGCTTCATCCATGTCCCTACAAAGGACATGAACTCGTCCTTTTTATGGCTGCATAGTATTCCATGGTGTATATGTGCCACATTTTCTTAATCCAGTCTATCCTTGATGGACATTGGGTCGGTTCCAAGTCTTTGCTATTGTGAATAGTGCCACAATAAACATACATGTGCATGTGTCTTTAATGATCTATAATTCTTTGGGTATATACCCAGTAATGGGATGGCTGGATCAAATGGTATTTCTAGTTCTAGATCCTTGAAGAATTGCCACACTGTCTTCCACAATGGTTCAACTAGTTTACACTCCCACCAACAGTGTAAAAGTGTTCCTATTTCTCCATGTCCTCTCCAGCATCTGTTGTTTCCTGACTTTTTAATGATTGCCATTCTAACTGGTGTGAGATGGTATCTCATTGTAGTTTTGATTTCCATTTCTCTAATGACCAGTGATGATGAGCATTTTTTCATGTTTCTGTTTACTGCATAAATGTCTTCTTTTGAGACGTGTCTGTTCATATCCTTTGCCCACTTTTTGATGGGGTTGTTTGATTTTTTCTTGTAAATTTGTTTAAGTTCTTTGTAGATTCTGGATATTAGCCCTTTGTCAGATGGATAGATTGCAAAAATTTTCTCCCATTCTGTAGGTTGCCTGTTCACTCTGATGGTAGTTTCTTTTGCTGTGCAGAAACAATAAACATCTTGCAAGGCTGAGAGTTCAAGTTTCATTGTAATTTAGCCAATTGTGTGACAAGGACCTGCACTTGATTTTCAGTGATTTGAGCCCTGTGGCTGTAGCAGAGAAGATTCTGGCTCAGGGCACACTTAGAGGCTCTTAGACTATTTATGCAAAGCTAAAGCCAGAAATTTGAAACTCTGAGTTTATCCTTTTCTTTCATCACTTTGTCCAGTGACCTTAGGAGCAACCAACCAATGTCATTATATTCCCTGCTTTTCTACCAAGAAAACTCATCCTTAAAGTTCTGTTCCTTTAGAAACGCTTCTGGCACCAAAATCTGTATTAGTCAAGGTTCTCCAGAGAGACAGAATTGATAGAACAGATAGATAGACAGACAGACAGAAAGAGATATATGAGAAAGAATTTATTATGATAATTGGCTCATGCAATTATGGCAGCTGAAAAGTCCCTCGACAGATTGTCTGAAAGCTGGAGACCCTGAGATTCTCGTACCATGGCTCAGTTCAAGTCCAAAAACCTCAGAACCAAGGAAATCAATGTTGTAACTCTCAATCCAATGCCAAAGGCCTGAGAAGCTGGGAGACCACTGGTGTAAGTCCTAGAGTCCTAAGGCCAGACAGCCTGGAGTTCTTGTGTCCAAAGGCAGGAGGAGGAGAGTGTCTCCGGTCCAGAATAAAAAGGAAGTCCTTTTTTTCCTTTTTTGTTCCATGGAGAGTGGGAGACCGGGCCTAGCCAGTTGTATGGTGCCCATTCACACTGATGGCAGATCTTCCCCATTTAGTCCACTGACTCACATGCCAATCTCCTCTGGAAACACTCTCACAGACAAACTCAGAAGTAATCCTTTACCAGTTCTCTAGGTATCCCTTAATCCAGTTGACAACTAAAATTAACTATCACACATGTATTATTTGAATTCATCAATAGCCCAACTCTATGAAGTAAGTGTTTTCATCATCTGCAATTTACATATAAGGAAACCAAGGCATTGAGAAGTTTATTTACTTGCCCAAGGACACACAGCCCATAAATAACAAAGGGAGGACCTCAGCCTGTAGGACTTCAAAGCTAGTGCCACTAACCACTTTGCAGTCCTGTCCCCAATTTACCTCTTTACAAATACAAAAGTCTGGGACCTGACTGAGTAATGATTTTCCAGTTTCTCCTTGATTTTATGTGTTTTCTGGGGCAAACAGCCAGCTTCTCCTTTAATCTGTCCTCCGGGTAAGGTTTTCTTGAATTGTTCATGGGAACTAGGGTTGAACTAGCTTCCGGGATACAAAACAGAGATTGTGGAACTCTAGGTGTGAAAATCGCTAGACTTCAGACACACTGAATTCAATGACCAAATAAAATTGAAAGGAAAAAAAAATACCTTAACCCCCTTCCTCCCACCTCCAGTGTTAGCTTCTATAAGACCTAAGGCTTTTGGTCTTAGGGTTCAGTTTGCCAGCGAATGCTCCTTTGGAGTTGGGCATGTGAAGTGTAGCAAGAGGTTCCATACTCTTCTGTGAGAGGGTTCTCGTTAATTTCTGAGACTCCAAGCTGCTTGGAGTTGAGCCCCTGAGGAACAGTCTTCTGGAGTTGCACAGTTTGCAATTCATCCTGGAAGTCTGAAATGTAAGTCCAATAAATGGCAAACCTTTGCTGAGTGTGGCTCAGAGACCAGTGCCTGGGAACCTCTTCCTCCCAATTCATTCATTCACCAAATATTTATTAAGCACCAGCTTATGCAGAACAAGGCAAGTAAGATTCTTGATTACAGAATTCTGAATCCTCTATTGGAAAACATAGACAAATAAATAGAGTTCTAAAAGTGTGATCAATGCTAAAGGAATACAAACACAATCCCTCATCCAACTATTCTCAGAATTTCTCCCTACTTTCAAAATGTTCCACAATGATTATGCATTCCTATATTCATTCGTCCATTCATTCTTTTAGCAAATGATTATTTACTGACAATTGGGTCTGTGCTGGGCACTGAAAATAGGAGGGAGAGGAATAGCAGCCCTCAAAGAACTTGATGTTCAGGCCAAGAAATCATCAAATGATGAGACAATGACAATTCCTGTTGGGAGAGACATAGGCTTCAGTAGGCACAGAGAAGGACCCTCCACCTTGTCTGGAGGAAAGTCAGGGAGAGCAAACAAGGCTTTAAAGGCTTTCTGGAAGAAGTGGCTTTGAAGCTCTGAGGGGAAGCCTGTCAGAAAACAGGATACTTAGGCTTTCCCCAAACCCAGAGGCCTCATGAGTGAGACAGCAGGTAGAATGAGGGCCACTAGAAGTTTGAGACTCAGGAAATATATGGTCCCAGGAGTCACGAGTCAGGGATGGAGTCCAGTCAATGGAGACTGAGTGGCAGCTTGATCTCAGGGAGTATCCTGTGATCAAATCTTGAAAAGCAGGCTAAGGGGAGAGGACCCTAGGCTCCCACTGCAGAGTACTGATCTACGATGCCCTATTTCTCACAACCAGCCAACAATCTCGAAAGTGTGCCAAATACACCTGAAGGAATCAAAATGTGCTAGTTACTTCAAGTAGTCACGGGAGTCCTCTTATATAGCTGGTGAGACATAGGCAGCTCTTGTTCCTGCTCAAAAGAGTCCTACAGTGGAGATTTTAAACACACACACACACACACACACACAAAAAGTGTGTACACACTTTTTGCTAAGTTTTTCATCTCTGCTGATACTGCTTACAAAGGCTTGTGCAACTTTCTAAGGGCAGCTACTGGCCAGGCCTCAGGTTGGTGACCATAATTGCCATGGCCTTGGCAGCTAGCCAAAAAGCCAAAATCACAAAATGTGTGGCTTTAAGAACAATTACTAGAAATACTGATATATCGCATTTAAAAGATGTTAAGGAGCCTCCGAAGACATTTGTTTGAGCCTGCTGTGTATTTCCTAGTGCATCAGTTTGCAGCGGCTCTGAGCTTAACCTCTTTGGGTCCTCAAGCTAGCTGTGGCCAACACCATGGGGTTGTTCTTCCCAGAAACTAAAGTGAGGACCCCAGCACTCTGCTGTCTTATTACACTGGAGCTGTAGAAGGAGGGGGTCTGGAGAGGGAAATGACACTCCTGAATTTCACCTCAAAAATCGAACACTGGTGCACTCAGGACATTCAGTTTTGCATTATGCAAAGCACATAGGCAGACCTGGTAGATCCCAGCTGGACTACTTTCCATCATGTGACCTTGAGCATGTCCCACAACCTCTCTGAGCCTCAGCTTCCTCTTCATTAAAATAAGAATAAGTCAACCTCGAAATGTCACTGGGATGGTTAAATAAGATGATAGTTATAAAATCACACTGTATGCAAACTGAGAAATCATCATATAAATATTTCTGTTGCTATTTTCCCCTCTGCTCAAAGGAAAGACCTACGAAAGAGTAGCCAGTTGGTTACCTACTCATGGTAGAGGTGGCAGTAGAAAGAGTTAGAGGGAGAAATTAGGAAAGGGCCCTTGGCAGAAAAGAGGCTTGCCTGGCAGAACTGAGTAACTGGCAAAGCAGACATTGGGAAACATGATCTTTTTTTGTCCTTAGGTGGAATATGCCCTTCAGCTTGTCCTCCACTCTGATTTTCCTGGGTTGCCTTTTGAGACTGCCCAAGTGTCCATCACAGACAGTGCCCGAGATAGCTTCTCTGTATTTATTATTCAGGATTGCTTTTCTCCAAGATTGCAGCACACGGGATGGGTATCTATCTTTACTCTCATGCCATACCTATAGGGAAGAACAATTATGATTAGCCTCATTTTACAGACAAAGAAATTGAAGCCTAGAGAGGTTCAAAGACATGCTCAACTCAGGCAATGTTATTTACCTTTCAGTATCCTAATTGATTCTCAAAACATGTTTATTCAATAAACAAATATTTCTTGAACACCTATAAAATGCCTTACTTGTTCTAGGGGCTGGGGATACAAGGGTTAACAACAACAACAACAGCAACAACAACAAAACCACCAAGATTCCTGCCCTCAGGGAGCTTACATTCTAGAGAGGGTTAAAACAAATTAACTTGCAAAGAAATTAATTAACAAGTTAATTTCCCATAGAGGTAAGTGCTATAAAGACAATAAAAGAGGAAAGACTTTCTAAGAAGGGAAGATTGAGCTGCGACCACCTGATGGATCAGAAAGAAGAGTCTCCAGGCAGAGGGAGTAGCAAGTTCACAAGCTCTAAGGCAGAACGGGACTCCCCATGATGGGGAAATGCTCAAAGGACCCTGTGACAGGAGGGTCCTGAATGATGGTGAAAACATGGAAGGAGATGAGGTTCAAAGAGGTTGGCAAGGGCCAGATGTGGAGGACATTATAGATCAGGGTAGAGGGTTTGGATTTGATTCTCAGTGCCTTGGGAAATTACGGAGAACTAGTGGGAAATGAGAGGATCTGGCTAAAAGGTGAGGGATGGACAAAAGAGAGCAAGAGTGGCAAGAAGCAGGGAGACGGCGGAGCAAGATGGCCGAATAGGAACAGCTCCAGTCTCCAACTCCCAGCGCGAGCGACACAGAAGACCGGCGATTTCTGCATTTTCAACTGAGGTACTGGGTTCATCTCACTGGGGAGTGCCAGACGATCGGTGCTGGTCAGCTGCTGCAGCCCGACCAGCGAGAGCTGAAGCAGGGCGAGGCATTGCCTCACCTGGAAAGCGCAAGGGGGAAGGGAATCCCTTTTCCTAGCCAGGGGAACTGAGACACACAACACCTGGAAAATCGGGTAACTCCCACCCCAATACTGCGCTTTAAGCAGACAGGCACACCAGGAGATCACATCCCACACCTGGCCGGGAGTGTCCCACACCCACGGAGCCTCCCTCATTGCTAGCACAGCAGTCTGTGATCTACCGGCAAGGCAGCAGCAAGGCTGGGGGAGGGGCGCCCGCCATTGCTGAGGCTTAAGTAGGTAAACAAAGCTGCTGGGAAGCTCGAACTGGGTGGAGCTCACAGCAGCTCAAGGAAACCTGCCTGTCTCTGTAGACTCCACCTCTGGGGACAGGGCACAGTAAATAATAACAAACGCAGCAGCTCTGCAGACGCAAACGACTCTGTCTGACAGCTTTGAAGAGAGCAGTGGATCTCCCAACACGGAGGTTGAGATCTGAGAAGGGACAGACTCCCTGCTCAAGTGGGTCCCTGACCCCTGAGTAGCCTAACTGGGAGACATCCCCCACTAGGGGCAGTCTGACACCCCACACCTCACAGGGTGGAGTACACCCCTGAGAGGAAGATTCCAAAGCAAGAATCAGACAGGTACAATCGCTGTTCAGAAATATTCTATCTTCTGCAGCCTCTGCTGCTGATACCCAGGCAAACAGGGTCTGGAGTGGACCTCAAGCAATCTCCTACAGCTACAACCTACAGCTGAGGATCCTGACTGTTAGAAGGAAAGCTATCAAACAGGAAGGACACCTACACCAAAACCCCATCAGTACATCACCATCATCAAAGACCAGAGGCAGATAAAACCACAAAGATGGGGAAAAAGCAGGGCAGAAAAGCTGGATATTCAAAAAATAAGAGCGCATCTCCCCCGGCAAAGGAGCGCAGCTCATCGCCAGCAACGGATCAAAGCTGGACGGAGAATGACTTCGACGAGATGAGAGAAGAAGGCTTCAGTCCATCAAATTTCTCAGAGCTAAAGGAGGAATTACGTACCCAGCGCAAAGAAACTAAAAATCTTGAAAAAAAAGTGGAAGAATTGATGGCTAGAGTAATTAATGCAGAGAAGCTCACAAACGAAATGAAAGAGACGAAAACCATGGCACGAGAAATACGTGACAAATGCACAAGCTTCAGTAACCGTCTCGATCAACTGGAAGAAAGAATGTCAGCGATGGAGGATCAAATGAATGAAATGAAGCGAGAAGAGAAACCAAAAGAAAAAAGAAGAAAAAGAAATGAACAAAGCCTGCAAGAAGTATGGGATTATGTAAAAAGACCAAATCTACGTCTGATTGGGGTGCCTGAAAGTGACGGGGAAAATGGAACCAAGTTGGAAAACACTCTTCAGGATATCATCCAGGAGAACTTCCCCAACCTAGTAGGGCAGGCCAACATTCAAATCCAGGAAATACAGAGAACGCCACAAAGATACTCCTCGAGAAGAGCAACTCCAAGACACATAATTGCCAGATTCACCAAAGTTGAAATGAAGGAAAAAATCTTAAGGGCAGCCAGAGAGAAAGGTCGGGTTACCCACAAAGGGAAGCCCATCAGACTAACAGCAGATCTCTCGGCAGAAACTCTTCAAGCCAGAAGAGAGTGGGGGCCAATATTCAACATTCTTAAAGAAAAGAATTTTAAACCCAGAATTTTATATCCAGCCAAACTAAGTTTCATAAGTGAAGGAGAAATAAAATCCTTTACAGATAAGCAAATGCTTAGAGATTTTGTCACCACTAGGCCTGCCTTACAAGAGACCCTGAAGGAAGCACTAAACATGGAAAGGAACAACCGGTACCAGCCATTGCAAAAACATGCCAAAATGTAAAGACCATCAAGGCTAGGAAGAAACTGCATCAACTAACGAGCAAAATAACCAGTTAATATCATAATGGCAGGATCAAGTTCACACATAACAATCTTAACCTTAAATGTAAATGGACTAAATGCTCCAATTAAAAGACACAGACTGGCAAACTGGATAAAGAGTCAAGACCCATCAGTCTGCTGTATTCAGGAGACCCATCTCACACGCAGAGACATACATAGGCTCAAAATAAAGGGATGGAGGAAGATTTACCAAGCAAATGGAGAACACAAAAAAGCAGGGGTTGCAATACTAGTCTCTGATAAAACAGACTTTAAACCATCAAAGATCAAAAGAGACAAAGAAGGCCATTACATAATGGTAAAGGGATCAATTCAACAGGAAGAGCTAACTATCCTAAATATATATGCACCCAATACAGGAGCACCCAGATTCATAAAGCAAGTCCTTAGAGACTTACAAAGAGACTTAGACTCCCATACAATAATAATGGGAGACTTCAACACTCCACTATCAACATTAGACAGATCAACGAGACAGAAAGTTAACAAGGATATCCAGGAATTGAACTCATCTCTGCAGCAAGCAGACCTAATAGACATCTATAGAACTCTCCACCCCAAATCAACAGAATATACATTCTTCTCAGCACCACATCGTACTTACTCCAAAACTGACCACGTAATTGGAAGTAAAGCACTCCTCAGCAAATGTACAAGAACAGAAATTATAACAAACTGTCTCTCAGACCACAGTGCAATCAAATTAGAACTCAGGACTAAGAAACTCAATCAAAACCGCTCAACTACATGGAAACTGAACAACCTGCTCCTGAATGACTACTGGGTACATAACGAAATGAAGGCAGAAATAAAGATGTTCTTTGAAACCAATGAGAACAAAGATACAACATACCAGAATCTCTGGGACACATTTAAAGCAGTGTGTAGAGGGAAATTTATAGCACTAAATGCCCACAAGAGAAAGCAGGAAAGATCTAAAATTGACACTCTAACATGGCAATTAAAAGAACTAGAGAAGCAAGAGCAAACACATTCGAAAGCTAGCAGAAGGCAAGAAATAACTAAGATCAGAGCAGAACTGAAGGAGATAGAGACACAAAAAACCCTCCAAAAATTCAATGAATCCAGGAGTTGGTTTTTTGAAAAGATCAACAAAATTGACAGACCACTAGCAAGACTAATAAAGAAGAAAAGAGAGAAGAATCAAATCGACGCAATTAAAAATGATAAAGGGGATATCACCACCGACCCCACAGAAATACAAACTACCATCAGAGAATACTATAAACACCTCTACGCAAATAAACTGGAAAATCTAGAAGAAATGGATAATTTCCTGGACACTTACACTCTTCCAAGACTAAACCAGGAAGAAGTTGAATCCCTGAATAGACCAATAGTAGGCTCTGAAATTGAGGCAATAATTAATAGCCTACCAACCAAAAAAAGTCCAGGACCAGATGGATTCACAGCTGAATTCTACCAGAGGTACAAGGAGGAGCTGGTACCATTCCTTCTGAAACTATTCCAATCAATAGAAAAAGAGGGAATCCTCCCTAACTCATTTTATGAGGCCAACATCATCCTGATACCAAAGCCTGGCAGAGACACAACAAAAAAAGAGAATTTTAGACCAATATCCCTGATGAACATCGATGCAAAAATCCTCAATAAAATACTGGCAAACCGGATTCAGCAGCACATCAAAAAGCTTATCCACCATGATCAAGTGGGCTTCATCCCTGGGATGCAAGGCTGGTTCAACATTCGCAAATCAATAAACATAATCCAGCATATAAACAGAACCAAAGACAAGAACCACATCATTATCTCAATAGATGCAGAAAAGGCTTTTGACAAAATTCAACAGCCCTTCATGCTAAAAACGCTCAATAAATTCGGTATTGATGGAACGTACCTCAAAATCATAAGAGCTATTTATGACAAACCCACAGCCAATATCATACTGAATGGGCAAAAACTGGAAAAATTCCCTTTGAAAACTGGCACAAGACAGGGATGCCCTCTCTCACCACTCCTATTCAACATAGTGTTGGAAGTTCTGGCTAGGGCAATCAGGCAAGAGAAAGAAATCAAGGGGATTCAGTTAGGAAAAGAAGAAGTCAAATTGTCCCTGTTTGCAGACGACATGATTGTATATTTAGAAAACCCCATTGTCTCAGCCCAAAATCTCCTTAAGCTGATCAGCAACTTCAGCAAAGTCTCAGGATACAAAATTAATGTGCAAAAATCACAAGCATTCTTATACACCAGTGACAGTCAAACAGAGAGCCAAATCAGGAATGAACTTCCATTCACAATTGCTTCAAAGAGAATAAAATACCTAGGAATCCAACTTACAAGGGATGTAAAGGACCTCTTCAAGGAGAACTACAAACCACTGCTCAGTGAAATCAAAGAGGACACAAACAAATGGAAGAACATACCATGCTCATGGATAGGAAGAATCAATATCGTGAAAATGGCCATACTGCCCAAGGTAATTTATAGATTCAATGCCATCCCCATCAAGCTACCAATGAGCTTCTTCACAGAATTGGAAAAAACTGCTTTAAAGTTCATATGGAACCAAAAAAGAGCCCGCATCTCCAAGACAATCCTAAGTCAAAAGAACAAAGCTGGAGGCATCACGCTACCTGACTTCAAACTATACTACAAGGCTACAGTAACCAAAACAGCATGGTACTGGTACCAAAACAGAGATATAGACCAATGGAACAGAACAGAGTCCTCAGAAATAATACCACACATCTACAGCCATCTGATCTTTGACAAACCTGAGAGAAACAAGAAATGGGGAAAGGATTCTCTATTTAATAAATGGTGCTGGGAAAACTGGCTAGCCATAAGTAGAAAGCTGAAACTGGATCCTTTCCTTACTCCTTATACGAAAATTAATTCAAGATGGATTAGAGACTTAAATGTTAGACCTAATACCATAAAAATCCTAGAGGAAAACCTAGGTAGTACCATTCAGGACATAGGCATGGGCAAAGACTTCATGTCTAAAACACCAAAAGCAACGGCAGCAAAAGCCAAAATTGACAAATGGGATCTCATCAAACTAAAGAGCTTCTGCACAGCAAAAGAAACTACCATCAGAGTGAACAGGCAACCTACAGAATGGGAGAAAATTTTTGCAATCTACTCATCTGACAAAGGGCTAATATCCAGAACCTACAAAGAACTCAAACAAATTTACAAGAAAAAAACAAACAACCCCATCCAAAAGTGGGCAAAGGATATGAACAGACATTTCTCAAAAGAAGACATTCATACAGCCAACAGACACATGAAAAAATGCTCATCATCACTGGCCATCAGAGAAATGCAAATCAAAACCACAATGAGATACCATCTCACACCAGTTAGAATGGCGATCATTCAAAAGTCAGGAAACAACAGGTGCTGGAGAGGATGTGGAGAAATAGGAACACTTTTACACTGTTGGTGGGATTGTAAACTAGTTCAACCATTATGGAAAACAGTATGGCGATTCCTCAAGGATCTAGAACTAGATGTACCATATGACCCAGCCATCCCATTACTGGGTATATACCCAAAGGATTATAAATTATGCTGCTATAAGGACACATGCACACGTATGTTTATTGCAGCACTATTCACAATAGCAAAGACTTGGAATCAACCCAAATGTCCATCAGTGACAGATTGGATTAAGAAAATGTGGCACATATACACCATGGAATACTATGCAGCCATAAAAAAGGATGAGTTTGTGTCCTTTGTAGGGACATGGATGCAGCTGGAAACCATCATTCTTAGCAAACTATCACAAGAACAGAAAACCAAACACCGCATGTTCTCACTCGTAGGTGGGAACTGAACAATGAGATCACTTGGACTCGGGAAGGGGAACATCACACACCGGGGCCTATCATGGGGAGGGGGGAGGGGGGAGGGATTGCATTGGGAGTTATACCTGATGTAAATGACGAGTTGATGGGTGCAGCACACCAACATGGCACAAGTATACATATGTAGCAAACCTGCACATTGTGCACATGTACCCTACAACTTGAAGTTTAATAATAATAAATAAATTAAAAAAAAAAAAAAAAAAAAAAAGAAGCAGGGAGACTGGTCAAGAGGTCATTGCAATGAGTTCAGACAGGAAAGGACTAGGGCGGGGACTAAAGCTGTGGCACTGAAGGTGGATGGGGCAGGCAGATTCAGGGTTTGCTGATGGATTGGATATGGGGGTGGTGCAAAGAGAGGGATCAAGGATGTCAGGAACTGTGGGTGGTGGAGCCATTACTGAGAAGGAGAAAACTGGGGAAGAAGTAGGTTGAGGAGGCAGGGGTAGGGGCGGTGGTGTGGAAATCCATGAGTTTGCTATAAACCATAGTGAGTTTGAGATTTCTGTTCTAGGCACTGAGAAAGAAATGATGGACAAAAATTGACCCAGTCCGTCTTCATTCCAGCTATGTTCTGTGGCTGATGGTTGCAACACACATCTCCAAAAGAGAGTCTTAAATGGGGTTTGTGGATGTGCTTGAGGAGAGTCTGTAGAACCCACCTCCCAAATTCTGTTCCCAGATGTTCCTCTTCCTGAATCCTTTTGAGGATGTGATAAAAAGTATTGATCTTCCTAGAAACATACACAAAGCACACAACTCACAGAATTATCAGATCCTTGAAGGCACCCTGGTATCCTCAGGGCTCAGCACAGTGCTTGGTGCACCACAAATGTTCAGCAACTATCTGTTGACTGGATGAATGATGCTCCCTGTCTCACCATTATATGCCAGTAGCACACTCAAAGCTGTGCACATCTGGCCCCAGACTACTTCAGCCTCACCTTCAGCTTTCTTGATAAGGGTCTTCACCTCTGGTAAAAGATGTCAACTCACTATCCCCCATACAGACTGTATCCTTATCTGGCCTTCACCCCTTCCCTGGCCTCAGGTGGTTCCACTCCTTCCTGTATAGTTTAAATTCTAATACTATTGAACTTCACGCAGACTGCTGTGCTGACTCAGCTCCATGCCTTTGTTCATTCAGTCCTTTCCCCCAGAAGGACATCCCCTTCATTTATTGCCCTTATTGCTTAACTAACCTCTAATCATACATTCTATCTCAGTGCCTTCCCTGGTTAGACTCCAGAGAATCAGCAATGAAGAATACATACCTGGTCTGTGCCCTCCCTGAGCTTATGGTCGAGCAAGAAATACAGACACCTAACACTTAATGACAACACAGTGGATAAACGCCTTGAAGGAGAAGGGTAGGGTGCTATGGGAAGGTACAACTGGGGGATCTAATTTAATCAGCAGTGAGACTATGTCAGAGAAGATTTCCTGGGACAAGAGACCTATACATTGAGAAATGAAAGAGAAGGGGCAAGTGCAGTGGAGAGAAAGGAAGGAGAGAGTGTGTCTGGCAGAGGAGATAGCATGTGTAAAGACCTGGGGTGGCAAGCCATGGAGTAAAAGAGGTGAGAAAGTGCGAGGGCCTTATAGATTAGCGTAAAGCACTTGGATGACATTGATTGGTCTGAAGTGGGACAGTGACATGATCAGATTTATATTTGAGAAAGAGTATTTTGCTGAGTACAGTGTGAGTGTGGGGGTGGAGGAGCCAAGAGAGGAGACCAGGAAGCCATGTTCCTGTTGTAACCATCATAAGGGGAATGTTGCAGTGCTGTGGTCAGGTTGCTGGGCAGGAGGAACAACTTTTCTGCTTCTTTCCTCCCACTCTCAATGCTATGCCCATTTGAAACCATGGTCATTTATACCAACAGAAGATGGCTTGTTTTCCTCTCCCAGGAGACAAAGATTCATCCTTTCTTTACTGTATCTCATCCTTGCAGCGTAGGCCATCCAGGATATCTGATAGAGAAGAGAATGTGACCAACTGGGTGTGGTGGCTCACACCTGTAATCCCAGCACTTTGGAGGCTGAGGCGGGAGGATTGCTAGAGGCCAGGAGTTCAAGACCAGCCTGAGCAATACAGCAAGACCTCATTTCTACAAAAAAATGGGGAAAAAAAATTAGCCAGGCAAGGTGCCATGCCCCTGTAGTCCCAACCACTTGGGAGGCTGAGGCAAGAGGATCACTGGAGCCTAGAAGGTTAAGGCTGCTGTAAGCCTTGATTGTGCCACTGCACTCCAGACTGGGAGATAGAGTGAGACCCTGTCTCTAAAAATAAGTAACTAAATAGATAAATAATAAATAAAAAGAAAAGGCCGGGCGCGGTGGCTCAAGCCTGTAATCCCAGCACTTTGGGAGGCCGAGACGGGCGGATCACGAGGTCAGGAGATCGAGACCATCCTGGCTAACACAGTGAAACCCCGTCTCTACTAAAAACACAAAAAAACTAGCCGGGCGAGGTGGCGGGCGCCTGTAGTCCCAGCTACTCGGGAGTCTGAGGCAGGAGAATGGCGTAAACCCGGGAGGCGGAGCTTGCAGTGAGCTGAGATCCGGCCACTGCACTCCAGCCCGGGTGACAGAGCAAGACTCCGTCTCAAAAAAAAAAAAAAAAAAAAAAAAAAAAAAAGAAAAAATAGAAGAGAATGTGTTTTTGGTCCATAAAAAAAAGACATCTGTTTAGATCACAACTTTCTGAGCCCTCTAAGCCTGTTCTATACCATGATATTCCAGATTGCTCTGTAAGCATTTACTGCCATCAGTGATGAGTGGCAGGGTTTGTAAGTCCCAATTCTTGGGCCACACTTCTATCAGCCTGACAGAAGGCAGAGAAATGTGGTGTTTGTAAGTTCAGAGTGAGGGTTGGAAGGGTGAGGTGAAGTGATGAAGTCAGATGGGGAGCTTGGATCTTCTTAAGTTGACTCAAGTTAACACAAAGGATTTCTCTCAAGACTGGGATATAAGAAGAATGTAGCATTTGATTCTGGTTTATGATTAACTCATGGAGTAGTAATGGGGTAGACTTTGGAGATAATGATGCTTTCAAAGTCCCTCCCGTGGTCTCCTGCTTTAGGATTTATTAGTATCCAAAGGTTGGAGGCACTGGCCAGAACATACTCAGGGCATTGGAAATACTTCTGGCATCACATCCTTCTACCTGCAACGCATAGGTTTGAATGCATGCTCAAGAGTCGGACTGCCTGAATCCAAAACCTGACATTGCCACTTAGTTGTGTGATCTCGAGTAACTGACTTAAACGCTCTGAGACTCAGTTTCCCCTCTTGAAAATCAAGATGCTCATGTCACCCACTTCACAGGATTGTTTGAGGGTAAAAATTTATGTATGGTACGTGTCAAGTACCTGATACATCACATTAGTAGTTAGCAGTTAGGGAATATCTACTGTTACCTGCAACCAAACCATCTGACAATTCAGACTCCCTCCCCACCCCTAAGCATTTGTTATCTTACTTCTTACTGCTACAAACAAATAATTCTAGAAACTTCCTTATATTCTCTGAAAAAGCATAGTTTCAAACAAGACTAGCCTAAAAACCAATACTTGGAGCTTTGAAATAATTCATTTGTTTTCTAATGTGATTGATTTTGTTCAGTAATAAGTAGCGGTAACCTAAGTAAACGCAAGAAGGTAGAGAAAAACAGTAAGATCAAATTTTACAGTTTGTATCGTAATACAGAAAAGAAGTAAACATTTTAAAAGACTGAAACATGCAGTTGACAATGAAACTAGAAAGCACAGCTATTAACAAATGTTGTGTCTGAATGATGCCATAAATGTTCTCTTCTTTCTATAGATCTGCATTTTCCAAATTTCCTTTAAGAAACTAGTATTACTTACACGCATTTTAAAAATCATAATTAAGAAGAAAGGAAAAATCAGTGCAAGTGCTATTTCAAATTTCAGTCTGAATGTTCATAGCAGCGCAAAATAAGCTAGTTACAGCTTCAAAAAATTAACTAGTTTAATTCATGCTGTTTGTTCACTGTGAGTTAATTTAATATACTTATCCTAGAAAATAATGCATTATTCAGTTTAATCAATATTCATTTGTTCTTTGCATAATCATATTTGCAAAAGCATTTATTAACGATGCACCTACAGACTCACAGGGAAAGGCCATGCTATAAGTAGAGTAACATTTTTGAAATGAAAAAAAAAAAAAATGAACTTACCAACATTAGACAAATGATTGATCCTAATATGCTGCACGTTTTCATTTAAAATGCAGCCAGGAGTCTTTTGTATATGTGTCTTCATTGGAAGTAGCAATAGATACACTGTCAAATTAATGAACATCATGTTAGTTTGGGAGGAAATTAAATCTGGGTTATTACTGAATAGTTGGCATATCGGTGCATGTAACATTTGCTCTTTCTACATATCCTCAATTGACTGAAACAGTCAATGCTATGGATATTTGCAAATATTTGTTGTTGTGCTGAGAAGTACATATTTTTCCATTTTAATCCAGATGCTTAGCATTATGTAGACACAGACAGAAACTCATGTTGGGCTTTTCAAACATTGTGACTTAAAAGAAAGTCACCTTTTAAGAATAAAGAGAAGTTTCCTGTGAATGAACCCCATTTGCATTGTTACAATTTTTCTTTAAGATTTTATTTAGGTTGTGATTTGTATTTTTTATTGATTCATTTCCATAAGTAGCCCAGGCAAACTATGGTTTACAGTGCAACCCCAGGACCTAGGATGGTGAATTTTTCTTCTTAGTGATGAGTGATGTATGCCTACTTTATAGATGCCTGTTAGTCAGGACCCATCCTTGTCAATCAGGGGCACTATCTCTTATGCAGAGGAGCCCTTTTCCAGTTGAGGGGAAATTGTATTTCATGATATTTGAGAGCTCTAACTTTCCAGAAAAAAATTTAAGAAATGGATGTAGAGTATTGCTGATTAGCCTCCATAAGACACTCAGGAAAATACATCCTTTGGAGAAATGAGTAATGTTACAATAGTACCTACATTTCCATTTGGTTTAGAATTTTTAGCTGAAATATAGTTTTAACTATTTTTCTAAATAAAGTAACCAACTAAAGCTATTTTCAGCTGGGTTGGACACTTCCAGAAAAGTGTATCTTGGGCAGACTATCAGGGAGGCTAGTGTAAACCCTCAGGAGGGATATAGTATATTATTTTAACTTCCAGGTGGGGAACTAACCCTGAAGAAATTCACATGTTTATTCTCATGAAATACAACTTAAATATCACTTTGTTTTTATCCTAGGAAAAGTGTCAAAAGCCTTAAACTCCATTATTATTCAGAAATAACTATATGAACATGCCCACTACTATGATAATACCCAACAAATGGGGACCGAATGAGAGGGAAAAGTAATAGTAAGAAAACCTCAATTGTAAGAATGCTCACTGATACTTTCCAAATATAGGTGGGTCCCACTTAAGTGGGATCTACAACTCATTATGTAGGATACACCCAGAGAAGTTAAAATTTATGGTAATTATCTTTCAGTTAGCATCCAATGCCTCAACTATGCAGAAAGATAAGGTGTTTTCTCCATACTGAACTTAAAAGGGTATTGAGAAAACATTGCAACTACCGAAAGCCTTGAACAGGAAGATTAAATAAATAAACAGTTTAGAGATTTCCTATATGATAAACCCTTTCACAGAAGGGGCAGCTAAATGCTTTGAGTTTTCAAAGAAAATATTTATATAGGGAAAGGTGAGCAATGGAATACATTTAACAACTGAGGCAACACACAGGATGTGCCTTCTCCTTCAGATGTAATCAGAGCAGTATTTCTAATTGTTTACTATGAAAGAATGCTTTAACTTGAAATATGTGATTTTTGAAAGCCGTGTCACTTTTTATATTGTGGGAAAAAAAAACCCTGTCACATTTTAAAATGTGATTAGTATTATTTCTTAGTAGCCAGAGAATCCTCATGAAAACAGCTATAACTTTATGACAGAGGTTGTTGAGGGAAATACGGTTTAACTTACAAAACCAGACATCACAGCCAACGTTTCTGGAAGACATCCATTCAGGAAAGGCAAGCACATCTGTGCCTGAAGTGGCTGGGTCCCAGCAGATTTGGCTACTCTCCAAAGGCAGCTGGCAGGCCACATCTCTGTTCAATGCAGTCAATGTCAGATCAATCATTTTAATCAATTGGCAGGGAGACAATGATTTTCCAAAGCCTGAGGATCATTTTCAAATATAAACTTAGACATAAGCTTTCCTTAATGCACCGAAGAGAAGTGTTTAAAGTTCCTAAATTCTGTACCTCAGGGACTTCTCAGTTTGTGATTTTAGAAATGGCCCTTAATATCAGGAATAGTTCCAGGGACTAGCTTTGTTTTCCCCCTCCAGCACAGTCTTAGTAGTGTGTGAAGGAAAGACTTCATTTGAATATCCTGCTAGAATAGCACAGATACAGGTACAGTAGCACAGGTAAACAATTGTTTACAGTGCAACCCCAGGTCCCAGCATGGTGACTTTTTCTTGTTACAGATGCATGTCTACTTTAGATGCCCATTATTCAGGACCCCTCCTTGTCAATCAGGGGCACTATCTCTTATGCAGAGGAGACCTTTTCCAGTTGAAGGGAAATTGTATTGTGGGAAGTTGCAGAAGGCATCATCTCAAAGAAAAAAGCTCCCACAGGACACAGGCTTAGTTACTCAGGTGCCAGCAAACTCACCTAACAATCCATCTGTAGACTCCAGAGGGTCCCAGCTGTATAAACGAAGCTATGCTGTCATCTACAGAAAGGAATAATAATAATAATAATAATAATAATAATAATAATAAAAACTCTCTCCCAAATCTGAGAGGAAACAATGAGTTTTATAAGGAACCAAAGTAATGTACTCCATGTTGCCTAGAGAAGTTTTAACTTTTTCACACCTATGACAGTTTCTTGCCAAACTGAAGAACTGCCATGATATATTTACATATATACTTTTGTTTAAAAAAGGTATCTTTCCGATTAATTGCCCTGTGGTTTAATAGCTGCTATGGTACTATCATTGTATGCAAAGGTAAGGATACAGCTATAGCTGTCTCTGTCTCTTGCCAGTCTCAGTGTAATTGATTATTTAGCAAGATTTGGTATTTCCTGCCCCCACTTCACTCCTGTCAATATTGAAATGACATACTTCAATTTATACATTTTTTGCATCTGTATATCTCTAATAAGGCTGCACCTTTGTTTAAGATGAGGATCTCACTATGTTGCTCAGGCTGGACTCAAACTCCTGGGCTTGAGCGATCTTCCTACCTTAGCCTCCCAAGTAGTTGAGACTACAGGCATGCACCACTGCACTCAGTTTTGACTATGTTTCTTTTTTTTTTTTTTCTTTTTAGAGACAGGTTCTTGCTATGTTTAGGCCAGGCTGGTCTCAAACTCCTGGTCTCAAGTGATCCTCCCACCTCAGTCTCCCAAAGTGCTGAGACTATAGGTGTGAGCCATTGTGCCTGGCCTGACTGCATCTAAGTGGGCTGGCTGTAGTGCTTGGCTTTGGGAACTGTTGATTAAAACACACAATAATGTGAAGTCATGTAACATTAAGCAATGCCGTTCTTAATTTCTTAAACTAGCCATTTCAAAGGAGCTGTCTCCAAAATCCTATCAATCTAATAAGAAAAAATATACCTGTGCTCAAATTAAGCCACTCATTTTTCACACTCCTTTTATTGGGAAAAATTTTAAAATATACAAAAATAGAGAAAATAGTACAGTGAAGCCCCATGGAGCCATCACATAGCTTGAATGGTAATTATGATTTTGCCATACTTCTTTCAATTATTCATTTGCTACAACTATTCCACTTGCCTCAGACTGCATCATACTGAAGCAAAGGCCAGAGCTGTGCCATTTCAACCCTATGTACTTCAGACACAACTTAAGAAGATATAGATATTTTGTTAGATAGGCTGGACATCATTTTCATAGCTAATCGAATTAACAATGATTCTTCGTCATCATGCAATACCCAGTTCATATTCACATTTTTCAGATTATCTCAAAAATTCAAACCACTCAGTGTGATCACTCCTCTACAGGAGCAAGTAGGAACATCAGGTTAGAGCTCCTTACCAACTTTTTTATGCAGAACGACCCTTTGAGTCTATGCCACAGGGCCCCACATTTGGTGATGGCTCAGTCAATGTTTGTTGGATCTGGCCTTTCTCTTATTTGAGGAAAGAAATCAAAAGTGACATAAGGAAGGTAGTTTTTTCAGGGCAGCTGCAGCTCTCAAGATTGAAGCTCGAGAAAACTGCTATTGATTTCTGTATCCTCCTACCCAAGTGTGGCAATGCTCCTAGTGAATATTGAAGGCATATTGAAAGGCCACTTTCCTGGCTGTCTCTGTTCTCTGTTCACTGTGTGCATCTGCAGTCAATTGAAAGGCATGGAATTATTTGGCTGATTAAAGAATCAACTAACCCAAATTGAATGGTTTTGTTGTGTCCTTTTTCATTTGATTCAGCTATAAAAGATTAAGTAAATGCATTTCCTCTCCTTCCCAAAGGTGCAAAATCTCGAATGCATGCCAGCTAACTGTTCTCTCCTATGACTAATTGATGCTTTGCACTCACAGCCTTGAAAACTAATCTTTTCCATGCCCGGTGCTAGTTGTAATGAGATATATTATGCTGACAGCTTGAACCTTTGCAAAGGTATGGAACTCAGCATGTAAATAATTGTGTCTGCAATTTTAAAATTTGATATAAATGGTGCACTGTTCGGGGTGAAGGCTGTGCTTGCCAGCACTTGGCCAGCTGTGCCCCAAAGTGCAACTCAGCCACTGTTTGGCCCTAGCAGCCTTTAACCAGCCATGTGTATCCTGGGCTGCTGCCTAACTCCCTGGCATAGCACCTAGCACAATGCTTGGCAAATGGGGATTAGTCAACAAATGTTTGTAGAATGATTGAATAAATGAACCAGTACAAAAAGAAATCATTCTAAATAGAATAAAAGTTTATTTCTCACTGAAAAAGAAAAACTAAATGAGACAGTTCCAGACAAGCCCACAGGAGGCTCTGACAGAACTCAATCCCCTGTGTGGTGACCATAGGCTATTGGTTGACTCACACTGGCTAGCCACAGGGTGCAAATGAAATCCTGCATTTTCAAATGAGTATTTAATGTGTGTGTGTGTTTTTTTTTCTCAAAAAGATCTGGTCATCTCCCTAACACTCACTAATTAGTATTAGTATTTTAAATTCTGCATGAGAAAGTAAAAAATCATAGTGAAAAAATTCTCTAAAGCCATAAATAACAGTGTTTCAGTTATGAAAAGCATAAAAACAGGTCAACTCAACTGTAACTGTGGGGCAGTCTCCTGGATAGAAGATTTAGGTAGGAGCTGCTGAATGGTACGGAGGTCTATATAAGAGCTCTAAAACGATCCCTACCCTTTGACCTGGTAATCTCACTTATAGGAATATATCCCAAGGAAATAATCCAAACAACAAAAGGTAATTTTGTAAGGATATTTATAGCAAAGCCATTTATAGTAGGAGTAAACTGGAAACAACCCAAGTGCCCAACAGTAAGGAGACTGGCTAAGCCAAGAATATCATATCAACTCCGTGGTGCACTGCACAGACATTAGCGCATCGAGCAGGTGGTACGTTTCAATGTGTGGAAATGTCTACATGAAATAATGTTAATTGAAAAAAGCGGAACACAAACAATTATGTGTCCAGTGATTACAACTTTGTGAAAATGTACCTGGTATTTTGAAAAGGGTCAGGAAGGCATCGAGTGATGTAAACACAGCTGAAGGTTCACTGAATTCGTTTTCTGCATTGTGGATGGCTGTGTAAGTGTATAATGTATAAAAAAGAAAGGAAGGACAGAAGAAAGAAAGAAAAAAAGAAACTACTGACTAAAAACCAGAGCTGCTATTTAAGACAATCTGTCATTTAGATGTTTATAGATTAAGAACACCAGAGAGAAATACAAGTGGGAAATCAGAAAGACCCAGGAACATCTAAATGGTAGTCTATATGCCTAATAGAAAGTCGAAATTCATTTGGAGCAAGATCCCTTCTGAATGCCTTGCAGCACTGGATCAACAATTGGAAGCCATAATGACAAGGATGTGCTCAGACTCCTACAGGGAAAGACAACTTCCCATGGCCAGCAATGTTTGTTCCCTAGCAAACCACTTCTCAAGTGATGATGTCATCATTAAGGAAAAAATCAACATTCGCAGAATTCACCATCATCCAGCAGAAAACAGCATGCCAAAACCTTTAGAATTGATTTCTGTGCATTTGCAGCACACCCTCTGGATTCTGTGGCTTACATTAATCACTAATGAAAATTAGAAAGCATTAGTTTTGGATTGTACTTGCAGCATGGTCCCTGCAACTAAAGGGGAGAGGATCTTGGAAAATAAGTAAAATAATTGCTTAGGACTTAGTTCTGAGGTTCACTGTAGGACATCTTCAAAGATTTTTTAAAAATCTTTTGTTCATGTTAAAAATTAGCCTCCATTATTGCTTTTATTTCTGCAGTATTTTTTACAAACGCAATTATAATTAAGAGGTGAGAATGCAATGTTTTGGAAGAAAGAGCATTACAGGCCCATGTCTGTTGGAACATTTTAAATATTACAGGACTGAATTGGAGGCAAAATCCCCTTAAAATTATTTGAGGTCTCAAGACATCCTATATCACCATGCAAGTTGGGAAGAAACCAAAGCTGACGAAAGGCAGCTCAAATGTGTTTGATCTGAAAGTTTTCATTTATGCCACCATTTTATTGCTGCAAAGGGACCACAGCAAAATGGTGGCTGCCTATACTGTATTTCTTTGAAGAGAATATATGTAAAACAGCCACCCCCTGTGAGGTGGTTAATATGCCGCCTGAGCCTTGAAAGCCGTGCCCTTCCCGATACACAGACTGACTCTGGCATTTGTGCCGATATTGAAGTTGCAAAATCAAATATCAAGAAGCCATATTTTTTTCGCAAAAGACAATGATTTACCAGTTTAATTACACAGTGCATCCCTCTTCTTTGCATCTCCCTGTCTTCCCTCTCCCATATCCTGCTGGGGAATAGAAAGAATTCTGGTGTCATATGAAACCTAGAGCTCCAAAGAGCCTAAGTGCTTTGATTGTATTTGTGAACATGAGTTCTACTTAAAGACAAGTGACTGGATTCTGTTTTCCCTCTTTAGCCATTGTTGGAGGTTCATATGTTATGATTTTCTCTTAGTTGTTGACAAGCAGTGATTCTATCCATTTTGTGATATTTTAAAATGAGGGACGAAGGGAGTAGACACTGATCATTCCCCTTTCCCTAAACAACATCCTGGTTTTTATTCTGTATCCTTTGTCTCCATCTCCTCTCACATTCTCAGATTCTAAAGTTGTTCATCACCTTAAATTTTTCATATGCACTGATTGTGGGTATGAAATCTTTTTGTACTGATTCTTTTATTCAATCATTCTATAAACATTTGTTGACTAATCCCCATTTGCCAAGCATTGTGCTATGTGCTATGCCAGGGGCTTAGACAGCAGCCCAGGATACACATGGCTGGCAAAAGGCTGCTAGGGCCAAACAGTGGCTGAGCTGGACTTTGGGACACAGCTGGCCAAGTGCTGGCAAGCACAGCCTTCACCCAGAACAGTGTGTGTGTGTGTGTGTGTGTGTGTTCCATATATGGTAGATAAGTTTCCTTGGCTGTAAAATGGAGATTATGCTTCTTGTTTTACTTTACCTCCTAGAGTTCTTATGAGGATAAAATGAGATTCAGTATGTAAGAGTGCTTCGAAAAAAGTTGAAAGCCCACAACAATATGGAGTGGTTGCTATCACCATCTTTTCCTGCGAAATCTAGACAAGACAGTATACATGCCACAAGTAGAATGTTGAACTAAATAATTTCTAAATTTTGGTAATAATTTGCTAAAAGGTAAATACAGCAATTTGCCAAAGTTAAATCAATTTAACCAAAATTTGTAAAGTTTGTCCATTAGATTCTTATATTGTTCCCGAGTTGGCCACACTTTAAGCTCTGGGTTAGCTCTGTGCATCAGAGATGTGAAAATTGACCAAAGAGAGGCTGGGTGCGGTGGTTCACGCATTCAATCCCAGCACTTTGGGAGGCCAAGGCAGGTGAATCACTTGAGGCCAGGAGTTCGAGGCCAGCCTGGCCAACATGGTGAAACCCCGTCTCTACTAAACATACAAAAACTAGCTGGGCATGGTGGCATGCTCTTGTACTCCCAGCTACTTGGGAGGCTGAGGTGGGAAGATAGCTTGAACCCGGGAGGCAGAGGTGGCAGTGAGCCGAGATTGCACTACTGCACTTCAGAGGGAGACTCCCTCTCAAAAAAGAAAGAAAGAAAGAAAGAAAGAAAGAAAGAAAGAAAGAAAGAAAGAAAGAAAGAAAGAAAGAAAGAAAGAAAGAGAAAGAAAAGAAAAAAAAAGAAAAGCAAAAAAATTGACCAAAGGAACTCCCAAGTCAGCTTAGGCAAATGGGAGAGATGGGCAGGAGGAAGTGAAAAATGAGCTCTTTCATCACCAGTTACTTAGAGAAAAGTGTGCCAAGGGGAAAGGAAGCAGGCTTGGATGCCATTTTCTTTGGTAAAAGGTAATTAAATCAGTATTAATCTTTATTCCAAAATCTTGTATAAAATTATTCTCCAGAGAAATAATATTATTAAAATATCCATACTACCCAAAGTGATCTCTATCAAAATTTCAATGGAATGGCATTCCTAGAAATAAATTTTTTAAATCCTAAAATTAATATGGTACCGTAAAAGTTCCTGAATAGCCAAAGCAATCTTAACTAAAAAGAACAAAGCTAGAAGAATTACATGCCTGGATTTCAAAGTACATTACAAAGTAGTAGTAATCAAAACAGCATGATATCAGCATAAAAATAGACACATTGACCAATGGAATAAGACAGAGAGCGCAGAAATAAGCCTGTATATCTACAGTCAATTGATTTTTGACCAAAGTGCAAAGAACACACAATGGGGAAAAGACAGTCTCTTAAATAAATGATGTTGGGAAAACTGGATATTCATATACAGAAGAATGAAATTGAACCCTTATTTCATACCACATACAAATATCAATTCAAAATGGATTGAATAATTAAATGTAAGACTTGAAACTATTAAACTACTAGAAGAAAATATAGGTGGCAAAGCTCCATGACATTGGTCTGGGCAGAGGCTTCTTGGATATGATCCCAAAAGCACGGACAATGAAAGCTAAAATAGACAAATGGGACTACATCAAGCTAAAAAGCTTCTGCACAACAAAGGAGACAATCACCAGAGTGTAGGGACAATATGCAGACTGGAAGAAAATATTTTAAAATCATACAATGGATAAGGGGCCAATATCCAAAATATACAAAGAACTCAAACTACTCAGTAACAAGAAAATAAATAACTCTATTGGAAATGGGCAATGGGAGACAGAGGTTGAAGTGAACTGAGATTGTGCCACTGCACTCCACTCTGGGTGACAGAATGAGACTCTGTCACAAAAAATAATGGGCAAATAATTTGAATAGACATTTCTCAAAAGAGGATATACAGGCCAGGTGCAGTGGCTCACACCTGTAATCCTAGCACTTTGGGAGGCCGAGGCAGGTGGATCACTTGAGGTCAGGAGTTCGAGACCAGCCTGGCCAATATGACGCAACCCCGTCTCTACTAAAAATACAAAAATTAGTTGGGTATGGTGGTGGGCACTTGCAATCCCAGCTACACAAGAGGCTGAGGCAGGAGAATTGCTTGAATCCAGTGGGCAGAGGTTGCAGTGAGTCAAGATCATGCCACTTCACTCCAGCCTGGGTGACAGAGTGAGACTCTATCGAAGAAGAAGAAGAAGAAGAAGAAGGAGAAGGAGAAGGAGGGGGAGGGGGAGGGGGAGGGGGAGGAGATGTACAATTGGCAATAGATGATTTAAAAATACTCAACATTGGCTGGGCGTGGTGGCTCACGCCTGTAGTCCCAGCACTTTGGGAGGCTGAGGCGGGCGGATCACTAGATCAGGAGATCGAGACCAGTCTGGCTAAGATGGTGAAACCCCGTCTCTACTAAAAATACAAAAAATTAGCCGGGCATGGTAGTGGGTGCCTGTAGTCCCAGCTACTCAGGAGGCTGAGGCAGGAGAATGGCCTGAACCCGGGAGGCAGAGTTTGCAGTGAGCCAAGATAATGCCACTGCACTCCAGCCTGGGCGACAGAGCAAAACTCCGTCTCAAAAAAAAAAAAACCAAAAAAACTCAACATCACTAATCATCAGAGAAATGCAAATTAAAACCCCAATGAGATATCACCTCACACTTGTTAGATTGGCTGTTATCAAAAAGATGAAAACTAACAAGTGTTGGTGAGCATATGGAGCAAAGAGAACTCTCACACACTGTTGGTAGTATTGTAAATTAGTACAGCCATTTTCAAAAACAGAATGGATGTTCTTCAAAAAACTAAAAATAGAGCTACCATATGGTCCAGCAATCCCAGTATTGGATATTTATCCAAAGGAAAGAATATTAGCATCTCATAGATATCAGCACTCCCATGTTCATTGCAGCATTATTCACAATAGCCAAGATATGGAATCAACCTAAATGTCCATCAATGGCTGAATGGATAAAGAAAATGTTGTACATATACATACAATAGAATATTACTCAACCATTTTAAAAAAAACAAACAGGAAATTCTACAAAAGCCAAAATAGACAAATGGGATCTAATTAAACTAAAGAGCTTCTGCACAGCAAAAGAAACTGCCATCAGAGTGAACAGGCAACCTACAGAATGGAAGAAAATTTTCACAATCCATCCATCTGGCAGAGGGCTAATATCCAGAATCTACAAAGAACTCAAACAAATTTACAAGAAAAACTCAAACAACCCCATCAAAAAGTGGGTGAAGGCTATGAACAGACACTTCTCAAAAGAAGACATTCATACAGCCAACAGACACATGAAAAAATGCTCATCATCACTGGTCATTAGAGAAATGGAAATCAAAACCACAATGAGATACCATCTCACACCAATTAGAATGGTAATCATTAAAAGTCAGGAAACAACAGGTGCTGGAGAAGATGTGGAGAAATAGGAACACTTTTACACTGTTGGTGGGACTGTAAACTAGTTCAACCATTGTGGAAGACAGTGTGGCAATTCTTCAAGGCTCTAGAATTAGAAATACCATTTGACCCAACCATCCCATTACTGGGTATATACCCGAAGGATTATAAATCATGCTGCTATAAAGACACATGCACACATATGTTTATTGTGGCACTATTCACAATAGCAAAGACTTGGAACCGACCCAAATGTCCATCAATGATACACTGGATTAAGAAAATGTGGCACATATACACCATGGAATACTATGTAGCCTTAAAAAGGATGAGTTCATGCCCTTTGTAGGGACATGGATGAAGCTGGAAACCATCATTCTGAGCAAACTATTGCAAGGACAGAAAACCAAACACTGCATGTTCTCATTCATAGGCGGGAATTGAACAATGAGAACACTTGGACACATGGTGGGGAACATCACACACTGGGTCCTATTGTGGGGAGGGGTGAGGGGGGAGGGATAGCATTAGGAGATATACCTAATGTAAATGACGAGTTAATGGGTGCAGCACACCAACATGGCACATGTGTACATATGTAAAAAAACTGCACGTTGTGCACATGTACCCTAGAACTTAAAGTATAATAATAAAATAAAATAAAAAACAGGAAATTCTGTCACATGCTACAACATGGATGAACTTAGAGGACATTATGCTAAGTGAAATAAGCGAGGCGCAGAGAGACAAATATTGTATGATCTCACTTTTATGTGGAATCTCAAAAAGTAAAAAGAGAGTAAAATGGTAGTTACCAGAGCCTGGGAGGGTGAGGTGGACTAAAGTTCCAGTTACATAGGAGAAATAAGTTCTGGTGATCTATTGCACAGCACAGGGACTATAGTTAATAAGAATGTATTACACATTTTAAAATAGCTAAAAGAGAGGATTTTAAATGTTCTCACCACAATGAAGTGATAAATATTTGAGGTGATAGATATGTGAATTAGTCTGATTTGATCATTCCAGAATTATACATGTATCTCATTGTACCCGATGTGGGGTATAATAACATCACATCATACCCCATAAATATATGCAATTATTATTTGTCAATTAAATATAAAATAAAATATTTTTAAAAATAAAGTTAAAACAGGGCAAAGAGGAAAATATATTCATTAGAAAGTGCTAGGGTGCCTATTGAACTGAGGCAGTTTGTAATTAAGATCCTGACCTCAAGCGGTTTCTACTAAGTTGCTAAAGGAGATCAACCACCTAAAGTTACATAAATCCACTCAAAATCAAAATGAAATGTTAGGCCCGCTTGGTAAGGCTTTATTCAAAAATGGCTGGTTGTGTTGTCCTGCAGTCTCAGGAATAGATTGTAACTTTTGAGAGAAGAGTACGGGTTTCCAAGGCACCAGACCTCTGGTGATCTCTATCTCTTATGGGGCATAGGAGTGCTTCCTCACCTTCACACATTCAGCGCTTTGTACATTCTACATTGATCCCCTAAACCTGCCATCACTACACTTACTGTGGACTACTAAACAGTCACTAAATGGGCATTTTGAGGTGTCACTTTTGGATACTACCTGTTTCAACAGCATTGCCTTCTTTGGTTACAGTGGTTCAAGTGATTTCTCTTTTTGCACTCAGTCTTTGTAAACGTGAATGGAGCCAGGTGTGGTGACTCACACCTGTAATCCCAGGACTTTGGGAGACCAAGGCAGGAGGATCGCTTGAACCCAGAAGTTCAAGACCAGCCTGGACAACATAGCGACACCTCATCTCTACTAAAAATAAAAAATTAACCAGGCATACATTCCCAGGTACTTGGGAGGCTGAGGCAAGAAGATCACTTGAGCTCAGAGAATCAAGGTTGCATTGAGCTATAATTGAGCCACTGCACTGCACTCCAGCTTGAATGACTTTGTGTCAAAAAAAAAAAAAAGGAAATGGAAAGTAGAAAACAGAATAATAAAAGTGTTGGAACTAGTGAAAAGAAGCTCAAGTCTCTTAAACATAATATGATTAGGATAAAGATGGGAATCATTACATGGTCAAAATTAGGGGCTCATTAATCTTAGTGTTTGGACCTCATTTTTGGACATGGGCCACTGGAGGCTCAATTGTGAAGGAGAAGAATGCAATTAGAGAACATGTACAAAATGCTGTGAATGTATCATTGCCGATTGATCTGGGCTTTTCAAAAAAATTTTCACTTTTCTGGGAACACCCCCACCCTTTCTTCATATCATGGCAGACAGTTTTTCACACATTCAAACTTCTACATACGTTTTTAGGAATATATTAGGCATGAAAACAGGAGACCAGGAATTGTGGCATCAGTTGCAGTCTAGCTAGCTTTTCTCTGTCCCATAGACATAAAAATTCAGTCCTCAAATCATACTGTTTTGCTGTCTGGAATGCCCTTCCTCTCCCTTTTCCTGTGTAAATTCTTATCCCATATTCTAGCCCTATCTCCTACAGGTAAACTGACTTGGCCACACAGCCTTCATCCCTCATTCACTTTCCTGATGTGCTCCCCACAGCAGAAGTTAGTGCTTAAAGACATACTGGCTTGGAACTTTAGTGATTGGTTTGTATTTTAGTTTCATTTCCACAACTGAATCATAAGCCCCCTGGGGCAAGAATGTAACCCTTGCCTCTTCTGTATCCCCCCACAACACAGAGGATGGAGTTGGGCACTGTAATGGACTGAATTGTGCCCACCTAATATTTGAATTTTGAAATTCCAATGCCTAGTATGTCAGGATGTAACCATATTTGAAGATAAGGTTTTTAAAGAAGTGCTTAAGTTAAAATAAGGCTGGTAAGATGAGGCTCTATTTCAATCTGACCGGTGTCCTTCCAAGAAAAGGAGTAGACACAAGGATGCACATGCACAGAGGGATGGCCATGTGAGGAGCAGCCATCTGCAAGCTAAAGAGAGGTGGTCTCAGAGGAGACCAACCCTGCTGGCACCTTAATCTTGGACATCAAGCCTCCAAAACTGTGAGAAAACAATTGTCTGTTGTTTAAGCTAACCAGCCTATGGTATTTTGCTATGACAGCTCTGGCAAACTAATGCAGTTGAATAGTAGGAACTCTATAAATACTATAAATACTCCTAGGCTATCTCTCTGGAGGAAAGGAGGAATAATAAGCAAAAGGATAGTGTTTAAGTCTGTTTTCATACTGCTGTGAAGAAATACCTGATACTCGGTAATTTACAAAGAAAAGACATTTAATGGACTCACAGTTTCTCATGACTGGGGAGGCCTCACAATCAAGGCTGAAGGCAAAGGAGGAGCACAGGCACAGCTTACCTGGCAGCAGGCAAGAGAGTATGTGCAGGGGAACTGCCCTTTATAAAACCATCAGATCTTGTGAGAGTGATTCACTATCACAAGAATAGCATGGGAAAAACCAACCCCCATAATTCAATTACCTCCCACTGGGTCCCTCCCATGACACGAGGGAATTATGGGAGCCACAATTTAAGATGACATTTATTGAGTATTTACTATGAGCTGGCACTGTTTATTCTGAAAGTGTTTTACATTGATTAACCTATTTAATTTCCACAGCACTATGAAGGAAGTTCTATTATGGTCCCCATTTTGCAGATGAAGAAACAGAGGCCTGGAGAGGTACAATAACTTGCCCAAGTTCACACAGCTAGTATGTGGAGATGTCAGGTTCCAAATGCAGGCAGTCTGACTTTAGGCAGATACTCTTATCCTGGCTGGAGTGCAGTGGCATGATCTTGGCTCACTGCAACCTCTACCTCCTGGGTTCAAGCTATTCTCCTGCCTCAGCCTCCCAAGTAGCTGGGATTACAGGCACCTGCCACCATGCGCAGCAAATTTTTGTATTTTTAGTAGAGATGGGATTTTGCCATGTTGGCCAGGTTGGTCTCAAAATCCTGACCTCAGGTGATCTGCCCACCTTGGCCTCTCAAAGTTCTGGTATTACAGGCATGAACCACCATGCCCAGCCTGCAGCCCTGCTTTCTAAGACTTCTCTTCAGGCAGAACTCTCTCCAACACCTGAGGGACTCCATGTCCAGGAAACATAGTGGGGGACTTGAAGCTGTCACATGAACAATCTTGTCAGGCAACTTTCTTCCTTCTGGTTGGCAGGCACCTCTGTATCCTAAACTTGTCCCCCACCTTCTGGTTTATGCCAAGAATTCTATCATTGCCAATTAATTCTTTTGTCTTAACATTTTTTTTCCTCAGAATAATTGCAGTTTCTTCAAGGAAAGGCCAGCCATAAGCCTTATAGCAAATCAATGCAGGGTTCTTCGGCTGTTTCTCTGAAAATGGCTGCGGAAGGAAGGGGGAAGGAAGGAGGTTCAGGAAGACTAAACTAGGAACTTTGAGTTTGTATCTTAAGTGAATGCAAGTGAATGAAACAAATATAAAATCTCACTTAGTAATAATAACAGCAAATATTTAAACACTGTTTGTCTCACATCGGCTCTATGAGGGAGGTAAAATGTTAGCCCCTTTATGGAAAAACTGAGGCCCTGAGAAGTTAGATAATTTGCCTAAGCTTGTTAAGCTAGTCAAGAAGAGAGCTAGGCTTTAAAGACAGGAAGTCTGGCGCTAGAGCTCAAGTTCATAACTACCAAGTCACGGTGCCCCTCCGTACATCACCTCTCATTCCCTCCATGAGTTTTTCCTGTTGGGAGTGAGAACAGTCCACAGAGCTCAGGCAGCAAGTGGACATCAATAGAAAAGCTCCCTGAAGTAGCTACATGGTAGGTTCTCTGGACCTATTCCCTATGGGGAGGAGTATTGTCCCCACAAGGAGCCCATGGCAGAGTTAATGGGTGAATGGCAGATTTGGACTTCCCTCACCAATTTTTCTGTAAGGATCGTTGCTATTTGAGTGGTGAAGTGCAGCTTGTTAAACCAGAGGGGTTCAGGATCTACAGAAAAACTGATATGACAAGACAGTTTTTATTGTCAGCTGAATAGCAGCAAAGATTGGCTGATTTGTCTGGGTAGGCAAATAAGTCCACAGGCGAACTTAAGTACATCACAGTACCTCAAAAATAGATCAGACTTTAGAGAGTCATCTGGTCCAACCACTTATAAAACACTGGAATTGACTCTAATCAACCCCCAACCCTCCACAACACATATATATCACCAGCAAGCAATAGTCTAGTTTAAAAGCCTCCAGGAATGGAGAGCTCACTGCCTCCCAGAGCTGCCATTTTTGTCTGTTGAGTACAATTTAATCCAGTTGAATAAGAGTGGATTTTGTGTCTGTCAAAAGCTCACCACTTAAGTGGCTGGGATGGAGAATTCCCAACACCTCTAACAAAGCCTCTGTCCCTGAGAGGTCATTGGCATTTAAGAGAAAAAAGGGTTCCAGATTTGTCCTGGGATGCAATAATGAAAAACCCCATTGGCTAAATGAGAAATCCCACATTCTTCCTGGAGTTCACTGATTGAGCAGGCTGCAGGGAGCTTCTGGGCTGAGCTTTTAAGGCATCTTCACTCTACCTCACTGCTCTTTGTCTGGATTCTGGGTCTCCCCCAGGATGGGACTCCTACAGTAAACCTGACAAAGGATTGCAAGTAAGGATATACTTGAAATCCAACCTTAAATCACAGGGCTCTCTGGGACACAGCTGGGAATCACAAGCCAGGCAAACCAGCAGGTAGAAAGGGGACCTCTCTGCAGCAGCAAACACATTCCAGGGCCCCAAAGAGAACAGGTTACAAAGCAGAAAGAACTGTCTCAGAACCAGCACAAAAAGGATTTAGGCATCAGCCTCCTTAGTACAAACTCACCCTTCACAGAGGCCTCAGCACCCCAAAGGTCACATTAGCCGATACCCTTAACTATAATAGTCAATACCAGTTATTGAGCACTTACTCTGCACCTGACCAGGTGCCTTGTACTTCATTTGCATGATCTCCTTTAATTCCCACAATATCATTGAAAGGTAGATGTTACTGTTTTCCTTATTCTTTAGGCTCAGTGAGGTTAGGTAATATACCTAAGGTCACACAGTTGGTAAATGGCAGGGCCAGAATTTTAACCAGAACTGGAACCGAGGCTTTCCTGACTCCAGAATCTATGTGCTCACTACTTTGTCATGCTACTTGTACCAGTGAAGCTTCTACAGCCATCTTGAATCAATTTTTCACGTTGCTCTCAGAGCTACCATCTTGCTCAAATTTCCAGTTCTACTCAAAACATCCAGTGGTTCTGTTTTTGCTTTTACCACAAAGTTCAAGATCCTAAGAGTAGTATTTAAGGCCTCCTCAATCTGACCACAACTTACCTTTCAGATCTATTTTCCATTACTTGTATCATCTATCCATGTCCCACCCCACCTCCTTCTCATTCTTCTTTATCCACTGGCGTTTTGATTTGAATTTGTATTTTTTTTCTTACTCCCTTCTTCTTATGCTCCAGTCATGCTGGATGATTCATCATTCTATGAAAATGCCACACACACCTCATCCTATTTTTGCTTACACTGTGTACTCTACTTGCAAATCTCTTTCTGAAGCACCCTTGTTTTTTACTTTATAATGTTTTCACACCCTCTTGTGTTACAGTTATTCCTGTAAGAGTGCCTCTCTCAAAACAGAAAACTATTGGAACCTACTGAAATAGTGTCAATTATAACTTGAGACCTAAGTGTCCAAAGAGAGGCTGATGGAAAATATAAGCCATAGGCCTTCTCAAACAGAACTCAAAGCCTTCTGTTCAAATCTGTGGCTGAATGAAGGGGGTTGTAGGGCTAGAGATTGCTCAGCCCAAGGCCTTGCCTCCTAGCTATGGTCTCTGGCAGGCCTATGTAATAACAGCAAGTGTAATCCAGGAAAGGGAGGAAGAGAAGCCCAAGAGAGGCTCCAAGAGATCTGACAATCTTGTCCCATTTACTTCTGAATGTTCCCATCAGCTATTTCACTTCCTTTGTGGTTGTACCCATTCAAAATACCTCAGTCTTTCTCCAATCTTCTCAAAACCAAAGTTTACAAATATTTTAGGAAAATCTCTCTCTCTCTGTCTCCCTTTTTTTTTTTTTTTTGAAAGAGTTTCACTCTTGTTACCCAGGCTAGATACAATGGCGTAATCTTGGCTCACTGCAACCTCTGCCTCCCACATTCAGGTGATTCTCCTGCCTCAACCTCCCAAGTAGCTGGGATTACAGGCACCAGCCACCATGCCCGGCTAATTATTTTTGTATTTTTAGTAGTATTTCACCATGTTGACCAGGCTGGTCTCAAACTACTGACCTCAGGTGATCCACCCGCCTTGGCATCCCAAAGTGCTGGGATTACAGGTGTGAGCCACCACGCCCAGCCTTAGGAGAATCTCTTTGAAAGTAGATTGCATGCAACAGCCCAGAGGAATCTCAAAATTTTAATGCTGACCAAAAGAAGCCACATACAGAAGAATACATTGTGCATCATTTCATTCAGTGAAATTCAAGAACAGGGAAACTAATCTATGATTTGAGATGTCAAAATAGTAGTTTCCTTTGAGGGAGTGGTGACTGGGTGGAAGCACTGAATGAACCTTCTGGGATGCTGGAAACCTTCTCTATCTTGATTTCAGCGGTGATTATATGGATATGCATATGTATGAAAGTTTACTGAGCTGTACACTTAATGTTGATGCACTTCATTATATGTGTGTTATAACTCAGTTTAAAAAATTAAAACTCACCGCTTTCTCCGTTCTTTCTCAAATCAAACTTTCGAAATCTTTTAAACGATTTTCCTGTGTGTCTTTTGAGGGCAGACTGTATCCCTAAATCACAAAAACAACAAAAACCTTCAAAAGAGAAACAATGATTACTCTTTCAGATCCACATACAGCTTAAGACATGGTTGGTCAAGATGATTTGAAGTTTTTGATCCTGAAGATTAGAGTTACAGAAAACATTAAGTCCCACAGAAGCTCCAAGAGCGGGTAAGTTAAAAATTTTAAATTTGATAGGACCAGATGACCTCTCAGAAACACCATTCCCCATCTCTCCTCTGCTCCTACTCATCCTTAAGCTCAGCTGAAATCTCTCCCTTCTGCAATGCATTCTCTGATCTCTTTTGTTCCCCACACTCTAAAACAGAAGTAATCCCAACTAGTTGGTAGAAGATCATGGATTGGAGCCTTGGTACATCAAAGTGTAGTCTGCAGACAAGCAGCATAGTTATTACCTGGGAGCTTATTAGAAATGGAGGATCACTGACCCCACTCAGACCTACTAAATCAGAATCTGCATTTTAACTTGATTCCAGGGTGACTTTGATGCACAATAAAAATTAAGGAGCAGTCTAAGAGAGCTCTTACTCAAATTCAAAAGCACTTCCAAATCACCTGAGGCAATGCTTACAATTGCATCCTGGATCCTACCCTGGAGATTTTGATTCAAAAGTTCTAAGACTAGGTATCTGGATTGTGACAAAGCTGGATTTTAATGTTGACAGGAAAGTTGGCTCAAACTTGAAGAGCATTTGCTAACAGAGACAACCCCACAGATAGTAACTGAGTTCCTCACTAGTCCCCAGAAGACTAATGAACAAGTATGAATCATAATTTGAGACTTAGCTATCCAAAGAGAGGCTTATAGAAAAATTAAGTCATAGGCCTTCCCGTTTGGGACTCAAAGATGCCCTTTGCTTATAGCTTGGGGTCCCCAGAGAATCCCATGTCAAGTTCTCATCTCCTTTTGGCACTTTCTATACATTTCAAACGGGAGAAAACCTACCTATCCCAGGATCTCAGCATCTCAGATCAGAGACTATTCCAATAAAGTTTTAATAACAAGTGCCCATGGTAAGGGCCAAAATGAGTGAAAGAACACAGTCACCTGTTACTGTGGGCCAAATCTCCCTGGACAACTGAAGCCACCAGTGCCTGAAGACCTCTGCCATGCCTGGCATCCTGAAGTCTGAGAGCATGTAAAAGGCTCAACAGGAAATACTAGTCAATGTTAGGAGCCACTCACAGGCTGTTCAAAGTGGCAACATTGAGAATTCTCATCCATTGTTGATATCAAGTAAAGAATTTCACTAAGTATTCAACTAAAGTGGCCAGTTATCAGACTGACAAAAATGGAAATGAATACTAATACCCAGAGTTGGTAAGAGATTTTTAAAAAGAAGACACACACAACTAGGGAGAGAATAAATCAGGATAGAGTTTTTGGAAGCCATTTTGACAATACATATGCTGAAAGGAAGGTACTAAAGTGGGGTACTTGGGGTATCTTGGAGAAATTCTGAAATGACTTAAAATCTGATTGAGAATAGACTCCCCTACGTTTTTGCCAGTTATATTGGCTGAAGCTGTAAAGAATGAGAACTCATATCTTAGTTCCATTTGTGTTGCTATAACAGAATAGCACAGACAGGGTACTTTATAAAGAAAAGGAGTTTATTTGGCTCAAAGTTCTGCAGGCTGCAGAGTCCAAGAACATGGCACCAGCATTTGGCAAGGACCTTTGTGCTGCATCATTCCATGGAAGAATGTGGAATGCAAGGAAGTGCAAGGGAGAGCAAGAAAGTAAGAGAAGGCCAAACTCGATTATATAACAACTCACTCTCATTATGATATTAATTCATTCATGAGGGCAGAACCCTCATGGCCTAATAACCTTTCAATGGCCCTACCTCTTTATACCATCACAATGGCAATTAAATTTCAAAATGAGTTTTGGAAGGGACATTCAAATCATACCAACAGCCATTGCTGGTGACAGTATGAAGAAATAAGCACTTTTGTTTACTACTGATAGCATTGAAATTGGTACACCCCCTTCTGGAGAGTATTTGGGAAATAATTGTCAAGAGCCTTAAACATGAGTGCTCACGCTAATCTAGCAATTCCATTCTAAGAATTTATCCAAAGGAAATAATTTAAAAGGTATGAACAGATGTCTACACAAGGATGTTTGTAACAGTTTGTGTGTAATAGTGAAAAATGGAAATAATCCAGGCCGGGCATGGTGACTCATGCCTGTAATCCCAGCACGTTGGGAGGCCGAGGTGGGTGGATCACCTGATGTCAAGAGTTTGAGACCAGCCTGGCCAACATGGTGAAATCCCATCTCTCCTAAAAATACAAAAATTAGCTGGTTTTGGTGGCACATTCATATAATTTCAGCTAGTTGGGAGGTTGAGGCATTAGAATCACTTGGACTCAGGAGGTGGAAGTTGCAGTGAGCTGAGATCACGCCACTGCACTCCAGTCTGGTGAGACATCATCTCAAAAAAAAAAAAAAAAAAAAGAGAGAAAAGAAATAATCCACATAGACAACAATAAAGAAATTATGACACACCCATATAGTAGGATCTCATGTAGCCATGGAAAATGCTATTTCAGTGAATTTTTATGAATATATAAAGATGTTCACAATGTATCTTTAAATGAAAAATTGGTGTGTATAGTAGGATACTGTTTTTCAAAATATCTGTACAACTTGTTAGCATAGGGACAAATCTGGTGTGATAGATGTCGACAGTGTTTAGTCCTTACATGGCAGATTTAGAGAGGACTTTAAAAATTATTTTTGCTTAACTAACATAGAAACAGAAAACCAAATGCCACAGGTTCTTACTTATAAGTGGGAGCTAAATGATGAGAACACATAGAGAGGAACAGCACACACTGTGGCTAATTGGAAGGTGGAGAGTGGGAGGAGGGAGAGGATCAGGAAAAATAACTAATGGGTACTAGGCTTAATACTTAGGTGAGGAAATAATCTGTACAACAAACCTCCATGACACAAGTTTACCTATTAACAGACCTTCACCTGTACCGCTGAACTTAAAATAAAAGTTAAAAAAATAACTGTTGCTTTCTTACATTTTCAAATGTTTCTAAAACAAACATTAAATTTTAGTAATATTTTAAAATAGTAATTCTAATTACCCTGGCTGATATTCCTTCAGTTTTTGAAAGAATTACTATTTTTTCATTACATATAAAAGCAGGAAACTGAGAGTGAAGTACAGTTAGTAGTCCTGTCACTTTTGTGGACACTTGTATTTAGATCTGATTCATACTTAGATGACATGTCCTTGCACCCCAGTGACTCCCCCAACCATCAGATAAACTACTCACTGGGCTAGACCTCAGAGGTCCCAGACACAGCCTCAGAGATTACAGGGCAGGGCTGAAGAAAACATAAACAAATGGACATCTTTGGGAGTCAATAGAGATGCTGAGGGGACTTTATGAACTTGAGTCTCTGAAACCTATATGAAAAGCAATAATTCAGGAGTGGAGAGAGCTGCTGTCTCCCAGTAAGCCATGAAACACTCAGCCTCATGCACCCAGACTAGGGCAATGCAGAGAAGATGGCCACAAAAGAGTTTTGTCATCAATCATCCCCAGCATGACCCTTCTGTCACCTCCAATCTTACCAAGAGCTCTACTTTTTAAACTGCTGGTCATGATCCATGGGTGGGCCATGCAATTACATGCAATATTTTAAAAAATGCAATAGAAAGAAAAGAAATGGGTTGAGGTAGAGATAGGATAATACATGATAGAAAATGTAGGAGTGCCTCCCAGGTAGTAAAAGAGTAAGTATGTTGTAAGTGTGTGTGTACCAGTGGTGATGTTAAATGTATTACTCTGGGGCATGGTCACAAAGTTTGGAAGTTGAGAAACTGGAGATTTTGTATCTAGATGCTCCTGCCCACTATACTGCAAGGAGTTGTCACTTGAAGCCCCTAACCCAGATCTGTTCCCTGTCCTCCACTTTAGATTCATTGATCAGCCTCTTTATTCACCCAGGTATCTCTTGACTGATTCTGACTTTTTAAAACCAAAGACCATATGCCATAGATGTTTTTTTTCTGAGATGATCAAAAGCCTATGTAAAATACCTATTAAGTGCTCCCCATAATCAGGGAAGAATACTTGAATTTAAGGTACATTTTTTCACAGTTATTTATGTACAAGGGATAGATGAATTTTATTACACAAAATCCTATTTACCATTTCATACTTTTCTAAAATATTCACTTTTTAAAAACATCTTGAATGATGATTATTACTAATAGTATGTTTGGCTTATAGAAAAGAAATTGGTTTATTAAGTTGCTAGTAGTTTTTAAAAACTAAAGATATAACTGGATCGAGAAGTACAAGAAAAATTAAGCTTAACAAAATATCTCCTGGACTCAGTTTCTGAGCAATTGCCCTACAGTCTATAATTATGAATAAAATACCCTTTGAAAAGACCTCGTCAGAATCAGAGAGAAATGAGTACAATAGGGTAGGTATTACAAAAGATTGGTTTTTCTCAGATAATTGTTTTTAATAAAATGGCAAAAGTGTAGAAAACACCAGGCAACTATAATTAGGATAATAATCTATTATTCTACAGGAATATGTACCCTGTTGTCTCTTCTATGGGAAAGCAACAAAGAAAATGACGTAAAATACGGGTGAATACATTTGAAGATAGTTACACATAGAACTGTAGAGGTCATTAATTAATCTTTCCTTTTTGGCAGAACCAGCCAAATAACCGAGAGTGGATGTATCCTGTCTGCAGTCTCTGAGAGAACTTTACTTTTAGAGAGAAGCCCAAGGAGACTACAGAACTGCTTTCAGATACGATGATATATTTTCTGTTTGTTTCTATTTATGTGCTTAGATAGAATGATATTCAAATACTAAGTATATTTTCCACACTTTTAAATTCTATTTTTTGTCAGTCGTTAAGTGTGTGATCCTATGATTCATTTCTTTAGTTGGGAGAAATTCCAGGAATGGTGGATCCATGAAGCTGGGTCTTAATTTGATCATGGCTTTGACAGAGATGTGTTTTCAAAACAGGATACTTAATGATATACAACACAACTCAGTGAAAGGATCTGATTTTCATTACCATTTTCCAGATTAAAAAAGAGGGGAGTAAATCAAGCTATCTCCCCAGCTCCGGGCTGGGAAAGAGAGGAGCACCTTCGCCCCCAGAGTTCCTATCCCCTGGCTGTTCTGGAAAAGAGGACAACCAGACCTTTCCCTAGTACCTATGGAAGAGCATGCCCTTGTCTGTCCCAGAGACACTGCTACTGCATGATAGACCTACAGGCCTGACATGAAGGTTATGCCAAACAAGTTCCAAAAGAGGTCCTTGCCTGCCAGGCCACAACTCTTTCTTCTCTCTTGAAGCTACAGACCCTCAAAAAGCAGTTTGCTTTCCTAGGTCCTGACCATCCTGATTTAAGTAAAACTTTAAGTATTGGCAGTATTGTTCAGTAGTTAATAGCACAGGCTCTGGAGCAGGACTGCATAAGTTCATGTCCTCTGCTATCTACAGCTGTGGGATCTTGGTCAATCCTTTAACTTCTCTGAGCCTCAATTTATTCATCTGTAAAATGGGAGTGAACATAGTGAATATTTCAAAAAAGCCGTGATGTGGATTAAATAATTAAATGTAGGTAGAATTATTAGCCCAAAACATAATGAGTATTTAATAAATATTAATTATTTTTATAATTGTCATCAACTAGTGGGAATATTCATCTCCCTCCTTTTTCAGTTGAACAGGAGTGTTGGGACTTCATAAGGAAGAACTAAGTGACCATCACTCAAAAAGAAGTTACAGTGGTTGGTTTTCCATATCAACAGAATCTTCACTGCCTCTTACATTACGTGACTCCTGCCACAACAATGTGCACACAACACATACTCCTACATACACACACTCACCTGGTGGTACATTTAAACTATTAGGTTGGTGCAAAAATAATTGCGTTTTGCCATTTAAAAGTAATGGCAAAATCGCAATTACTTTTGCACCAACCTAATAATGTCAACTCAGCTTGCTATGAGGGCCTTGAATCGAGGGCAGGTATGTGTGTGTATACATATGAGTGTGTCTTTGTTTGCCAACGTTAAATAAATGGATCTTTGACTGGGCATGGTTGCTCATGCCTGTAATCCCTGCACTTGGCGAGGTTGAGGCAGGTGGATCATTTTAGGTCGGGAGTTCGAGACCAGTCTGGCCAGCATGGCGAAACCATGTCTCCACTAAAAATACAAAAATTAGCCACATGCCTGTAATCTCAGCTATTTGGGAGGCTGAGGTAGGAGGATTGCTTGACCCTGGAAAGCGGAGGCTGTAGTGAGCCGAGGTTGTGTCACTGTACTCCAGCCTGGGCGACAGAGAGAGACTTTGACTCAAAAAAAAAAAAAAAAAAAAAAAAAAAAAAAAAAAAAAAAAAAAAAAAAAAGAGCTTTGCTTTGAGGAGAGTCCTTTGAGCTTCTCCAAGTATGTTGGATTCCCTTCCACACCTTTGCTGCCAAATGGAGGCATTTCCATTTGAAGAAGAAGCATTTTACTTCTGCTTCAAACATTCCCAGAATGAACTCACTATGCCCTGAGGCAGCAAAATCTATCTTTAGTCAACTCTTATCGCTTTTAGATTTTGATCTAAAATCTGTTTTCTTCTAGCTACATTTAGATCTTAGGTTGGCCTCCTCAGGAGCCCTAACAGCACAGAGTAAAATAATGCCATTTACATCATGAACATTAGCAAGGTAAGTCTTATTCCTTCCAAAGGAAGGGATGGAATATTTCTGATACTGGTGCCTTGGATGGGCAACTGTTTATCTTGAATCCGAATCCCTGCTGGTCAGGGCAGCTCCCTTGGCTTTGTATCCCCTCTAGGAGCAATTTTCCACTTTATTGTTTTCCTGACTGCTCTAGGCCCAGCTTGGGTACACAACATCCTCTGCCTCACTTGACCTGACATGGGGTTTTAATTGTGGTCCCCTTAGAAATACAGGTTGTTGTGACTCACCTTGGGGTATAAATACTGATGGTCAAGAGCCTGGAAGCCTAGATTTTTCAAGAAGCAGCAGCATTACCTCTCATTCCCCTACCACACACACAGTTTGGCAGTGCCATATTCCCCAGACTGACCCACAAGCCGCTTGGGCTGCTCCCTCTTTAAGTGCTGTTGATTTGGTTTGAGCCCATTAGTGACCATTTGCCCATCACTGCTGGCAAATCCTAAAGCTGGTGGATTGCTGAGGAGGAGGGGAACACAAGTGTGTGCACATGTGTGTGTTTCAGTGGTGGACGGTATCACTTGCACCCACGAATGGCAGCTCCACTTCTGTATTTTATGTTCCCAATTTCCTTCTGAACTGTAATTTCTTTTGATCTCGTATCAGTTATATATATATTTATTCCACATCCTGCAAATTTATGAGGTCATTTTAGTTGCTTAAAATACAACATTATCACAAGGTTTCTTATCTATTACTTAATTAACACAATTATATAGCAGAACATTGGCCATTGCACAGTATCAGCTCCTGCTGCCCTAGAAAGACTTCATAACCAAGTATTAAAGGCATTTTTCCATCTTTTCTACCTGCTGTGGAAAGGGAGCAAGTTTTCATGCAGCTCTCCAACTTTTAAACAGTAACTTTTTGGTTAAATAAAATAGTGTTTCTAAATAAACACTCAGCAATTTTGTTTTCTAAATTGAAGAAAGGGATGGAAAGGGGGACTAGAATGTATTGCATCTCAGTGATGTGCTAGACGTTTTACTTACATAAGTAGTAAAATGTCCAAGAAGAGTTTTGTCTAGTAAAAATAAAGGAATATTTTTATTTCCCAATGTGAAGAAAATGAAATACATTATTAAACCTCAGTTGTACTTAAAATCAATTTATACCATAATTTCTCAGGGTTGGTTTTGGTGAACACTAGTACTTTTAAAAACTTTTTATTTTGGCTGGGTTTAGTGGCTTACGCCTGTAATCCCAGCACTTTGGGAGGCCGAGATGAGAGGATCACGAGGTCAGGAGATTGAGACCATCCTGGTTAACACGGTGAAACCCCATCTCTACTAAAAATACAAAAACAAAATAGCCAGGCGTGGTGGTGGGCGCCTGTAGTCCCAGTTACTCAGGAGGCTGAGGCGGGAGAATGGAAAACAAAACAAAACAAAACAACAAAAAAAACTTTTTATTTTGAGTTCATTTCCGATTTATAGAAGAATTGCAGAGTGCAGAGAATTTCTGCATATTGTTCAATTTACCCTCTCCTGATGTTAACATCTTACATAACCAGGGTAAATTTGTCAAAACTAAGAAATTAGCATTAGCAAAATGTAATTAACTCCAGACTTTACTTGGATTTCACCAGTTTTTTCACTAACGTCCTTTTTTTCTTTTCCAGGCCCCAATCCAGGATCCTACATGGCATTGAGTCACCAAAGCTTAATCTTCCAATCTGTAACAATTTCTAGGTCTTTCATTGTCTTTCATTACCTTGACACAGATGGACACTAATTTTTTTTTTTTTTAGACGGAGTTTCACTCTTGTCACCCAGGCTGGAGTACAATGGCATGATCTCAGCTCACTGCAACCTCCATCTGCCCGGTTTAAATGATTCTCCTGCCTCAACCTCCCAAGTAGCTGGAATTACAGGCATCCACCACCATGCCTGGCTAATTTTTGTATTTGTACTAAAAACAGGGTTTCACCATGTTGGCCAGGCTGGTCTTGAGCTCCTGATCTCAGGCAATCCACCTGCCTCAGCCTCCCAAAGTGCTGGGATTACAGACGTGAGCCACCACGCCAGGCCTAATTTTTAAAAGTCTACTGTAAAGGAAAAAAGGAATTCTGTGGTCAATTATTTCTTTTTTCATTTCCTAAACACATGAAGGAAGTATAAATCAAAACCATATTGAGATATCACCTCTTTCTTGTTAGAATGGCTATTATCAAAAAGATAAAAGATAGACAAAATGTGTTGACAAAGATGTGGAGAAAAGGTAGCCCCTGCATACTGTTCATGGGAATGTAAATTAGTACAGCTATTAATGGAAAACAGTATGGAGGTTCTTCAGAAAAATTAAAATTGAACTATCATATGATCCAGCAATCCCTCTTCTGGGTATACATCCAAAGGAAATAAAATCAGCACCTCATAGAGATACCTGCACTCCCATGTTCATTGCAGTGTTATTCACAATAGCCAAGACATGAAAACAGTCTGTCCGTTGATGGACAAATGGATAAAGAAAATGTGATAAACATACACAATGGAATATTATTCAGTCTTACAAAAGAAGGAAATCCTGACATTTGTGGCAACATGGCTGAACCTGGGGACATTAAGTGAAATAAGCCTGACACAGAAAGACAAATGCCACATGATCTCACTCATATGTGGAATATAAAAAAGTTGATTTCATAGCAGTAGAGAGTAGAATTGGTGGTTACTAGAGGTTGGCATGGCTATGGAGGAGGGAAGGTTGGGGAGATGTTGCTCAATGGGTACGTAATCATAGATAGGAGGAGTAAGTTCGAGAGATCTATAGGACAGTATGGTGACTGTAGTTAATGGTGATATGTTGTATTCTTTAAAAAGGCTAAGAGAATGGATGTTAAATGTTGCCATAGCAAAAATTATAACTATGTGAGGCAATGAATTTGTTAATTGACCAGGTTGAACCATTCCACAACGTACATATATATGCTTCAGAATATCATGCTGTACACAATACATACAATTTTATGTCAATTTTAAAAATAAAGAAATTTGAAAAAATAAAGACTTCCTAGAGACTAGAAGAATATGTTAATATGTGTTATAAACATTCAAGAGGGACCTACAATATGTAGCACTTCCTAAACATTTGGCCACAGAGGCCAGGCTTCACAGAGCCTGTCTTAGGACTAGGGCTCTAAGGAATCCATAAGGATTTTTATTAGAGTAATCTCCTGCCTGCTCTTCCTATCTCTAGTCCTGTACACATTCCTTCCATTCCCCAGTCAACCACTGCAATGAGCTTTCCAAAGTGCGAAACTGCTCTAAAAACTTTATGTAGCTTACCCTCAGTTACAGGACTGGAACTCAAATGCTGCAGCCGTGTGTGTCTTCCTGCAGTCCCCTCTAAACGTTGCTCTCCAGACACACTAAGTGCTCAGGTATCTCCCAAATCTGTCTCTGGCCTTTCAACACTCGCACTTTGCCTTTCATTACCCCACCTTTGGTCTATCAAAACCCATGTCATCCTTCAGGCTCATTATAAATGTTACCTCCTCTCTGAATCTTCCCTCCCTCTACCACTCCTCCAAGCCCAAGCTCAGAATGAATCTCTCCGCTCCTGGTTTTTATAATTATATCTACTTGCATCACCTACAGCACTCATCTCATATTGCCGCTTATAAGAGTTAGCTGCATGTGCAGGCCCTGCCCCAGGGTGTGAGCTCCCTGAAAGTAAGAAATGGACCTTGTTTGCCATTAATAGCTCACTCCTGATTTTGTCCTTTGCACAAAATAGGGGCTCATTAAGTGCTTGATGAATGACTGAACAAAACTCTCTAACACTTTATACTTTATTTATTTATTTATTTATTTATTTATTTATTTATTTTGAGACAGTTTCTTGCTCTGATGTCCAGGCTGGAGTGAGTGGCTCAATCTCAGCTCACTGCAACCTCCACCTCCCAGGTTCAAGCAATTCTCGTGCCTTAGTCTCCCGAGTAGCTGAGACTACAGGCATGCACCACCAAGCCCAACTAATTTTTGAATTTTTTGTAGAGACGGGGTTTCGCCATGTTGTCCAGGCTGATCTTGAACTCCTGACCTCAAGTGATCTGCTTGCCTCAGCCTCCCAAAGTACTGGGATTACAGGTGTGAGCCACCGTGCCCGGCCAACACTTTACACTTTACAAGTCTCTCATTTAAGACTCACAATAACCCTGTAAAGACGGAGTTATAATTATTTCCAGTTTACAGTTGAGGAAACTGAGACACAGATTGGTTAAGTGACTTGCCTGGGTGTCATGTAACTAATCAGGTATTGAGCAATATTTCCTGATTCCAGTCAGTAACTGTATTCCCTTTAACCTCTCCTTATGACCTTCTTGAGTAAGTGAGCAAGTAGACATCAAACATTAGCATCTACCGTGTACTAAATGAGAACTAGGATATGGGTGACCCAGAAATGAATAAGAATGGAGGAGCATTTATGTTAGAACAGATAAGAGTGGCATCTTTTATAGACAAAAACAGCCTGACCAGTGAAAGGCAGTAAGAAGTTAAGAGGATAAGAAATAGCTTAGAGGCAGCAATGAGTTGGTGGCGACCAGAGGAAGAGAGCTACTGGTTGTCAAAGATCAGGCAAGCTCGGAAGAGCTGTGTCAAACCGGAAATCTGTTCAGAGACAGTGATGAAGCCAACACTCTTTGATTGCCTAAAATTGGCTGTGCAGAAATGGATGGCAATGGAGACGTTTGCTACCGGGGAGAGAATATACTTTAAATTTAATGAGGACAACTCCAGAAGCCCTGCTGATTCCTGATTGATAAGTACCAAGGCGCCTCGCTTAACTTGCAGGCACAGCTGTCTGCACTGAGCTTCGGTTGGGTATTGGGCAGCAGTTTGACCCACAAGGAAATAGTCTCTGCCTTTTTGCCTGTTTGCATTTTCACCTCCTGGATGGCAAGTGGGAAAAGGAGCAAGCCCACAGCCTTGCAACCTACCGAAAGGTTATTTTGTCCAAGGCAAATGTTGCCTATTGAATTCTCACCAGCCTGATTAGAAAGGATTATTCTGAAGGTCTGTGAAGCATCTAGTAACCAATCTTCCTGAGTTATTTTTGAATAGCTATTGAATGGATAATTTCCATACCCATTATCAAAATGATATGCTGGAGGTGAAATTTAGCTGTATTGTATTTGATCAGTAATTGCAGAAATGTTTCCCTCAGATTTAATGCCTTATTGGCAGCAGGTCTCCCTACAGGCGCAAAAGACTTTGGGATACTTTTTGGTTGACACACATGCTTTATTATTGCAATATTTTTGTTGCAGTGGGAGGGAAAAACAGGATTTATTTGGGCATCTAAAAATTAACTGAAAGTTTCTTTATCCACCTCACGAGAGCAGCATTTGGCAACACAGCATTTTCCACTAGTAACAGTAAGTGAATAATATATCTCCTCATCACCCAAGCCTCAGTGCTCTGGAACAAGAGCAGACCCCGAGGCTCCCACTGGCCAGCAAGTCCGGTGACAACAGCCATTCATTCAGGTCCCTGTTACCAGAAATAAGTGGACAAGGAAATGAAGGTTGAGAGATTCGACTATGGAATGGTAACTCAATTCCTGAGGTTCACTTCATGCCTCCGCATTGCAAGATTCTAGATCAGCCACTGCCAACAGATGTAAAATGCAAGCCACATAGGTAATTTTTATTTCTCCAGTAGTCTCGTTAAAAAAGGTAAAAAGAAACAGATGAGATCAATTTGAAAATACATTTTATTTAACAGAATATATCTAAAATACTATCACTTTAACATAAAAGCAATATAAAATTATTAATAAGAAAGCATCAGCTGTAGTAGATGTGGAGAGGGACAAGCAATGGGTGGGGCCCTAGGACTCCCAAGATTATATGCCCTTTGTCTTCAGCTACCAGAGAGGATAGGGAAGGACCATCAGGTGGGGACGGGGCTAGGCATGTCTGAGCTCAGACTCTCTTTGGGCGTGTCTTGCTTTGGCTGCTGAGGGGGATGGAGGTGAGAGTCCCAGGTCTCTGGAGTTGTGTACCTAGGACTACTATGGCTGCTTCTGCTGAGTCATGCAGGTTGTCAGGGAGGTCAGGGAAAGCAGGCAGTCACAGGCCTCACCTAGCTCCCACTCAAACCGAAGGACTGGTCCCACTCCCACCGCGTCCCCAACAGCCCTGAGTCTGTTTCCAGGCGGAGGCCGAGATGGGCTTGAAAACTTGCCGAGGCTTTCTGCCTCACAGCTGCAAAAGGAAAGGGCTTTAGTTCTTCCCCTGCCTGTGAAGTCTGCATGCTGGATTCACACCCTCCCCAGAGTTCTGGCCAGGAGGCTTCTCTCCCCACCCACTTGAATTGTTACAAAGTTCAGCTAGAGAATTCCTTCTCCCTGTGGAGTTTTACACCCTGCTCCTCTGGCCACTCTCCCGATGGATCCCTGTGGTGCCAGGTAGGAATGGTCTGCTTGGGGAACCAGCAAGCTCCCAGGGCATTTCTGCTGCTCCGTTTACCCCTGTATTTTGCTGGGCTTGGCTCTCTAACTTGACTCAGCTCCAGGTAAAGTGGGAAACTTCTCCTGCAAACAGATCTTCAGCTTCTTCAGCGGGGGTGCACGTTCGGGAGAGGAGGGTCTCCCTTTCCCACTTTCGCTGTTGGGTCACTAACAGTATTTGGGGTATCTCCCAGGTCCTGCAGGAGCAGTCCGCTTCCTTCAGAGGGTCTCTGGGTCCTCTCAGGATTGCTTATTTGTTCTTGCAGTTGATCTGAAGCTAAAATTCACAATGCGCACAACCTATCAAAACCTCTGGGATACAGCTAAGGTGGTGCTAAGAGGAAAGTTCATAGCCCTAAATGCCTACAGCTAAAAGTCTGAAAGAGTACAAGCAGACAATCTAAGGTCACACCTAAAGGAATTAGAGAAACAAGAACAAACCAAACCCAAACCCAGCAGAAGAAAGGAAATAACAAAGTTCAGAGCAGAACTAAATGAAATTGAAACAAACAAACAAAAAATACAAAAGACAAATGAAACAAAAAGCTGGTTCTTTGAAAAGATAAATAAAATTGATAGACCATTAGCAAGATTAACCAAGAAAAGAAGAGAGAAAATCCAAATAACCTCACTAAGAAACGAAACAGAAGATATTACACCCGATACCACTGAAATACAAAAGATTATCCAAGGCTACTATAAATATCGTCACGCACATAAACTAGAATACCTAGAAAAGATTGATACATTCCTGGAAAAATACAACTCTCCTAGCTTAAATCAGGAAGAATTAGATACCCTGAACAGACCAAAACCAAGCAGCAAGATTGAAACAGTAATTTAAAAATTACCAACAAAAAAAGTGCAGCACCAGACGGATGCACAACAGAATTCTACCAGACATTCAAAGAATTGGTACCAATCCTTTTGACACTATTCCACAAGATAGAGAAAGAAGGAACCCTCCCTAATTCATTCTATGAAGCCAGCATCACCCTAATACCAAAACCAGGAAAGAACACAACCAAAAAAGAAAACTACAGACTGATATCCTTGATGAACATAGATGATAAAATCCTTAACAAATACTAGCTAAACGAATCCAACAACATATCAAAAAGATAATACCATAATCAAGTGGGTTTCACAAAAGGGATGCAGGGATGGTTTAACATACACAAGTCAATAAATGTGATACACCACATAAACAGAATTAAAAACAAAAATCATATGAACATCTCAATAGATGCAGAAAAAACATTCAACAAAATCCAGCATCCCATTATGAGTAAAACTCTCAGCAAAATGGGCATACAAGGGACATACCTTAATGTAATAAAAGCCATCTATGACAAACCTACAGCCAACATAATACTGAAAGGGAAAAGCTGAAAGCATTCCCTCTGAGAAATTGAATGAGACAAAGATGTCCACTCTCACCACTCCTCTTCAACATAGTCCTGGAAGTCCTAGTCAGAGCAGTCAGACAAGAGAAAGAAATAAAGGGCATCCAAATCGGTAAAGAGGAAGTCAAACTGTCACTGTGTGCTGATGATATGATCGTTTACCTTGAAAACCCAGAGGACTCTTCCAGAAAGCTCCTAGAACTGATAAAAGAATTCAGCAAAGTTTCCAGATACAAGATTAATGTACACAAATCAGTAGCTCTTCTATACACCAAGAGTAACCAAGAGGAAAATCAAATCAAGAACTCAACCCCTTTTAAAATAGCTGCAAAATAAAATAAAATAAATACTTAGGAATATACCTAACCAAGGAGTCAAAAGACCTGTACAAGGAAAATTACACAACATTGCTGAGAGAAATCATAGATGACAAAAACAAATGGAAATACATTCCATGTTCATGGACGGGTAGAACCAATATTGTGAAAATGATCATATTGCCAAAAGCAATCTATAAATTCAATGCAATCCCCATCAAAATACCACCATCATTCTTCACAGAGTTAGAAAACACAATTCTTTTCTTTTTTTTTTTTTTATTATAAGTTCTAGGATACATGTGCATAACGTGCTGGTTTGTTACATATGTATACTTGTGCCATGTTGGTGTGCTGCACCCATCAACTCGTCAGCACCCATCAACTCGTCATTTACATCAGGTATAACTCCCAATGCAATCCCTCCCCGCTCCACCCTCCCCATGATAGGCCCCAGTGTGTGATGTTCCCCTTCCCGAGTCCAAGTGATCTCATTGTTCAGTTCCCACCTAAGAGTGAGAACATGTAGTGTTTGGTTTTCTGTTCTTGTGATAGTTTGCTGAGAATGATGGTTTCCAGCTGCATCCATGTCCCTACAAAGGACACAAACTCATCCTTTTTTATGGCTGCATAGTATTCCATGGTGTATATGTGCCACATTTTCTTAATCCAGTCTGTCACTGATGGACATTTGGGTTGATTCCAAGTCTTTGCTATTGTGAATAGTGCCACAATGAACATACGTGTGCATGTGTCTTTATAGCAGCATGATTTACAATCCTTTGGGTATATACCTAGTAATGGGATGGCTGGGTCATATGGTACTTCTAGTTCTAGATCCTTGAGGAATCACCACACTGTTTTCCATAATGGTTGAACTAGTTTACACTCCCACCAACAGTGTAAAAGTGTTCCTATTTCTCCACATCCTCTCCAGCACCTGTTGTTTCTTGACTTTTTAATGATTGCCACTCTAACTGGTATGAGATGGTATCTCATTGTGGTTTTAATTTGCATTTCTCTGATGGCCAGTGATGATGAGCATTTTTTCATGTGTCTGTTGGCTGTATGAATGTCTTCTTTTGAGAAATGTCTCTTCATATCCTTTGCCCACTTTTTGATGGGGTTGTTTGTTTTTTTCTTGTAAATTTGTTTGAATACTTTGTAGGTTCTGGATATTAGCCCTTTGTCAGATGAGTAGATTGCAAAAATTTTCTCCCATTCTGTAGGTTGCCTGTTCACTCTAATGGTAGTTTCTTTTGCTGTGCAGAAGCTCTTTAGTTTAATTAGATCCCATTTGTCAATTTTGGCTTTTGTTGCCATTGCTTTTGGTGTTTTACACATGAAGTCCTTGCCCATGCCTATGTCCTGAATGGTATTACCTAGATTTTCTTCTAGGGTTTTTATGGTATTAGGTCTAACATTTAAGTCTCTAATCCATCTTGAATTAATTTTCATATAAGGAGTAAGGAAAGGATCCAGTTTCAGTTTTATACTTATGGCTAGCCAATTTTCCCAGCACCATTTATTAAATAGGGAATCCTTTCCCCATTTCTTGTTTCTCTCAGGTTTGTCAAAGATCAGATGGCTATAGATGTGTGGTATTATTTCTGAGGACTCTGTTCTGTTCCATTGGTCTATATCTCTGTTTTGGTACCAGTACCATGCTGTTTTGGTTACTGTAGTCTTGTTGTATAGTTTGAAGTCAGGTAGCATGATGCCTCCAGCTTTGTTCTTTTGACTTAGGAATGTCTTGGCAATGCGGGCTCTTTTTTCGTTCCATATGAACTTTAAAGCAGTTTTTTCCAATTCTGTGAAGAAACTCATTGGTTGCTTGATGGGGATGGCGATGGCATTGAATCTACAAATTACCTTGGGTAGTATGGCCATTTTCATGATATTGATTCTTCCTATCCATGAGCATGGTATGTTCTTCCATTTGTGTCCTCTTTTATTTCACTGAGCAGTGGTTTGTAGTTCTCCTTGAAGAGGTCCTTTACATCCCTTGTAAGTTGGATTCCTAGGTATTTTATTCTCTTTGAAGCAATTGTGAATGGAAGTTCATTCATGATTTGGCTCTCTGTTTGTCTGTTACTGGTGTATAAGAATGCTTGTGATTTTTGCACATTAATTTTGTATCCTGAGACTTTGCTGAAGTTTCTTATCAGCTTAAGGAGATTTTGGGCTGAGACAATGGGGTTTTCTAAATATACAATCATGTCATCTGCAAACAGAGACAATTTGACTTCTTCTTTTCCTAACTGAATACCCTTTATTTCTTTCTCTTACCTGATTGCCCTAGCCAGAACTTCCAACACTATGTTGAATAGGAGTGGTGAGAGAGGGCATCCCTGTCTTGTGCCAGTTTTCAAAGGGAATTTTTCCAGTTTTTGCCCATTCAGTATGATATTGGCTGTGGGTTTGTCATAAATAGCTCTTATTATTTTGAGATACGTTCCATCAATACTGAATTTATTGAGCGTTTTTAGCCTGAAGGGCTGTTGAATGTTGTCAAAGGCCTTTTCTGCATCTGTTGAGATAATCATGTGGTTTTTGTCTTTGGTTCTGTTTATATGCTGGATTACGTTTATTGATTTGCGTATGTTGAACCAGCCTTGCATCCCAGGGATGAAGCCCATTTGATCATGGTGGATAAGCTTTTTGATGCGCTGCTGGATCCAGTTTGCCAGTATTTTATTGAGGATTTTGCATAGATGCTCATCAGGGATATTGGTCTAAAATTCTCTTTTTTTGTTGTGTCTCTGCCAGGCTTTAGTATCAGGATGATGTTGGTCTCATAAAATGAGTTAGGGAGGATTCCCTCTTTTTCTATTGATTGGAATAGTTTCAGAAGGAATGGTACCAGCTCCTCCTTGTACCTCCAGTGGAATTCAGCTGTGAATCCATCTGGTCCTGGACTTTTTTTGGTTGGTAGGCTATTAATTATTGCCTCAATTTCAGAGCCTGCTATTGGTCTATTCGGGGATTCAGCTTCTTCCTGGTTTAGTCTTGGGACAGTGTGAGTGTCCAGGAAATTATCCGTTTCTTCTAGATTTTCTAGTTTATTTGCGTAGAGGTGTTTATAGTATTCTCTGATGGTAGTTTGTATTTCTGTGGGGTCGGTGGTGATATCCCCTTTATCATTTTTTATTGTGTCTATTTGATTCTTCTCTCTTTTCTTCTGTATTAGTCTTGCTAGTGGTCTATCAATTTTGTTGATCTTTTCAAAAACCAACTCCTGGATTCATTGATTTTTTGGAGGGTTTTTTGTGTCTCTATCTCCTTCAGTTCTGCTCTGATCTTAGTTATTTCTTGCCGTCTGCTAGCTTTTGAATGTGTTTGCTCTTGCTTCTCTAGTTCTTTTAATTGTGATGTTAGAGTGTCAATTTTAGATCTTTCCTGCTTTCTCTTGTGGGCATTTAGTGCTATAAATTTCCCTCTACACACTGCTTTAAATGTGTCCCAGAGATTGTGGTATGTTGTATCTTTGTTCTCATTGGTTTCAAAGAACATCTTTATTTCTGCCTTCATTTCGTTATGTACCCAGTACTCATTCAGGAGCAGGTTATTCAGTTTCCATGTAGTTGAGCGGTTTTGATTGAGTTTCTTAGTCCTGAGTTCTAGTTTGATTGCACTGTGGTCTGAGAGACAGTTTGTTATAATTTCCGTTCTTGTACATTTGCTGAGGAGTGCTTTACTTCCAATTATGTGGCCAATTTTGGAATAAGTGCGATGTGGTGCTGAGAAGAATGTATATTCTGTTGATTTGGGGTGGAGAGTTCTGTAGATATCTATTAGGTCTGCTTGCTGCAGAGATGAGTTCAATTCCTGGATATCCTTGTTAACTTTCTGTCTCGTTGATCTGTCTAATGTTGACAGTGGGGTGTTTTAGTCTCCCATTATTATTGTATGGGAGTCTAAGTCTCTTCGTAAGTCTCTAAGGACTTGCTTTATGAATCTGGGTGCTCCTGTATTGGGTGCATATATATTTAGGATAGTTAGCTCTTCCTGTTGAATTGATCCCTTTACCATTATGTAATGGCCTTCTTTGTCTCTTTTGATCTTTGATGGTTTAAAGTCTGTTTTATCAGAGACTGGGATTGCAACCCCTGCTTTTTTTTGTTCTCCATTTGCTTGGTAGATCTTCCTCCATCCCTTTATTTTGAGCCTATGTATGTCTCTGCATGTGAGATGGGTCTCCTGAATACAGCAAACTGATGGGTCTTGACTCTTTATCCAGTTTGCCAGTCTGTGTCTTTTAATTGGACCATTTAGTCCATTTACATTTAAGGTTAATATTGTTATGTGTGAACTTGATCCTGCCATTATGATATTAACTGGTTATTTTGCTCGTTAGTTGATGCAGTTAGAAAACATAATTCTAACATTCATATGGAACCAAAAAAGAGCCCGCATAGCCAAAGCAAGACTAAGCAAAAAGAACAAATCTGGAGGCATCACACTACCTGATTTCACACTATATTATAAGACCATAGTCACCAAAACAGTGTAATAGTGGTATAAAAATAGGCACATAGGCCAGTGGAACACAGTAGAAAACCCAGAAATAAATCCAAATCCTTACAGGTAACTGATTTTCGACAAAGCAAACAAAAACATAAAGTGAGGAAAGGACACCTTATTCAACAAATGGTGCTGGGATAATTGGCTAGCCACATGGCAGAGAATGAAACTGGATCTTCATCTCTCACCTTATACAAAAATCAACTCAAGATGGATTAAGGACTTAAACCTAAGACCTGAAACTATAAAATTCTAGTAGATAATATTGGAAAAACCCTTGTAGACATTGGCTTAGGCAAGGATTTCATGACCAAGAACCCAAAAGCAAATGCAATAAAAACAAAGATAAATAGCTGGGACCCAATTAAACTAAAGGGAACACTTCTACATTACTGGTGGGAGTGTAAACTAGTAGAGCCACTATGGAAAACAGTGTGGAGATTCCTTATATATATAACCAGTATATATATATATATATATATATATATATATACACACACACACACACACACACTCACACAATGGAATACTACACAGCCATAAAAAAACAATGAATTAGCATTTGCAGTGACCTGGATGAGACTGGAGACTATTATTCTAAATGAAGTAACTCAGGAATGGAAAATCAACCATGGTGTGTTCTCACTGATATGGGGAGCTAAGCTATGAGGACGCAAAGGCATAAGAATTATACGATGGACTTTGGGGACTTGGGGGGAAGAGTAGGAGGGGGGCAAGGGATAAAAGGCTACAAATATGAGACTGGGAGCAGTGGCTCACACCTGTAATTTCAGCACTTTGGAAGGCCGAGGTGGGCAGAGAATCACCTGAGGTCAGGAGTTCAAGACCAGCCTGGCCAACATAGTGAAACCCTGTTTCTACTAAAAATACAAAAATTTGCTGGGCATGGTGGCACACACCTGTAATTCCAACTATTGGGAGGCTGAAGCAGGAGAATCACTTGAACCCGGGAGGCGGAGTTTGCAGTGAGTCGAGATCACGCCACTGAACTCCAGCCTGGGTGACAGAGCAAGACTCTGTCACACACACACACACTCAAAAAGGCTACAAATGTGATGCACTGTATACTGCTTTAGTGGTGATTTGCTCTCACAAATCACCACTAAAAAACTTACTCATGTAACCAAATACCATCTGTATCCCATTAACTTACGGAAAAACAAAACAAAATAAAATAATTAATTAGATAACTTTCATCTTTTTTTTATACTAACTCTTTGAAATCAAGTGTGTATTTTACCCTTATAGCATATCTCAATACGAATTAGTCACATTTCAATTTGATGTGTCTACTTGGCATTAAAAACTCTTGGCTAATTTTTTCCACTGAATTGACTGAAAGAACTGGTATTTTGGCCAGTATGAGACTAGTGGCCACTGTATTGCACATTGTGGGTCTAGCTCCAGTTACATACCAGGGATTGCAGTTTCCAATTACTCACTGATTTGAACTGGTCCATATGGTTTGCTCTATCCCTAGGGAAAAGCTCAGATTGTCCTCACCTTTTATATGGGGCTCTGTCGTCATTCCATCCTATGCAGACCCTGTCAAGGCTGTCAAATCCAAGCGTCAAAATCATCTGCTGACAGTCAGGGCAAGTAACATTGCAAAATAATTATTTACGCAAGAAAGGAAAAGGCAGATCCCCACATCACTTTCAGCAGGAAAAGAAGATAGAAATCCAGGCAGCTATACAGCCTCCCAAGTCTAAACCAGGAAGAAGTCGAATCCCTGAATAAACCGATAACAAATTCTGAAATTGAGGCAGTCATTAATAGCCTACCAACCAAAAAAAGTCCAGGACCAGATGGATTCACAGCCGAATTCTACCAGAGTCACAAAGAAGAGGTGGTACCATTCCTTCTGAAACTATTCCAAACAATAGAAAAAGAGAGACTCCTCCCTAACTCATTTTATGAGGCCAGCATCATCCTGATACCAAAATCTGGCAGAGACACAACAAAAAAAGAAAATTTTAGGCAAATATCGCTGATGAAGATCCATGAGAAAATCCTCAAAAAAATACTGGCAAATCGAATCCAGCAGCACATTAAAAAGCTTATCCACCATGATCAAGTTGGCTTCATCCCTGGGATGCAAGGCTGGTTCAACATACACAAATCAATAAACGTAATCCATCACATAAACAGAACCAATGACAAAAACCACAGGATTATCTCAATAGATGCAGAAAAGGTCTTCCACAAAATTCAACACCCCTTCATGCTACAAACTCTCAGTAAATTAGGTATTGATGGAACGTATCTCAAAATAATGAGAGCTACTTATGACAAACCCACAGCCAATATCATACTGAATGGGCAAAAACTGGAAGCATTCCCTTTGAAATTGGGCCCAAGACAAGGATGCCCTCTCTCACCACTCCTATTCAACATAGTATTGAAAGTTCTGACCAGGGCAATCAGGCAAGAGAAAGAAATAAAAGTATTCAAAAAGGAAGTTAAATTGTCTCTGTTTGCAGATGACATGATTGTCTATTTAGAAAACCCCATCATCTCAGCCCCAAATCTCCTTAAGCTGATAAACAACGTCAGCAAAGTCTCAGGATACAAAATCAATGTGCAAAAATAACAAGCATTCCTATACACCAATAACAGACAAACAGAGCCAAATCATGAGTGAACTCTCATTCACAATTGCTACAAAGAGAAAAAAATACCTAGGAATATAACTTGCAAGGGATGTGAAGGACCTCTTCAAAGAGAACTACAAACCACTGCTCAAGGAAATAAGAGAGGACATAAACAAATGGAAAAACATTCCATGCTCATGAATAGGAAAAATCACTATCATGAAAATGACCATATTTTCCAAAGTAATTTATAGATTCAATACTATCCCCATCAAGCTACCACTGACTTTCTTCACAGAACTGGAAAAAACTACTTTAAACTTCATACGGAACCAAAAAAGAGCCCACAAGCCAAGACAATCCTTGGCAAGAAGAACAAAGTAGGAGGCATCATGCTACCTGACTTCAAACTATACTACAAGGCTACAGTAACCAAAACAGTATGGTACTGGTACCAAAACAGATATATAGACCAATGGAGCAGAGCAGAGGCCTCAGAAATAACACCACACATCTACAACCATCTGTTCTTTGACAAACCTGACACAAACAAGCAATGGGAAAAGGATTCCCTGTTTAATAAATGGTGTTGGGAAGATTGGCTAGCCATATACACAAAACTGAAACTGGACCCCTTCCTTACATCTTATGCAAAAATCAACTCAAGATGGACCAAAGACTTAAATGTAAGACCAAGGACCATAAAAATCCTAGAAGAAATCCTGGGCAATACCATTCACCATTCGGGACATAAGCATGGGCAAAGATTTCATGTCTAAAACACCAAAAGCAATGGCAACAAAAGCCAAAATTGACAAATGGGATCTAAACTAAAGAGCTTCTGCACAGCAAAAGAAACTATCATCAGAGTGAACAGGTAACCCATAGAATGGGAGAAATTTTTTGCAATCTATCCATCTGACAAAGGGCTAATATCCAGAATCTACAAAGAACTTAAACAAATTTGCAAGAAAAAAACAACCCCATCAAAAAGTGGGCACAGGATATGAACAGACACTTCTCAAAAGAAGACATTTATGCAGCCCACTGACATATGAAAAAACGCTCATCATCACTGGCTGTCAGAGAAATGCAAATCAAAACCACAATGAGATAACTACTCATGCCAGTTAGAATGGCAATCATTAAAAAGTCAGGAAACAACAGATGTTGGAGAGGATGTGGAGAAATAGGAATGCTTTTACACTGTTGGTGGGAGTGTAAATTAGTTCAACCATTGTGGAAGACAGTGTGGCAATTCCTCAAAGATCTAGAACCAGAAATACCATTTGATCCAGCAATCCCATTACTGGGCATATACCAAAAGGATTATAAATCTTTCTACTATAAAGACACATGCACATGTACTTTTATTGTGGCACTATTCACAATGGCAAAGACTTGGAACCAACTCAAATGTCCATCAATAATAGACTGGATAAAGAAAATGTGGCACATATATACCATGGAATACTATGCAGCCATAAACAAGGATGAGTTCATGTCCTTTGCAGGGCCATGGATGAAGTTGGAAACCATCATTCTCAGCAAAATATCACAAGAACAGAAAACCAAACACCGCATGTTCTCACTAATAAGTGGGAGTTGAACAAGAGAACACATGGCCACAGGGAGGGGAACATCACACACCAGGACCTGTTGGCAAGTGGGGGACTAGGGGAGGGATAACATTAGGAGAAATATCTAATGTAGGTGATGAGTTGATGGGTGCAGCAAACCTCTATGGCACGTGTATACCTATGTAACAAAACTGCACATTCTGCACATGTACCCCAGAATTTAAAGTATAATAATAAAAATAAGTAAAATAATAAATAAATAAAAGAAAAAAGAAATCCAGGCAGCTTCCAAGTTGATACAAGTATGCTAAAATCCACCAAGACATCTTACCCTTGATTACCTTTCAGTATTGGACACTGCACCCTGGCTAGGTTTGGATTTCCTATGATGTCTTTGGAACCAAATCCCAGCATAACAACAACAACAACAAAATGCCCAGCCAGGCATGGTGGCTCATGCCTGAAATCTCAGAACTTTGGGAGGCCGAGGCAGGTGGATCACCTGAGGTCAGGAGTTCGAGACCAGCCTGACCAACATGGAGAAACCCTGTCTCTACTAAAAATACAAAATTAGCTGGGCATGGTGGCGCATACCTGTAATCCCAGCTACTTGGGAAGCTGAGGCAGGAGAATCACTTGAACCTGGGAGGCGGAGGTTGCGGCGAGCCAAGATCATGCCATTGCACTCCAGCCTGGGCAGCAAGAGTAAAACTCCGTCTCAAAACAAACAAAACAAAACAAAACAAAACAAAAAGCCCAATTAGGTTGGTTATATACTGCCATAATAAAATCCTGAATTGAATAGTAATGAAAATTGGCAGGCAAAATTGATTCATCTCAATTAAAGATCTTTTTAGTTACAGAATAATATTGTCATTTTAATTCTCATTGTTGCAATGGGTTTGGACCCATAGCTGTATATGCTAGGCACACTGAAGGAATGTTATTACATGGGAACATTCACGGCCACACTGTGGGCTACCATACTTTGGGGAGATATAATTTCAGTACAATGAGTTCTCTTTTTTCTTGTGCTGTGATCTAATCCTATCAGTCTCTAATTGTTTCACATGTATGAGATCTGTCTCTTTGGTAATACGGTTTAATTACCAGATGATAAAAATAATAATTTACATTCTACTGTTTCCCTCTCCTCCCCAACCAAGTCTAGCATAGTGCTGAGGATTTGATGCCATTAATGCTTGTGCACTTGACCTGATTCCAAGTTACTTCAGAGAAAGCTGTGGTAATTCTTCTGGGATGCTGAAAAATACTATTGCCTCTTACTTCTCTTCCTTGAATGACTTCATTTGGGTCTTTGAAATGCTGAGCAGCTAATGATGAGTTTCCATGCTGGAGCACAAATGTGAGCAGGTAAAAAACCCAGGCACCTAATTGATTTTGCATACTTGGCATTAAGAACTGTTGGCCAATTGTTTTCCACTGAATTGATTGAAAGATCAGTAGCATTTTCTACGATGCTGTAGTCTCCTTTCAATTCTTTAAGCATGTTATTAAATGCCTAGTATGTGTTAAGCACTGCACTAGGTGCTAGGAATTCAGCAGAGAATAAGACAAGACAGATGATAAATCCCCTGCCTTCAAGTCACCCAAACAATAATGGAGGAGACAGAGAAGCACATAGAAAAGGCACTTACAAAATGGCAAGATAAGTGTTCCAGTGGGGGGATATAAACGTACTTTGGAGGAGCACCTAATTTTGACTTGGATGAGATGGGCAGGGTGAAGAAAGTTTCTGTGAGAGGGAGTCTTAAAGAATGAGTAGGAAGTGGGAGAAAGAGAAGAGGCTGATGAAGCAACCCAGGTGTGAAATGATGGTGGCCTAAAGTAAGGAGGTAGAAATGAAGACATTGACTAAAACATATTTTATTGAGGTAGGATCAATAGGACTTGTAACAGACTGGTAAAAGAAATAAGAGGAAAGAAGGGATCTCAGGTGACATCCAGGTTTCTGGCAAGAGTGATTGCATCATAATACAGTCATTACCCAATACAGAGAATCCATGAGAATAAACAGGTTGACGGGGAGCACTTCCGAGGGAATAAGCTCAGTCTGGGCCTGTATCATTTGAGGCACATCTGGGACAGCCAAATTTCTGGTAGGCAGCTGAACAAACAGACCTCAGGAGAAAGGTCTGGGCTGTTGATACAGCTGGCTTTTCACATCCGTATATTTGACTTTAGGAGCATGTTTTTGTATGCTGTTCACCAACAACCCTAAACCACTTAACTTTATTTTATTTTTTTTTCCAATACAGCAACTTACTATGTTGCCCAGGCTGAACTTGAGCTCTTGGCCTCAAGTAATCCTCCTGTCTTAGCCTGCTGAGTAGCTGGGACTACAGGCGCAAGCCACCATGCCTGGCTTCTTTTTTCATATGCCAAATTCAGTGACAAACTAACATTCACTCTATAGCATGATGGCACTGTTTGCCAGACAATGGTTTCAAAGACCTTGACCTATATGTTCACTAGTGTCTATTGAGCATCTATTGGAATATTTGGTTATATTTTTTATAGGAATTAATGAAAATCCAGAATTTAGAAAAACAAAAGCATTAATAATAATGACAAGAAACAGCATCTTAAACTTAAGATAGGCTCTGGTGCGGTAGCTCACGCCTGTAATCCCAGTACTTTGGGAGGCCGAGGCGGGCAGATCACGAGGTCAGGAGATCGAGACCATCCTGGCTAACATGGTGAAACCCCATCTCTACTGAAAATACAAAAAATTAGCCGGGCGTAGTGGCGGGCACCTGTAGTCCCAGCTACTCGGGAAGCTGAGGCAGGAGAATGGCGTGAACCTGGGAGGAGGAGCTTGCAGTGAGCCGAGATTGCGCCACTGCACTCCAGCCTGGGCTACAGAGCGAGACTTCATCTCAGAAAAAAAAAAAAAAAAAAAAAGAAGACTTAAGATAAACACAGAAGTCATTGGTTGTGCTGTAACATGGCAAATATTTAGCTTCAAGTAGATGCTCATTGGGCTTACAGTATTTATGTCTTCAATTGTGAAAAAAGAAATAAAGCTACAGAACATAAATTATGAAAATCTATTTTTGAAAATTGTGACTGGAAGGTAAAGTACAATTGGGGATTTTTACATTTTAGCTCTCTGAGAATCAGCTCCTTCCCATGTCCTCAATAACATGTGAGTCTATCATTTGACTCTTATATGCTGGACTTTCACATGTATTTTCAGGATTGCTTTCTATAGGAAAGGAGGAAGCTACTTGCAGTTGTCTGCATCAAGATGGTAGTTGTGATGCTTAATTTTAGGTGTCAACTTGACTGGGTTGAGATATCCAGATAAAGCATTATTTCTGGATATGTCTGTGAAGGTGGTTCCAGAAGAGATCGGCATTTGAATCAGTGGACTCAGTAAAGATCTACCCTCGCCAATATGAGCAGGCACCATCCAATTGGCTGGGGTCCTAGATAGAACAAAAAGGCAGAGGAAGGGCAAATTCACTGTCTCTTCTGGAGCTGGGATATTCATCTTCGCCTGTCTTTGGACATTGGAACTCTAGGTTCTCTGACCTTCAGACTCCAGGACTTACACTATAGAGATACCTCAATTTCTCAGGCTTTTACCTTCTCAGACTGAGAATTACACCATTTGCTTTCTTGGTCCTCAGGCTTTCAGACTCAGACTGAATCACACCATTGGCTTCCCTGATCCTTCAGTTTGCAGATGGCATACTATGGGACTTTTTGGCCTCTATAATCTCATGAGCTGATTCCCATAAGTCGTCCCTTTTTATACATCTATATCCATCTATCTATGTGTAGATGTCGGCAGATATCCTATTGGTCCTGTTTCTCTGGAGAATCCTGACTAATACAGTAGTTAAACCCTGGACTAACCACAGCAATTTTCTAAATGTCTCACTGTTTGGTTGTTAGTCTGTTCTCAAGCTGCTACTAAAGATATACCCAAGACTGGGCATTTATGAAGGAAAATAGATTTAATGGACTCACAGTTCCACATGGTTAAGGAGGCTTCACAACTATGACAGAAGGCAAAAGAGGAGCAAAGCATACCTTACATGGAAGCAGGCAAGAGAACGTGTATAGGGGAACTACCCTTTATACAACCATCAGATCTTGTGGGACTTATTCACTATCGTAATTCTTGTGATATTCAGCATGGGAAAAACCCAATCCTATGATTCAGTTACCTCTCACTGTTTCCCTCCCATGACACATGGAGATTATGGGAACTAAAATTAAAGATGAGATTTGGGTGGGGACACAACCAAACCATATCATGTTCTTATCAATATCTTATTCAGCCACGTTCTTTGGTTGACAAAATATATGCAAAACTTAGTCACTGGGAATGTTCTCACTTTTGAAAGTCACACGTTTCTAGTTTTCTCCAATTATTTTTCATTTTATACTGCTCAGGATTGATATGGACAGAGGATTAAGTAAAGTAGTAAAATAAATTAAAACAAAAGAGTAAATGAAAACTATGTTGCAAGCCTGCAAAGGTGGCTGCAAGGAAACAGCTTTTCCATAATGATAAAGTACTGGGTCTCCTAATATTTGAACATGCATTTTATATCCTGGTTGTGACTGATATCTTGAGTGGCAAAGGAAAAGTATAAGCCCATAAAATTTCCTTTTTAAGAATAGAAGTTATGCAATTTGGCTAAAAGAAGTGTTGCCAGTCACCTCCATCTATTTGGAAATTAGTCCCAGCAGGTGAACTATTATGTTCCTACCATGGACTGGGAAAGATTTTTTAATATGTGCTGGGAGTCACCAGCTTCAAAATCTTGGAATCTATCTATCTATCTATCTATCTATCTATCTATCTATCTATCTATCTATTTTTTTAGACAGGGTTTCACTCCTGTCTCCCAGGTTGGAGTGCAATGGCTCGGTTAACTGCAACCTCTGCCTTCTAGCTCAAGTGATTCTCCTGCCTCAGCCTCCCAAGCAGCTGCACCCAGCTAATTTTAAATCTTGGAACTTATGTAAAATAACATACCTATATACTTTACAAACCGAAGGAACGCATTTAAAACATCATTTACACTCTGCTTTTTCAAAAGAAATAAAACAAGAATGTATGTTTTTATTTTAGATAGTACCTTTTCTGCATATATAAACGGTCTGTTCTCTTCTCCATGCCAATATCTAAGGCAAGGATCAGGTGGTATGATTTTTTAAGTATTCATGTTCTATTGAGGATTTTCAAAAGTTGAATTTCATTTTCCCTTTTCCATTGTGGAATTCACTAAAATATTGCAAACAAAGACGTAGTCATAATCATAGTTGCAATGCTGAGGTCTATTAGTTAAGATGTACCTTAAGACAAACCAGGTCACAGCCTGTTGGGATGGCTTCCTGCTTTGTTGTGAAAGGAAGTACCTAGGATTGTGCATCTCACAGTGTAATGTGCATAGAACTCATCCTGGGATCTTGTTAAAAATATATATTCTGATTCTGCAGGTCTAGGATGGGGTCTGAGATTGAGATTTCTTACAAGCTCCCAAGCGATGCTGATGCTGCTTGTCCACAGTTATGTTTATCCATTCAGGAATCCAAGCTGCCTTCCTTTACAGGATGCAAGATTCATTTGAGAAACAAATGTGTTTGTCCCTCCATATAAATATTTATTTGGAGAGTATTGATTTTTGTGAAGGGAAGAAAGGAGAATGGAATTTCCTTGTCAAGTACGCAGTTATGTGCTAGGGACTGTTAAACATATTCATTTAATTCTGACAAATACTATGCAAGTTGGGTGGTATTTTCCCACTTTGCCAGTGAGGGGTAAAAAAGCTGAGAGTGATGTACTTGTCTAAGGTCAAAGCTTCTCTCCGTTGTATCATCCTGTCCCTAAGATTTTAATCTTATGACAGTGGCCAAAGATGCCATCTAATTCACCTCTTTATCGATGTAATTTCTGCAGTTCTCAAAAGAAACATAATTCAAGCTAAAATGTTTTACCACATTACATGAAGTGTAACAGAGCCACATGACAGCATAACTTGCTATTTCATAGCTCTGAATAGAATACTGATCACTTTGTGTCCCTGAAAATGCAGCAATTACACGCAGTAACAGCCTGATATCTCACCCTTAAGCGGGAAAGCAGGGGTTATTGTTGTTCTCTGACCCACCAGGTCTGAAGTCACTTTAGTCACTCACCTCTGGCCAGGCCTCCCGAATGCCAAAGAAAGCTAATCTACCAGTTTTTTGATCAAAATGATGCCAATAAATCAGTTGATATTCACCGTTAAACTGTCCTGCCGCTAAAGCTAAGTCAAAAGGACATGGAGATACTGTGTATGAAACACTTCAAACAGGCATTCAAAGAAATCACATTTTCAATTGGTTATGTATCCAAGATGACCCAAGTTCTATCAATAAACAAGTTTCTTTAAGAAAGAAAAAGGGAGCCGGAGACAGAAGGCAGTATATATACCCAACATTTCAAAGCAACTTTGTTTCTGCTGGATCATGAAAACAGATCTCATTCTGCCTGGGAATAAAGGAACTAATAAGAGGTAAACAGTACAATCCAGCTATTCCACCAAATTCAACTCACTGGGCAATTACAGAACACCTGGTGCATGTACCATTTGGGGTACTGGGGACACTGAAAATAGTAAGAACTAAGCCCTTCCCTCAAGGCCTTCACAGGCAGGTGCACAAATGACTCCAGCAACGTCCAGTAAGATAAGGGCTAGAAAGAAAATACCAAGCAAGTCATATCAAGATTCAGGAGAGGGGAGAGACCATATCCTGTCAGGGGTATCAGGAAAGGCTTAATGGAGAAAGTGGCATTTGAGATGAGCTTTGCAGAATGGGTCAAATTTCCACATGTAGCCCTGAAGTGGGAAGTATCCAGGGAGAAACAGCATAAGTGAGGAAAGGCATAAAAACAGGAAAGTGTAGAATATATTCAGTGGACTCTGGTTTGGCTGGAATGTAGGACATACTTACTGCACAAATAGTAAAAGGGCAAGATAACGCCTGGCAAGTGGTTGGAAGCTAAATTGTAGAAGACCCTAAATATCCCATTTCAACAGGGATGCTCTTATTAAAGAGAAATACAATGATTTATATGAATCCTAAATTACACACACAAAAATTACCCACTAAAATATCACCCAGCTTTGGTATAATGCTGTAAAAAAAAGCATGCCAATGTTGTATATACAATCTAAAAACTTCAGTATCACTCTATCAGTTATTAAGGCATACTACAAAGCCAGAGTGATAAAAACAGCCTAGTATTGACCCAGAAAACAGACCAATAAATTGAGCACTCAGAAACAGTCATACATGCACACACACGTGCACGCACACACACACAGTTTCAGCTATGTATTGCTATGTAACTAACTACCCTTCCTTCTCTTAGTCTATGCTTTACAGAGTAGCCAGAATGATCCATTTAAAACTATAAATCAGATTACGTCACTCATGTGCTCAAAATCCTACAATGGTTTCTCAAAACACTCAGAAGAAAATCTAAAGCCCCTGGGATGGCCTATAAAAAGCATTCCATATTCTGGCACTTGGTGCCTCTCCAAACTCGTCTTTTAATACTTTCTCCTTTGTTCACTCAGCTCTAGCCACTTCCGTGTCCATCCTTTAACTCACTTAGCTATCTCAGGCAAACTACTGTGTCGCAGGCCTGAAATACAGTTCCCTGTATAGCCAGCCCTATACAATAATGCCCACATTCCTAGACTGACATTCAAGGTCCTTTGTGCTCAGGTCCCAGCCTAAGTTTTCTACTCTTATCTCTGACTTTCCCTCACCGTGCAACCTATCAGTGCTCTGGTCCAGTTGTTTAAAATTTTTGTGCTTATCAGTTGAACACCTTTCTTTTTTCCCCAAAATGAAATCTTATATGGTACCCTAACGTAGAAAATAGATCAAGGCAGAGGTACTTTAGTTGAAATTGTGGTAGGTGTCCTGGGTTTCCTCCAATTTGACTTCCCTCCTTCTCTGCAGTATGCCCTGAAGTAACTCTAACAAATTCAATTTGAAAATTATATTTTAGCCAAGCTGAAATACTCTATGTCTTCCAGTGCCTCTGAACAACCTGTGTCACCCATCCTGAATGTCCTTCAAGACCATTTTTGCACATCCAAATTCTACCTAGACTCAAGGTTGACACCAGTCAAATATCACCTCCTCTATGATGTTTTCTTTGGTCTCATCAGACATGACACTTTTCCCCTCTGAACTTTGTTCATACATCTTCTATGACCGATAGATACTTCCTTGTTTTCTGTATTAGGGAGACTGGCTTATAAATTGTTAATCTTACTAGGTTGAAAGCTTCTTTTTAAAAAGTGGGCAGCTAGTGTTTGCTGAGTGAATGATTCATCTTTGTAGCCCCAATAGTCCTAGTGCAATGTCTTGTACCCAGTAGGTGCTCAATACACATTTGTTTGTTGGATGAATGAGTGAGTGAGTGAATGAATGAGTTTTTGACATTATATGAAACAAAACCAATTTTTTAGTTGAGCTTATTTAGGTTGTTACTTGTTTCTTCCTTTTTATGGTCATAAAATCAGACAATGCATCCAGTCCCCTGTGGCTCCTGAAGACTTCAGTAAGCTGCCAAATAACATTACTGAATTTATTATTGCATTAATGAAAAGCTTATAGCAAAATTATCCTAGTGAGGAAATGATCCTTTTGGGGACTTCAATTTCAACTGTTGAGGCAACATTAGTTTTAAATGAAATAAAACAGTTCATTGTGTAGACTTCTCACAGCTGATAAATATGCCAGAAGGAGTTTGTCCCAGGGCACCTTGCAATAAATGCAAATAGGAAGAAACTCACCATGGCAAACTGAAGAAAAGGGAGGCATGCTGTGTGACCTTAGAAAAGTCTCTCCCCCTCTTGGGGCTTCCATTTCTCAGTTTTACAGTGTGTAAATGGAGTTTCATTTCAACGATCTCCAAGTTTCCCTCCAGTCCAAACCATCTATGGTTCTTTCAGATTTTAAGCAGGATACCAGTTTCCACTGGACAGAGTCTCAGATAGCTACCCCCCTTAAGAACATGACATTTGGTCCCAATCTTTATTGAGGACCCATTTGTAGTAATGCTGCTAGGTCTGAGGGACATAGCTAGTTTTGAACCTGTCCCTTGCCAATGACCCACTAAATATATTTCCACAGCAGGATACTTTCCTTACTAGAGATCTGTCTACAAAAGAAGAGCCATGTTCACAAGCCATTCTACTGGATAAGTCACACCACTTGCCCCCAAATATCCAAGTGATTAAAAGATGTACGACCACTAGCCACAGCCTGTACCTGTTGCCACACTCATCACTGGGTTTTCTGAACCACATACCGCAGAAGCAAGAGACCTTGCTACATTCCATGATCCGTGGACACCATTATCTCCTGGGGCCTGTGCCATGGATCTGCGGGTAGTTGTTCGTCATTGCTCAGTGGGTAAAGCTGCCTCCCCACATTTGCATCTCCTTTCCCTACACAGGTATAAGGAGTCCATTCTCTGAGCACCATGCCTGAAAGCCCCACAGTGAGTATGGCTGAAGTAGTAGCTTTGTTCTCAGCAACTTATATATATTCCTATAGTTGGCACCAGAGAAATAGTAAACTTTCTGTTCAAGCAGTGTAGCAGGCATGGCTCTGCACCCAATAGACGTGGGTTTGAAATCTAGTTTCATCAGTAACTAACTGCGTGAACCTCATCAAGTTACTTTCCTTCTCTGACCTTCAGTTTCCTCACATGTCAAATGTGGATGATCTTTTTTAATTTAAAATTTTAAACCAGTTTTATTGAAGTATGATTGACAAGTAAAACTTTTTTGTTTTTTTTTTTAGACGGAGTTTCACTCTTGTCACCCAGGCTGGAGTGCAGTGATGTGATCTTGGCTCACTGCAACCTCCGCCTCCCAGGTTCAAGCGATTCTCCTGCCTCAGCCTCCTGAGTACCTGGGATTATCGGCATCTGCCACCATGCCTGGCTAATTTTTGCATTTTTAGTAGAGACAGGGTCACCATGTTGGCCAGGCTGGTCTCGAACTCCTGACCTCAAGTGATCTGCCTGCCTCGGCCTCCCAAAGTGCTAGGATTGCAGGCATGAGCCACCATGCCAAGCCAATTTTTTTTAAACTTTTATCTTAGGTAGGTTCAGGGGTACATGTGCAGGTTTGTTATAAAGGTAAACTGCATGTCATGGGGTTTTTTTGTGTAAAAATGTTTTATCACCAAGGTAATAAGCATAGTACTTCATAGGTAGTTTTTTGATCCTCTTCCTCCTCCCAACCTCTATCCTTAAGTAGGCCCTGGTGTCTGTTGTTCCCTTCTTTGTGTCCATATGTACTCAAAGTTTTGCTCCCACTTATAAGTGAGAACACGTGGTATTTGGTTTTCTGTTCCTGTGTTATTAATAGTTTGCTTAGGATAATGGTCTCCAGTTTCATCCATATTGATACAAAGGGCATGGTCTCATTTTTTTATGGGTGTGTAGTATTCTGTGGTGTATATGTACATTTTCTTTATACATGTGGATGATTAATGGCACCTTCCTCAAAGGATGGATGTAAGGAATAAATGAGCTGATGCTTGTAATAAAAAATTTAGAACAGTACCTCACATATAATAATACGTTAACAAATATTTACTATTACCACTACTATTAACAATATAAAGTTTTCTCAGTACAGTGAAGCCCCACTAATTCTGATTAAGGTGTCAGTGAGTAATGTTTGGGAGGTAGAGAGATTCCTACCATAATTCATTACAAGGATATTAAAATCAGATGTATATAGGACTTATCATGTGCCCATTATAAGTATGTTACATACATTAATTCCCACATCTACCCTATGAAGTAGGTATCATTATTACTCTCATTATTGTCACCATGTTACAGAAACAAAGAGGTTAAGAAACTTATCTACAGTCACACAGTTAAGTGGAAAAGTTGGGGCATGATTGCAAGTCATCTGGTTCCAGGGCCTGCATACTTAACCCCATTGCTACATTGCCTTTACATAACTAACTGTTGATGATGTGAATGGAAACGCAGCTTTGTTACCTCAGACTTCGGGTTGTAACTCTTCCAGTCACTTACGCTATCTTCTCCTGTAACAAATGGGCACTAATTAATTATAATTAGCACATTATTCCTGTGAAATCCTTGCAGGCAAACTGCTGCCACTAGAGGTAGAAAGTGACAAGAAATGTATTTGTTTCCCCTGATGAGAAGGGAAATGTTTCTTCTTCTATCCTGATTCACTGTGGCTGGGCTTATCCAATCCCCCTTTCCATCAACGGTAGACTCCAGCTCAGCACACACAAAAGCAATGCTTCTATGAGAGATGACTCTTATCTACACACTTAATTAAGACTTGCTCATTAAAGTATTTACGAGATTCTTTGAAGCTGTTTCTCATGCACTTTCCCCCAAAAGCAACCAGTCTGCTCAGTTAATTCAGGAAAGAAATCACGTTGGCTTTATTTTCATTCAACAAGCAATTACAACATGCCAGGTGCTATTCTAAAAGCTTGACAAGCATCATCTCCTTTAATTCCCAATTCACCCCAGTAAGTTAGGTCCTATTATTATCTCCATTTTGAAAAAAAAAAAAAAAATTGAAAAGTTGTGACTTACTAGAAACCACACAGAGAGTAGCAAGGTGGGTGCTTGTCCTTGGTTTTGTCGTTGAGAGAGCTTTGCTCTGGCTGCACTCTAGCTGTGACCCTCCTACAGGTCAATAAATCTACAGGGCCAAGGAAAAGTGTCCACCCAGAGACTTGGCTCCTTCTATCCGCTTTTAGAGCATAAATACCTGGGATCCCACATTTTCCTGCCCAAATGACTCCAAACCCACTTCCATGTAACCATCCTCTCAAGGGCAAACTAGTGTGGGCATCCCTTGGTCATAAGGGTGACCAAGGGATGGCTGTTTGTTGGGTTTTTTGATGATTTCTGGATGTAAGAGCTGAGGCTGGCATGTCCATGAAGGCTCCTATGGTGAGGAATAAAATCCAGAGTAGGAAGGGAAGAGAGAGAAGCTACAGGCCAGGGGATTGGGGCAAGGGACCACCTCTCCCCACGTGGCCATGTTCCAGAAGTCCAAATAAGTACAAGAATTTTAAATTTTAGCTTGACTTTTCAAATTGTTGTGAATGTGCATTTCAAACATAAAAAGAACATTTTATATGTCAGTTTGCCAGTTTGAGCAAACTCTCGTCCTAGCTTTACAGATGTCAGGGTCAGGCTTGCACCCCCATGTCCACCAGACACAACTGTATGCTTCTTTAGGGATCAGCTCAAATCCCACTTCTTCCAGAAATTTCTTCCAGAGGACACCCACCAGAATTGTTTTTCCTCTCTCCTTCTCTTGTGGCAGCTTTTCTCCTGGCCTACCTGGCCACACTTATCTAAGCTTCCGTCTGTCTTCCCTACGAGACTGTGGCCTAAGATCGGAGACTCATCCATCTGCTTGCCCCTCAGTGCACAGTAGAGTGCCTTGCCCAAAATGCATGTCTGAAGATGTTTGTTGATTGAAAATATGAGAAGGGAGAAAAGAGAGGCAGCACTTCTTGGAGAGAAAGGAAAGAATGTGAAGCAATCAGAAAAATCCTTGACATAGGGTCAGGTGAGCTGATAAGGTTTTTTTCTTTTGTTGTTGTTGTTGTTTTCTTTTATTCATGGAAAATTTCCAACATATAAAAAGGTAGAAAATAGTGTAATGAACTTCCATGGGTCTTTTTCCAGCTGCAGCAATAACAAATGAACTCATAGACCATCTTGTTTCATCTCGACCTGCACTCACTTCTCCCATCTCAATCTTGGATTATTTCAAAGCAAGCCTGAAACATCATATTATTTCAACTGTAAGTATTTCAGTGTGAAAAGAAAGAGCTTGGCTGGGCGCAGTGGCTCACACCTGTAATCCCAACACTTTGGGGGGCCAAGGCGGGAGGATCACCTGAGGTTTGGAGTTTGAGACCAGCCTGGCCAACATGGTGAAACCCTGTCTCTATTAAAAATACAACAATTAGCTGGGCATGGTGGCGGGTGCCTGTAATCCCAGCTACTTGGGATGCTGAGGCAGGAGAATCCCTTGATCCCAGGAAGCAGAGATTGCAGTGGGCCGAGATCATGCCACTGCACTCCAGCCTGGGGGACAGAGTGAGACTCCGTCTCAAAAATAATAATAATAAAAAGAGAGAAAGAAAGAAAGGAAAAGAAAGAAAAGAGCTTGTTTATCAGAATTTTGTATCACCAAGCCCAGCTGAGCAACCACCGGAAACTGACATGATCGGAGCAGAATCACTTCTGGCAGCTGCAGAGGCTTACAGGACAGAAGCTTATGCAGACTGGTAGCCTGTGTGTGAGCAGGGAAGGCAGGCTTTCTCCTTCCCACAGTGATCCTCAGGGGCAAGGAGCTGGGGAAGCATACGGCCCATGGTCGTGGCTTCTCCCTGCGCTGGCCATCTTTCTTTGCTCATTTCAAACCCTGTACTTAGTGATTTTAGACACCTTTGTGCACATCCATACTGACTTGTCTTAATTCTGTCAAAGCCTTCTCTTTCTCCCCTGGAGCTGTCTGGGAATTCTGGTTCATTGTTGCTGGCTGTTTTTTACTTCCTTTGTGCTTAACTTGTTGAAATACTAAAGGGGTTGGACAGTGTCAGACAATATGGCCCCCGTCACGCCACATTTTACATTGAAATCATTTTTAAGGGCTTTGCTCCTTGACACAGATGGTCTCCATATCCTAGGAGATGGTCTTTTGGCACGAAAATGAAAAAGCTGTGCCCCCTGTGAATTAAGAAACTTTGTGAGTTTATTCTAGCCCAAGTCAAACGGACACTTCATTGTCCCAGGGCCTCTTAGTTTCTCCTCTTGTAGGGAGCATTTTTGACTCCTCTTGTTAAACACATGGATGAGTTTGAACTCCTCTTTCTCACCTCATGGTGGGCCCCTATTCACACTAAGGCTCCTCCCCTTTTCTAAGACAGAGAATGGCCTTCACCTTTAATACTGACACGGAGGATCAACTGCCTGAAGCCACTCACTGCTTCTCCAAGCCCTCTCAAGAAAGGTCTGTCTGGCTGAGTGCAGTGACTCATGCCTGTAATCCCAGCACTTTGGGAGGCTGAGGTGGGCGGATCACCTGAGGTCAGGAGTTTGAGACCAGCCTGGCCAACATGGTGAAACCCTGTCTCTACTACAAATCCAAAAATGAGCCGGGCGTGGTGGTGAGTGCCTGTAATCTCAGCTACTTGGGAGGCTGAGGCAGGAGAATTGCTTGAACCCGGGAGGCAGAGGTTGCAGTGAGCAGAGTTTGCGCCACTGCACTCCAGCCTGGGTGACAGAACAAAACTCCATCTCAAAAAAAAAAAAAAGAAAAAAGAAAAAAAGAAAAGAAAGAAAGAAAGAAAACAAAAGAGAAAAAAAGGAAAGGTCTATCCTTTCAGAGCCTGCTGCTAATTGTTCCATTCTTTCCATTTTAGTCCTGTGATTACCACCACTTGGAAGCCTGAATTTTTTCCCCCCTTTTTTCTTGGAGTCATCACTGGAATCACTTTCTTTTTAGTGACCTTTGGGCTTCTTCAGTAATTAATATCTCTTACAGTAAGAGATGTAAGCAAAACTGTAATCACCCTTCCAATCTCTTTTCCTGACTTGTTTGATACTTCACTGACTGTGGTTCTGTGGCGTAGGTAGCATATCACTGTACTCGTTCCATTTCGCCCTATTTAGTTCCCAGGAAGTCTTTGTTTTCCATCTCTCTTATGGATTTTGTACTCACTGGGCCAAACTGACATCAAACACAATTCTCCTAGAAAACACTCCTTTTCCACTTCATTGATGTTTTCCACAGTTCTCCTTCACAGCACATATATCCAATCTGTTGAGTGACTGCAGTATTAAATATTTAGTAGTTATTCTCTTTCTCCTCACTACTAAGTTCCAGGACTGGGATGGCAACTGGGCAATAGTAAGCCCTCAATAAATATTAGAAAGGAAAGAAAGGAATGAATGAAATTCTGTTTTTTGACATAGCATTTCACTGTATTGCCAGGCTAAACTAGAAGTCCTGGGCTCAAGCAATTCTCCCACCTCAGCCTCCCAAGTAGCTGGCACTACAGGCACAGGTCACAACGCCTGGCTTGAATGAATATTCTTGAATGAATGAATTTCTGACGACATTTCTTTTATGGCTTCTAAAATCTGGTCTCCTTTTACTCTCTTTCAGTTTGTTTTCTTAATTATTACAAACCAAATCAATTGTTCCTTGGGAAAAACTCTTCTTGCTCCACAATTCCATATATTTCAAGCCAGACACTTTTTTTAAGCTAATATATATATATTATATATAAAATATCTCTCTAATATATATTATATCTCTCTAATATGTATAATATTATATTATATATACATATATTTGTCTGTATGTGGCTTCTTAAATCTACAATTTTAGGAGATCAGTGGATTTTTGTTTTCATGGGAAATTTTTTTTCATCAGGCTTTAATTTGCATCACCCAAACTACAATGTAAAACATTCTTTATAAAAACCAATCAATATTAAATACTTTTTAATAGTGTCAATGACTTTGTAGGTACTGTCACATGGTGGCAGAAAATATTTCAGTGTGTGTAGGTATTTTAGTGTGTATATGTGTGAGTTGCGTTTAACAATTATGAAAATACAAGCAAATTCAAGGAGTTATATGGACCTGGCAGTAAAAGATATTTGAATTTCTCTTTCACTCTGTCTTTTTTTAAGATATTAAGTTGAACCTTCCAATAATAAGATATTCCAATAAGAGCAATTCTGATCTCAAAAGCATCTATTTCAAAGGCTTCCGAATAACAAAAACTTTAAGCATAGATGAATGGAATGCAACCATCGTATTTTATGTTCAAATGTAGTCAGACCTGGGTTAAAATCCCAGCTCTGCTAATCGTTAGCTGTATGAGACTGGGAAATTTACTTTACCTGTCTGCACCTCTAATCCTCTCTATTTTCTCATCTGTAAAACAGGATAAACAGAGCCGGATGTGGTGACTTGCTCCTGTAATCCCAGCTACTACTCAGGAGGCTGCAGAGTCGCTTGAACCTAGGAGTTCGAGACCAGTCTTAGCAACATAGTGAAATTCCATTAAAAAAAAAAAAAAAATCTCGGCCGGGGTGCGGGCTCACTCTTTGTAATCCCAGCACTTTGGGAGGCCGAGGCTGGCAGATCACCTGAGCTCAGGAGTTCAAAACCAGCCTGGCTAAATGGTGAAACTCTGTCTCTACTAAAAACACAAAAATGAAGGCCGGGTACGGTGGCTCACACCTGTAATCCCAGCACTTTGGGAGGCCGAGGCAGGCAGATCACCTGAGGTCAAGATTTCAAGACCAGCCTGGCCAACATGGTGAAATCTCATCTCTACAAAAATACAACAACAACAACAACAACAACAAAATAGCCAGGCATGATGGCGGGTGCCTGTAATCCTAACTACTCAGGAGGCTGAAGCAGGAGAATCTCTTGAACTTGGGAGGCAGAGGTTGCAGTGAGCAGAGATCACGCCACTGAACTCCAGCCTGGGTGACAGAGAGAGACTTCATCTCAATAAATAAATAAATAAATAAATAAATAAATAAATAAAATACAAAAATGAGCCAGGTGTGGTGGTGCATGCCTGTAGTCCCAGCTACTAGGGAGGCTGAGGTGGGAGGATCACTTGAATCCGGGAGGCAGAGGTTGCAGTGAGCCAAGATGGTGACACTGCACTCCAGCCTGGGCGATAGAGCAATACCCTGTTTCAAAAATAAATAAATAAATAAATAAGAAAGAAACAAAAAAAAATTTAAAAAGAAAAAACAGGATAAACAACCTTGTTTATGTTATATGTATCAGTGCACATAACCGACACACATTAATATCTAGACTATGTAAAGATCTTCTTAAAATCAACTAAAAGAAAACTAACAACCTGGAAGAAATATGGGCAAAGTATATGATGAAGCAACTCAAAGAAAAGGAAACTTGAATGGTAAATAAACACATGAAACAATGTTAACTCTCTGCTATGGTCTGAATGTTTGTGTCCGTCCAAAATTCCTACGTTAAATCCTAATCCCCAATATGTTGGTATTAGGAAGTGGAAACTTTGGGAGGTGACTAGGTCATGAGAGAATGAAACTAGGAACCTTATAAAAGAGACCAGAGGGAGTTAGCTACTCCCTTCCTTCATATGACGATTCAGCAGCAAGAAGGCACCATCTCTGAAGCAGAAAGCAAGCCCTCACCAGATGCTAAAACTGCCAGCAACTTAATGATGAATTTCTAGCCTCCAGAACTGGGAAAAATAAATGTCTGTTGTTTATAAATTGCCCTGTCTAAGGTATTTTGGTATAGCAGCCTGAACAGACTAAGACACTCTCCCTAGTTACCATGGAAATAAGAATTAAGACCATGAAAAATACATGATTGCCCATGATCCAACTGGCAAAAATATTAAAGTCCAGCAATGTAAAATATGGCAAGAAACTATGGAAAACACCGTGGAGATTTCTGAAAACATTAAAAATAGAATTACCAACTGACCCAGCAATCCTACTCCTGGGTATCTACTCAAAGAATAAGAAGTCAATATACTGAAGGAATACTTGCACTTACATTATTATTGCAGTACTATTCACAATAGCCAAGATATAGAATCAACCTAAGTGTTCATCAACAGATGAATGAAGAAAGAAAATGGGGTACATAATACACAATGGAGTACTATTCAGCCATAAGAAAGAATGAAATCCTGTCATTTGCAACAACATCGATGGAACTAGAGGTCATTATGTTAAGTGAAATAAGCCAGGCACAGAAAGACAAACTTCTCACATTCTCTCTCATATGTGGGAGCTAAAAGATTTGGACACTTGGAGGTAGAAAGTGAAAAATGAGTAACAGAGACTGGAAAGGGTGAGTGACAGGGTGAGGGGAATGGGGAGAATGAAAAGTGGGCTAAAGGGTACAAACATAAAGCAAGATAGAAGGAATAAATTTAATATTTCATAGCAGAGTAGGGTGACTATACTTATCAGTGTATTGTATTCAGGTGATGGACACCCTAAATACCCTGACTTGGTCACCACACATTACATACATGTAACAAAAATTCCTTATGTACCCCATCGATCTTCACAAATTTTGTAAAAGGCAAATCCAAACATGCTTTCTTAAAAATCAATCACTAAAATATGACAAGGAGATAGAGAAATAGACTCTTTCATACATTACAGATGGGGGTGTAAATAGGAAGTCTGTTTTAGCAATATCTAGTAAAGTTGAGGATGTTCATACTTCATGACCCAACAATCCCACTTCTTGATATCTACAAGAAGACATGTGTAAGCGTGTCCACTATAACATTGCTTATAATAGCAAAGAACTGAAGGCAAAATGCCCACCAAGAGGGAGATGACTAAATAAATTGTAGTATATATACACAATGGAATACTACATAGCAGTGAATATAAACAAACTAAAGCAACACACTGTAACATGAATGCATCTCAGAAATCTAACATTGACCAAAAACACACCTGCAGTAGGAGACACATAGTATGTAAGCATCTCCATAAACTTAAAAACATGTTAAACAATATTATTTCTTTTTTAGAGATTCATACAAATATGTTGTACAAATACATGCCTGCAATAAAAATTTAAAGACCTGAATGGGAATGATAAACACCAAATTCTAGAAAGTGGTTACCTCTGTGGTGTAGGGGGAAAGGAGATCAATGTGATCATGGAGGAGTACACACGGGCTTCAACTACATTTCTTCTGTTATATTTCTTAAGCTGGAAGATGGATACACAATTGTGAATTATGCTATTATCTAAAGGTCTAAAATATTTAAGTTCAAAAAACACCTATCTCACAGTATTGTTGTAAGGTTTAAATGAGGTAATGGGTTTAAAATATTCAGCACAGTGTTTGGTACCTAGCAAGTGCTCTGTAAGTATCAATTCCCTACTACCGTAACACACACACATCCACCTCTTTGCCTGCCACCATGGCCTTTAAATTTATAAATGTCATCTGGTAGCTACATAAGACTCCAGACACCTAAGCTTGCTTTATGCATTCTTATCTTATCCTGCAGCTTCTCTCCTTTATATTCACTCTGTTGAGCTGGGCTAAGGAAGCTTGTCCCTTAGAGCTAACTAAACTGAGTCCCTCATGTTATAATTTCCACTAGTTTTCTCTTGTGCCTTGGTTGGAGATTGAAAGTTATAATCTACCTGTAAAGGTTTGCACCTATACACAACCCAGTCTTCCCAACATGGTCTGTGAAACGTTTCAGTTACCTATTGCTGTGTAACAGACCACCAGATACTTGGTGGCTTGCAACAGCGACTGCCTTATTTGCTCATGATTTTTCAATTTCAGCTGGGTTCATTTAGGTGCTTCTTCTGCTTGTCTTTTGTGTGATGGCATTCAGCTGTTAGTGCAGCTAGGACCAGGCTCAGCTCAGATGTTGGCATAGCTGGGACACTCTCTCTCCATGTAATCTCAAAGCTTCTCCCTCTCTGTGTGGACTCTCCACATGTTTACTGCAGTAGAGTAACTGGACTTCTCACATGGTTGCTCAAAGTTCTCAAGAGCACAAAAACAAAAACAGTCAAGCCGTATTAAGGCTTAAGACCCAGAACGGACACAGTGTCATTTCTGCTGCATTTTACTGGTTAAATCAAGTCCCAGCCCAGATGCAAGGGGAGAGAAATATGCACTGATGTGAATACTTTCCTATTACCTCACTCACCAACCCTGTTGTTTCAAGAAAACAGAGGTGGCCTGGGCACTCTATTCTTGCCCTCTGGTTCATGGGAGAAGACAGACTGCCTGCAGCAATAAGCTGAGTCCTCGGGCATCAAAACTTCACCTGCTGCTGCATACACTCTCTCTCCCGGTCCCAGCCTCACTTATAAACATCGCTTGATTTAGAAACTCTCTTCCAATTTTGCATATGTAGATTGTATGACTACCAAGTACTAGGTACTATGCTATGTTCTGGGAACCTCGGAACAAATAGCAATGGTTTTGATCCTTGAGGATTTCACAGTGCAGCCAACAAAGAAGAGGGGTTAGAACCTATCTTCAAGCTGCCATGAGGTGGCCTCACAAACCAAATCAAAAGCTTGAAGACATCCAGGCTAGATGACAGCCACAACAGCCACTTGACCTAATAGGCTGAGCCCTTGGTCACAAAAGGGCATTTGATTAGTCTAACAAGGCATAATTTTTTTAAGAACATGAAGCTGTTACCATATGTGGCTTCATTGTTTAGATCAACATTTTTGGATTCTAAAACTATAAGCTAGCTACCTGTACCCTGTGGGACCTAGTACCATTTGCCTTGTTCATAATAGGTGGCAAAGACACATTTATTTTCATGTTGAATTGAATTTACTCAGTGATTTTTTGAATGTTAAGGAAATGTTGTTTTACTACACATGATACTTAGAATACTACTATAAAAAATAACACCCGGTAGGCTTCCAAAGACACATAGATACACACAAATACGTACATATGTACATATACACACACACACACACACACACACACACACACACAAATACATATATAACATAGCTATTAGTCCTAAATTATTTTAGTTTTATTTTAGCCAATTGCATTTTTTAAAGTTCCCAGACACTCCAAGAAGCAAATGGGCACCACTTACACTCTGCAGCCAATCACTTTTAATTCTTCCAGCAGTCATTTTGATAATATCAGACATAATGAAATCACTTAACAGTAATGTGGGGTCTAATTCCCCCTATGCAAAATAGTCTATTTTAATTCAGGTTTGGAATCCCTGCCAGAGCTCTCAAGACTGCTCCTTCTACAGGGTCATTATTAAAGGAACTTTATTTTTATGATAATACATTCTTATATAAATAGATCTTACACAATAACACAGAATCCCAGCTAGACTCTCCCACCAGTTGTCACGAAATGCTATCATACTCTATATTGCATGAGTAAATAAGAAGCTGGCAGTTTCTGAACTGCACCAAGTTTACTAATGGGGTTTATGAAGGTAACTCCCAGATCCCTGAAAATCTGTCATTGCAATAACATTTTAGATTGAATGGAATCTTATTAAATCAGATCTAAAGAAACTGAGGGCAGAACTGTTATTATCTCTCATGTAAATAAGGGTGGGAGCACATCATTTTTTAAGGCATGATTTTTCTTGATGGACTATGAGGCTTGTCTGACATCATTAAGTCCCTTTTTGTGGTTTTAATCTGCAGTTTGGACACTCGAGGTGTTGAGCTATTTTCACTCTTTAAAGTGACATGAGTTTGATTAATGGAAGAAAGAAAATGAACCCCTGAGGATCCTCAACTAAAAGCATGACTTATGGGAGAAATCAGTCTTCTATTTGGGTTGGCAAAAATCAGCTGAAGAGAGGTGCTGAGCGGCCAGGAAATGGAAAGGAAGTTGAAGAAAGGAAAATAGGAAGAGAATGAGTCAAAGCCATTCTCATGTTCTTCACCATTCTTCTTCACAATGGGATCCTTTTTCTTCTCCAAGCTCCTTATTTCACGTATAGAGCCTGAGAGCCTAAAATTTCAGGAAGAAGAGTGGTGGTACCATTAACAGTTAAAGGAAAGAAATATCCAGGCCTGCCCCCAGATTAGCCAGGTACTCTCTCTTTCAGCATAAAACTTGGAAAATAAGAGCAAGCATGGTATGAAAAATAGCTTTGTCTTAAAGTATCTAAAGAGAAAAAAAGACCAAATCACAATGTTAAACTTACTGTGAAAGCGTGCTTTATTCATTCCATTTTCCTACCTTGATACATCTCATCCTTACACATGGATTTGTGCTTCACTAGTTACTGTTTATGTTAGAATCCTTGGACCAAATTCATAGAAAAAGATTCAACCCTGACTCTGTTGAATATTTTTATTGTTGTTTAATGCAACCAGATCTGTGATTCATTAACTGCTTGTCATGTTTTGATATGTGGATCAGGAATTGATCAACAGGTGGCAAAATTTAATAAAAGGAGCTCATTTCTGGAGAAACGAGCTCGTTGCCATGCCAACTATCGATCTTCCCTGATGGAGGCTCCGCAGTCAGTCACAAAATGGGCCCTGTTAGGCAGGCCCTACAGTCTGCCCATAGGAAATCACTGGGTCGCCAACCTCAAATGAGTTCCTGAAAATGACTTCAGGTTCACAGTGGAGAGAACTGGGATACATGTGTTTGCAGGAAAGACTGACTCACAATTGTGTGGGACACATCTATTCCACTGAACACCTGAGAATCTTGACACATAGCTGGATATGGAATGTAACATTATTGAAATACACTGCATTCTGCTTGTGCAGTGCATAGCATATTATAGCCATGAAGAGAGAATGAACAGCTTAATTTATTACTGTTTCATGTTTACGAAATATAAATGCAAAGAAATCTGTTTATTCTGTGTCATTATGTACTCACTTTTTAGGTGTGAGAAAGATTAATAGCAGCTTTATCAAAGAGAGATCTGGGTCTGTACTGTGTTGTATAACATAAAGGCCAGGGGAAAAAAAGAGAGAGAGAATAATAATCAAAGAACCCTTTGAACTTTTTGAAACTCTGAAAACTCCTTTAAAGTTAAGAAGTTATCAGAATATTTGAAAATGTCACAGATTCTAATTTGAAGAATTCCATTTGCTTTTATAGGAGCTGAGACATCTTTAAATGTAGAAATTACATTTCACTGTATTGTTACCAAGTGAATAGAGTGCTTTTAACATTTGCTCAACAAATACTATTTGAACGCCTATAATGCAGAAGGCAAAGCTCATGAAGATAACTGCTACATGCACAACAATTTTTTTTAAAATCATACTGCCCTATGTATTGTGATGAAAGTTAAAGTCATCCTGTGTTAAGCCTTGTCTAGTAAACTTGAAACCTCTTGGACATGATTTCTTCCTCCCCTGTCAACTGGACTCAAGGTCATGAGGGGCCCACTCTCAAAATGGAACCAGCCCTCACATCTATAGTTAATTAATTTTTGACAAGGCTGCCAAAACCATTCAATGGGGAAAGGATAGTCTTCAACAAATAGTGCTGAGAAAGCTGTATACTCTCAGTAAAAGAATAAAACTGGATCCTTACTTAAATCCGTATATAAAAATTAACTCAAAATGAATCAAAATTATACAACATGATGTTTTGATATACATATACATAGTAAAGTGATTACCACCGTCAAGCAAATTAACATATTCATCACCTCATATAGTTACCTTCCTTTTTTTGGTTGTGAGAGCACTCAAACACTACTCTTTTAGCAAATAATCTAGTATACAATAAAATGTTATTAATTATAGTTCTCACACTCTATATTATATCTCTAGGCTTATACATTTTATACAGCTTTGTACCCTTTATACCCTTTGACCCATACTTGTTCATTTTCCTCCTCTTCTTGCCCATGGTTACCACTGTCACCCAGGCTGGAGTGCAGTGGTGCCATCTCAGCTCACTGTAACCTCTGCCTCCTGGGTTCAAGCAATTCACTGCTTCAGCCTCCCGAGTAGCTGGGATTACAGGCGCCCACCACGACGCCTGGCTAATTTTTTGTATTTTTAGTAGAGACGAGGTTTCACCATCTTGGCCAGGCTGGTCTTGAATTCCTGACATCGTGATCCACCCGCCTTGGCCTCCCAAAGTGCTGGGATTACAGGTGTGAACCACTGCGCCTGGCCTCAAATGTTATATATATTTAAAAAATAACAAATTTTCAAAAAGACACATTAAAAATGTAAATAAAATAAAACTAGGCATTTTGTAAATGCTCTTTTATGACTTACATTTTCCATTTAACAATATATTTTAAGCATTTAAACACATCACTATTATTAATATCACATTATTATTAAACATGAGTTTAATAACTAAAAAATAGATCAAAGGCCTAAATGTAAAACCTAAAACTATAAAGCTCTTTTTGTTTTGTTTTGTTTTGTTTTTTGAGACGGAGTCTCGCTTTGTCGCCCAGGCTGGAGTGCACTGGCACCATCTCGGCTCACTGCAAGCTCCGCCTCCCGGGTTCACGCCATTCTCCTGCCTCAGCCTCCCGAGTAGCTGGGACTACAGGCACCCACCACCACGCCCGGCTAATTTTTTGTATTTTTAGTAGAGACGAGGTTTCACCGTGTTAGCCAGGATGGTATCGATCTCCTGACCTCGTGATCTGCCCGCCTCGGCCTCCCAAAGTGCTGGGATTGCAGGCGTGAGCCACCATGCCGGGCACTATAAAGCTCTTAGAAGAAAACATTGGAAAAAATCTTCATGATATCTGATTTTGCAATGACTTCATGAATACGACATCAAAAGCACAGGCAACAAAAGAAAAAAAAAATAGATAAATTGGACTTCACCAAAATTAAGAATGTTTGTGCACCAAAGGATACTATCAAGAAAGTAAAAAGACATGTAATCCTAGCACTTTAGGAGACCAAGGCAGGTGGATCACTTGAGGCCAGGAGTTCGAGACCAGTCTGGGCAACATGGTGAAATCCTGTCTCTACTAAAAATAAACAATGAGCCAGGCATGGTGGCACATGCCTGTAATCCCAGCTACTCAGGAGGCTGAGGCGGGAGAATTGCTTGAACCCAGGAGGGAAAGGTTACAGTAAGCTGAGATCACGCCACTGAACTCCAGTCTGGACGAAAGAGTGAGACCCTGTCTCAAAAAAAGAAAGAAAGAAAGTAAAAAGACAATCTACTGAATGGGAGAAAATATTTGCAAATCATATATCATATATCTGATAAGGCATTAATATTCAGAATATATAAAGAATTCCTACAGTTCAATAATAAAAAACAAATAATCCAATTTATAACTGGGCAATGGACTTGAATAGATATTTCTGCAAAGAAGATACACAAATGGCCAATAGGCTCATGAAAAGATACTCAATATCATTACTTCTCTAGAAATGCAAATCAAAACTACAATGAGATACCACTACTCACACACTAGGATGGCTGTAATTTAAAAACAAAACAAAACAACAACAATAAACAACCCAGAAAATAACAAGTGTTGGCAAGGTTGTGAAAAAATTGAACTTCTCGTGTATTGCTGGTGGGAGTGTTAAAATGGTGTGGCCACCGTAGAAGACAGTTTGGTGATTTCACAAATGTTAAATATAGAAGTCCATATGACTTGGCAATTCTACTCCTAGATATTAATATATATTTAAAAGATTTGAAAGCAGAGGCTCAAAATAATCTTTGTACATAGCAGCATTATTGACAATAGCCAAAAGGTGGAAACAACCCAAGTGCCCACCAACCAATGAATAAACAAAATATTATATTTTATATGCATATATAGATATTACAATGAATTATTATTGTCTTAAAAAGGAAAGAAATTTGACATATGCTACCACATAGATGACACTTGAAACATTATGATAAGAGAAATAAGGCAAAAAAACAAATATTGTATGATTCTGCTTATATGAGATACCTAGAAGAGTTAGAATACTGGTTAGAGTCAGAAAGTAGAGTAGTGGTTACCAGGGGCTTTGGGGAGAGGGGAATGGAAAATTACTTTTTAGTGGGTACAGAGTTTCTTTTTCAGATGATGAAAAAATTCTGGAGATAATTGATGGTGATGGTTACATAACAATGTGAATGTATTTAATGCCAGTGAACTGTACACTTAAAAAATAGTTAAAATAATAAATATTTTGTATGCAAATTTTACCACACTACAAAAATAAAGTTGAGAGATTTCCTGATTCTTTTTTATTTTCTTTTTTCTTTTTTATTTTTTTTGAGACAGAGTCTCACTCTGTCACCCAGGCTGGAGTGCAGTGGCGTGATCTTGGCTCACTGCAACCTCCACCACCCAGGTTCAAGCGATTCTCGTGCCTCGGCCTCCTGAGCAGCTGGGACTACAGGCATGCCCCACCACACCTGGCTAACTTTTACATTTTTAGTAGAAACGGGGTTTCGCCATATTGGCCAGGCTGGTCTTGAACTCCTGACCTTGTGATCGGCCTGCCTCAGCTTCCCAAAGTGCTGTGATTACAGGCGTGACCCACCGCGCTTGGCTGTCCCTTTCTCTTTCTACCTTTAAAGATAGAAGCCCTTAATATATCACCTTCAGGTAGGTTTTCTCTCTCTGATTCTAAGAAAAACACACACACACACACACACACAGAACCAGAATTATCTACTATCACTCTCTTTCCTAATTAACACTCTCATCGAGGACTTATTTCTCCATTTTCATCTTAGCATCCCACAGTGTTACTATTTTCTGTTTCCTTCCATCTCCCCCACTGCTGTGAGCATCGTGAGGCCAGAGGCTGTCTTTTGTTTATGACAGCAGAATAGATGGGATTGCAAGCTTTGGATTTAGTTGGCCTTAGAGACCAACTCCAAATCTGCCACTAACTAGCCAGGGGACCTTAAGCAAGTGATTGCATCTCTCTACAACTCTGTTTCCTCACCTGCAAATTAGGGAATGTTTTAAATGAGGTGATACATATAAAGTGTTCATAATCACAAGCACTAAAAAAAATTAGTTATAACATAAATAATTTTAATAATAAATATTAAATGTGTTTAATGTAAAAAATGAACTTTAGTAAATATAATGATTTATATTATAATTATAATTTTAATGCCCCATGCCTGACACATAAAGTGAAATAAGCCAGAAAAAGAGAGATAAATACTACATCTCCTCACTCATATTTGGAAGCTAAAAAAGTTGATCTTTAGAGAAATAGAGAGTAGAATACTGGTTACCAGAGCCTGGGAAGATGAGGTGGGGAGGACACAGGAGAGATTGGTTAACAGATACAAAATTACAGCTAGACAGGAGGAATAAATTCTAGTGTTCTATAGCACTGTAGGGTGACTACAATTAACAACAATTTATTATATATTATCAAATAGTTAGAAGAGAGGGTTTTGAATGTTCCCGATATAAGAAATGATAAGTCTTGGAGGTGATGGATATGCTTTCCACCTTGATTTGATCACTATACATTGTATGTATGGAAACATCAGTGTGTACCACATAAATACGTACAATTATTATGTGTAAAATTTAGAACAAATTTAAATATTGAACACACATTCTAATTCCGATTTAAATCTTAGATGATAAAATTTATAGAATAAAATATCAAAAATAGCAAGGTAAACATATAAAATAAAGACAATGTAAAAATAGTAAACATTTTAAGATGAGATATTACTTCATCTATTTTTAAAAATGCAATCTTAAAAGAATGTGCAACAGCATGCATGCATTAAGATGTCAGTTCTTTTGTGCAAAACATTTTAAGCTTCAGTTAGAAATTATGATTCTTTGCTTATAAGTAGAGTGTTAAGGAAATAGTGTTATGACAATCGAAACATTTTTCTCTAACTCTTTCATCTTCAAATAATCCTACATCTTGTCTTATAATTTTAAAGAAATCTTTTTGAAGACTTTTATTTGGGGAGAGGGATCAGAGACTGAAATCTTTATATCGAGAGTGAGATGTTACTCTGTTTAGAGAAAGCATTTCTAGTTTGTCTTCCTCTTTTTTAGTTTCGTTGTATATAGATGGAGATTTTGGTTTAGAATTACCGCGTTTTTGTTGTTGTTGTTGAGACAAGGTCTCACTCCTGTCTCTCTGGCTGGAGTGCAATTGGGCAATCTCAGCTGACTGCAGCCTCAACTTCCCGGGCTCAGGTGATCCTCCCATCTCAGCATCCTAAGTAGCTGGGACTACAGGTGCGCACCACCACGCCCGGCTATTTTTTTATTTTATATTTTTATTTTTGTAGCGACGGGCTACAAAAAAAAAAAAAAAAAAAAAAAGACCATGCTGCCCAGGCTGGTCTCCAACTCCTGGGCTCAAGCGATTGGCCCACCTGGGCCTCCCAAAGTGCTGGGATCATAGGCATGAGCCACCACATCCCACCACCTGCATCAATTTCTATATTATATTTCCTTTATACTTTGTTTGAAAGGTAGTCTAAAATACAATTGGTTCTTTCAATAGAAAAAAACATTAATTTCTAAATTCAAGATGGATTAAAGACTTAAATGTTAGACTTAACACCATAAAAACCCTAGAAGAAAACCTAGGCAATACCATTCAGGACATAGGCATGGGCTAGGACTTCATGACTAAAACACCAAAAGCAATGACAACAAAAGCCAAAATTGGCAAATGGGATCTAATTAAACTAAAGAGCTTCTCACTACCATCAGAGTGAACAGGCAACCTACAGAATGGGAGAAAATTTTTGCAATCTACCCATCTGACAAAGGGCTAATATCCAGAATCTACAAAGAACTTAAACAAAGTCACAAGAAAAAATCAAACAACCCCATCAAAAAGTGGACGAAGGATATGAACAGACGCTTCTCAAAAGAAGACATTTATGCAGCCAACAGACACATGAAAAAATGCTCATCATCACTGGTCATCAGAGAAATGCAAATCAAAACCACAATGAGATACCATCTCACACCAGTTAGAATGGGGATCATTACAAAGTCAGGAAACAACAGATGCTGGAGAGGATGTAGCAAAATAGGAACGCTTTTACACTGTTGGTGGGAGTGTAAACTAGTTCAACCATTGTGGAAGACAGTGTGGCGATTCCTCAAGGATCTAGAACTAGAAACACCATTTGACCCAGTCATCCCATTACTGGGTATATACCCGAAGGATTATAAATCATGCTGCTATGAAGACACACGCACATGTATGTTTATTGGGGCACAATTCACAATAGCAAAGACTTGGAACCAACACAAATGTCCATCAATGATAGACTGGATTAGGAAAATGTGGCACATATACACCATGGAATACTATCCAGCATAAAAAAAAGGATGAGTTCAACCTATACAGTAAATATTTGGGAAAATATAACAGACAATTTATCTAATAGTATTTATGAGTCTTGAAATAAAAAATTACCATTAAAAAAAGGAAGAGTTCATGTCCTTTGTAGGGACATAGATGAAGCTGGAAATCATCATTCTGAGCAAACTATAGCAAGGACAGGAAACCAAACACCGCATGTTCTCATTCATAGGTGGGAATTGAACGATGAGAACACTTGGACACAGAATGGGGAGCATCACACACCGGGGCCTATTGTGGGGAGCGGGAAAGGGGACGCGATAGCATTAGGAGATATACCTAATGTAAATGACGAGTTAATGGATGCAGCACACAAACATGGCACGTGTATACATATGTAACAAACCTGCACATTGTGCACATGTACCCTAGAACTTAAAGTATAATTAAAAAAAGAAAAAAACAGTAATTTTAATAATAAAGACTAAATGATTTTTAATGTAAAAAATAAATATTTTGAATAAATATAATGATTTACATTATAATTATTGTACCCAACACCTAATACCTAACTGGATAGCGACTAGTAAGTTACAGAGTATATGCATTTACCACACCATAATTGCCAACTGTAACTGACTATTTCCTTGTCTGTCTCTCCCACTAAATTGGAAGTTCACTGTCTGCTGAAGCAGTGTCTTAGTATCTGAAACATGGAGTATAGTACCTGGTATATAGGAGGAACTCAATACATGTGAATGGTATGAAAAAAATGAATTCATGGAGGACCAGTGGCATTGGGGGCCCAAGTGAGAGAAGCCCCAAAGAGAGGAGACATGAGGAAGGAGATGAAGCTTCTTGTGTTGTCATTTCCTCCTATTCTGGAACTTTTCCTAGAGCTGTCCTTAAGACTCAAAAAGTCCTGCGTCATTTTTAATGAGAAGTGACACTTTCTTGTTCATGCTTCCTAATTAGAATGTGGCAATGCAGAAAGTTGCCTTGTATTGCCTATTTACTTGTTTGCCTCCCACCTCTAGACTGTGAGCTCTAGGAAATGAGTGTTCATTCATCTTTGTGTCCCGGCACCTAGTGCAGTGCCTGCCAGATAGTAGTTGGTACTCAGTGCATGTCCACTGCATGAAAGAATGCAGATAGAATTGGATCTGATGAGACGGGCGGATCATGAGGTCAGGAGATCGAGACAAACCTGGCCAACATGGCAAAACCCTGTCTCTACTAAAAATACAAGAATTAGCCGGGCATGGTGGCGGGCACCTGTAATCACAGCTACTCGGGAGGCTGAGGCAGGAGAATCGCTTGAACCCGGGAGGCGGAGGTTGCAGTGAACTGAGTTCATGCCATTGCACTCCAGCCTGGGTGACAAGAGCAAGACTCCGTCTAGGGGGGGAAAAAAAAAAACCTCTCATGTGGGAGGAGGGGCAGTCTTGGCACAGTGATCCACATAGTCATTCAGTGAACACTTGAATGAATGAATGAATGAATGAATGAACCTTATTCCTTACTCAGATAGTCAACGTTTAGATTTTGGCTTTGTTTTCCTGAGGTCAAAACGGTAGAACATTCCTTAATCAACATCTTTTAAGTGTGTTAAATGATCTGCTCTCCATGAATTTTGGCTTAAAAGTCTAAATCATGAACAATGAATAGGAATGCTCATGCTTTGAGGATATTAGGAGGGAGGAAGTAGAAAATGGTAATGAATTGGGAGAATACAGCAGGGGAAATTATAGAAACCCAAGAATTTTATTTTCTTTCTTTTTGAGGCAGAGTCTCACTCTGTCACCCAGGCTGGAGTGCAGTGGTGCGATCTGTGCTCACTGTAGCCTCCACCTCCCAGGCTCAAGCAATGCTCCCACCTCAGCCTCCTGAGTATCTGGAACCACAGGCACACACCACCATGTCTAGCTAATTTTTGTATTTTTAGTAGAGACAGGGTTTTACCCTGTTGCCCAGGCTGTTCCTGAACTCCTGAGCTCAAGAGATCTGCCACTGTCAGCCTGCCAAAGGGCTGGGATTACAGGTGTGAGCACCGTGTCTGGCCTGGCCAAAACCCAAGAATTTTCTATCTGAAGGACAGTAAAATGGCAGATAAAAAGAAAGAAAAAGAAAAAAAAAAAAAAAAGGAATGTAGGAGGGAGAAAATTCATGGATGTCTGTACCTTGCAATCTGGAGGGAAGAAATTAATAGAACATAAATTTTATCTAGAATAATAGTATTATCTTAACATGATGCTTCCTCCCCCGTGCCCCGCTTCCACTGCATATTCTTAGAAAATGATTTTTTGCTTACTGGCTAGTTCACATCCTCTCACTATTTTCAGTATGGGGAGTCTAAGTTAACAAGAATCCAGTAGCCAGTTGCAGTGGCTCAAGCCTATAATCCAGCACTTTCAGTGGTCAAAGTGGGCGGATCACCTGAGGTCAGGAGTTCAAGACCAGCCTGGCCAACATGGTGAAACCTCATCTCTACAAAAATTTGCCTGGCATGATGGCGGGTGCCTATAATCCCAGCTACTCAGGAGGCTGAGGCAGGAGAATCACCTGAACCCGGAAGGTGGAGGTTGCAGTGAGGAGAGATCATGCCACTGCACTCCAGCCTGAACCACAGAGCGAGATTCCATCTCAAAAAAAAAAAAAAAAAAAAAAAGGCCAGTGGGCCAGGTGCAGTGGCTCATGCCTGTAATCCCAGCACTTTCGGAGGCCAAAGTGGGTGGATCATTTGAGGTCAGCGGTTCGAGACCGGCCTGGCCAATATGGTACAACTCCACCTCTATTAAAGATACAAAAATTAGCTGAGTATGGTGGCAGGTGCCTGTAGTCCCAGCTACTCGGGAGGCTGAGACAGGAGAATCACTTGAACCTGGGAGGTGGAGGTTGCAGTGAGCTGAGATTGTGCCACTGTACTCCAGCCTGGGTGACAGAGTGAGATTCTGTCTCAAAAGGAAAAAAGAAAAAATGACAAAAGAAAGAGTCCAATGACTTGACTCCATTTTGCATAATTGCCCCTGCTTTCTGAATTCTATATTGAGATCTCCTTTCTTTTAAAATATCATTACAAGATTACCTGGAGTCAATGTTTGTCCTAGAACATGCTTTATCATCAGGATGATGAGTCACTTCATCTTAGAATATGTCTTAATCATGATGGCCAGTAAATACACCAATGTTTTGTGTAGCCAGGGAACAGTTTCAACCAGTAGTATTAAGTATTGGCCAAACCTGCTGCTCCTGGTTGCTTAGGGCGTCAACTGTGCCTACAAGGCATTCATTCTCTGTGGCTCCTCTGGCACTCCATCCACAATCCAGTCAAGCCTCACAGCGTCCCAGAATTTAGCTCCAGTAATAGGTCAAATCCTGCTGCAACAAATTGTATGGGCAGATGTCAAATTCCTTTGCCGTACAGAAATTCAGCTATAACAAATAGTGATTGAAATCCAGCCATCAGTAGGACTTCCTGCCATATGGAGGTTTTATGTGATGGTGTTTCTTGTAACACAAGTTGACCTGGACTATTTGGGGCCCTGCTTTGCTTCTTTTCTAAGTACGAATGTCTTGAGATGGCTGGTTACTCAGGCCACTGCTTTGAATAGGTCCTTACATATTTACATATTTGGTAGCAAAGGTAGTATTAAAATACTCAACAACATGAAGTCTTCATTTCACAAAGAAGAGGTAAGTAACTCTAATTACAAAGGGCTAGATGGGCTTCAATTTGTGAAATATGCCAACAGGAAGACAATGATGCTAAAATATTTTGGGGATTTACAAATAAATTGTATACATGGCATGCCTTTGTGTCTCATCATGCAGCCTCATCTTATCTGTAGACATGTCTTTCCAATTCCCTTTGAATTTTTGAGGACAGTTTGAAATTTTTCCACACACATCCAGGTGTACCCCATCCAAAAAGTCTTTCAGGACTGCTTGAGCCTATTGTTATTCTTTTCAGAATTCCCATAGTATATTAGATCTCATCTTTGCTATACGTAACTTGGCACCTAAACATAATCTATTGTCCCAATAATAATAGTTCTTATATCATGAGTGCAAAATAAACACTGGGCTACATTTTGAAGATCCAATCAGAGGGACACAGTTCTTATCCTTTCTTAGGAACTCACAGGCTAATGAGAAAGAGAACTAAGGAGTTGTCATCTGTTGTGATTTGTGGTGCAGAGGGGCACACAAGTAGATACTTGAAACAGTAGATACTTAAAATTACTAATTGATTCATTTCCAGATACATAACCAAGCCAATAACAACACAAAGCCCAATCTATAGTTTTGTGTGTTTTTTTTTTTGTTTGTTTTTTTTTTTTTTTTTTTTTTTCTTCCTGTATATACTTTTGCACTATTTCTTAAAAGTGGGGTTGAATACAGGTAGACCCCAACCCAGTAATAATTTGAACCAAAGCCTTCCTTGTGTTTTTAGTTCCTAATCTTAAATGTTTGAGGAGTTATTTTATAGGCACGAGATATATTTTTAAAAAGAGTTTTAAGCATTTACTCAGCACTAAGTAGGTGCTAGACACAGTACCAGAAATTTCCCTGTATTAACCCGTTAATCATCAACATAATTCTTTTTACAAATGAGAAAACTGAGTCTTAAGGAATTTAAATTACCTGCCAATTTTAGGCAGCTATTAAGTGGCAGGACAGAGATTTGTGCCAGGACTTTCCGCTCGTTGTGAGCATGTAATGCTGCCTGTTTTACATAACTGTCGAGTTAACATAATTATGAATTCACGTTTCTCTTTCTATGACTGAGGCAGGACATCCTAGACTGGAATTTGAAATGCATTTTACCTAAGGAAATATGCTATAGATGGTATTTATGTGTGGTTGAAATGAGAAAGAAAATAGTCAGGAAATTAAATCACAGAGAAAGAGCCAAGTCAGAAACCACCGAACAATAGGTAAGATGTCCTCAGGCCCAGACCCACCAAAACAAACGGATTAATTTTTTATAAATGTGCAAAATCATCCAAGGTGTAAAGGATTATAAATATAAACCCTGGAAATTTAAAGAAGCTTTTTGCTTCTCTAGCCCAGAGAGAAAGAGAATGTTAACAGCAAAGTGCCATTTGTCCAAAATTATATTCAAAGCAGCTATCTGAGCATATACCATACAAGGCTATGGACACTAAACACATGGCCAAAGCCACATAATTCAACTTGCTCCCAGGACAAAACCATAACATTGTTAGAGCTATTTCCCTAACCATGCTGTTTCTTAGTCTCCTTAGAAAATCCAAAGAAGAGGAGAACCCAAGTGTGGCTATACTTCTCCTGATTCCAGTGGGCCTATCCAAATACCCTACTGTTTAATTGAACAGAAATATGAGCTGAACTGCAATCACCTAATGCCAAAACATTTTAGAATTCTCTTTCCTTTCTTCCATGTATGTTCAGACTCTTTGACACAAAGAAATGTAACAGCTATTGAAACTCAACTGAGGCTGGGTGCGGTGGCTCATGCCTGTAATCCCAGCACTTTGGGAGGCTGAGGCAGGCCGATCACCTGAGGTCAGGAATTCGAGACAAGCCTGGCCAACGTGGTGAAACTCTGTCTCTACTAAAAATACAAAAATTAGCCGGGCATGGTGGCAGGTGCCTGTAATCCCAGCTACTAGGGAGGCTGAGGCAGAAGAATCGCTTGAACCTGCGAGGCGGAGGTTGCAATGAGCCCAGATCGTGCCATTGCACTCCAGCCTAGGTGACAAGAACAAAACTCTGTCAAAACAAACAAACAAATAAACAACAAAAAAGAAAGCCTCAACTGAAAACATGCTGTGAGTAAGCTGGGTGTGGTGGCACAATCCCAGCTACTCGGGAGGCTGAGGCAGGAGAATTGCTTGAATCTGGGAGGCAGAGGTTGCAGTGAGCTGAGATTGCGCCACTGCACTCCAGCCTGGGTGATAGAGCAAGACTCAGCCTTAAAAAAAAAAAAAAGGCTGGGCGCGGTGGATCACGTCTGTAATACCAGCACTTTGGGAGGTCGAGGCGGGTAGATCACCTGAGGTCAGGAGTTCGAGACCAGCCTGGCTAACACAGTGAAACCCCATCTCTACTAAAAATAAAAAAATTATCCAGGGTTGGTGGCACACTCCTGTAGTCCCGGCCACTTGGGAGGTTGAGGCAGGAGAATCGCTTGAACCCGGGAGGTGGAGGTTGCAGTGAGCCAAGCTCATGCCACTGCATTCCAGCCTGGGCAACAGAGACTCCAGCCTGGATGACAGAGACTCTGTCCAATATATATATATAAATGTATATATACACACACACACATACACACATACACACACACACATATATGCTGTGAGTTGAGTGATGATCTTTTAAAGTTAGGAAGTTATTGACTCAAGAATGAACTATTTGAAGTGCATCTTACTGAGACTTAATAAGAACTTAAATGGTACAAACCAAATCCCAACGTAAAAAGTACATTAACATCTTTTTCTTCATTGAGAAATATTTTACCTAACCCATTACTTATATTTTAGGAGGTTATCCTTAATCATGACAATATTCCTTGTGGTTGATATACTCAGTTATGTGGATAAACATTTGGGGATCCCAGGGTTACTTTACACATAACTCATAAGCTGAAATGAATGTGATCTTGCCAGAGATGTCAGTTGGCTATGATTGTCAACCTGATCACTGTGGGATGCCTCTGGAAGTTCTGGGAGACAAATGTGCATTCTCTTGGAAAGGGTAGAGAGAAAAGATCCAATCTGATTTTTTACCAGTGAACTCCCTGGGGAACAAAAACCACTCTTTGCAGTGAGGTTAACCAAGCCCATGCAAAACCAGGAGAATTTAGAACAATTTTCCAGAAGCATGAAACACTAGCCAATAAAGGTGCAGCTAAGGTATATAGATTCTTCAACTATGGTTGACAGCTTCAGCTGGAACCTGGGATCATCATGACCCCAGGAAAAGAGGTCAAGGCATCCTCACTAGGTCACAGTAATCTACTTCTATTTTATCTGTTAGGCTGCATCTCCTCTTGATCTGGATTCTTGAAGTAATGAGTTATGGAGTTTTCTCATCTATTCCTTAGGAAGAATCCTCTGCTCAGAAATAATACAAAGAGACAAGAAATGATATGTCCATTCTACCAGGCTGCTTTTCACCTCTACTCCAAACGATTCTCTCAATGCTGTCAAACTGCATCTCGACATTTTACATACGACTGAGGTTATAGATGTATAGATGTTTAGAAATGAAAGGGCTTATAGGGATCATTCAGTCCAGCTCTCTCTGATTTACACATGAGTTCAGTAGAAACCCAGATAGCGTAAGTGACTTGTCCAAGGTCACTTGGCTAGTTAGGGTGCCCAGTGTTTTGTTCACCCTCTTGCCCTCTTTATCCTGAGATCACATTTCCAGGACTCTCTTACTGGCAGGACTCAGGCCCAGGGTTGACTCTAGGCATTATGAATCATTGCTATGCTTCTGGCTGTCTTGTTAGAGGAGAGAGTTGGGTTGAGCTGTTGAGAATTTGGCAGTGTTTAGGAAAGGAAAAACTGACAAAGTTGCAGGAATTCCACATATTTTCCCAACCTGTACCATGCGTGTAGTTCAAGGCCAGGCCAATGGGTCCTAGATCCCTACCTTCTACCTCCAAATCTTTAGGTTGCATTTTTTTTTAAATTTCTCCCACACATTCTGGGCTGCTACCCATAATCCTCTTACCTTCACTTTACCCACCAGAGAACACAATGGAAAGGAAATGAAGGGAAGGACAGAATCTTCCTGTTGGCCCACATCCCCTTGGGGCAGTCTTTGCATGCCCTCTGTAAAGATGAGTCACTGGATCAAGGAGGATTGGCCCTATTATAGAGAGGGGGTGCCAGTTTGGCCCTGGCTAAGACAGGACTTACAGAAGCTCAGTTAGGGCATCTCCAGGTGGCATTGGAATTTCTCTTTGGGGACCTGAGGGAATAAAAGCATCTGTCATCAGTTGGTATGGTGGCAGGTGGGATAAGATGCCATCATCATGAACTCATGCTTGGAAGGGGTTTAAAAAGTAGCTTCATCTAATATATTTCTCTCCAAGACTCCACAAATACAGTGAAGCACATTAACCACTTTGAGCCACTCTGCTTGCTTTGACACATTACAAAGGAAGCCACTTTACCAGAAATTACTTTATTCATGTTAATAACTACCACTGAGTTGCTATTGTTTTGTGCTGCTTGCTCTATTTAATTTAATTCACCTGAAAACCGTAAAGACAGCCACCATTATTCACTTTCTTTTGAAGATGTGGAAACTGAGGTTTAGAGTTCTTAAGTAATTTGTCCCAGGTCAGGAAGCTAGTAAGTGGCAAGAAGTAGAGATTCAAACCCTCCTAAAATTGTTTGACAGAAAAGCCTGTGCATTGACCACAAGACCTTTGAGAAAGTGAGAGAATGAGTAAGTGAATGAATGAATGAAGTGTGTGTAAGAGAGAGAGAGAAAGGTGTTTGTGGTAGGCTGGAGAGGTCAAACTGGAGTCCTCATAAGCTCAGCCTGGCACAGAGGGGGAGAGTCAGTTAAAACTTTGTAGGAATGGGGCATTTTGAGGTGGGGACAGGATGCGCCACTGTTCCCCATGCCCAGGTAGACTAACAGCTGAAGCTACTGTTTCCCCCAGAGTATTCTTGGGTTCTTGTCACAAAGCCCCTCAGGACACCCCAGACCAGCGCCAGACATGCATAAGTACTAGAGCAGTACTTCACTCACTCACTCACTCACTGTCTCCTCAGCACCTTGCCTTGAGATGCTCCAGCGCTGGGCTTTTCCTGCTTTAACCTTTCCAAATCAAAAAAAAGGTGTGCTCATTCCTTCTCCTGGAGCTAGGGACCCTCAAGTCCAGACTGAATGCAGGCTGTTTCCGCGAAGAGACGGTGGAGGTGGTGCTAGCAGGCACATCGCAATTCTTTCCCAAACGTTCCTTGTGCCCAAGTCTTCCGGAATGGCTCCGGGAAACCCGGTCTAGGTACTACCTTATCTACACTTGACCTCGCCCTTTGAAAACCCAAGCTAGATGTGGACCCAAGCGACCTCGAAATACCAATAATCATCGCCTGGAGCTCTGGAACATAAGGCATTTTCTGAACAGCCTAGGTCCCTCCGGTCGGCGACTCGCCAGCTGCCAGGTGCGTCCTGTAACTTTCCCACAGACTATGCGCGTTCCCCAGCTGGGCCACAGAGGGCTCCCGGACAGTGCCAGAGTCATGCTCTAGAGGCCGCCCGCAGGAGGTCAGGGGACTTTCCAGGAAGCTTGCCTCTCACCACATAGGCTTGTAGCATCCCGGGGACAAGCTGGGTAAGGAAGCGACTTCGATCTGGCTGGAAGCAGATGTTAATGGTGTACAACTAGTTGAACATGGAAGTCTAGAAAAATTACAAGCACAAAAGGCGGAAGGGTCAGTTGGTACACTGGGCAAAGAGAACTGAGAGAGTGAGCGGATTGACTTTTTGAGGCCAGATTTGAAGATATAGATGGGGCAGGGGGACGTGCTGGAGCCCTTGAGAGTCGGAAGGCCTCCTGTGCATAGCACTAAGTGTTTGCACCAAGCTTGCTCCTGGATCCTCGATCCTGGATCCTCGACCCCAAGGGAGGGAAGAGGACACGTTTCTCCCACCCGTCTCTTGGCTTGGGATGGAATGGGCAGTGCCGAGGCAGGAGAAAGCGACCAGAGAAATAGATGCGCGGCAGGAGGCGGCGGCGGGGACTGCCGCCCGGGTAGCTGGGAGCACTACCGCGCCAGAGGAGCGTCCCGCCCGGCAGGGACTTAGGTTGCTGGAATCCTCACCTCCTGCCTCTTTCTGGCATGCAGAGCAGAAGGGGCCCAACTGAAGAAATGATCACGCGGCTCAGGAAAGAAACTACTTGTGTCTGGTGTTCTCGACTGTCACAGTTTCACAACCGGAGAGTGAGCTCTTAGCTCAACACTGGAAAGGCAGGCTGAGAGCTGTGCCCTCCCGCCCTTGGACCCCAGGAGCTGGCTGGATCCACCCCAGAGTCAGCCTCTGCTTTTTCGCAAGACCTTGGATCGCCTTATTTTTAAACATTTTAACGTTCCCACTTTTTGAAGAAGCAGCCCAAGAGTAAAGTGACCCTTTAGCACCCCAAAAGAGGGGGTGTGGTTGGCCCCTTTAAGTGAAAGCCCAGGGAAGGCCAGGTAGACCTTCCAGGGGGAAACTTTGGGTCCCCACCCCACCCCTGCAAACAGGCCACTCCTGGCCTTTGAGATCGCTGGGCTTAAGGAGTAGAGGTAGAGTAGGTGGGGAGTCTACACCGCCAGGACCCCGGCAACTTCCAACTGCTGCTGGGGATAACTTACTGCATGGGCAAGGCTCTGGGGACAGAGGAGGTGGTAGGAGAGAAAGTCCGTTTAGAGGAACAGATGGGCTTAAAACAAGTTTTCAGACAAACCTGTGGAATGAGGGTAAAGAGGACAAGCAGGAGTCCCTGTATTTCCCAACAAAAGTAGGGTGAGTCCAAGTCTACGGCAGGAGACCAGTTACTGTGCAGAATGTACAGAATGTGCAGAACCAACTTGTAGGAGCGTGAGACTGGAAGCCAGCTCCGGATTCTAATTTGAATGATGTGTGACGCTGTCTCTTCCCTAAGGTAGACAGTATACACCTTCCGAGCTCCCTGGTCTCGGCCATAGTTGCCAGTTGCTCCTCTGGGTTGGGCCTAAGAGCAGCCGGCTCCTGGACCGCGGTGGCGCAGGCGGGCTCTGCGGCGAGCCGGGGAGAGCGCGGCTGCCGGAGAAATATGCTAATGGCGGCCTCTCCGGCACTGTCCTGGATTTGGTCTAGGCTTTCTGGCTTAGCCCTGGAACCCTGGGCAAGGACGGGGCGAGTACCCAAGCCGTGGAGAAAGCCCAGGAAGGGCACGTGATAGGGTCTCACATCTGGCCCGCGGCAGAGGCTGATCCGGTCAGACCTGGCGCCGGCGTTTCTTCCTGCTCTTCCGCCTGTGTTCAGGTGGCCGCAGGCTTCCCAGAGGCCGGGAGCTGGTCGCCCATATGCGCGTGAGTGCTCATCTCCCAGTCACAACTGTTGGCAGACTGCCTACTACAGCCGTCGAGTTCACACTTGAACCGGCTTACGCCTGGAAATAGATACCTAAACGCTCTCACCCCATCCTACGGAGCCGCTAAGCAATATATAAGAAGGGTAACAACGTATTCTCTGGAGGCAACAAATAATTCCCCGCATTAAAATAACTGATTATTTTCAGAAATTTGTTTTTTACATAAATATATAAAACGAATTCACGCCGATCCCCACTGCACCCAGTATTTTAGAAATTTCCGAGTGATATGTAGCTCAGAGACAGACACCGGCATGGTCCGAGAGTCACAGCAAAGTCTCAGGACCTGTAAACTTGCTACACTAAGACAAATGAAACCCCTCGTGCCTGCATCCGCTGGCGCACAAGCTTCTGCGGCCGGCCCGGGTCGCTTGCTCTGGAACTGCTAGCTCTGGGGCCACTTCCTTACTCGCAGACTTCGCCAAAGGCTATTGCAAAAACCTACCCTTTGTCTCATAAAACCGCAGAGCCACACAGCCAGAGGCAGGCTTTTCGGCAGGCTCCTCAACCCCCCCCCAGGAGATACCGGCGAGTCTCGGGTGCACCAGGCAGGAGCAAGTTTTCTCCTTACTGGGAATGGGGTGCGCCTCTCTTCCATCCGGTCGGTGGTCCTGTGCGCAGGAGTGTGCGGAGGAGACTCTAAAAAAGCTACTAACCGGCAGGGCCTGCTCTCCACGGAACAGGGCCATAGGGAGAAGATGAGGGGAGCCCCTGGGAACAGAAGAACACCTGGCAGGGTTGGGATGGGGATTACAGATAGTCCACGACCCAACTACGGTGTGGACCTGGACTCGGAAGCCGGGCTGTAAGCGGAGCTAAGGTTTCTTCTCCTCCCTATAGGGCTAGCCTAAGGATGTAGTCATTACGGAAGCCACCTTTTGGGAATGAATCGGGATGGGCAGCGATTTCCGAGAGCGGGGGTGGAGGGCGGGGGGAGAGAGAGAGAGAGAGAGAGAGCCTGGGGGTAGGCGGGGGGGAGCAAAAATTCGGAGAGCTGAGTACTCCCCTCGCCCTCGGCTCCCATAAGGACCCACCCCTGTCAACAAATGGTAAGTCCTTTTGGGAATGCTAGAGAAAGAAACTGGCAGGTTGGAGATAAAGGTGCGCCTGGGCGCTGGGGATGGAGTGGGAGGGCGGGGAAGGGTTAGTGGTCATTGTCCCGTGGAAATCGTACATGTGCTCGGAAGGCTTGTGTAATTGGAGGCCAAGGAATGCTTGTATTAGTTTGCATGAGAGAGAGACATGAGACCAAGTAGCCGAATGGACATGTGAGTCGCACTGGACGACAATTTCAAAATGCAGAGCTTGGCTTATTATACAAACGAATAAATCTCACACAGCTTCCACTTGTTCATCCCCTGCAGACCTTAGCAGTTTGCACTCTCCTGGTTCAAGTTCGAAGTGGAACGGGAAACAAAAGCAGGCAACGATTCCAGCGCTGCCTGAAAGGCGGACCACAAAGCCTCCTCCCTCGTCTCTCCTCCGGGAGCCTGGAAGCCAATGTGACGATCAAAAGCTTCCACATCACCCCGGCGGGGCGCGCCCTCAGCCATGTCGGGGAGGTGGGGAATCTGCAGAAATCTGGATCTGGAGGCTCCTGCCAATTTTTCCTTGGATCAGAGGAAGGCGCGGGTTATAGGGCCCTTTCTCCTGTGGGTTCACCGCCGCGCATTACCAAGTTTATATTTGGCCTTTCAGTGCCACCCGCGCCTGCCCTAAGGCTTCGTGGTCCCTTAGGCCAGTAATCGTCCCAACTGGGGAAATGTATGGTTGGCCTGGCCTGAGGGCACCGGTTCCGTCCTGCCTGTGGGCGTCTCTAGCTGGGCCTCTGGTTCAGGACTTTGAGTTCTGCCAAGACCCATGTCATTTCGTGGCCCCTCCGGGGTGGGGACGGCCTCTCTCGGAAGGGTGGGGAAGTCCCTCGAAACTATGAGTAGGGAGAGCGAAGAGAGAAGAGACCCGCTGCTTGTTCAAAACAGAGCCCTAACCTAAGCCAGGGCCAGGCATGACAGAGACACGTCTTACATGGGAGTGACCGGCCCTGACTCCTCCCCGCCATAGCTCTGAAGAGGAGGTGCATCTTAAAGATGAGCCTCAGCTCCTGGTGGTCGAGGTGCAGTGTCAGGTTGCACCTGGCCTTGCCTTTCCCGGCAGGCGGGCCGGGAAAGCGGCTATTTAAGCCTCGCGGATCCAGGCCCTAGCGGCCAGGAAGAGGAGATCGCGCGGCCTTATAAGCCGGATCACCAGCAGTGACCCTCGTTGACGTCGGGGTAACCCCGCTAAGTGACCGCCACGTGAGAAAGTCTGGGCCGCGCACAATGTGCCGGCGCCTCGTTAGGGCCGGGCGGGCGCTCGGGGAGCCAGGCCAGCAGTGTCCGCGGCCTCATCATTCATTCCTCTGGACGTGCTGGTAAAAATGCATCAAAACAGGCTGCGGAGCGCGGTATAAAAGCACAGCGGGATGAGCTGCTTTCCAAAAAGGATCTCGGTGATTGGACCGAGCTCGGCGTGATTGACAAGAGCTTAGTTTGGTAAAGGGAAGACACGCAAGCTTTCACAGCAGGATCCCTTTTCTAAAATATATCACACTAGCCTTTGAAAAGCGCCGCACACTATAAGGAAATAGCGTTTCACGGCTTGCTTTATGGTGCGATGACATTTCTTTAAAACACAGGGAAGATCAAAAAAAGGAGAGAGAGAAATAAAATGTGTTGCAAACACAATGTTTTAATTAGTTTATTCTGCGCGTTGCTTTTATCTGTCGTATACATTGCGGGTTTTCCTTTAATTAAACAGTCCCTCTCGAGCGGTGGCAGGCGAAGAAGGCGAGGCGCTGCGCCCTTTCGTTCCCTTTCGGAAAAACAAGAAGGTTGGCTGGCCCCAGAGCCCAGCTTGCAGGCTCCTGTGCCCTCGTGGCCAGGATAGGCAGACTGAGGCGTTGGGGCTTCGGAAAGCGGCGGGACCTGAGCGCCCCACGGAGGCGGAGAAGGAGGGGACTAGGAGGAAAGGAAGGGGAGGAGGTTCTCCCCCGCGGAACCGAATGGGACCAAGGCAGGGCGAGTAGCTCGGGCATGGCGCCAACCTCAAATCCCCTCCCCCCGAGCTCCAGCCAGCAGCCGGTGTCCCCCCGTCCCCCCGCCCCATCCAACCTGCACCACCTTCCCAAGCCCTCGCTGGTCGCCAGGGTGGTGGGGAGCGATAGGCACCAGGATGAACCCTGCGGTTCTTGCCGTCTCCTCGGCTTTCGGGCTCCGATTTCCAGCTACTTAGCCCTCCTTGGATCCCAAAGTAGCGGATTCTCTGATTCCTGACCAACAGGAAGAAGAGACTACGCAAGCATCCGCTCGCTGAAAGCGCGGGCGCCGCAGGCGCTGTCAAAAGTGGCGCCTCAAGAAAGGCGAGAGTTAAGCTAATGGTGGAATGTGTTGTGGACCTAAGCCTGTTCTTACACACACACACACAACCCACACTCTCACTCGTACTTACGACACGATTACTTCATGGAAACCTCTGCAGATTTCGGTTCTACCAATAACCACCCTCTCTGCTCCACACACCCCAGAGACCCGGCTTCAGCCTTAACCCAGCGCTTGAGTCTGGCATAGAGTCAGCGCATGCAGTACTCTCTCAACAGTATTTACTGCTCAGGCCAGTAGATAGTGATGGTAGACAGGCTGTGGCCTGAAAATCAGAGGGCATTGTTTTGTTAATTCTGCTGGTGAGATCTGAAGATAATATAAACCTGCAGTCTGGTGAGAAGGTGGAGTGGAGGTATAGATAAGAGATGCAGATGTGGCCTCCTAAATGAACCACAGAACACAACCTAGTAAATTCATGGACTGGACATAAGCCTTTCTCTCCTGTTCAAATGTATTTCTTCTACTAAAACTGGGAATGGAAGAGACTGAGTCAAGGATTTTTGCCTAGTGTGTTTGGGGGGGGGGCGGCGGTGGGGAGAGTAGGGAGGGAGATGAGGACAACCACCATGTGACTGGGGTGCCTCCTTTCCACCTTTTGCTCAGAGGAAAGTTTTCTCCAGATGTCTTTCCTTTCAAGGCAATGAAACAGAAAGCAGGTTGAGCCGTGGGCTGCCTCTATGGCCTGTTTGACTGCCCGAAGAGGTCTGCAATGTTGCTTCTTCCACCAAATATTTTTCAACATTTTTGTTTAAACATTGAGATTTGTAGGCTGGGCGCGGTGGCTCACGCCTGTAATCCCAACACTTTGGGAGGTTGAGGCAGGTGGATCACGAGGTCAAGAGATAGAGACCATCCTGGCTAACACGGTGAAACCTCGTCTCTACTAAAAGTACAAAAAAAATTAGCCGGGCGTGGTGGTGGGCCCCTGTAGTCCCAGCTATTCGGGAGGCTGAGGCAGGAGAATGGCGTGAACCCGGGAGGCGGAGCTGGTAGTGAGCCAAGATCAGGCCACTGCACTCTAGCCTGGGCCACAGAGCAAGACTTCACCTCAAAAAAAAAAAAAAAAAAAAAAAAAAAAGACATTGAGATTTGTGTAAATGTTTGAAATTTTGAAATTATGCTCCTCAGGGTAATGGTCTCAAATGTATGTATGTATGTATTTATTTATTTATTTAATGTTTTGGAGACAGGGACTCACTCTGTTGCCCAGGCTGGAGTGCAATGGTGAGATCTCAGCTCACTGCAACCTCTGCCTCCCAGGTTCAAGCAATTCTCCTGTGTCAGCCACCAACGTAGCTGGGATTACAAGTGTGCGCCACCACATCAGGCTAAATTTTGTATTTTTAGTAGAGATGGAGTTTCATCATTTTGGCCAGGCTGGTCTTGAACTCCTGACCCCAAGTGAACAGACTCCATTTTATTTTATTTTTTATTTTTATTTTTGAGATGGAGCCTCACTCTGTCACCCAGGCTGGAGTGCAGTGGCATGATTTCAGCTCACTGCAACCTCTGTCTACTGGTTTCAAGTGATTCTCCTGCCTCAGCCTCCTGAGTAGCTGGGATTTCAGGAGCACACCACCATACCCAGCTAATTTGTTATGTATTTTTGGTAGAGGCAGGGTTTCACCATGTTGGCCAGGCTTGTCTTGAACTCCTGACCGCAAGTGATCTGCACGCCTCGGCCTTCCGAAGTGCTGGGATTATAGGCGTGAGCCACCATGCCCAGCCAGACTCCATTTTAAATCATATACACCCTCCCCATGTAATAGCAATAGCACACATAAGCAGCATATGATTATAACTGGATGGACCTTTAAAACAACTGCAAAGATCACTTGATAATAATCAAAATAAATCATTTAATATGTGGTTTCTATGAATCACAAAAGTCAACATTACAGGGCATATGCACAATATAGGCTCTCCATTGTATTATCCTTGGAGGGACCTTTTTCTTTAAATTATTTGTGATGTACCTATATTATAAAAGCAATCAACAAAAATTAAGTGACATGTGTGATGGCAAAGTAGTGCCAAGTCAACTCCCAAAGTAGTTTGCTTCCCAATTCATTTGAATATTACATTTAAAATAATGACTTAAACCCACCATGGCCACAGAATGAAACCATAGTTCAAGAAGTAAAGCTCGTGTATGGCACTGAGCTATAGAGTGCTTTTCCATAGCTAGCCTTCTCTCTCTCTCTCTCTCTCTCTCTCTCTCTCTCTCTCTCTCTGTGTGTGTGTGTGTGTGTGTGTGTGTTGTGGAGGAGTTATGGAATTGTGAAGTTAAAAATAATAATGAGCCTCAAATTTTTACCACATAATTTTAAAGTCTGTTTTAATGAGGAATATAAGGAATATTAAATGGACTTTCTCATCTTAAAGACTATATGTTGCAGCAGGAAAGGACACAAATAGAATATAAAAGAAGGCACTTCCCAAGATAATGAATTCAATTTATTTCTTTTTTCCTCATGAAAACATGGACTCTTTTGTTGTTGTTGTTGTTGCCCTGGCTGGAGCGCAGTGGCACAATCTTGGTTCACTGCAACCTTCACCTCCTGGGTTAAAGCGATTCTTGTGCCTCAGCCTCCTGAGTAGCTGGGATTACAGGCATGTGCTACCACACCCGACTAATTTTGTTTTGTTTTGTTTTGCTTTGTTGTGTTTTTTTGAGATGGAGTTTTGCTCTTACTGCCCAGGCTGGAGTGCAATAGAGCAATCTTCGCTCACTGCAACCTCCACCTCCTGGGTTCAAGCAATTCTCCTACCTCAGCCTCCCAAGTAGCATGCGCTACCACGCCCGGCTAATTTTGTATTTTTAGTAGAGATGGGGTTTCACTATGTTGGTCAGGCTAGTCTCAAACTCCTGACCTCAGGTGATCCACCCACCTCGGCCTCCCAAAGTGCTGAAATTACAGGCATGAGTCACCACACCCGGGCTAACTTTTGTCCTTTTTTTTTTTTTTTTTTTTTTTTTTTTTTTTTTTTTTTTTTTTTTTTAGTAGAGATGGGGTTTCACCATGTTGGCCATGGTCTTGAACTCCTGGCCTAAAGTGATCCACCCACCTCAGTCTCTCAAAGTGCTGGGATTATAGGCATGAGCCACCACACCCAGCGGACTCTTTTTATAATAGTTCCATTTGGGTATTTGTCCCAGCAACACATCTGACTAGGAAAAGGCATAACCAAGAGAGGCATGTTTGAATAAAAATAAAGAAGCTCTACGGCCAGGCACAGTGGCTCATGCTTGTACTCCTAGCATTTTGGGAGGCTGAGGTGGGTGGATCGCTTGAGCCCAGGAGTTTGAGATCAACCTGGACAACATGGCAAAACTCTGTCTCTACAAAAAATACAAAAATTAGCCGGGCATGGTGGTGTGTGCCTGTAGTCTCCAGCTACTTGGGAGGCTGAGGCAGGAAGATCTCCTGAGCCCAGAAGGTTGAGGCTGCAGTGTGCCATGATTGCACCACTACATTCCAAATGAGTGACAGAGTGAGACCCTCCCTCAAAAAAAAAAAAAAGAAAGAACGAAAGAAAGAAGAAAGAAAAGAAAGAACGAAAGAAAAAAGAAAGAAAAGAAAGAAAGAAAGAGAAAAAGAGAAAGAAAAAGGCTGGGCGCAGTGGCTCACGCCTGTAATCCCAGCACTTTGGAAGGCCCAGGAGGGTGGATCACCAGGTCAGGAGATCGAGATCATCCTGGCTAACACAGTGAAATCCTGTCTCTACCTAACAATACAAAAAATTAGCCGGGCGTGGTGGCATGTGCCTGTAGTCCCAGCTACTCAGGAGGCTGAAGCAGGAGAATTGCTTGAACAGGGAGGCAGAGGTTGCAGTGAGCCGAGATGGCACCACGGCCTGGGCGACAGAGCAAGACTCTGTCGAAAAGGAAGGAAGGAAGGAAGGAGGCAAGGAAGGAGAGAAAAGGAGGGAGGGAGGAATGAAAGAAGGAAGAGAGAGTGAGAAAGAGAAGAAAGAGGGGAGGGAAGGGAAGGGAAGGGAAGGGAAGGGAAGGGGAGGGGAGGGGAGGGGAGGGGAGGGGAGGGAAGGGGAGGGGAGGGGAGGGGAGGGGAGGGGAGAGAGAAAAGAGGCCAGGCGCAGTGGCTCAAGCCTGTAATCCCAGCACTTTGGGAGGCCGAGATGGGCGGATCACGAGGTCAGGAGATCAAGACCATCCTGGCTAACACGGTGAAACCCCGTCTCTACTAAAAAAATACAAAAAACTAGCTGGGCGAGGTGGCGGGTGCCTGTAGTCCCAGCTACACGGGAGGCTGAGGCAGGAGAATCACTTGAACCCAGGAGACGGAGGTTGCAGTGAGCTGAGATCCGGCCACTGCACTCCAGCCCGGGCGACAGAGCAAGACTCCCTCTCAAAAAAAAAAAAACAAAAAAAACAAAAAAAAAAGAAAGAAAGAAAAGAAAAGAGAAAAGAAAACCTCTGACAGTTACTCTAAAGTTTCAGGTAATCGGCATAGGATTATGAAATATTCGTTCTAAAACTGCTACGATGTTTTGCTAACCCAGGTGCAAGACAGAATCTTGACATCATTTACTCGTATCTTCCCCCGCAGTACCCCCAGGATGTCTTACATGTAGCAGGCAAGCTATAAACATTTTGAAGGGGCAGGCATGGTGGCTTGTACCTAAAATGCTAGCACTTAGGGAGGTCAAGGTGGGGATCGCTAGAGCCCAGGAGTTCAAGACCAGCCTGGGCAACATAGGGAGATACTGTCTCCATGAAAAATTAAAAAAAAAAAAAAAATAGCCAGGCATAGTGGCATGCACCTGTGATCCCAGCTACTTGGGTGGCAGGAGGCAGGAGGATTGCTCGAGCCTGGTAGGTCAAGGCTGCAGTGAGATGTGATCATGCCACTGCACTCCAGCCTGGGTGACAGAATGAGAACCCTGTCTCTAAAGATAAAATAAAATAATTTGAAGAGTGAAGCAGCTAATGTATTGCTTGTGTGAATAAAAAGTTTTTCCAAGGGGGAAAAAAGGGTTCAGTTTCAAGTTACTCTGCAACTTGCTTGCTCCCATCTCTCCCCACCTTCCACAACTTCTGGGAGCTGTCCTCAAAGCCTGAACCAAACTGCATGATACCTGGACAGTTCTGGTTTTTGCAATCATCTAGAAATTGAGAGGCATAAGGTTACCCTCACCAGTTCTTGGGATTCCATCTAGGGTAAGGGGAGAAATAGCAAAGGAAATATCAATGGGGAACAATTCTTAATGAGATGGCATGCTCCCCATACCCACCCCCCTTCTTCTAGAAGGAGGTCAGAAGTGGATCTGCTGAAATCGGGGAGAAGTAGAATTAGAACAGCCCTTTTCATCAAGTAGCTCCATCCCTCACTGTCTTACAGGGGAAATTTCATTCTGCAACAGCAAAAGTGTAGCCCTTTAGTTGAAATAAAATAAATGGTTCCAGGTCCATGAGCATATCATTTCTTTACCAGACCTTTGTTTCTTCCACCTCATATCAGGACAAGGGTCATTTCTAAAAAGCAGGATGAATAACATAGAAGTTGAAGGTGGGATTTTTCTTCATGGAAACATCTGGTAGGCAAAAGAAATAGAGATAGCAGTCTGGAGTGGAAACCCCAAGTTTATTCTTAGAACACTTCTAGTTGAAGCATTTTTCAGACCTTAGTGCTATTGCCAGGGCCAAGAATGTAAGCCTGGGAAGGCTGCAGGGTGGGAGCAAAGAGGCTCTAGATATTAACTAACTTTAACACAGTGGCTCCCTCATTAGAATCACCTGGGGAGCTTCAAAAATAGGGCCATGGCACCCTTCCCTAGACCAAGTGAGTCAGAAGCTCTGGGGTTGGTCTGGCCATCTGAATATTTCAAAGATTCCCAGGAAACTCCAATGTGGAACTAGAGTTTCTGGTTCTACTCAATTGCTTCTGGAACAGAGGGCAGGCAACTTCTCCCCTCTCTCAAATCAAGGGAGGGGATGTGAAATCTAATAGCAGAAACTAAATATTGCAATATAACTCTCTAATTGAGAATCACAAAAACAAGATATCATGTGAGAATCACAAAAACAAGATATCATGTGGGAGCTAGAGCTTTTAAGTGTGTGCATTAAGAAAATGGGTCCCCTTCTGCCAGGCGCAGTGGCTAACGCCTGTAATCCCAGCACGTTGGGAGGCCAAGGAAGGCAGATCACCTGAGGTCAGGAGTTTGAGACCAGCCTGGCAAACGTGGTGAAACCCTGTCTTTACTAAAAATACCAAAAAAAAAAAAAAAAAAAAAAAAGCCAGATGTGGTGGCGGACGCCAGTAATCCCAGCTACTCCGGAGGCTGAGGCAGGAGAATCCCTTGAACCTGGGAGGCAGAGGTTGCAGTGAGTTGAGATTGCACCAAAGCACTGTAGCCTGGGTGACGAGAGCAAAACTCCATCAAAACACACACGCACAAACAAAACAAACAAACAAACAGAAAGAAAAGAAAATGGGCTCCCTTCCATACCCAGGGGCATATTAGAAACTCAGGAGAAGCTGGGAGCAGTGGCTCACACCTGTAATCCCAGCACTTTGGGAGGCCGAGGTGAGTGGATCACCTGAGGCTAGGAGTTCGAGACCAACCTGGCCAACATGGTGAAACCTCGTCTCTACTACAAATACAAAAATTAGCTGGGTGTGGTGGTGGGCGCCTATATTCCAAGCTACTTGGGAGGCTGAGGCAGGAGAATCACTTCAACCCAGGAGGCGGAGGTTGCAGTGAGCCAAGATCGTGCTGTTGCACTCCAGCCTGGGTGACAAGAGCGAAACTCTGTCAAAAAAAGAAAGAAAGAGAGAGAGAGAGGGAGGGAGGGAGGGAGGGAAGGAAGGAAGGAAGGAAGGAAGGAAGGAAGGAAGGAAGGAAGGAAGGAAGTCAGGAAAACAGGCAAGTGTGTACAGATGTGCACTACGACTAGTGGTTATGGGCTACCAAAAATACCAAAAACTTCAGTTTGCATAAGTAGGCAGTGGCAGCTCCCTTGGCTCCAAACAAACTTAGAGCCTAAAACCACCTTAAAAAGGAGAAAGAGTTAAGAGGTAAGAACTAATGAGCTTTTCTAAAGTGGGAGAGGAGTATTTAAGTGATGGGGGAGAGGCGTCTCCTGGAATGATTTTGGGGCCACTGAGCTGCTGACAGGTTCAGCTCTTGGAACTTGTACTGATAGGAGTGAGGAAAAGGGCACTCTAGGCCATGTGTTTTTCCTCTTTCATTTAATGGGTAGATAGATAAGAGCTTCCATGGAGGAATGTGTGATGAGGGTGGGGAACAGGGGAAGAGGAGAACGGATGTCTGCTGATAAAACCTGCTAAACTCTGTCCTTGGTCCTCAGGAAAACTTGACCTTTAGCCCTAGATGGCTTGAGAGGGGTCTCTGCACAGCCCAGTGTGGACTGAAGTTTGTGCATCGAGGTTGGGAGGGCAGGGCTAAGCAGAGGGACCACAGGCTCTGGCTCTGAGGATTCCATCTGTTTATAGCCCTCAAGGGCCCATAGGGGCATTCTTGCTGAAATCAAGCTTTTCTGTCCTTGAAGACATCCCCATTAAAGTGAGAGAAAGAAGGACCAAGGGGCAGCAAGGCGAGAGGATTTTTCAGGCTTGGTGAAACTTGAACCCTAGGGAGCAAAGGGAAGGGGGCCTCAGGCTCACACAACCCGAGCAAAATAGGAAAGAATATGCAAGGCAAACACCCATCTCAGGTCCTGCAGGGATGGCAGGAGGATCAGGTCAATGAATGGAACTTTGAGGCCTGTAGTGGGTGGGATCTTAAGGTCCCTAGCACACTAGTACTCAATGTCTGCAGTGTACCAGACCTCATGGTGAGTAGCGCAAGGGGCTTTCCTTCAGGGGATAGGACAGAAGCAGGCACAATTAGTCCCTGTTTGGGAACAGCACCCTGCTGCCAGTCCTGTGGTAACAATCTAGCCAGGGTAGCTCCTGGGCCTCTTGATGAGAAAGGACAGGCCCACTGAGCCAGAACAGAAATTTCACCAGGGACCTTTCTTGGGCCTTCAGGGCCACCCTGTCCCCAAGTTGATTTTCCCACAAATGGAGCCTTTGGAAAACCCTAGGTGGAGAAAGGAAAATGCTTGGCAAATGGCACAAGCTCAGGTTACACTTTGGTGAGAGCTCCATTGGGTGTGACAATTTAGCCTGTCTAGACCATACTCCTGAAAGTAGGATTGCCAGATACAATACATGATGTCCTATAAATCTGAATTGCCAATAAAGAATATTTTAATATAAGTATCTCCCAGGCAATAACTAGGACATACTTAAACTAAGAAAAAATTGTTTATTTGAAATTCAAATGTAACTGGGTGTCATGAGTTTTTGATGTGCTAAATTTGGCAACATTACTTGTGTGAGTGGCTATTTGGGTCTGAAAGAATTGTTTGCCAGTCTGGACCAGGTTCAAAAAGTGAAATATAATCTACTAAAGCTGAGTCTGAGGGGCAAGGGTTGAGAATTATGCAGCCTTAAAGAGAAATTTCTTTTTTTTTTTGAGACAGAGTTTCGCTCTTTTTGCCCAGGCTGGAGTGCAATGGCGTGATCTCGGCTCACCGCAACCTACGCCTCCCGGGTTCAAGCGATTCTCCTGCTTCAGCCTCCCGAGTAGCTGGGATTACAGGCACATGCCACCACCCCGGCTAATTTTGTATTTTTAGTAGAGACGGGGTTTCTCCATGTTGGTCAGGCTGGTCTTGAACTCCCGACCTCAGGTGATCCACCTGCCTCGGCCTCCCAAAGTGCTGGGATTATAAGCATGAGCCACCATGCCCGGCCCCGAGAAATTTCTAATAGGGCTGGAGTGGGAGGAAAGAAAAGGGAAAGGGGAGACATACCTAAGGGGACGAACTAAGGTAGTAGTTAGTAAGCTGGGTTGTTGGGAGCACCCTGGAATCTCTTTCTTGCTCTGTTTTGTTTTGTTTTTTTAGAGGGAGTCTTGCTCTGTCGCCCAGGCTGGAGTGTAGTGGCGTGATCTCAGCTCACTGCAACCTCCGTCTCCTGGGTTCAAGTGATTCTCCTGCCTCAGCCTCCCGAGTAGCTGGGAGTACAGGTGCCTGCCACCATGCCCAGCTAATTTTTGTATTTTAGTAGAGATGGGGTTTCATCATGTTGGCCAGGCTGGTCTCGAACTCCTGACCTCAAGTGATCCACTCACCTCGGACTCCCAATATGCTGGGATTACAGGCGTGAGCCACCGTGCCTGGTCTACCCTGGAATCTTTATAATAACATATCTTTATAGTTTAAAGGGGAAGAGTGCAGAGAAGGAGCATAAATGTTTTGCCCAAGCCTACCGGCTGATGGCATTTGTCCTGGGAAGAAAGGGAGGGGAGTGTTTCTGGGTGAGAAGGAGCTGGGTGAACTCTAGGCCCTCACTGAGGAGGGGCAGTTGAGTTGGGAGGGAGTTGATCTCTCTGTTCCTCCAACCCCCTCAGGCCTAGGGAATTGGGGTCACTTCCCTCAGGCTTCCTGGCCTCACATGCCTGGCTTGGTTTGGAGCTGTCGTTGCCCCTGAGGGCTCAGTCACGCAGAAAGGGTCAATAAACTATGTATCTCTAGCCAAAGAAGAAAGACAATAAAACCACCCTCAGGGTCAGAGGTCACCTAGTCACTGATTGAGATATTCACAACTCTTTTTCCTCTCTTCTCATCCCCTCTTTCTCCTGATGACTCCTCCTCCCTTGACTACTTTTTCCCTTTCTCCAAAGTCAAAATTATCCCCCAAAATAACTGAGGTGTGGGGCTGGGGGAAAAAAAATCAAGCCATATGCAAAATGAAGCTGGAAATCTAGGAGGGTGATGGTGGATAAAATCTACTGGTCAAGAATACCTAGCCTCTGCTGACACTACAGTCCAACCCCTAGTCAAGGGGTCAGCAATTTTTTTCTGTAAAGGGTCAGATATAAAATATTTCAGGCTTTTCAAACAACATTCAGTATTTGTAGCATAATTTCCTCCCCCACCTTCTTTTTTGTCTTTCTTCTTTTTCTACTTCTGCTCTCTAACCCTTTAAAGATGTTTTAAAAATAAAATAAAATAAAACCATTCTTGGCTCCTGGGGCCATACAAATACAACAGGCTCTGGGACAGATTTGGCCTCCAGTTTGCAGACCATAGTCTGCCATTCACCTCCAAACCAGCAGTTAGTCTAATTTATCCCCACTCTATCTTGTTGGTGGGGAAAGAAAAAAGGGAGGAAACAGAGGCCCTATCCTTTGTTTTAATGTCAAAGCCCTTTCCTCCCATCCCCTCACTAGGAAAGGACTAGATGAATAACCACAAACCAAGTGCAAATTGCAACAGGCAATTTGATTTTACAAAATGCAATTCCTGAACTACACAAAGTTCCTTGGAAGTGGAGATAGCATTTTTCCTAGGGATCAGGAATTCTTCCTCTCAGCTTGGGCAAAAGAAAAGATAATTTAGGTAATGCAGCCTCTGCCCCTCAGCGAGGAAGGGAGAAAGACGATGAAATGGTGGAATAGGTCTGGACTAAGGAAATGTAGCTTGGGGACAAATGGTTGGTGGGGGCTCCAGATCTAGGCACTAAGGATGAGAGTTGCTGCCAGAAGCCATAATGTGGTCCAGAGATATCTTCCTATCACGTTTGCAGAAGGATTCTTTCTCAAAGCAAAGAAATGAATGAACAAATATCTCAGAATAGTCTAAGGCTTCTCTCCACTTGCCTTGAAGCTAATTTACATTTTAGAACTAGTACAGCATTTTGCAGCTACAAGGAACTTGGGGGTCCTGGGTAAATGTGTGCTCCAAAATGTCAGGCAAACTTGGCTCTCCAAATTGATTCTCCTTCCCCCATCTCTTCAGGTGTCTGGGGAAAGACCTGTAAACATAAATCAAATGTGTCATTGTGTATCTCGCCCTCTGCCTGCATCTCCCTCTCCTCTTGCCGGGGCATTCCCCACCTACAAGGTGTTCTGATCTAGAAGGAAGGAAGAAGTCCTCTTTCACTGTGTCTTGCTCTCCTGGCACCTGGAGCCACTGCTAGTGCAGATGGGGACTAACACCTGCTCATCCCCAGAGCGATAAAGGTATTCCATGGCAGCAGGACCCAGCAGGCCACAGCTCATCATAAGCCTTTCACTCAGATTTGCCTGAGGACCACTGCCTACCACCTGGGTGGGGCGGTTCACTGCATTTTCTATATTTCAGGGACTCCCTTTATAATTCCGAACTGGGTTCTGATAGTTCTAGTTCAACTCCCTGCCTGTCTTCTTCAAGTTCAGCCCTATTCACTTCAGCCTATGTCTCTGAAGTTCAAGTATATATATGTGTATATATATATCTGTCTGCATAGCCCTGATTGACAAGTACAATGAAAATGTCTCATTCCTGTCTGGTTTGCATTTCATTACATTGGGCAACAATATGCCTTGGATTTCAGAGGACAAAGGCAAAAAAAATGAAAAGGGGGGGTTGATTAACAATATCTATTTGTTTATTCTCAATTGAATTTTAAAGGTATTTAGGGCTTATAAAATATGTGTCAAATGATAGGACCATAGTGAAAATTCTGATGTGGCCAATAAAATCTGGAGCTGTGTGATTTTTACACTCGCCAGCCTGCAGACACACTCTGTTGGCGAGTGTGTCAGCAGGTCCTGGAAATCGATAGTTCAGCTTGGCCCCTGATGCCAATTAAGGGCTTTATCTTAGCATAAAAATAAAGAGAAGTTAAAAATGCATTCTTTTCCCAGCTTTCTTTCCCCTTCATTTTTTATTGCCACTTGCAGTTTTTCTTTTAAAAAGATCTGGGACTCTGAAGAGAGGGTGGGGATTTATGTAAAGAAAGTGTCATTTACCAGGAAAAAAGGCGAATAATGGTGAGTTTCAAGGACATGTTGCAATGAGAAACACTTTGTGCTCCACTAGGGAGAGACAGGGGCACCAAATTCAGCGTCTTGGAATAATTCCCTTCCTGGATTCAAAGATTCATTTATTGAAATAAATCAGGAAGCCTTGGCAGAACGGAAATCCGCTTGCTGGGTTTAAAGGGTCTTTAAAATGTTGCGAGTGTTAGATTGCAAGTCTTTTCTAAATACAAAACAGAAGAAAAGACCGCAGCGTTTCCCTTGGACTTAAGGAAATTACTAGGTCACTGAATCAGGATAATTTCATGTCTACCACATAAAATGTGTTTAGAAAGAAATGCTGCATGATAACACAATGTGCTGTATATGTTCTATTTTTTCGGAGGCTCGACGGAAGAGAAAAGTGCTGTGGAGTTGGGCTCTGGGTTGTACAAAGAACCCGGTACTACCCTACTGCCCCTCAGGACGTTCTGTTTCCCTACTGCTTCTTCAAGATGGATCCTAAAAATCGGGCTCAAAAGCTTTGCTGGTTTAGAAGCGATCAGTTTCTCTGATTTTATTTCCTACTTTAGATTTGGGCATAAAAATGAATCTTTTTCCTATTTACCGTTTGAACTCAGTGTGAGGGAAAGGATCCCATTATATTTCCTATCCATGCAAACATGTGAATATTTAGACCGGACCACATACAACTGGGGGACACATAAAAGAGATTTATTGGTTAATTTACGTTGCCTACTACACATGTAAACCCTAGTAAGCCAAAGCTGCTGAGGGAGCCTCAGTTATAGAACCACGACGCCTGAGTTAGAGTTGTCCTCCCTGACTAGAGCTGTGACTCCTGTCTCCACCTGAAAAACGAAAACACGAGAGTTGTCTCCATCTCCTCACCTCTGCCTGTGTGTAGGAAAAACTTTTCTCCTCTTAGCTTTCCCTCTTCAGCCACCACTCTGTTCTCAGACTCAGCTCCCCAAAGCGCCCTGTTCCCCGAAGTTGTTCCCAGAGTCTCCTCTTGAAAATCAAGTTTGGGGAGGAGAGAAGCTCTAAGTTATAAGAAAAACTTCGCGCTCCCCCCTTGCCCCCAACAGCAGTGATTTGCTTTGTTGGGGGTGGGGGCTTCGTTTTCATGTGCAGTAACTAGCTTTATCTGGAGGGATTTTGCTTTCTACCCTCTTTTAAGGGTCAGGGGTCCTCCTCCCCAAATAAGGAAACTCCCACTCAAACCAACTGAAACCGAAGTAGAAATGGCCTACCTCTGCCCTGCTGTTCACAAAGCCCCCAGCCTCGTCCTTTTGCGCGCATCTGGGACCCCTGCGTCCCACACAGCAACGACACCCCCTCAGAACCGCATTCTCGGGATGGGCCCGGCTGTCCCGGGAAGGGCTCCATTGCCCGGATTTTGGCCTGGCTGAATCGCCTCAGGTCTGCCCCTTAACATGCATTCAACCCCCCGCCCCCACCTCCCCACTTCTCGGTTGATGATCTAATTGAATTATGCCTTTTTGTTCCAGGGACTACAGAGCACGTGCTGGAGGCAATTAATTATCGGAATGTGGCCGTATCAAAACGGACACTGGGCACCGGGTAGGTCAGCGGCGGCAACTTCCCCCTGCCCTGAGCTCGAGACCCTTTCCCAAATAGGGGCATGATGAGCTCCCTCGTCTGCCCCCCTTCTGAGCCTTTCACCCAGTTGCAATCGCGCAAGGCCCTCGATTCTCGGGGTACCTGGCGGGACTCCCCGGAAACTCTCGCATCAGCGCTGGCTCGGCCAGAGCTCGACAGCCGCCCCTTCCCGGTCCCCCAGTCTCGAGAACCTCTGTCCGCGGGACCAGCTCAGTGAGGAAATCCAAACTTTTTCAAACCAACTACTTGGCCAAGGGCTGTTGGGGTTAGTGGGAGGTGGAGAGAGGTAGAGGGAAAAGAGGAAATAAAGGAGAAAGTGGAAAGAAAGGGAGGGGGGAAGAAAGGCAATCCTCCTTTTTTTGTAAACCTGACTCCAGGGGATTCATTTGCATGATTTAAGCATATTTGTTCTCTGAACACACCAGCGCCCCCCTACCCCCCAAAGAAACCCTCTGCTGAGAGGCACTGAAACCATTCTTGGAGAGCCTATGTTCGGCAGACGCAATAATTTAAGTCAGCAGTGAACTCACCTTCCAACCTGGGGAGAGAGCTCTGGATGTGGAGAGAGAATTGGGGCGAGTTTGATGGGAGGGGGTGAATACGGTAAGATGTGCTACCGGTAGGGTTTTCTCCCAGCAAACTGGCTAAGAAAGAAGGTGAAGTGTTGGCTGGGCCAGGCAGATTGGGGAGCAGGAAGTGAAAGGCTGCAGTTATAAAGCGCTGCTTGAGGCGGTCTCTCCTGGCGCCTCTGAACTTGATCAGATGTTCTGTTTCCTACAGAGAGATGGCGGCCAGGCTGTGAGGCTGCCTCAAGGCGCAGACTTTGGGGCTTGGCCCGGCTAGGGATGTGACAATCACAGCCATCTTTCTCTCTGCCTTTTCTTTCCACTCTCACTCTCCTGCATTCTTTGTAAATGCCTTGCAGGAAAAATGAGTGAATTTATAGCTTTGCCTGAACCTGGTCATTATGTCTAGAAAGACCTCGCACCAGACAGAAGGCGGGAGGACTTTCACACACACCCCTAGAAGTAAATCCTTAAGGGGTAAGCAGTCCCTGAGGTCACTACATGCTTTACCTTCTCCGGGTAGGAGTAGAAGAGAGTAAAGCCTTGGCTGTTCAGAGGAAAGAAAATTCCATGTCACAGTCCCCATTCAGCATCAGCACCCCCCAACACGACTTTTGCATTTGAAAATGTTGAGAATTCAAAGCTGATTAGCCTAGTGATTTGGAAACCACCCTGATACTGTGTGTCTAGTGTATTATGTGTTTAGTGTGTTGTGTGCATGTTTTGTGTACACGGGCTAAAAGTGCTCTTGGCATGTTTTGTATTTGTGGGTGTTTGCTGTTATGTGTATTTGCTCTATTGTGTTTAGTTGTGTGCCTGTGTTTATTGTGTCGTGCGTAGTTTATGTTACTGTGTTGTATGTGTTTACTTTCTTGTGTTGTGTGCGTATTTCATATGTTTGTTTCCTGTGGTGCGCTTGTGTTTACTGTGTTGTGTGCTTGTTTCTTGCTGTGTGCTTGTGTTTACTGCGTTGTATATGTTTGCTGTGTCGTGCCCAGTGTGTAATTCGGGAAGTGGGCAGCGGCGAGTACAGCCGCTGCTCACAAACTAAAGGGTCAACGCTTGGCGCAGACAGAAGTAAGGGAGATCAGCTCTAATTGTAATTTCTTCTCCTTTGGGTCTCGGACAGCTGTCGACAGGTTGGGGGCACAAACGGCGAACTATCTGGGCCTGGGTCCAGGGTCTCGAGGCCATTAGAACTCGCAGTGATTGGGGGTGGACGCAGCGGCTGGGCCGGGAGCGCGAAAATGCTGGGCTCTCCCCAGGATCTGCGCCCTGAAGCTACAGAGGGGACATGTTCTCAAGGTGGTGAGGCAGCGGGGACCTAGGCGGGACTGGACGTTGGGCACCGCGTCTCCTCCGACGGCGCAACAGTGGGACCGATCCTCGCGGGGCAAAGAGTTTCTTTGGCCAAAGCGGGTAACGAGCGCGAGGGGTGGGGGGAGGCCCGCGAGAGGCCCAGCGGCGTCCCGCCGTTTGCCAGCTGGAGCCGGCCCCAGTTCCCCGAAGCCGCTCAAGCCCGGTGGAGCCCACTCGCGGCCGCCCGTCAGCCGCCGCCTCACCTGCCAGGCACCCGGCGGCTGCCCAATCAGCGGGGGTCGCTCGGCCACGGCTGCCATGTTCTCCGCTCCGCGCTGCCAATCAGCCTCGCGGCGGCCAATGGGCGGTCCGGCCGGGGGTCAGGTGACCGCGGGCCAGCTGGCTCCCCATTGGCGCGCGCCGCGCGCCTCCCGCTCGGTTTATGTGCGAGGAGTGAGTGATTGACTTTATCAGTCCAAGGACATTACTCTGGAGGCGAAGAGGCTGGGACTCGCGCGGCGAGCGGCAAGCGGCGAGTACCGAGCCTGCCTACTGCCCGCTGCCCGCCGGCCGGCCGCTAGCCGGTTCCGCCACTAGGCGCAGCCCAGCCCAGAGGCCGGTACCCAGGGAGCCTCCTGGCCCTGCGGTTCTGTGCACTCGGAGAGAGGAGGGGTGCCCGGGACAGGATTGGCAAACTCCGCCCTCCACTTACTATTTTGCTTATTTTTCTTTGTGCGCGCCTGTTAGTTTGTTAAACCAGATCTAGTCCCAGAGTCTTTTCTCCTCCCTCCTCCCCCCCCCAACACCCCCTCCCTGCTCTTTCTTCCCCTCCTCCCTCCTACCCCTCTGCAGGAGACTCTCGCAGTGACGGAAAGTTGCAGCCCCTGGTAGCGCCTTGGGGGTCTCCCGGCAGTGTCCAACCGCCGCCACCCCTTTCCGACTACGGCACTTCGGAGATCTCCTCCTTCGCCGATACCCTCTCTCACTTCGGCCGGATCGCCTGTGCCCAGAACGTCCCACCCATGACGATGCTCCTGGACGGAGGCCCGCAGTTCCCTGGGCTGGGAGTGGGCAGCTTCGGCGCGCCGCGCCACCACGAGATGCCCAACCGTGAGCCGGCAGGCATGGGGCTGAATCCCTTCGGGGACACAACCCACGCCGCCGCCGCAGCCGCCGCCGCTGCCTTCAAGCTGAGCCCTGCCGCGGCGCACGATCTATCTTCAGGCCAGAGCTCGGCTTTCACGCCGCAGGGTTCGGGCTACGCCAACGCCCTGGGCCACCATCACCACCACCACCACCATCATCACCACGCCAGCCAGGTGCCCAGCTACGGCGGCGCTGCCTCTGCCGCCTTCAACTCAACGCGCGACTTTCTGTTCCGCCAGCGCAGCTCCGGGCTCAGTGAGGCGGCCTCGGGTGGCGGGCAGCACGGGCTCTTCGCCGGCTCGGCGAGCAGCCTGCATGCTCCACCTGGCATCCCCGAGCCCCCTGGCTACTTGCTCTTTCCTGGGCTGCATGAGCAGGGCGCTGGGCACCCGTCGCCCACAGGGCACGTGGACAACAACCAGGTCCACCTGGGGCTGCGTGGGGAGCTGTTCGGCCGTGCTGACCCATACCGCCCAGTGGCCAGCCCGCGCACGGACCCCTACGCGGCCGGCGCGCAGTTTCCTAACTACAGCCCCATGAACATGAACATGGGCGTGAACGTGGCGGCCCACCACGGGCCCGGCGCCTTCTTCCGTTATATGCGGCAGCCCATCAAGCAGGAGCTGTCGTGCAAGTGGATCGACGAGGCTCAGCTGAGCCGGCCCAAGAAAAGCTGCGACCGGACCTTCAGCACCATGCATGAGCTGGTGACACATGTCACCATGGAGCATGTGGGGGGCCCGGAGCAGAACAACCACGTCTGCTACTGGGAGGAGTGCCCCCGGGAGGGCAAGTCTTTCAAGGCGAAGTACAAACTGGTCAACCACATCCGAGTGCACACGGGCGAGAAGCCCTTCCCATGCCCCTTCCCGGGCTGCGGGAAGATCTTTGCCCGTTCTGAGAACCTCAAGATCCACAAGAGAACCCATACAGGTAAGGGAAAAAGCAGGCGGGCGTGGGTTCCACTGGCGATACCCCGTCACGCAACGGACTTAGCGCGAGGGAGAGAGGTGGCGGCCAGGGAAAGGGGCGACGCCCCGCAACGGCCGCTCGAAAAAGAAGCGCTGTCAGTGACCCTCCACCCCTGGCCCTCCCCGTCCCGTGGCGCCTTTGCCGAGTTCTAACTTCCCGGGCAGACTGCTCTGCGGTCTCAGGAACTAATTGGGACCTTCTCGCGCCCAGGAACAAACTGGCGCCGCCTCTTTTTGTCTCCCTTTCTGGGTTACGGTGAAGGGACTCCGAATGTGTTGAGAGCATATTGCTTACAAGCGACTTAGCTCTCGGCACACATTCGTGGAAGGCAACCATAGAAATGCTAATGAAAACTAACTTTCGGTTACTTCCGCTCTTTTTTACACTTGATTGGCACATCTCCTAATTAAATGACTGATACTTTTGTCAAACTATTTTTATTTGGAGTTCCAGGTTCAATTCAGTCCTCCGGGAGGAAAGCTAAAGCAGTTTCGTGGGTTGTTCATAACATCTTGTAAAACTGTCTGGAGCCCCCTGGATTTATATATATATACACATATGTATATTCCCCCCCCCCCCCCAACATTAAGTACGACTACCCAGGCTTTTTAATACCGGGCTTAGCCAAACCACTGCATTTGAAAGAGGCAAATTAAAAGGTACAAAGAGGCTGAACGGGATTGTCCTGTCCGGGGCCCATTGTCCCGCCGGGCTCGGTTACATAGCCGAGGTGGTGGCGGAACGTGGCCGCGCATTGGGAGCCCTGGGTCGGGTGGGGTGGAAACACAACTTAGGGGAGACTTCGGAGGAGCCAGGGGCTTTCCCTCCTTGCGAGAACAAAGACGTGGTCAGGTTCTGGGCTGCCCTGCCCCACCCCCCGCCCCGACCACCACTCCCAAACCTAGCGGGCTCAACCTACGCTCTTCATTTCTCTCCAGGGAAAATAGATTCTCAACAGCAGCCCCCAGTCGGCGCTCCCTCTCCGGGAAGACCGCCGGGAGCTCAGTCTCCTGCTGCTTGCCTCTGGGAAACTCCGGCGCTGACCGTATTTTACCCCCTTTGGGTTTTTGCCTTTTGCAGGTGAGAAACCTTTCAAATGTGAATTTGAAGGCTGTGACAGACGCTTTGCCAACAGCAGCGACCGTAAGAAGCACATGCATGTGCATACCTCGGACAAGCCCTATATCTGCAAAGTGTGCGACAAGTCCTACACGCACCCGAGCTCCCTGCGCAAACACATGAAGGTAATTACCTCTTTATTAGCGGTCGGCGGTTTGTAAACACTCGGCCCGACGCCGGGCCGCGGAACGGAAGCGCCCGCGCTGCCCACCCTCTGTCCTCCACGTTAAATCCGATTTGCTCCAGCAGTGACACCTTGAACCCATTTTGGGGACCGGGCGGGGTGGGGGCGGGAGTGAGCAAAGTTGGGAGGGGGAGGAAGCGGAGGGAACAATCGGTTGTTTACTGGGAAGCTCTAGCCGAGCTCGCCTAGGCTTGCGGGACTGCCGTGGCCGCCTCTTCCCGACTCAGCCCGTGGTGGGAACCGAGAGTAGCCGCGCCGAACCCGGGGGTGGGTGGTTCATTCGCTCTTTGGCTTCGGATAAAACAATAGGGCCGAGGAGCGCGATCTGATTCCCACACATTTGTCTGCGACTTCGCAGCGCTCAGGGCCCCTGTGCCACCTTCTCTGTACCTGCTTTCCCAAGCCGAAACGGGCTTGATGAAACCTGGGCCCGGATTTAGTATTTTATAGGACCTCACAGTGTAACTGCTTACCCCACTCCATTCGTGGAGAAAGCATTTTTGAAGTGGCATGACCAAAACGGAGTGCTTTATTCCTTTTCCATAATACCAGTCTTCGGAGCAAAACTGGTTTTTAGCGAACATCTCCGGGTTTTCTAGACATCGGTAATACGGATTTTTTTTTTTTTTAAAGCAGCATTTTTCTTTTAAGTGGGTCACTGGGCGGTCTTGTTGTTACAGTGCTCGAATTCTGCTCTTGTTTTTGCTTGCACATTGCCAGTTGGAATTATATTCATTATAATATATACATGTTAATTTTAGGTTCATGAATCTCAAGGGTCAGATTCCTCCCCTGCTGCCAGTTCAGGCTATGAATCTTCCACTCCACCCGCTATAGCTTCTGCAAACAGTAAAGATACCACTAAAACCCCTTCTGCAGTCCAAACTAGCACCAGCCACAACCCTGGACTTCCTCCTAATTTTAACGAATGGTACGTCTGAGGACAAACACAAACCCTGTTAACTATAGAATGGACCAAATGCATTTTTAAAAGAAAACTGAGACCAATCAGATGGAAATGGAGTTTTAAGGCAAGAGGCCATATATAGGGCTACATCTTGTTAACTGCAATTGTCCAGGAAGGTTTTGGGCAAGATCCAAAAGTAGCCATGCCCTTTTCTCAGGATTAGAAAATGTGTTTTGGCATTTGAAGCATTTTTTACAAAATCTTTACACTGCTTTTTCTTCCCCTTCCTCTTGCTGTCTGCACACCCCATTCTTAAACTCCTGCAATTCATTTTAACAGTTGTCCTGTTTCTCGAGAGGAAGTTATAGAAGGCTTGTTGGTGGTGGTGATGTTAAACTGATGGAAATTCTTTTTCGCCTTAGTGGTGATTGTTTAAACTCTCACAGTCTTAAACCGTGCCAAAGTCCTGTTATGTCTTGAACTTTTCCTCAAAGCATTACACTTGTGAATGTATTTTTGTCTAATAGGGTCGAAACTGTTGTTCAGTATTTTTTTCAGGCTGAGGATGTGATGTTACTCTACACAGATTGTGACGTTTAGTATACAGTTGCCTTTTGTAATAACTTTTTTTTTGTAAATACATATCCATTGATGCCATATTTATCGTTTGTAATTTAATTATTGCTACAAGTGCCGGGAACTGAACAATATTTATGGATAAATGTTTTCTAACAAGTTCTGTACAGCTTTTGATTATAACTGCTTTAGCATTAAAATTTTATTGTTTTGAAAGAAGAACACAATTTACAATTTTGGAACCACTGACTCCTTTCTCTTGTTTTGTAACAGCCTTCTTCTACAAAGAGGAGATGTGAGCAAATTAAATCTTGTTTGTTGGTATTTATAACTCACTCAGATCCCTTTTTTAATTGTTAAATTATTTTTCTATTACAGTATAAATTCCTTACAGTGTCAGTTTCCATCTGGGAAGACTCTCCTTTCTTTATCTCTATCTCAGATGGTTGTTTAACTGCGAGTTTAAATGTGTTTGTCCTGGATTTTCGGCATGCAAATCAAATATTACTGATCAATTCAGTTAGTGGCCATGACATCTCAATCTTGTACTTCAAAGACTGAGAAGCTGGATTTAATCATCCCTGCCCTACATATATAAACATAAGGTAACCTAATGAATTTTATGTCCCTTAGTTCTTTATTACCTTACATAAAAATGAAAATTGCGGCAGGATGCATGTCTGTGTTTTCTATCTAGAGATCACCCATATACCTATATATGTTTGTATCTATGACTTATCTAATCTGTCTATCAATCTATCTAGTAGCTATCTATATATTTTCAAAAGATAGCTTATGTCTGAAACAGTGGTGATGAGTAAGGCCAGTTGAGCATTGCTTACTTATGGTTAAAGTGCTTCTTAAAAGAACCATAGTCCATTTACAGTTTTGGAAGGCAAAGGCTGATTTGTTTGCTGTATATAGTTCATAATTATCGCAATTATCCATAACATTTATATAGCGGTGTAATAACTGCAGCAGTTCTGAAATGATGCTATGGAAAAAAATTGCAAAATATGTATTTTTAAAGTTCATGATTTGTAGGCAAAGATGTTAAGAGCATTGTTTCCATTAAAATCAATAACAATGAAAAACGGTTGTTTGCTTTGTGATGAAATGTTAACAATCCATTTAATCTTCAGTGAAGCAACTCCTTTGGACAAACAGTTCTTTTACAATGGTTATATGGAAAAGAAATTGATTGCTATTTTGGGGGGCTGGAGTGGGTAGAGTATTGAGACCTTTTTTATTAGGGTGCTGTTTGTTATTGAGCCCAATCTCTGCATGAATAACAGAAAGGTGGAGATAAGGAATTGTAAAGTATTTAGAAATGTATTGAATAGGCTTAAGTACCTCCTTTAAGGGGCAATGCTCTAGGTTTTTGGTGGCAGTCAATTTGGTATTATATATGATCATTTTCAATTCTAGAATTTTGTTTATTGTTCTTTTTGAAGAAATAAAGTCTTGGCACATCTTATTTATGTTATAACATTTTTGTATTTGGTGCCTGATTTTTTTTATGTTCAAATAAATCAATCTGAAATTGAAATGTTTATAGAACTTCTGATGATTAAAAGAAACTTTGATTCTGTGAATTCACGCAGTTGAAGCAATCTATTTTAAGTTATCTACTGATCTTTGTCAACAGACAATTATGGACAGTTTCTAATTGCAAATTGCTTTGGAGGCTATTTTTTGTTAGTGGAGAATAATGGGGTCTTTTGCATTTTCTTCCACCAATATCCAAGCCTGAATGCCATGAACGGAGATTGGGATGACTCCACATGTGACGAGCAGGTAACCTGGTCAGTCTATCACTCCCAACCCAGACATTCCGATCTTGACCTTGACATTGAGGGTGCTGGACCAGATTCCTATTTCAGGTTTTTTCCTTCACCTCAAACCAGAGACCATTTTAAATGCTCAGCACGTTCTCAGAAAGTATATATTCATAAGACTGGCTCTAAGTGTGTTCCATTGTGAAGTCTAAATAGTATATTTTTCTTCTGAACTGTACAATGAATTTCCATAATTTATCACTTTCTCCATGAGTTCCCTCCCCCACCCTCAATCTAACCTAACTTTAAATGGAAGTAGAGCCCTGTGTTGGGTACAAGATTCCACCAAAAACTTGCCTCCCTTTCAATTAAATATATTAAATATCTCCTTAAGAGAGAAAGAGCAGTTTGATCTTTTCTTAGTTACTTGAAATTATTCCACCATAAAATTTTACAGGAAAGTATCTGAGTGTCCTAAAAGGGGAAGATATCAATTAAATGAAAAACAATTATGATAACCCATATTAGGAGAATATAAAGTTTTGCCCGTGTATATCATTACATCTAATTTGGGTGTAGCATCATATTTCTCAAAATCATGTCCTCTACCCTTGTCATTTGCGGTAAAGAAAACTCCTTATTTTGATAGAAAACTTTTCACAGATTTCCCCTCTATAATCTGGCTCTGGGAGTGCACAATTACATTCTTGAATATTCAGTAAACAACCTTAGAGAGTAAGTACCCCCCCCCCAAAAAAAAAAACTCATAAATGCTCAAGCCCGAGGCATGGGCCAGACTCTTAGTATAAATCAACTTGTTACTTTTCCTCTTGCACCTTGTAAGATCTTTGTTGAAAGTCCCTTTTTCAAAATGAGTGATTTTGCATAAGAAGATTTCCACTGTTAGGCAAAAGGGAGGTGGCTATTTCCATGCAAGACAGAAGTTTGGCCTTCATCCAGCTTCGGAAGGTTAAAGATCAGGACAGGGTCCACGCTAAGCAGGCCGGTCGATCTAAATTACTAAAGTTGGACATGAGTGAGCAGAGACCTCCACTCACAAAGCCTCCCAGGAAAAGTTGGAGTGTTCAGGACTTCCTCGCTCCTCCCCCTTCTCCCTTCTCCCAGCCTGATGTCTCTGCCTCTTCGTCCTGGCTCTCTCTCCCCCTTCAAAAAAGCTCCCTAAAACAGAGGAGCAAAGTCGAAGGGCCTCTTAACATGTAAGTTTGTGGAAGAATCGCCAGCAGCGTGCGCATCGCCTGAAGAGATTTTCCTGGCACCTAGACTGGTTTCCTCTCAGGTTTCTGTCCCTCGAGTCCCAAGCCTCCAGTGGATCCTTGGCCCGGGCCGGGGCAGAGGCGGCAAGGCCAGGCGTTTCGGAAGTCGGGGCTCCAGCTCAGCTGTCCTCGGGCCCCTCGCGGGGGCTCCCAGGGTCCCTGTCCACACACCAAGTTCTTGCAAGTCTCTGTCGAGGCTCGGGCGGGGGGAAGGGACCTCATTTCCTAGGGTCAATTCTCTCGCGGTCTCTGCCCGCTGACCCTTTGACCTCCACCTACAGGGCCCTTGGCGGCCGTAAGCCGGCGGTCGCCCAGGCTCTGAGGACGCTTCGCGCCCCATCGCCTCCCGGCCTCATTAGGCCGGCGGGGCTGTAAAGCAGGAATCAGCCTCTGCCTAATCCGGACCTGGGGTCAATACGAGCCCAAACAATGGTGAGCTCCGAAGGCCACTGCGTAGCGCTGGCCGCAAACTTTGTGTTCAATTCAATTTTCTAAAGCGGTGGGGGTTGGGGGCAGGGAGGTATTTGTCCACCCGAAGGCCGCTTGCGGCTCCCGGGGGTCATCAGCGAACGTCCTCTCTCGCTCGGCCCCTCTGGCCTCTTCGCAGCGCCTGGGACAGAGGGGGCTGCGAGGGCCGGGAACTGGTTGTCGGCCCGCGCGGGTGCCCAGGGGCCGGCGCAAAAGGGGCCGCCCCCGTGCCGGGAACAGACTTTGAAGTGGGTTTTTAGCGCGCACGTGTGAGAGCCGGGCCAGGGCCGGAGCGGGGACCCGCTGAGAGGAAAGAGGAGGCTCCGGCCGGGACCCCAACCCCTCCCCCGCTTCCCCGTGGCTCCGGCCTTTTCAAGCCCCGGCCGGGGGCCCGTAGGCCTCCCACACCCACCCCCACTCCCGCGCCCTCCCCGCGCCGCGCGCAGGCGCACACCTCGCAGCCGTCGAGTCGGATTTTGCTGCGAGGGGGTGGGGGGTAGAGTTGAAAGCGGCTTTGCAGTGCCGCGGCCTTGGTTGAGCTGGGAGGGAGGGGAGGAGAGGAGAGGGATGTGGGAAGGGGGGCTGGTTTTGGGGCGGCTTTCGAGTCGTGAACATGGCGGCCGGATGCGAACCCCCGCGGAGAGCAGCAAAGCGCAGACTACAGGCTGCCGAACTGTTATGTAGTTTAAACTCCGTTGTTATTCCTCAGCTCTGGGCGCCTCGCGGAGGAATGTAGGTCGTGGCGGTTGAGCGCAAAATTGTTAAAAAAACGGAAGCGAAGAAGTTCTTCCTGGGCATTCTCCTGGGAAGTTGGCGTGTGCTTTTTGGGTTTGGGGTTCCCATGGGACTTGGACAAAAAACCCGCCAGAGGCCTCCCCACCCACCTGGCCCGACTTAAAACGCCCCCTCCCGGAGCTCCCATGGGTAGGGGATGCCATTTCGAGTTATCAGGCCCCGGTTGGGATTCCACAGAACCTTTGAGTCCCTAAAAATGCCCCAAGAGTGGATAGTATGTTCTCTTTCAGGACAGTGGCGAAGCCTGTGAACACGTAGGCACCATTTTCCAAGAAAATGCCCCGGCTCTTCGACAGACAAGTGTGCCATTGCTAGTTCGACCCCTACACGTTGCCCAGGCTCCGTTTTCTGTATATCTCATTTAAACGTGAGCCTATGAAAATTGGCACTGTAGCTTTGGTGTGTGCCCTAACAGCTGGTGGTCTTATGTTAAGGGAAAAAAAGGCCAGAATTCCGAAAATTCAGCTTTTGCTTAACTGCCTTAATGCTGGCGTTGAAAGAACCCCTGGTAGCTCTGGGATCTCGAGCTCGTGTTTTCTCCGTAGAAAAATGCTGCAGATTCACCTTCAGATGTGTCTTTTGTGAGGGAAAAGAAAATGTAAGATTTTAAAAAGCGTAGTAATTGAACCTCAGCTCCTCTAGGAAAATAAACGGCTCGAACTCTTCCAGGTTGCGTCTTGGTGGAGACCAACGGCCAAACGGAAAAGTCAGCCCTCTTGGGGTTGTCCAGTGTCACGCATTTGGCTCCTGAAGGTGTGGGGCAGTTCCCGTGGGCCACCTTGGGAAGGGCCCCAGGTGGGTGGGCAGGTCATTAGCAAGGCTGGCCCAGATCTGGGGGGAAATCTGCAAAACAGTGCCTTTATCTGCAGAGAACAATTGATGGGGTTGTCTTTCCTCCTTTTCAGTGCACAAAGAAGACGGCTTTGGAGCAAGAATTTGGAATATGCATTTAAGTTGTCGTGCTTTGCATTGGAAACCCATGGGCAATTAAAATAAGCATGCCCTGTAGTATTTTCTGTCCTTTTCTTATGTGTGATTCCTGCAAGTCAGAGGGGGCCGGAGTCTCTTCAGTAGTTTGGAAACTTGTTTTGAAATTGCCACCAAGCCGATTTTTTTTTTTTTTTTTTTTTTTTCCTGTGGGTGAAGTTTCCTTCCCCGGTTCACTCACTCCCACTTTCCCCACCCCCTCACTGGAATTGTATTGACATCTTTGAGAGATCAAAGGAAGTAAATGGTGCTTGCTGTATACTCTGTTTTTCCATACTGTAGTGTGAACCCTGAGATTTGAGCTTTTTTCTGGTTAAATCTCTTGGTACCAAAAGTGTGGAAAATAAAAAGTTCATTAACTTAAGAAAGCTTTAGCCAATGGTTAGACGGGGTTTGTCCCTTTAAGAGCTACAGAGCCCAGATTGTCTCTTAAATTGACTTTAAAGTCGAGCTAAGATGCATTGGTGGACTGTTTCCCCTGGATACCTGCGGTGTTCTTTGGGTCATTTGATATGGTAAAACCGGTTGATTTTCATAGGAGTTATGTGAATGGAATTTCTGCAAAACCGGGCTAGTGATAAATTGATAGAGCTCTTATATTTGTTTGGATGACGACTCCAAAGGGCACTGCTTTTTTACCGAGGTTTGGTTCTGTCATAACCATTGAAATTTACAGCTTGGAAAACACTAACTTTGCTGGAAGCATTTGAAGCGGGGAGTGTTCAGAGTACTTGGACTAATGGTAACTTAACAGAGGAACATAAATCCTTTGAATATTAGAGAAACTAGTTTCAAAAAATCTGTTGAAACTGAAGCAAATCTCTTTCATTAACATTTAACAAACCAAGCAGTTTTGTATATTTTTAATCTGATGACAGTTCAACCTATTTACAAATCTGATGAATGGAGAGAAATGTAAGCTTTATAGTAACTATAACAATAGCTTTCACCAGATGGCAAATTTATAATGTTTGATGTCTAATAGGGTGTGTGTCTTGTGTCATATGTTTTATTAAAATACAACCTGCGTCAACACCATTTGAATTTGAGGTGTTAAAAATAAAACATTCCATCGTGTTTTATTATAAACCAGAGTTTAAAACAACATATCCATGTAACATTTTATGACATTTTTTCTAAGAGGAAATGTGGCCTGTTTTGACCTATCTGCAGTTCACTTTTTGTTTTTTTGCCAGTGTTGTCCTGCTTGGTATCCGGGACAGTCTCTAATTCCTGACGAAGAACTTGATACTGACGTTGGTATGCAGCAGCCAGCCCTCCATAACACTACCTATCCTAAATGCAGGGTTAATGCCGAACCTACTGTGCAAGAAATGATTTACTGATGAGGTTTCAAAGAAAACCACATCAATTTGGATGTCTGTTACCTTGAAGTGATCATTTTAAGAGTAGTAGCTTCTTCCCTAGGTATAAAAAGACTATTTTCTTCTTTTGGTGTATTTCATCCTGTGTTGAGCAATCATTTGTGAAATGAAAAAGCAAAAAAACTCCCCCCAATTTAGGATTTATAAATGGGAAGATGGAGGTGAAGTCTGGCCTAATTCATAACCCAGTATGCATTATCTCATACATTGTGTTGACCTTGTTGAAAATCTTTTTCAAATATCAGCATTCTATATGTAGAACTAAAGTGTTTAAAACTAGAAACATGAATTGTTGTTTTGTTAATTTCATGTTCGTGTTCAGAAAGCAATACCCAGGATCCCTTCCATTTTTGTTGGACTTAAATAAAACCATTTAAATTATTTTTGTGATTATTGTTTTATTAAAATGACAGTAGCCCCTAAATAACTTTGATTAACCTGTTGACTTGGGACAATTTATGTTCAATTCACATTTTTCACGATATAACTGGGCTTTCACTAGGCAATAAATGGGGGTGAGGGGGAACCCGCCGAACAAACCACAAACAACTGTTTTGAACTCACAGTGTTTTCCCAGAGGGGTTCAAGGCCAGGTGCTGGGAAGACCAGGGGAAGAATTCAGAGTCAAGGATTGATTGGGGTGATTAGGAGGAATGAAAGGATGCAGGAGCTTGGAGGGAAAAAAAAGAGCATTTGAACACCAATATTTGGGTGAGAAAGAGAGGGAAAGATAAAGCTGAAGATAACCTGAAAGGTGAAAAGAGTGTCTCTGTGGCATCCAGGGAGGAGACATTGCAACATTACATGTATATTATTCAGAAGCCCTGAAGTGGTTTTTGGGGCAGACAACTTGGCACAACCATTGATTAGAACACTTGGAGAATCATGGAATATAGGTGTTATTAAAACACAAGTTGTCATTAATTAACTGTAATGTTAGAGAAGATGAAGGCACTACAGAAAAATTATTGGAACTCCAGATACTTGATTTCTCATTATAAATTTAACATCTATAATCTAATGTAATCTGTGAATGACTATCATTCTATTTATTTGGCATGATTATGCGATGATGAAGTATTGTAAAATTGCAGCCTGATAGAGTATATTACTATTATTCTTTAGATCCAGTTTCATTGAAATTTTTGGTAAGTAGACTGATGATAGTGTAATTTTTTAGTAGTAGGAAACATGCTCATCTCCCTGTGATTCCAATTGTTCATTTACATCAAGAATAATAGAAAAGGCCAGGACAAGGAAGCCTATGATTCTTTGACTCTCAGCTTCCTAACGCCTGACATTTTCTATGCCCCATAACAATGTTGGTAAAATTTTTGTGTTTTGTTTTGTTTTTAAGAACAAGAACTGTGTTCTTTCAGACAGGCAGTGGAGTATAATAATGAGATTGTTGAAAAAGCCCTAGGAAAGGTAAGCTACAGAGTTGTTCATGAGCCAGCTGCACTGTGATAATACCTCCTAGGGTGGTTCTATGGACTAAACAAGAAAATGTCCATAAAGAGCCTGTCACGGAGTAGTCCCTGAACAAATGATGCCTTCTTTTCCCCTTGCAGGTAGTTATTGTTTTGTTGCTTTGGGGTAGTTTCCTATTTTTACTATTATAGAATATTTTACTAAAAACATATAGTGGTTTGTACTGCATTGCAAATTTAATAGTTTTCAGAAAGTAGATGGAGATTTGTGGCATGTAAGAAATACTGCATTTCATAAGCATAATCACTAGATCAGGCATGTGGGTTTATGAACATAGCTATGAATATTTAAACACAAAATTAAAATGTTATTAAATGCCTGTTGTTCATTATCTTCCAATGAAAACACTTATTCTTAGATAAAAATAAGTTGTGTACTTAAAATCTGTAAACATAGTAATTTAATGGTTTGGTTTTAATTGAATAAAATTTTTACTTTAGTCAACAGCTTGATTCTTATATTAAAATTCAGTAACAATTTTACAATGTGAAAGTTGATATTCACATATAACAAAAAGATTAAATCTATGTCTTAAATTATTCAGTTTCCCCTTACCAAATTTATGTTCATATTATGTAGTTGTGACTATAGAGTAATGAGACTGATTTTCTCTGGAGCTTGGAAGCTAGCCCTGAACACAGTTCCCAGTGAGGAGTCCTGAAATGTTTTGACCAATGTCAGCATCCTTCAAATAAGTTTATGGATTCTATGGGTGATGGATTCACTTAAGATAACAACAACAACAAAACAGACAACAACCACTAGTCTTACTACTTTACAGCCATACTTTTGGTTTTATTATGTTGCAAAGGTTACTCTGATTTTATATTATGTTAATAAACTGAGGCTTGACTGAAAGACAGCATAGAAATGCTCTACTACAGCATTATAGAATTTTGTTTTCAGTTGTAAGTCTATTTATACAGAAAAACAAAACAAAACCACCAACACACAGCTCTTCCTGAGTGAGCTGTCTGAGTGGCAAGTGTTTCTTTCCTTCCCACTGATTTTGGAAACTTGGGGCTTCCCAGAGAAGCTGTACTGCTAAATAACATGGGCCATTTTACGGAGGCCTGGGAGGCTTTTTTTCACTGGTTTATCGGCTTTGTCTAACTCTTTCTTCCTGACTCTCTCATATTTACCCTGCCCAATTAAACATGAAGGTCAGCCTTGTAAAATTTATTTTGAGGCTGAGTGTGGTGACTCACACCTGTAATCCCAGCACTTTGGGAGGCCGAGGCGGGTGGATCACCTGAGGTCAGGAGTTCGAGACCAGCCTGGGCAACATGGTGAAACCCTGTCTCTATGAAAAATGCGAAAAATTAGCCGGGTGTGGTGGCGCATGCCTTTAATCCCAGCTATTCAGGAGGCTGAGGCAGGAGAATCGATTGAACCCAGGAGGTGGAGGTTGCAGTGAGCCAAGATCGCACCACTGCAGTCCAGCATGGCGATAGAGCGAGACTCTTAAAAAAAAAAAAAAAAATGGCCCTTTTTAGATTTTTATTCATTTATTTTTATTTTTTGAGATGGAGTTTCGCTCTTGTTCCTCAGGCTGGGGTGCAATAGGGCGATTTCGGCTCACCGCAACCTCTTCCTCCCAAGTTCAAGCAATTCTCCTGCCTCAGCCTCCTGAGTAGCTGGGATTACAGGCATGCGCCACCATGGCCGGCTAATTTTGTATTTTTAGTAGATACAGGGTTTCTTCATGTTGGTCAGGCTGGTCTCAAACTCCCGACCTCAGGTGATCTGCCCGCCTCAGCCTCCCAAAGTGCTGGGATTACAGGCATGAGCCACCACTCCCAGCCAAAAGTCCTTTAAAAAAAAAAAAAATTAGGTCATCAGAAACTTCATTGGTGAGGCCGGGTGCGGTGGCCCACACCTGTAATCCCAGCACTTTGGGAGACCAAGGTGGGCGGATCACGAGGTCAGGAGATCGAGACCATCCTGGCTAACACAGTGAAACCCCATCTCTACTAAAAATACAAAAAATTAGCCGGGCGTGGTGGCAGGTGCCTGTAGTCCCAGCTACTCAGGAGGCTGAAGCAGGAGAATGACATGAACCCAGGAGGCGGAGCTTGCAGTGAGCCGAGATGGCGCCACTGCACTCCAGCCTGGGCGACAGAGCAAGACTCTGTCTCAGAAAAAAAAAAAAAAAAAAAAAGAAAGAAACTTCATTGGTGAAATAAGCAAAATGAGTATGCTAACAATTCCCTCTGTAATGTCCCAGAGTCAACCATAGAAGGCTATTTGTGGTACAAATAAATCAATGCATTGATATAAATCCAGTATAAATGAATTGTTTACAAATGATTCACTAATGTTATCCAACCAGAACTTACACAGAAAAACTACACTCATATCTTTTTTGTGAAGCACCAAGAGAGTATGTAATTGGTTGGCCAGCTGATATTTCTTTGGAGACCTCACTATGCTTTACAAAAAATATTTAGCTACTCTGAGATGTGACGTCTTATTGGCCGTGATGATAACCAAAAACAGAAGGTGTTTCATTAACTTCTGGTCAATGACATATTAAATGAAGATGCTCAGTTGAGCAGCATCAGTGATTTCAATCGACTCATCAATCGCTAGTATCTAGCTGCCATCATGTTTCACTTTGCTAACAAGCTGATATCCCACATCTGATGCCAACAACTCAGGTCCTTCAAACAAATGACATGTTTGATAAAGAAATCTTTTCAAAATCATTATGCACTTCAGCATTTGTCTTTTCTTCTAGCACAGCATCTGTGCATCTGTTCCATCAGGCGTCTATTCCTTGATCATTTCTGAGCCTTCCATGATTTTTGAGCCTGATTTGCTGGTATCTTAGGAATGAGAAATGAAGCTTCTTCCATTGAATATTATGTTATTGAACACTGAAACACAATCTTTATGTCCAAGGTTTTAGATTTAATCTTGTGGATGAGACTGCAGGGAAGCATTATCACAGGCTTTCTGATAAGACAATGTTGTAAAAGAAATTGAGTTGGGGGGAGAACAAAGTCCTAATTTAGGAATAACATTAAGGACATATTTTTGTTTGGTTGGTTTTGGTATGGGTTCTTGAAACTTCACACCGCTTTCAGCACTGTAAAGCTTCTGAATTTTAAAGTATCTCTGAAACATTGAAATGAAAAGTCACATGATCCAACTGGTAAAAATGGATGCAATTCATTCTTTAGTGAGCCCTACTTAACTATATAATTTGCTCATATGCATTAAATTGAGGAAGTCTTCATCTCTAGTTTGCATATATCTGGATTGCATGCAACTGTCTCCACTAGATTCCTTGTAATTGCATACTGACTAATGGTGTGATACAGCTATTTTAACACTGAATTTAAGCCCAAATACTGCTATTAACAGTGTAATCACTTTGATTAAGTGAATAATTGAAATATAATACTTCAAAATCAGAATGCAGGACAATAACTACTTCCCTATTTTATTTTTATTTATTTTTAATTTTTTTTTAAGATATGGGCTCTTGCTCTGTTGCCCAGGCTGGAATGCAGCAACCTGATCATAGCTCACTGCAGCTTCAAACTACTGGGTTCAAGTGATCCTTCTACCTCAGCCTTCCAAGCAGCTGGGACTATAGGCGTGTACCACTATGCCCAGCTACATTTCTAATTTTTTGTAGAGAACAGGGTCTTGCTGTATTGCCCAGGCTGGTCTCAAACTCCTGGTCTCAAGCTCTCCTCCTGCCTTGGACTCCCAAAATGCTGGGGTTCAAGGCGTGAGCCACTGCATCCGGCCCTCACTTCTCAATTTTTTTTTTTTTTTAAAAGAAAAGTCTAGGCATACCTTTGAATTCATAAATAAACCAGTATAGTTTTATATTGGGGAAACACTAAATCAGAAAATAAAATAAATTGTAATTGATAAATACCAAATATTGATACCCAATAAATATTTTATCAAATCTATACTTCTTTCTTTAACACTTCTTTTAAGTGTTATAAATTTAGCATCCATATATAGTATAAATAGGTTAATTAAAATCAAATCACTGGCTAGGTGCGGTGGCTCATGCCTGTAATCACAGCACTTTGGGAGGCTGAGGCGGGCAGATCACAAAGTCAGGAGATCAAGACCATCTTGGCTAACACGGTGAAACCCCATCTCTACTAAAAATACAAACAATTAGCCGGGCATGGTGGTGGGCGCCTGTAGTCCCAGCTACTCAGGAGGCTGAGGCAGGAGAATGAGGTGAACCCAGGAGGCGGAGCTTGCAGTGAGCCGAGATCGCGCCACTGCACTCCAGCCTGGGCGACAGAGAAGATTCCATCTCAAAAAATAAAATAAAATAAAATAAAATAAAATAAAATCACGTTGGAAAGGTAATTGTGCAGTTTTTGTTTTGTTTTGTTTTGTTTTTGAGTTGGAGTCTCACTCTATCGCCCAAGCTGTAGTACAGTAACACAATCTCGAACCCCTGACCTTAGGTGATCCACCCTCCTTGGCCTCCCAAAGTGCTAGCATTACAGGCATGAGCCACTGCGCCCAGCTATGTGCAGCTGTTTTTAATTTGCATTCATTTCTTTCAATGTATGGCCTCTGGCATTTTTTTGTTGGGATTGGGAGAGAGTTGATTCTGTAGCTTGCACTAATTGAAACTTATTTGGTGCATATATAGTGTTCGATAAAGGACCTGCGGCTATGTGTGCACAAATATACATTAGTTTAGATTAAAAGTACATGTTAGGCAGGGCACGGTGGCTCATGCCTGTAATTCCAGCACTTTGGGAAGCCAAGGTGGGTGGATCACCTGAGGTCAGGAGTTGGAGATCAGCCTGACCAACATAGTGAAACCCTGTCTCTACTAAAAAATACAAAATAAGCTGGGTGTGGTGGTGCATGCCTGTAATCCCAGCTACTCGAGAGGCTGAGACAGGAGAATCGCTTGAACCTGGTAGGCAGAGGTTGCAGTGAGCTGAGACGGTGCCACTGCACTCCAGCCTGGGCAGCAGAGTGAAGCTCCGTTCCCCCGGCTACTGCCCACCCCCAAAAACGTACATGTTAACCACAGTCTGGCATTCAAAACTGGAGTCTATGGTAGAATCAGGAGAGAGGATTCCTGAGCTAAAGCAGACAATAAAACCCATTTCTTCAGTGCTAGAAAAATATTACAATTGCCATGCTAAGTGTATATTGAGTGACTCCAATATTTATGTCTGATCTAAAAATGTGTTGTCTAGAATGAAAGAAGCAGAGATCCTCATTGATCCTCAAGTTGAACTTTAGCCTCAAGCTTGCATGGTGTGTAGGCCTATTTTTCTTTTCTGATGTCATGGACTTTCCCTGTCTCTTAAATGATTAAATTCATGGCACAACCTGAAAACTATTCCAGGAACTTCTTTAGTTTAAGCTTTGAAGAATATTCTCAGGCAAGATTTTCACTGCATTCCTCTTTGACTTCATTAGGCATTCTAAAACTCAGAGGGTAGCTATATCTAATTGAATCCAAAACTTCAGTCATTTCAGAAAACATTGAATATTAATCATGAAGTTGTTGTGTATATTTCAACTAGTTAATTCATTCAATCGACTGGTTGTTCTGGTATTGTGTAGAGACAACTGTATTTCTATGGGCAAAACAAAGTAGAGAGTCAGGGAACTATTCAGACAGTTCGGTGTTAAAAAAAAAAAAAAGTGTGAATTTCACACCGACTATGTGCCTGGTTTGTCATAATGTCCACTAATAAATGAGTGTTGAATAAATGCATAAATAACTCAAAGTTAGTTTTCATTCAATATACTATGTATTTTAATTGCCATTTTATTTTTGCTTATTTAGATATTTCCTCAGAATTATGATGGTCACAGTTTAGCTTGATGTATGAGCAGTGACTTGTAGCAAAATTTCTTAGACCCGGCTCAGTAGCAGGGCATGAGGATCTTCCTTTTAATTGATTTTTGTTTTTGAGATGGGGCCTTGCTATGTTGCCCAGGCTGGACTTTTTTTTGAGGTGGAGTCTCGCTCTTTCATCCAGGCTGGAGTGCAGTGGTACTATCTCTGCTCACTGCCATCTCCATCTACTTCCCAGGGTTCAAGCAATTCTCCTGCCTCAGCCTCCCAAGTAGCTTGAATTACAGGCGCCCACCACTACGCTTGGCTAATTTTTGTATTTTTAGTGGAGACGGGGTTTCACCATCTTGGCCAGGCTGGTGTCGAACTACTGACCTCGGGTGATCCGCCCCCCTAGGCCTCCCAAAGTGCTGGGATTACAGGTGTGAGCCATCGCGCCTGGCTCCCAGGCTGGACTTTAACTCCTCCTCTCAAGGGATCCTCCTGCCTCAGCCTGTCAAGTAGCTGGGATTACAGGCATGTGCCACTGTGCCCAGCAGGATCTTCCTTTTCGATAATAGTTCCAGGTGAATCTGATATAGATATATATGTTTTAGAATTGTTTTTTAGAGAATGACAAAAATAAAAACTCTTGATACTCTTTCCTACCAATTTATGTACTTGTTCACCCGTGGTCTTTTAAGACTCAGTATATAAAAATAGCCCGCTTAGTTAAAAAAAACCCAAATCACTTTTGTCTAAGGCAAAGTTGTTTTGTTTTGTTTTGTTTTCCACTGTGGACATCTCAAGTCTCTTTACTTAATTTTGCCAATGTAGAGCTGCCAACAATTCAGAGACACATAGATGTAGATCTGAGGATAAATTCGTATCTACAAAGCAGGGGGTAGATTCCTCAGCATGTGTTTGTTTGATTTAACATTTAACTTAAATGCAAACCCCAAGCCTTTTTGTATTTCTGGTATTTCCCATTCATTATGCCAAAAGTCCTCCTTCAGGTTTCCACAACTTTCTGTGTCGATGATCATGACATATTAAAAACGGTAACATTATAAATACTGTGCTGTCTTAAGAATTTCTAGCACTTCCTGAATCGGAAAATAATGCCCTTGCTTTTTGTATAATGAGTGAGAACAATAATTCTTTCACCTTCCCTATACTTCTATTAGACAGATATTACAACAGCATAAGTTGGAAGGAAAAACCAATTCTTATATTAAAGAAAATACCTGCTTGAATGCAGCAGGTAGAGATTCTTAGTTCATCTGCATTTTGTAAGCAATAGAGTGCTTTCTGCTGAGTCTTTTCAATACAGGCAGTTGCAACTAATAATGAATTCTGTTCCAAAATTTCCTTTTTAAATTTTAGCTTATTGTAAACTCACCATTTATTTTTCCATAGAATCAGTGACAGTCAGGACTCCTGGATGACCTCACAGAAAGTTTATTTTATTCTTCTCTATTTTGACTTTAACTCACAAGGTAGTCAGATGATGGTATCACAATAAAGTGTTTGGTGAGTCAACTACAGATGCCAAGGTACACCTTGGCTCTCTCCTTCCCCAGATGCCCAGACGAAATGGGGACCGTAATGGTGGAGGTAGCAAAAGAGACCACCTCCTCTTCTTCTGTCTCTCCTTCTTTCTTAATATCCTTGGGGTTTGGATAAAACTGGGGAGAGCCCCAAAATAATTGTAGCATGCCTTGAACTGGGTTTTGACACAGAGTCCGGTTTGTAACTGCAGGCAGGGAGTGAAGAAAGGGAATCTTTTGGCATATCTGTTGGTATTTGTAAGGCAATGCCTTTGTAAGGCAGCATCTTCTCTTTTCTGAACCATCCGCTCCCTGCTCTTTTTCTATTTTGCTTTGAAAAGCTCTCTTATCTCAGTTTAAAGCTTTGGTCTCCAAGTCAGATGCAAAGTAAACCAACCAAATCTACCCAGTTACATAATAACGAAAGAGTGAGGGGAAAGTATTTCAGCAGCAATCAATTATTTTTCACTCCCAAAAAGGAAATGTACCCTTGACTTCGTTTGTATATTTTTAACACTAACCAATGATTTTTTTACTACCCAAACCAACAACTGTACCCTCAACTTTGTGTTTGTATTTTTGTCCCATGTGCTCTCAAAACATGCACATTTCCTGCAAACAGCATGTTAATTTATATCAAGCCTTTTCGATCTTGAGGACAAAGTACAATAATGTTTATATAAATAATGTTTGCAAAAAAGAATTGTATAAAATCAGAAAGAAAACCCTATTTTTGTCTCGGCTTCTGGCTTTTTTAGATCTTAAAAAAAGAGTTACCATTTCCTGAGAACTTTTTGAGTGCATTATTTACTTAAATGTCAAGTTTGCTAAATCCAGCTCATCTAATAAATGAAGATCAACCTGTAACATTTTTAGTTGTGTGGTTCTTAATTTTAGGCTAATTCTGTAAATCTTCCAATTTGTTATACCCTTTTTAGTACTGAGTTTTGTGTTTTCCGAAATCAGATTTTCTCCTAAAGGTGTCAGAACAATTTTAATGAAGCAAATAATGAAATAAATAGAATAAATTTGCAACAAATTGCAGTAAATGTCATTTAACACCAACCTGATGATAGAACACAGGTATGACAAACCAAGGCCTTTCTAATAGCTTTGGAACACATCTTTAAATTCTTACAGATCAAGAATGCAGTTGAAAAGCCACCCTTCCAGTCTGCTGTTATGAAATCTGGTCACTTGGATTCTGGAGAGGATTAGGGAGGTAGCTGATTGCTAATATTGTAAACTGGCCCCCTTCTTAGTGGCACTGCCTCCATGTAGTTTTCATTGGCAGTTTGTGAACTTCCCTGGATTTTTAAAGACTCTCCTTATTGTTCCATAAAATGCAGTTTCCTTTGTCTTTTCAGTTCCTTTTCTGCTGTTTTCAGAATAGGGCTTAAAAGTAAGATAAAAGGCCTGATACTTTCCATCATAAAAAGTTGTAATGACAGGTCTCACTAATTAAAGTGTAACAATGGGAAGATTAGCCTTTCAGTTAGCTTTGTGTTGAATCTATACAGTATTTTCAAAAGCCCTAACTCGGAACATATTGGAGTATAGCATCTTTAAAATATAAACATTCACACATGGATTTGATTATAATACACACACCAAATAGAGGCACGGTACTGGTAGGGCTTCCAGAATGAAGGAAACTTCCCATTTCACTTTTTGTGGTGCTAACCATTCTACTACAGAAATAGGAAAGACCACAGGGAGAATTGGAGGGGCATATTGTGGAACGAGGCCTCTTGCTAATTATGAATGGTGGGGATTTCTTTGGATTCCTTAGTATCAGAGAATTTAAGTAGAATATATGTGCTTTTTAATGCCCGTGTTTTTTTCCCTTAATGGAAAAGCATGTCTTCAACCCTGTGTTAATAAAGTAATATTGCTTTCTGGTGGTGTCAGTACCACCACAATGTGCTTAATACATTATTGGATTGGTAATAATCTCAAAGGACCAAATATTTGAAGCTGTTAAAAGACACTCGATGTGTAAAACATGGTATATAGTGAGCCTTCATTATTGGGGGGTCATGATACAACATTGTCTGAATAGCAGCTAACCATGCATTTTTCTGGAGATATAAATATAAAAGTAATCAAGAGAACTCTAGAAACATCCAGCTGGAGGATAGCTGAAGGGAAAGGTCAGAAAGTGAGTAGGAGAAAAATATTCTTATGTTTGCATCAGGTTGCAAAAAAAGTTTAATTTCGGTGTGTAGATAGTTTTAAATTAGTGATTAGTGCTTTGTTAAGAAAAAAATACATGCAGTTATTTTCTTTTTGTTTACACTTCCAGGTTTGGTCCAAATTCCTGACTTGAATATAAATTAAATATCTTCTTTTCTATAGCATACGGCTTAAAAAAGAGGTTTTTGGTTCACACTTAGTCATCTTTAATTTCAATATTTCAGTTTTAGGCATTTATTCATGCTGAAGTGTGTGGCAGAAACAGTGGGCATGTTTTACTATATTTCAGCTCTGAAGACATGATATTGTGGCTCTGCTCCAAGTTGGAATAATCACAATTCTAACTTTTAAATGTTTGTGTTCTTTAGAAAAAAAACACGTAACAGAAGAGTCCCATCTAAGGTGATTGTAGCTCAGTCACAAGGGGAGAAAGGAGGCAAGAACTAGAAGAGACAAGAGAAAAGGAGAAAAGGGATGCAAGTCAAAGTGTGTTCATTTCGTGTAACATTAAGAGATTATCCTTTTCTTTACTTCTCTGGCTCCAGAAATTTATGTGGAAGGATTGTGTTGACATTTCTTCTCAATATTTTTATAATCAGTCCCCTTCTCTCTTGTAGGTTCACCCTCTTCCCTCAAGTTCTAGTTACTGTTTTATCTGGACTATTGAAGGATTTCCCCCCTTCAGGTTCTCTCCATTCTCCTTACACCCTGCCGTCAGATTAATCTTCCTAACACCAACACTGATCCTGTCATTTCTGTGCCCAAGAGCCTTCAAATGGCACCCCGTTACTTACCAAATTAAGTACAAATTTCATAGCTTGATATGTAAGGCCCTCCTCACTTAAACTGGACCTTATTTTTGCCATATATCTTTTTTTTTTTTTTTTTTTTTTTTTTTTTGAGACGGAGTTTTGCTCTTGTTGCCTAGGCTGGAGTGCAATGGCCTGATCTCAGCTCACTGAAACCTCCACCTCCCGAGTTCAAGTGATTCTTCTGCCTCAGCCTCCCAAGTAGCTGGGATAGCAGACGTACGCCACTATTCCTGGCTATTTTTTGTATTTTTAGTAGAGACGGGGTTTCACCATGTTGGCCAGGCTGGTCTTGAACTCCCGATCTCAGGTGATCCACCCTTCTCAGCCTCCCAAAGTGCTGGGATTACAGGCGTGAGCCACTGCGCCCAACTAACCACATATCTTTTCACTCATCTTAGGCTCTAGTGAAAATAAACTCCTTGGACTTGGGAAGTAGGTTTTTTGTTGTTGTTGTTGTTTGTTTGCTTGTTTGTTGTTGAGACAGAGTTTCGCTCTTGTTACTCAGGCTGGAGTGCAACGACGCAATCTCACCTCACCACAACCTCCGCCTCCCGGGTTCAAGCGATTCTTCTGCCTCAGCCTTCTAAGTAGCTGGGATTACAGGTGTGGGCCACCACACCCAGCTAATTTTTTTTAGTAGAGATGGGGTTTCTCCATGTTGGTCAGACTGGTCTTGAACTGCCGACCTCAGGTGATCCACCCACCTCAGCCTCCCAAAGGGCTGGGATTACAGGCGTGAGCCGTCGTGCTCGGCCTCGCCTCGGGAAGTAGTTCAAAATAACAGTTAAGAGAACATTCTTTGGAGTCAAACAGAATTGCATCTGTGTGATCCAGCTCTGTGGCCTCTTTAAACCTTTCTGAATTGCTGTTTCCTCATCGATGTAAAGAAGATAATGTCAATGCCTTCCACCATAGGGATGTTGTGAGGATTGAACAAATGTTATAAAATTCACAAACATTTTTGCGAGCAGCAGGACATTTTAGATGATTTCTATCAATCACTCAGTGGTTTCTTGTGTGACAAGCACAGATAGAGCTAGTCCTGAGGGGAATACAGAACTGGCTCAGAGATGGTCTAAGGAAGCTTCCTAAGAGATGCTCTCATTCACACTCCTTAAGTAGATCATGATGAAATGATGGTGGTGACACATATTTATTCCCAAAGTTAAATGATAAAAGAACTGAAAGTTCAGGGCAATAATATGAAAATTGTCTCAAGGCCAGGTATGAGCAATTGCCAGGTGAACAAGATAGATACTATCTGTTGGGATTCATTGGAAGGAGACATCCTGGTGGTCTGAGATAATTGGCAAAGGCTTCCAGGAAGAAGAGGAATTTGAGCTGGATAGGTTTTAGATAGGAGGATAAGTGTGAAGGGGGCTGAAAGGGACATACTTCAAGGGTAGCAAGTCCTGGCTTTATTTTGGGGGGACTCCACCTCAGTAAGCTCCTTTTGTCATAAAAGCCCTCAGTCTTTTTTCAAGAGGAAACTTGCTTCGGAGGAAGATGCTAATCAATCTGTTTGGTGATGTAAATTGGGTTTAAACAAACTATTCTCCTGTAGAATTAGAGAATTTTCCTTTTTCTAAAGATGGCTTAAGCTTGGATTTGTTTTGGGGAGATGAGTGTGCCTTTTTGCCCAGGAATTTTCTTCCAATAGACATAAATGCAATGGATCTGTGGCAAGAGAGGTGTGCCTTAAGTTGCAGGAAAGGCTGTGATAAGGAACTGAGCTGCACCTGGCTTAGTGCTGGCTAGACAGATGAAGGGTGGCCTCACTTGGTATCATTTGAGATTAAATAAGTCTGCCTTTGGGAAATGGACTGTGCACTCTGGTGATTATGTGTCTGGGTCATGGTATCTGGAGATTAGGAATGGGATTTCCCACAGAAGGAAATGGAGAATTTCAGCGTCAATCTCTCTCGAGTAGGAAAGCAGGCCAACTAACTTTAGATGGGCAGGAAGGGAGGAGTTTCTCTTTTTTCCTGGAGCCAAGGGAAGCTGGACGTGGAATCGCAGGCATGGGAATTCCTGAATATTCCTGTTAGTGTGAATTTTGAGCTGACACCTGTTATGAGAATACTGCCAGGTGGTGGGCTAGAAATTGAACATAGATTGTAAAGTACAAGGGTAGTTTTAATATGATCCAGTAGTCTTCAGAAATGAAGACTAAGCTGGGCACAGTGGCTCATACCTGAATCCCAGCACTTTTGGAGGTCAACAGAGGCAAATTGCTTGAGCCCAGGAGTTCAAGACTACCCTGGGCAACGTAGCAAGACCCCATCTCTACAAAAGAATACTAAAATTAGCTAAGCATAGTAGTGTATGCCTGTAGTCTTAGCTACTCAGGGGCTGAGGCGGGAGGATCGCTTGAGCCCAGGAGGTTGAGGCTGCAGTGAGCTGAGATCATGCCACTGCACTCCAGCCTGGGTGACAGAGACCCTGTCTGAAAAAAAAAGGGATGGACAGTCATGGGGATATGACTTAATGGTGGTAACCTGGGAGAACTTGGGAAGGCCTGTCTGTTCAGATTCTTCTTGGCTTCCCTGTGTAACATTCCTTTTCTCCTGTTTCTGGCAGGACACCTGTCACATGAGGATCTTCAGAAGATAAGGTCAGAGAGAACTTTCTGCTTCTGTGGTTTTCTCAATTTCCTTTAGCTTACAATACTCAGTATGTCAAGGTGCCATATTTTGGGGTGTCACATTCTGAGACTTAGCATTTATTCCCAGAGATTCTGATTAAGTAGGTCGATTGTGGGTCCTGGAATCTATTTTTAGCATACTCAGGTAATTCTGAGACACAGTCAGATCTGGGGTACACCTTTCTAGGCTGAAAATATTACTACCTTCCCTTACTGGGTTTTTAAAAAGTGAAATGTTAAAATACTTTTAACTTAATGGAGAGAAGTTGTGAAAATTATATGTTGAGTAAAGACGGACTTCCATGTTAGACTTTAGATCATGTTGATGTTTTACAACAAGCATATGCTCATGGTGTATTGAAAACAGCAACAATAACAACAGCAACAACAACAAGAAGATGAAATAGTATAAAGTAGAGGTGGAGAAATCTGTCCTGGTCACAGTGCTGCCATCACCAACTGAGAGGTAGATGGGAAGGGGTGAAGGCTTAAGCAGCACAATCTGTCACACAAATCTCAAGTGCTCTTGAAAGTTAAGCATTACTTTTATAATGCAAAAAGAATCTGTGGATGTGGGACTTAAAAAAATAAAAACAAGCAGGGCGTGGTAGCTCACGCCTGTAATCCCAATACTTCGAGAGGCCGAGGTAGGAGGATCACTTGAGTCCAGGAGTTCAAGACCATCCTGGGCAACGTGGTGAGACCCTGTCTCTAAAAAAAATTTTAAAAGTAGCCAAGCATGGTGGCACATGCTCGTAGTCACAGCTACTTGGGAGGCTGAGGTGGGGGAATCACTTTAGCCTAGGAGGTTGAGGCTGCAGTGAGCTGTGGTCACACCACTTCACTCCAGCCTGGGTGACAGAGTGAGACCCTGTCTCAAAAAATAACATGAAATTAAAAACATAAAAAAGAAAAGTGATGAGAAAATACACTTGTGTAAGTTGGATCTCATATTACATGCTGTACAGGGGATGAAAATCCTTTTGTTAGGCAAATAATCACTCTCTATTTCTCTTTTGTGTAGACACAATTATTTATGGTATTTTTCTTGAGTGAGACCCCTGTGATAGAACATATCCTAGAAATTCCAAAAATGTTTATATGAAAGTAGAGTTTGAGAAAATTTGACACCTACTACCTTTTAGAAACTTTTAATGTTATGTCCATTACTAAAGTGTCATGCATTTCAGCTCATCAGCTTTTTTCTTACATGTCACATCTTATCAATGACTAGTATAGGGGCCAAGATGTCATAGGAAGTTGTTAACCTAATTTGTATGGTCTGAAAGTACTTCTTTTACTAAGACTATTGAAGAATATGCAGAGTTACTTTTTGCCTTCTATAAGGATAGAGTATTTCCATATTCTTTCAGGTATTTTGAAAGAAACCCCAGATAGATTTCCTACCATTTGAACCTCTATTGTGAGCCTTTCACACCAACAGGTTTACTTGACCTTGGGTCTAGTGGATTGAAACCCCAAGTGTGAACACTTTTCTTTCCCAGGAGCTGTTAACTTCAAAGCCTCTGAGAACCATTTGAATGATAATATTGTTCAGCACCAGGCCTAAGAAACAAACACTCATAAAGTGTCTTCTATCTTTCCTCCACACTTTTGCTTTAAGTGCATTTGTTCATTCATTCCTAACTGCATTTCCCTGTGCCACTCATTACAGGGAAAGCATTTCTTTGATTGTTTTACGTCCCCAATTCTCCCCTTGTGAGAATTGCATAAGGAAACTCTCTCTTTGGCTTAGCAGATGGACACAAAGCAACTTTGTTTGAGGTGTGACTTGAACTTTCCTGAAATTCGATATCAACTCCTACTTGGATTTGAACTTTGAAGACCCAAAGATAGGAAGTTTCCGTATAAGGATCAAAACATGTCAGAGCAAGACCCAGTGATTTGGGCTGGCAACCCTGGCAGGTAGGATTACTTTGCTCAACAGCTCAGGATGGTGTACGCTGTTCCCTGAAAAACCACTTCACAAATGTCTGTGTTGTCCCAAGGGTGACTGGAGAGAGCGTGATGATAAATCAGTGCAACCTATCTCCACCACTGGAAAAGCAAATCAAAGCATGTCCTAGTGAATATCATCCTTCATTCAACAGCTAATGTCTGTGAGAGACTGTTAGGTTCACAGCAGTGTGGCAAGCACAAAGAAATATAATTGTAGTGGTGTCTGCAGGAGGTTGGTGCCTAGTGAACGCGGTGGTATACAGTGGAAACAGCCATGGTGCCCAGTGGGGGACATTGGTGCCTGGCAGGGGACAAGACCAGGAAATGAAGAAAGAAATGGTATATGCCACATGGTAGCAGAGCTGGACAGCTGACAGGGGCTTATTCATGACCACTGGTGAGATGCTGCTTGGAGACTCTCAGCAAAACTTGAGAGGTACTTTGCAGGAGGGCAGCGTTTCACAGCAGAAGATGAAGAGATGAAGACAAAAGTCATGGAGGTACAGATTCTGTGGCCCTGTTGTACCCATAGGCTGAAAAATCCTGAGGAAATTAAAGTTACAGAATCAATTGCTGTAAGAGACACGACTCCCACCCTTGGGGGCTTTCATACACATCTTAGGGACTTACTCACATGGCAATAAAATAAGGATTATAAAAAGTGTAAATGAGGAGTTGGAGGAGTTTCATGAGGAAGGCATTGCTGGAAGAATAAGTGGGTCCTCATAGGGGTGCAGGTGGGTATTCAGGAATGAGTAGTGGTCTCAGAGCTGGAAAGGCAAAAAGGGCCTTCCAAGTGGGGATCCTCATGACCAGAGAAGGTCAGCCTCTCACCATGTGGGGTCCTGGAACTGCAGACTGGGCCAGGCTGTCGGAAGGGTGTCTGACTGCCCAACTTTCCTCTGAAGGAGCTGAGAGGTGTGTCACAGAACAGCAGGCCCTGAAGGCTTTCTGTGACAGAACTGCTGGGGATTAAGAGGACCCTCCTGGTATCCTGTCTAGGACAGAGGGAGAGTTTGTGGGCTGGGAAGAGAAACTCCAGGCAGGGAGATCCACTTAAAGGCAACTGCAATAACTGTCAGGTGCGGGGTGAAGAGTGATAAAGGTCTGGACTGCCAGAAACAGAAAGTGGAAATAAAAAGAAAGGAAGAGAAAACCAAGAGAGATGGGGAGACAGAAATGACAGGACCGGCCGACAGATTGGGACGGGCTCCCAACTGGCTACCAAGAAAGAGGTCAGTCAGAATGAAGAGTTTGAGCTTAACCAACTGGAAGACAGACTGACGGAAAAACAGAGGAGTCCTTGGTATCGGAATTACATTTTTTAGTAAGACTTGACAACACATTTTGTTTGTCAAAACCTCTAAATAGCCAGGTGTGGTAGTGCATGCCTAGAAGCAGGATGACTGCTTGAGCCCAGGAGTTCTGGGCTGTAGTGCAGCATGCCAATGGGGAGTCTGCACTAAGTGCAGCATCAATATAGTGGCCTCTTGGGAGCGGGGGACCACCAGGTTGCTTGAAAAAAAGGTGAAAAGACTCAGGTCAGAAATGGAGCCAGTCAAAACTCCCATGCTGATCAATGATGGGATCACAACTGTGAATAGCTACTGTCCTCCAGCCCGGGCAATGTAATGAGACCCCATCTCAAAAGCAAAAGAGAGAGAGAGAGAGAGAGAGAGAGAGAGAGAGAAAAGCAAAGAAGGAAAGAAAGAAAAAGAAAACTACTAAATAGAGTTTAGTCTTCCCTCCTACCTTTCTTTTTTCTCTTCTTCCCCTGCAACACTACAAATCTGGTCCTTGTTAAATTTCCACAGTTTATAAACACACGTTGGTATTTCAGTTTTTACCACAAATGAGAGCATGATAAACATACCGTCTTGCAACTTACTTTGATTAACAATATATCATGGATATCTTTCAGTATCATTTCATATAGATCTTCCTCATTTTTTAAAAAGAGCTATATAGTAGCCCATTGTACGGCTGTACCATCCTTTGCTTTACCAAGACTTCATCGGTACACATTTATGTTGTTTCTAAATATATCTTTTTATAACCAATGATCCCATTAACACCATATTCATACACTTGGGCAACTATTATAGGATAAATTCTCAGAAAAGCAATTGCTGGGTCAAAAGACATGCACAATTTAATATCATTTGATATATATTGCAAAACTGCTCTCTGGAATGTTTATCTGATTTAATTCTTCCACTAACAGGTTAATCAAGACCTCTTCGTGCATGTCTGTGGCAATTTGTCAACCTGCTCTTTCTACAACTGCAATAAATACTAGTTTGCCACATTGGAAGAGCTTATATTAGTCAACAGATCCTAATGAATGAAGGGTTTCTTAATTAAAATAACCAGAAAGTCATTACTTGTAAATATATAAACAAGTTGATTATAGCAAGAGGCTGAATACTTCTAATAAGCATGTGTGGATATTAAATTAACCATGGTTCACAAACCATCCATGGATGCATTGGATGCATGGTTGATTGGAAATAACCACTTCACAGTGGTTACCCGATTCCTGTCTGCCAACTGCCAAATGGCATTCCTGTTTGTAAGATTGTTATGGTTTGACATAACTCATGATATTTCCTAACACATGTATGTGTCAAGTAAAATCGTTTTTTCCTCTCGTGGGTATTTAAGAAATTAAAATACTTAATGGAGGATTAGGAAACTGTCTCTTCTTTTCTTTTTGATTCAGCAGATATTTGTTGAACATGTACAATATACTAGGAAGTTACCTTGTTAATTGCTTCAGATAATACATGGAGGAGTAAAACCCAATTTTTGCCCTCAAGGTGCTCATAGGGGACAGACAAGAATATAGGATGAGTATGAAAATAAATATAAAAATGGCTATAAAACTGAGGCAGAAGGAGAACGGTGCTTAAAGATGAGCACAAAGAAACAATGATGAAGATTCAAAACAGAGAAAACGCATCTGGTTAATGGGAAAATAAGGAAAGGCTTCATTGAGGGAGATGCAAGTAAGAAGGGATTTCAAGAACGGGTAGGACTTGTTCACTTAAGCACTTTCTTTTGGAATGTTCAAGGCCAAGCTGTGGGAAGGTGAGGCAACAAAGAGAGTCCACATGTAGATGCTTCTGTCAATGGCCCAACAGAGCAGATCTTGCTAGTCAACCCAGCCCAGGTGGCAAATATGAGTGAAATTTCCGGCAGGGCAATTTCCAATGAGTGAAGATACCTCTGGATATTTCCAGCTTCCAGTCATTGAATCACCCCAGCCATTTAAGTCTTACCAGCTGAAGTCCTTGACATTGTAGAGCAGATATAAGTCATCCCTGCTACATGTCTGTATTTCTGACTCACAAGATTCATGAGGATTAAAAAATTGTTGTTTTATCTTTAAAAGTGGGTAGGATTCCACAGGTAAGCTGAAGATAGGGAGAACATTTCTAGCAAAAGAAACCACATAAGCTGAGGGGAAGCATGACTATGCCCACAGAACAAAAAACAATCCAGAACAGTCCAGGTGGGCTGGCATCAGGATTTGAGGAGGGGTAGAGTAAAAGATCAGACTAGATCTGAGAAAAAAGAACATTACATGGCAAGTGAATATACTTTTTGTGTGTGTGTGATGGAGTCTCACTCTGTTACTCAGGCTGGAGTGCAGTGGTACAATCTCTGCTCACTGCAACCTCTGCCTCCCGGATTCATGAGCCTCAGCCTCCCTAGTAGCTGGAATTACAGGTGCTGGACACCATGCCCAGCTAACTTTTTTGTATTTTTAATAGAGGTGGAGTTTCACCACGTTGGCAAGGCTGGTCTCGAACTCCTGACCTCAAGTGATCCGCCCGCCTTAGCCTCCCAAAGTGCTGAGATTACAGGTGTGAGCCACCATCCCTGGTGAATATACTCTTATTTGATAGGCAAGTGGAGTCTAGCCAAAGTTGGGCATCAGGCTGTTGTTTTTGAGGCAGGAAGAAAAACATATTGTTAGGGCTCAGAACATGATGCCCACAATATGGCACCTTGGCAATTGAGAAAAACAGAAGCAAGAAGGTCAGTCTGATCTTCTCCCACCTTTCTCCCCTAAAGCATTGTCATAAATTCTCTGACCTACCTTGCTTGAAATTGGGTCATAAGACCCTTAATCCAGAGGGATCCTGCCCTGTAACTAAAAGCCAAGAAGAATCTGAACAAACAGGCCTTGCTAAGTTCCCCCCAGTGTATTCACATTAGATCATAACCTCCTTTTGTCCAATCATACTCCTGCATGACTGTCCATTCTTCATAGAACCTAAGCATAAAAATACAGTTTTCCCACCAGGCGCAGTGGCTCACGCCTGTAATCACAGCACTTTGGGAGGCTAAGGCAAGTGGATCACCTGAGATCGGAAGTTCGAGACCAGCCTGACCAACATGGAGAAACCCTACTTCTACTAAAAATACAAAATTAGCTGGGTGTGGTGGCGCATGCCTGTAATCCCAGCTACTCAGGAGGCTGAGGCAGGAGAATCGCTTGAATCCCATAGGCAGAGGCTGCAGTGAGCTACATCACCATGCCTCGCTTATTTTTAAATTTTGTGTAGAGACAGTGTCTCATTATGTTGCCCAGGCTGCTCTTGAACTCCTGACCTCAAGCAATCCTCCTGCCTCAGCCTTCCAAAGTGCTGTGATTATAAGTGTGAGCCGCTGCACCCAGCCTCAGTCCATTTTTTTTTTTTAATTTGAGATGGAGTCTTGCTCTGTCGCCAGGCTGCAGTGCAGTGGCGAGATCTCAGCTCACTGCAACCTCCGCCTCCCGGGTTCAAGGGATTCTCCTGCCTCAGCCTCCCAAGTAGCTGGGACTGTAGGCACATGCCACCATGCCCAGCTATTTTTTTGTGTTTTTAGTAGAGATGGGGTTTCACCGTGTTGGCCAGGATGGCCTAGATCTCTTGACCTCGTGGTCCGTCCGCCTTGGTCTCCCATAGTGCTGGGATTACAGGCATGAGCCACCGCGCCTGGCACCTCAGTCCGTTTTAAAAGTGTAGTTAGAGTTTTCACTATTGGGATAAAATGCGCAATTTGACTACATTTCAAAAGAGGCTGTGTGAAGATGCTTTGGAAATTATAAAAGCACTGTTCAAATGCAAATTGTTATTATTACTGAGTTGTATTGCAGAGGCATAGAGTTCAACTTTGTATTGCTTATATTTCTTCTTTAAATCACTCTGGAATTCAAGCCTTGCTAAAAAGAATATTGCCTCAAAATAAAAAATAAACATTCCCAGGGCTACATCTCAAAAAAGAATTAAACACATTCAGTGTAATCATAATAAATATGCAATAATTACAAAAATAAATGTTGATCAGTAGGATTCATACTTTGAAATGTAGTGCATGCAAATAAAATAGGGACCTACTCTATTCAGACTCTATACATTTGATCTGACAAAATTCAAATTAATCAATTCAGTAAGATATGTGTGTGCTTGTGCATATATGTATATATTATGTGGCTGTGTAAAGCACTTTTAGAACTTTTGTGCTAAAATTCAAAAACACATAATACATAAAATAGCATACTTGCAAATAATGATATAATGAATTTGAAATTTGTCCCAGAATAGCAAATTTTTTCCTTAAGTTAAAAAAATTCCGCTTCTGTTTATTAAGTATTTACTATTTCAATGTGCCAGGCACTGTGCTAAGTAATTTATATGCACTATCTAATTTGAAACTCACAGCAACCTCCGGAGGTAGGTTAGGTACTATTAACAGCAAAGTAAGGTCAAAGTCCTTTGAGTAATCTGCCCAGGGTCATCCAATTAGTAAGTTGGATTCAAACAAAAACAGAGTCCCAAAAAGGCATCCTGAGCCTCAGGTACGGTGCTCCTTACCACTTTTAATTACTTAAAATCACAGCCTATCTTTGTGGGAAAGAACTTCAGAAGTATCTAATATAACTTAAACTAGAGAGACAGGTGTTAGTAAAATGACAGAAGGATGCTAAAGACAACTTTGTTTCTTAAAAATTCCTCTGCATTACTTGGTACCCTTTACCAAGCAATGCAGAGGAACTGTGTGGTCTCAAGAGTGTGGAGTGTATAAATATTACTATTTCTATCACTGCCCTACTTTTGATCCCATATGTAGACAATGGGGAATGTCACATCAGAACAGGAAAACAGATGCCCCAGCCTTCTGGCCAGAGGACTGTGAAGGAGGGCCCCAGAGAGCCAGAAAATTGTCCAGGAGATCACCAAGAGGACGGAGCTCAAGGGAAAGATCCTGTAAAGGGGTTTGTGACTGGGCACATCTCTGAGTTGCAAATCAAAGAAAGACTTTAAGAGCTAAACTATGAGCTAGACCATTGCTTAGTCACACACAGACTGGCGATTAGTAGTGTATATGCAGGACAGACCCAAATAACACATGAACACTGAAAATTAAACTGACACTGGAACCACAACTCACAGATATTCTGTTGGAATTTGCAGCCTAAACCTAACCAGATCTCTTACCTTCTACAGTAAACAACAACAACACCTTCTACTGTAAACAACAACAACAACAACAACAACAAAACACAGAGGGAATGTGGGAGCAAGATGGCTGAATAGAAGCCTACATCATTTGTCCTCCCCAAGGAAAATACGAAATTTTGAGAACTAACTGCACACAAAAAGCACCATTATAATAACCAAAAATTAGGTGACCAATCACAGTACCTAGTTTTAACTTCATATTGCTGAAAGAGACATTGAAGAGAGCAGGAAAGACAGTCTTGAATTGCCAATGTCACCCCTCCCCTATCCTGTGGCAGCAGCCCTGTGGCATGGACATTCTGTGTACTTGGGAGAGGGAGAGCACAAAGATTGTGAGGCTTTGCATTGAACTCAGTGGTGCGCTGTCACAGCGGAAAGTAGAACCAAGCAGTATTAGTTCACATTTGCCCACAGAGGGAGAATTTGGACTGGCCCTAGACAGTGGGTAGTCACCCATCCCAGTGGTCAGAGCTTCAGTTTTGGCAAGCCTGAATGTGGTTTGGAGTGCTCTAGGACCCTAAGTGAATGTGAGGGGGCAGTCTAGTCTACAAAGATTCCAAGTCCTAGTGCTGAGCTGGGCTCAGAGCCAGTGGGCTGTGGGGGTGGGGACATGCAACCTACTGAGGCACCTGGGGCAGCTAAGGGAGTGTTTGGGCCACTCCTCACTTGGCAGCGGCCATGTGGAAAAATCTCTGCTTGGGAGACAGCTAGCAACTGGGGGACTTTACATTGAACTCAGTGCTGCCCAATTATAGCAGAGACCTGGCAGGGTTAATCAGCTGTTGACTAAAGAGCCCCTGAGCTCTGAATAACCAACAACAATGCCCAGGTAATATGCTGTGGGTGTTGAGCTCTGAGAAATGCTGGCTTCAGGTCTGACCAAGCACATTCCAAGATGTGGTGGCTGCAGTGAAACACTCCTTCTATTTGAGAAAAGCAGGGGATAAAGTAAAGGGGACACCATCTTGCACCTTAGGTACCAGCTCAGTCACAGTAGGGTAGAGCAGCAAATAGGCTCTTGGGGACTCTGAGTCCAGTCCATGTTTAGGCACTTAGTCAGCATTTGTGGACCTGCCCTGGGCCAGAGGGGAGCCCACTGCTCTGAAGGTTGAGTGCCAAGCCTGGCAGCATTAATCACCAGCTGACTTAAGGGCCCTGGGACTTTAAGTAATGTCGACAGTAGCCTGGCAAAACCCCTGTGTGTCGCTGTTTGTGGTGACCACAAGGAGAGGCTCCTCTGCCTGTGGAAATGGGAAGAAAGAGTGGAAAGGACCTTGTCTTGTGGTTTGAGTGCCAACTTAGCTGCAGTAGATTAGAACACCAAGCAAATTTCTAAGGTTTTTGACTTCAATCCTTGGCTCCCAGACAGCATCTCTGGACTCACCTGGGGCCAAGAGGAACTCACTGTCCTGAAGGGAAGGATACAAACCTGGTAGACTTTGCCCTCTGATGATCTTAAAACCTTAGGGCCTTGAGTGAACTTAGGTGGTAGCCAGGTAGTGGTTACAGTGGGCCTTGGGTGAGACCTAGTGCTGGACTGGCTTCTGGTCTGAACCAGTGCAGTCCCAGTGGTGGTGGCCACAGGAGTCTTTGTATCCCCCCACCTCCAGTTCCATGAGGTCCAGCACAGAGAGACTACATATATTTGGGAGAAAGTGAGGGAAAAGAACAAGTATCTTTGCATGATAATCCAGAAATTCTTTTGGACATTATCCAATGTCACCAAGGCAGTACCTATATGAATCAACCCAAGAGCCAGAGTTATTGGGATTGGGGCCCAAGTCCCTTAGAATACCTGGAAAGCCTTCCAAAGAAGGACAGGCATAAACAAGCCCAGACTGCAAAGACCACGATAAATACCGAATTCTTCAATGCCCGGACACTGTCAAACATCTGTAAGCGTTAAGATCACCCAGGAAAACATGACCTCACCAAACAAACCTAATAAGGCACCAGAGACCAATCCTAGAGAAACAAGAGATATGTGACCTTTCAGACAGACAATTCAGAATAGCCATTTTGAGGAAACTAAAATAAATTCAAGATAATGCAGAGAAGGAATTTGGAATTCTATCAGATAAATTTAATGAAGAGATTGATTTTTTTTTTTTTTTTTTTTTGAGATGGAGTCTCGCTCTGTCGCCCAGGCTGGAGTGCAGTGGTGTGATCTCAGTTCACTGCGGCCTCTGCCTCCCAGGTTCAAGCAATTCTCCTGCCTCAGCCTCCTGATTAGCTGGGACTATAGGTGCACACCACCATGCCTGGCTAATTTTTGTATTTTTTGTAGAGACAGGGTTTCACTGTGTTGGCCAGGCTTGTCTTGAACTCCTGACCTCAAGTGATCTGCGTGCCTCGGCCTCCCAAAGTGCTGGGATTACAGGTGTGAGCCACCACACTTGACCCTTTTTAAATATTTCAATCTTGGCTGGGTGTGGTGGCTCACGCCTGTAATCTCAGCACTTTGGGAGGCCGAGGCAGGCAGATCACTTGAGGTCGGGAGTTCAAGACCAGCCTGACCAACACAGTGAAACCCTGTCTCTACAAAAAATACAAAAATTAGCCAGACGTGGTAGCGTGCACCTGTAGTTCTAGCTACTTGGGAGGCTGAGGCAGGAGAATCACTTAAACCTGGGAGGTGGAGGTTGCAGTGAGCCAAGATCATGCCACTGCACTCCAGCCTGGGTGACAGAGCAAGATTCCATCTCAAAAAATATATATATTAAAATTAAAATTAAAAACAATCAAGCAGAAATTCTAGAGTAGAAAAATGCAATTGACATGCTGAAGAATGCATCAGTCTCTTAATGGCAGAATTGATCTAGCAGAAGAAAGAATTATGAACTTGAAGACAGGCTATTTGAAAATACGCAGTCAGAGGAGACATAAGAAAAAAGAACAAAAAACAATGAAGCATGGCCTACAAGTTCTAGGAAATAGCCCCAAAAGAGAAAATTTAAGAGTTATTGGCCTTAAATAGGAGGTAGAGAAAGTTATATGGGTAGACAGTTTATTCAAAAGGACAACATCAGATAACTTCTCAAACCTAGAGAAAGATATCAGCATTCAAGTACAAGAAGTTTATAGAACACCAAGCAGATTTAACCCAAAGAAGACTACCTCAAAACATTTAATAATCAAACTCCCAAAGGCCAAGGATAAAGAAACGATCCTAAAAACAGCAGGAGAAAAGAAACAAATAACATAAAATGGAGCTCCAATACATCTGGTAGCAGACTTTTCAGTGGAAACCTTACAGGCCAGTAGAGAGTGGCATGACATATTTAAAGTGCTGAAGGAAAATACTTTACCTTGTATGTCCAGATAAAATATCCTTTAAGCATGAAGAAATAGAGCCCTTCCCAGACAAACAAAAACTGAGGGATTTCATCAAGACCAGACTTGTCCTGCCAGAAATGCTAAAGGGAAGTCTCCAATCTGAAAAAGGACATCAATGAGCAATAAGAAATCATCTGAAGGTACAAAACTCACTGGTAATAATAGTAGGTACACACACACACAGAACACAGAATATTATAACACTGTAATTGTTGGGGTATAAAATACTCTCCTTCCTTCCTTCGTTTCTTTCTTTTTCTTTCTTCTCTTTTATTCCTTTTTTTTTTTTTTTTTTTTTTTTTTTTGAGACAGGGTCTCACTCTGTTGCCCAGGTTGGAGTGTAATGGCGTGATCATGGCTCACTGTAACTTCCACTTCCCAGGTTCAAGTGGTTCTCCCATCTCAGCCTGCCAGATAGCTGGGACTACAGGCATGCGCCACTAAGCCTGGCTAGTTTTTAGTAGAGATGGGCTTTCACCATGTTGGCCAGGCTGGTTTTGAACTCCTGACCTCAAGTGATCTGCCTGCCTTGGCCTCCCAGAGTGCTGGGATTACAGGCGTGAGCCACTGCTCCTGGCCCTAAAATATTCTTAAGTAGAAAGACTAAATGATGGACCAACAAAAAATAATGACTACAACAACCTTTTAAGACATAGACAATACAATAGATATAAAGAGAACCATAAGAAGTTAAAAAGCAAGGGGAATGAAGTTAAGATGTAGGGTTTTTGTTAGTTTTCTTTTTACTCTTTTTTTTTTTTTTTTTTTTTGACACAGAATCTCGCTCTCTCACCCAGGCTGGAGTGCAGTGGCGCGATCTCTGCTCACTGCAAGCTCTGCCTCCCAGGTTCACACCATTCTCCTGCCTCAGCCTCCCAAGTAGCTGGGACTACAGGTGCCCACCACCATGCCTGGCTAATTTTTTGTATTTTTAGTAGAGACGGGGTTTCACCGTGTTAGCCAGGATGGTCTCCATCTCCTGACCTGGTGATCCACCCGCCCTGGCCTCCCAAAGTGCTGGGATTACAGGCGTGAGCCACCGCGCCTGGCCTAGTTTTCTTTTTGCTTGTTTGTTCATGCAATCAGTGTTAAGTTGTTATCAGTTTAAAACATGGTAACCTCATAAGCCTCATGGTAACCTCAAATTGAAAAACATACAATGGATACACAAAAAATAAAAAGCAAGAAATTAAACCATACCACCAGAGAAAATCACCTTCACTAAAAGGAAGACAGTAAGGAAAGAAGAAAGAGAAGACAAAAAAAAAAAAAAAAAGGACAACCACAAAACAAATAACAAAATGGCGGAAGTAAGTCCTTAATTATCAATAACAACATTGACTGGAAATGAACTAAACTCTCCAATCAAAAGACATAGTGTAGCTAAGTGGATACAACAACACCCCCCAATGATCTCTTGCTTACAAGAAACACGTTTCAGTCAGGCGTGGTGGCTCATGCCTGTAATCCCAGCACTCTGGGAGGCTGAGGCAGGCGGATCAGAAGGTCAGGAGTTTGAGGCCAGCCTGGCCAATATGGTGAAACCCGTCTCTACTAAAAATACAAAAATTAGCCAGGCGTGGTGGCATGCACCTGTAGTCCCAGCTATGTGGGAGGCTGAGACAGAAGAATCACTTGAAAAAAGAAACACATTTCACCTATAAAGATACACATAGACTGAAGATAAAGAAATGGAAAAAATGTTTCATGCCAATGGAAACAAAAAATAGCAGAAGTTAATAAATAATAAAGATTAGAGAAGAAACAAATTAATTTTTAATGAAACCAATATAAAAGATCAATGAGGCCAGGGCGGTGGCTCATGCCTGTAATCCCAGCACTTTGGGAGGCCGAGGCGGGCGGATCACGAGGTCAGAAGATCGAGACCATCCTGGCTAACACAGTGAAACCCCATCTCTACTAAAGATACAAAAAAATTAGCCGGGCGTAGTGGCAGGCGCTTGTAGTCCCAGCTACTCAGCAGGCTGAGGCAGGAGAATGGCGTGAACCCGGGAGGCGGAGCTTGCAGTGAGCCGAGATGGCGCCACTGCACTCCAGCCTGGGCGGCAGAGCGAGACTCCGTCTCAAAAAAAAAAAAGATCAATGAAATGAAAAGTTGTGTTTTTTTGAAAAGGTAAATAAAATTGACAAACCTTTAGCCATACTAAGAAAAAAAAGAGATAATACCCAAATAAATAACATCAGAGATGAAAAACGTGACATTATGACTGATACTGTAGAAATTCAGAGGATCATTAGTGGCTACTATGAGCAACTATACGCCAGCAAGCTGGAAAAGCTAAAGGAAATGGATAAATTCCCAGATACATACAACCTACCATGACTGAACCATGAAGAAATCCAAAACCTGAACATAACAATAACAAGTAATGAGATCAAAGCCATAATAAAAATTATCTCAATAAAGAAAAGCATAGGACTTGATGGCTTCACTGGTGAATTCTATCAAACATTTAAAGAAGAACTAATACCAATCCTACTCAAGCTATTCTGAAAAAATGCAAGAGAAGGGAATACTTCCAAACTCATTCTGCAAGGCCAGTATTACCTTGATACTAAAACCAGACAAAGACTCATCAAAAAAAAAAAAAAAAAAAACTAGAAAAGAAAACAAACTACAGGCCAATATCTCTGATGGATATTGATGCAAAAATCCTCAACAAAATACTAGCAAATCAAATTCAACAATACATTAAAAAGATCATTTATCATGACCAAGTGGGATTTATCTCAGTGATACAAGAATGGCTCAACATATGTAAATCAATCAATGTGATACATATTAACAGAATGAAGGACAAAATCCGTATGATCATTTCCACTGATGATAGAAAAGCATTTGATAAAATTAAACATCCCTTCATGATAAAAACCCTCAAAAACCTTGCTATATACTTGGTGGGAGGCTGAGACAGGAGAATTGCTTGAACCTAGGAGGTGGAGGTTGCAGTGAGCCGAGATCACGCCATTGCACTACAGCCTGGGTGATAGAGTGAGACTCCATTTCAAATTAAAAACAAACAAAAAATTGGATATGGATTGAATATATGTCAACATAATAAAAACCATAAAAAACAGATCCACAGCTAGTATATCATACTGAATGGGGAAAAACCTTTTCTCTAAGATTTGGAGCACCACAAGGATGTCCACTTTCCCCACTGTTATTCAACATAGTTTGGTAGTCCTAGGTAGAGCAATCAGACAAGAGGAGGAAATGGCATAAAATTTGGAAAGGTAAATGTCAAATTATGCTTGTTTGCAGATAATATGATATGATCTTATATTTGGAAAATCCTAAAGACTCCACCAAAAACCAGAAGTGATAAACAAATTCAGTAAAGTTGTGGGATAGGCCGGGTGCCATGGCTCACACCTGTAATCCTAGCACTTTGGGGGGCTGAGGTGGGTGGATCACCTGAGGTCAAGAGTTTGACACAAGCCTGGCCAACATGGTGAAACCCTGTCTCTACTAAAAATACACAAATTAGCTGGGCGTGGTGGTGCACGCCTGTATTTCCAGCTACTCAGAAGGCTGAGGCAGGAGAATTGTTTGAACCCAGGAGGTGGAGGTTGTAGGGAGCCGAGATAGTGCCATTGAACTCCAGCCTGGGTGACGAGAGTGAAACTCCATCTAAAAAAAAAAAAGTTGTGGGATATACAATATCAACATACAAAAATCAGTAGAATTTCTATATGCCAACAGCAAGCAATCTGAAAAACAAAATCTAAAAATCTCATTTACAATAGCCACAAAATTAAATACCTAGGAATTAGCTTAGCTAAAGAAGTGAAAGATTTCTACAATGAAAACTATAAAACACTGATGAAAGAAATTGAAGAGGACACAAAAAATTGAAAGATGCTCCGTGTTCATAAATTGGAAGAATCAATATTGTTAAAATGTCCATACTACCCAAAGTAATCTACAAGTTCAATGCAATCCTTATCAAAATACCAATGACATTCTTTACAGAAATAGAAGAGACAATCTTAAAATTATATGGAACAACAAACGACCCAGAATAGCCAAAGGTATTCTAAGCAAAAAGAACAAAACTGGAAGAATCACATTACCTGTCTTCAAATTAGACTACAGAACTATTGTGACCAAGAAAGCATGGCACTGGAATAAAAACAGACACATAGACTAATGGAACAGAACAGAGAACCTAGAAACATATCCACACAACTACAGTGAACTCATTTTTAACAAAAGTGCCAAGAACATACACTGGAGAAAGGATAGTCTCTTCAATAAATGATGTTCGAAAACTGAATATCCAGTCTGATATCCAGATGAACCTTGACCCCTATCTCTTGCCATATACAAAAATCAAATCAAAATGAATTAAACACTTACATTTATGACCTTTAACTATTAAAATGCTACAATAAAACATTGGGGAAAGTCTCTAGGACATTGGTCTGTGCAAAAATTTATTGAGTAATACCCCCAGGAGTGCAGGTAACCAAAGCAAAAATGGACAAATGGGATCACATCAAGTTAAAAAGCTTCTGCACAGCAATGGAAACAATCAACAAAGTGAGGAGACTACCCACAAATATGAGAAAAAATATTTGCAAGGTACCCATCCAAGAAGACATTGATAACCAGAACATATAAGGAGCTCAAACAAGTCTATAGGAAAAAATCCAATAATACAATTAAGAAATGGGCAAAATATTTGAATAGACATTTCTGAAAACAAGACATACAAATTCCAAATAGGCATATGAAAGGTTGCTTAACATAACTGGTCATCAGAGAAATGCAAATCAAAGCTACCATGAGATATCATCTCACCCCAGTTAAAATGGCCTTTTTTTTTTTTTTTTTTTTTTTTTTGGCTTTTAGGCTGGGTGTGGTGGCTCACGCCTATAATCTCAGCACTTTGGGAGGCCGAGGCGGGTGGATCGCCTGAGGTCAGGAGTTCAAGACCAACCTGACCAACATGGAGAAACCCCGTCTCTACTAAGAATAAAAAAAATTAGCCAGGCATAGTGGCGCATACCTGTAATCCCAGCTGCTCGGGAGACTGAGGCAGGAGAATCGGTTGAACCCAGGAGGCAGAGGTTGTGGTGAGCTGAGATCATGCCATTGCACTCCAACCTAGGCAACAAGAGCAAAGCTCCGTCTCAAAAAAAAAAATAAAATAAAATAAAATAAAATAAAATAAAATAAAATAAATAAATAAATAAATAGACGGCTTTTATCCAAAAGACAGTCAATAACAAGTACTGGAGAGAATGTGAAGAAAAGGGAACCCTTGTACACTGTTGGTAGGAATGTAAATGAGTACAGCCAGAACAGTTTGAAGGATACTCAAAAAACTAAAAATAGAGCTACTATAAGATCCAGCAATCCCAGTCCTAGCTACATACCCCAAAGAAAGGAAATCAGAATATTGAAGAAATACCTGCACTCCTATGTTCGTTGCAGAACTATTCACAATAGCCAAGGTTTGGAAGCAAACTAAGTGTCCATCAACAGATGATTAGATAAAGAAAATGTGGTACATATACACAATGGCATACTAGACAGCCATAAAAACGTGTGATCCTGTCATTTGCAACAACATGTATGGAATTCGAGGTCATTATGTTAAGTAAAATAAGGCAGAGAAAGACAAGCTTCTCAAGTTGTCAATTATCTGTGGGATTCAAAAATCAAAACGGTTGAACTCATGGAGATAGAGAGTAGAAGGATGTTTGCCAGAGGCTAGGAAGGTTAGTGGGGGGTGGGGGAGGTGGAAGGGAAGTGGAGATTGTTAATGGGTACAAAAATATAGTTAGAAAGAATGAATAAAAGTTAGTATTTGATAGCACAACAGGAAGACCATACTCAATAATTCTTTAATTGTACATTTAAAAATAAGCAGAAGAATTTAATTGGATTATTTGTAACACAAAGGATAAATGCCTGAGGGGATGGATATCCCATTTTCCATGATGTGATTATTGCCCATTTCATGCCTGTATCAAAACAACTCACACCATAAATATATGCACCTATTATCTACCTGCAAATATTTAAAAATAATAATAATTTTAAAAATAAAATAACTTGTTATTATGGAGGTAAAGAAACAACAAAAACAAAGCAGAAACACACACACACACACACATGCACACAAATACAAAAGTTTCCTTAGAAATCAAAGGAGATCTAGAGTCTCATAATATATTTAGAATGTACAAGATGCAATTCAATATGACTTAGCATGTAAAAAATTAAGAATTTCAATTTGCAAGTAAAAAAAGCAAAATAATTATCAGATTTCAACCCCAAGGTGACACAGATTTTAGAATTATGACAAATACTTTGATGCATCTATTAGAACCATTGTCTAATAAATAAAAGCAAATACACTGTCTTCTCTTTTTCTGCCTTTTCTGGTTTTAATTATGCAGTTTATATGATTCCATTAGCTTCCCTCTCTTAGCATATCAATTATATATATCTTTTACTTTTTACATTGGTTGTCCTACAGTTTGTAATATACATTTACAGCTAATCCAATTTCAAATAGTGCTCTACTGCTTCACAGGTGGTACTAGTATCTTATAGAGGAGTGTCTTAGTTTTCTGAGGCTGCTATAACAAAGTACCTTGGACTGGTTATTTATTTATTTGTTTATTTATTTATTGAGACAAATTCTCTGTTGCCCACACCATAGTGCAGTGGTGCAATCACAACTCACTGCAGCCTCAACCTCCGAGGCTCAAGCAATTCTCCTGTCTCAGCCTCCTGAGTAACTGTGACCACAGGCACATGCCACCATGCCTGGCTAATTTTCTTTTTATTGTAGAGATGTGGTCTCGCTATGTTGCCCAGATTGGTCTAGAATTCCTGGCCTCAAGCAATTCTCCTGCCTTGGCATCCCAAAGTGTTGGCAATACAGATGTGAGCCATCCCACCTGGCCAGACTGGTAATTTATAAACAAAGAAAATTTATCTCTCACAGTTATGGAGGCTGGGAAATGCAACATCAAGATGCCAGCATATTCAGTGACTGGTGAGAGCTCATTTCTCAGAGATGGCACCTTCTGGCTGTGTCATATAGCACAAAGGCAAAAGGAGTTCCTCAAGTCTTTTTTGTTTTTTAGACAGTGTTGCACTCTGTCACCCAGGTGCCGAGTGCAGTGGTATGATCCTGGCTTACTGCACCTCTGTCTCCTAGGTTCAAGCGATATTTGTGCCTTAGCCTTCCAAGTACCTGGGAATATAGGCACACGCCACCATGCCTGGTTAATTTTTGTAGTTTTAGTAGAGACAGAGCTTTGCCATGTTGGCCTGGTTGCTCTCAAACTCCTGGTCTCAATTGATCCATCAGCCTCAGCCTCCCAAAGTTCTGGGATTATAGGAGTGAGCCACCGTGCCAGGCCTCAAGCCTATTTTATAAGGACATTAATGGTATTGATGAAGGCAGGGCCCTTATGACCTAATCATCTCCCAAATTACTTGCCTCTTAATAGTATTACATTGCACGTTGTGTTTCAACATATGAATTGTGGAGGGATGCATTCAGACTATAGCACAGAGTATTCCCAATTCCTCCTTCCTGTCCCTTATAACATTGCTGCCATTCATTTCACTTATTGATAAGCCATAATCACCAAATACATTGCTGAAATTATTAGTTAGCTAACAGTTACATCAAGAACAAGAAAAATAAAATATTTTAGTTTACCTTCATATATCACTTCTCTAATGTTCTTCTTTTATATAGATCTGAGTTTCTGATGCATACTATTTTCCTTTTCTCTGAATAACTTCTTTTAAAATTTATTGCAAGATAAGTCTACTGATGATAAATTAACCTCAGTTTTTCTGTCTGAAAAAGTAAAATACTCTTAAAAAAAGTGGAAAGAAAGCTTCATCAAAGAAATAGAAAATAAAAAGAACTAAATAAATAGTTCAGAACTGAAAAATACAGTAATCAAAGTAAAACATTTACTGGATGTGATCAATAGCAGAATGGAGCTTTAAGAGGAAAAGCTCAGTGTACTTGAATACAGATTAATACAAATTGTCTCAAATGAACAAAATATAGAAAAATGTTTGAAAAAGTAATAAATAGAGACTCAGGGACCTATGAGACAAAAGGTCTATGAGATCAAAAGGTCTATCATTTTCTTCATCATAATTCCAGAAAGAGAGGAGAACAAGTGTAGCACAGAAAGAATACTTGAAGAAATAATGGATGAAAACTTTCCAAATCCAGCAAAGGACACGAAGTGACATGTACAAGAATCTCAGTCAATCCCACCCAGGATCAACTCAAAAAATTCACATACAGACACATTATAATTAAGCTGCTTAAAATTAGGTACTAAGAAAAAATATTAAAAGTAGCCAGAGGAAAACACTACATCGCATACAGTGGAACAATGAGAGTAAATTTCTTATCATAAACCATGGAGGCAAGAAAGAAATGTCATTACATTTTAAAAGTGCTTATGGGAATAAACTGTTAATCCGGAATTGTACAGGCAATGAAAATATCCTTCTAGAATGTAGGTTGAATAAAGACATTCTCAAAGAAAGGGAAACTAAGAGAAATCACCACCAGAACAACTGTTCTAAAAGAAACGCTAAAGGAAATTCTTCAGATGGAAGGGAAACAATACCAGAGGTAAACTTGGAATAACAGAGATGGAGGAAGAGCAACAAAATGGTAAATATTTGGGTAAATATAGTAGACTATCTCATATGGTTTGGCTCTGTGTCCCCACTCAAATCTCATCTCCAATTGTAATCCCCACCTGTTGAGAGAGGGACCCGTAATCCCCATGTGTCAAGGGAGGAAGGTGATGGGATCATGGGGTGGTTTTCCCCATGCTGTTCTTATAATAGTGAGTGAGTTCTCATGAGATCTGATGGTTTTATAAGTATTTGGAAGTAACTCCTTCTTTCACTATCTCTCTTGCCAGCCACCATGTAAGACATGCCCGCTTCCCCTTCCACTGTGATTGTAAGTTTCCTAAGGCCTCCTCAGCCATGTGGAATTGTGAGTCAATTAAACCTCTTTTCTTTCTAAATTACCCATTTTTGGGTAGTATCTTTATAGCAGTGTGAGGATGGACTAATACACTGTCCTCTTAGTTTTTACAAACATATTATGAAGATTGAAAACAAAAATTATAACATTGGCTGATGGGGTTTTCAATGTATGTAGGTGAAATGTGTCAGACAAGTACAGCGTAAAGTGGGGAGGGTAAAGGGGCCTATATGGTGATAAAGCTTCTACACTGCACTTGAAGTAAAAAATATTGATTTGGAGTAGACAGTGCCAAGTTAAGTACATATGTGGTAACCCCTAGAGTAACCACTTAAATAGATATACAAAGAGATAGAGTAAAAAAAACCTCAGTGGATAAATTAAAAGGGAATACTAAATAATATTAAGCTAATCCAAAAGAAGGCAGTAAGGGAAAAATAGGAAATAAAGAGAAAAGACAAGTAATAAAATATTAGAGCTAATAGAAACATGTCGATAAATGTATTAGTGAAATTGGTCTAAAAACGCCAGTTAAAAAACATGGATTTTTAGAATGGATTTTTCAAAAGATTCAGTGGTATGCTGTCTACAGGAAAGCCTCTTAGAGTGTAAACAAATAGTCAATGTAAAATAAAAGAATGGGAAAATATATGTATCATGCAATCACTAACCAAAATAAACCTGTAGTGGCAATACTAATATCAGCCAAAATAGACTTAAGGGCAAGGAAAATTACCAAGGATCAAGAGTGACATTACATAATTATAAAAGAGTCAAATTACCAAGAAAGCATAAATGTGGGCTGGGCACAGTGGCTCACTCCTGTCATCCCACACTTTAGGAGGCTGAGGTGAGCAGGTTGCTTAAACTCAGGAGTTTGAGACCAGTCTAGGCAACAGGGTGAAACCCCATCTCTACAAATACTACAAAAATTAGGTGTGTGTGGTGGTGCATATCTGTGGTCCCAGCTACTCAGGAAGTTGAGGTGGGAGGATCACTTGAGCCCAGAAGGTGAAGGCTGCAGTGAGCTGTGATCACACCACTGTACTTCAGCCTGGGTGACAGTGGAAGACCCTATCTCAAAAAAAAAAAAAAAAAAAAAAAAAAAAAGGAAAAAGGTAAAAAGAAAAAAAAAAAAGAATCCTAAATGTGTATGCAACTAACAACAGAATTTAAAAATATATGAAGCCAAAAATAATAAAACTGAAATGATAAATGGGCAAATCCACAATTGTATTTAAAGTTTTAAACTCTTCTGTCTCAATAATAGATAGGACAAGTAGACATATTATCAGCAAGGACATAGGAGAACTGAGCAACATCATTAGCCAGTAGCCAATAGTACCTAATTGACATTTATAGAACACTCTATCAAATGACAGCAGAATATACATTCTTTTCCACTGAAAATGCAAGATTCACCAAGATAGAACAAATTAGTAAAACGGAAAACAGAAAAACAATAGAGAAATATGATGAAACCAAAAGCTCTTTTTATGCAAAGATAAATAAAATAAAATGGGCAAATGTCCAACTAACATAGGAAAAAAGGGGGGGGTGACACAAATATCATGAATAAAAGGAACTATTGCTATACACATCACTAACATGAAATAGATGGTAAGGGAATACCATCAATGACTATAGGCATAAATTTGATTACTTAGATGAGATGGATTAATCTGTAAAAATCTACAAACTATTAAAACTTATCCAAAATGAAATAGATAACCTGAATATTCCTATAATTATTAAATAAATTGAGTTCATAGTCAAATATCTTCCAAAAAAGAAATCTCCAGACCCAGGTAATTTCACTGGTAAATTCCATCAAACATTTCTTTTCTTTTCTTTTCTTTTCTTTTGAGACCAGGTCTTGCTCTGTTACCCAGGCTGGCTGGAGTGCAGTGGTGTGAACACAACTCACTGTCGCCTTGACTCCCTGGGATCAAATTATCCTTCCACCTCAGCCTCCCAAGTAGCTGGGACCACAGGTGCATGCCACCACACCTGGTTAATTTTTTAATATTTTGTCGAGATGGGGTCTCACCATCTTGCCCAGGCTGATCTCAAATTCCTGGGCTCAAGTAGTCCTCTCCCCTCAGTCTCCCAAAGTCCTGAGATTACAGGAATGAGCCACCAATGCCTGACCTTTCATCAAACATTTGAAGAAGAAATAAAACTAACTCTACATGATCTTCTGGAAAATAGAAGAGGAGAGAACACTTTCAAACTCGTTTTATCAGGCCAGCATTCTCCTGTAGTCAAATCCAAAGATAGTACAAGCAAATAAAAGTTTAGGCCAAAATTTATAATAAAAGGGCAACATCTTTGACAAAATAACAAATTGAATATTGCAATATATGATAAAAATAATGTGTCACAAATAAGTGAGGTTTATCCTGGGAATGCAAGGCCAATTCAATATTTGAAAGTCAATCCATGTATTCCACCATATTAACAGACTATAGAAGGAAAAAACTCACATGATCATAGCAATTAATAGAGAAAACATTTGACAACATTCAACATCCGTTCATGGTAATAAATCTTAATATATTAGGAATAGAAGAGAATTTCACTAACCTGATGAAGGGCAGCCACACAAAAAAACCCACAACCAACATTATTCATAATGGTGGAAGACTGAATAATTTTTTTCCCAAGATTAGGAACAAGTCAAGCATGCCACTCTTACCACTCCCATTCAAAGTCATATTGACTGTCCTATTGAATGTAATGAGGCAACAAACAGAATAAAAATCATATAGATTAGAAAAGAAGAAATAAAATTGTTCCTATTCACAGAGGACATGATGGTCTCCATAAAAGTCTTGAAGAATCCTTTAAAAAAGCTTCTAGAACTACTTGAAATTCTCAAGTTCACAGCTTTTTAATGGAAAAACAAACCTCAACCTAAATCTCTTACCTTTACATAAAGTAACTCCAAATGTATTGCAGATCAGAGGTGATATTCATAAATGTTAATTTTTGATATCATATAATGGAATATGTTAATACTTGTAAGATTTGCATAGCTTGGTCAACCAATATTTTCCAAAGGTTAATACTCAAGTTTGAGAAATTGTCATGGCCAACAGGAACCTGAAGAGGCATGACAACTAAATAAAATGTGGTATGCTGGGTGGGATCTCAGTATAAAAAAAGACATTGCAGCCGGGCGTGGTGGCTCATGCCTGTAATTCCAACACTTTGGGAGGCCAAAGTGGGTGGATAACCTGAGGTCAGGAGTTTGAGAGCAGCCTGGCCAACATAGCGGAACCCTGTCTCTACTAAAAATACAAAAATTAGCCAGGTGTAGTGGCTCATACCTGTAATCCCAGCTACTTGAGAGGCTGAGGCAGGAGATGGCAGTGAGCTGAAGGTTGCAGTGAGCCGAGATCGCGCCATTGCACTCCAACCTGGGCAACAGATCAAGACTCTGTCTCAAAAAGAAGAAAAAAAAAAGTCATTGCATAAAAACTAAGGAAATCTGAGTAAAGTTAGTCTTTAGTTAATAATAATCTATAAATATTTGATCATTAATCATAATAAATGTACCATACTAATGTAAGATATTAATTGGAGAAACTTGGGTGTGGGATATATAAGAACTCTCTACTAGCTTTGTAATTTTTCTGTAAATCTAAAATGATTTCAAAAAGTTATTAAAATATGAAAAATGAAAATCAGTAAATATTTTATATATTTAATTAAATATCTATAAAATAATGTGTCAAGTAGTCAACTATTAATACAACTCAGCTTATATAATACACAAATGCTATGGGTGCATTTTACTGACTACAGTTATTTTAATATATTTGGTATAATATGAGGTGGGACCTTTGAGATAAGAGCACCTAGGACCAAAGAAGATATTAAAACGTGCTAAAATGTAGATGCTGACTTGAGAACACAGATGCTTTTTTAAGGAAATAAGTATATAAAGAGAAGAACTGATGGTTGAGAATTGGCAAGAGAAAGAGGAGGAAGACAGAGTGAATGAAGCAGAAGATCATTTAGAGTTAGGCCTCATTTGTAGCAGAAGATCACTTAGAGGTAGGCCTCATCTGTAATAACATGGTAACAGACTTTCAGGAAGAATGAGGTGGTCCCCTAATATTACCAATATTTAACATGGCACTGGATTGAGGTCTAGAAAAACTAGAATAGACTGAAGATCAAAGATTTGGCAATAACAAGGTGATGCCTAATCTTTGAAAGAGTACTTTTCATATGAAGTTGGAGCTGAAAGTCATTCGTGGAAGCGTGGGAGAGTGTAAAAGAAATAGTAATAGCAGGCAGAATAACTTAAAGAAATATGGTAGTAGAGAGAAGAGAGGGGGAGGTAAGGGATGTAAATTGGACAAGATGTAGATTGGAAAAGATCTGTTATTAATTAAAGGCAAAGGGAAAATAATATAAAGGAAGGAAGAAGGAGTTGTAGAGAAAAAAGGCTCATTGGAGAGAGTAAGATGTGTGCTTAATATGCCTCCTGTTCATAAGTCAAGTTTGCACCAACTGCATGGCAAGGCAGTGATTAAGTACTTTCTTCTTTTTTGAAACTTTAGCAATAGAACAGCAAGCCACCTCCCTTCCTATTTTTCATATATCCATCATAGGAATATGGCATCCATCATAGGAAGCAGCTTGGGGCAATGCAGCTAGTCTCAAACTTTCTGGTCTCAAGACCACTTTACACTTTAAAAATTGTCAAAAACCCAGGAGAACTTTGGTTCTTGTGGGTTATATCAATTGATATTTCTGATATTGGAAATTAAAACTAAGAAAATTTTGAAGTATTGATAATTGTAATATTAAATATAATATGTATATTATAATTAATAATTATAATATGCATAATTAGTATAATATATTAGTATCATGGTAGTTATGTATTATAAATATAATTATAAGCTGATTACATGTTAACAAAATTACGTATTTGAATAAAAAATAAGTTTTCTAAAGCATATAATTTTCTAAAGCAAAATAATTTAGTGAGACCAGTGGCATTGTTTTATATCTTTGCAGATTTCTTTAATGTCCGGTTTAATACAAGGCAACCGTCTTCTCATAACTGCTTCTGCATTCAATCTATTGCAATAAATGGTTTGGTTGATGTATAGGAAGATAATATAGCCTAACACAGATATGAAGTTGGAAATGGAGGGGTGTTTTATTAGCATTTCCAGGTAATGATGAATATTTTTCTTTGATGCTACACCAAAACTTGCAAGGGTTAGTTTCCTAAAAGTAAGCTGCAATGTGGAATCCGAGATCATATAAACAAAATTTGTGTGCTCTGTCACATTAAAATCTATTGTATTTAGAGTATAATTTAATGTATCTATCACATTAAAATGCCCACCATTTTATTATTCATTTATTTATTTATTTTTGCGATGGAGTTTTGCTCTTGTTGCCCAGGCTGGAGTGCAATGGTGTGATCTCGGCTCACAGAAACCTCCGCCTCCCAGATTCAAATGATTCTCCTGCCTCAGCCTCCTGAGTAGCTGGAACTACAGGCATGTGCCACCACACCCAGCTGTTTTTTGTATTTTTAGTAGAGATGGGGTTTCATCATGTTGGCCAGGCCGGTCTTGAACTGACCTCGAGTGATCTGCCCTCCTCGGCCTCCCAAAGTGCTGGGATTATAGGCATGATTATAGGCATGAGCCACCATGCCCAGCTGATAGTGGGGTTTTTTAAGCACTTCCTTACTTTTTGTCACTACAAGCTGCTCTGGGCTTATCTGGTATATTCTCTGTTCCAGCCCTAGAATTGGCCATTTCTCTAAGGAGTTTGTTTTATTGGAGAATAGTAGATCTGGAGTCTAGGTATGCTGATTGCTATAGAGGTGTCATTGCTTCTATATTGTCTCGGCTAAACAGCATGGAAATATACGTGTATACTAACCCACATATTTATTAGTTTTTTTTTTTTTTTTTTTTGAGACAGTCTCGCTCTTGTCACCCAGGTTAAAGTGCAGTGGCGCAATCTTGGCTCACTGCAACCTCTACCTCCCGGATTCAAGCAATTCTCCTGAGTAGCTGGGATTACAGGAGTGTGCCACCACACCTGGCTTATTTTGTATTTTTAGTAGAGATGGGGTTTCACCATGTTGGCCAGGCTCTTCTTGAACTCTTGACCTCAGGTTATCTGCCCACCTCAGTCTCCCAAAGTACTGGGATTATAGGCGTGAGCCACCGTGCCCGGCCACTTATTAATATTTCTATATTTATCTATGGGTATCTATACTAAGCTAAACATGAATTTAGTCTGATGGCTACAACTCTAGCCCATTATTGCATGGATCATTTTAGCCACCCATTCTTGCTTATCTGTAATTTCCTTCATGGGTAGTGAGAAAACTGACTCCCAGCATGTACTGTCCATTAATGCATGTTTGTGTGTGGGTGTTAGGGATTTGTCTCAAAGAAGAGAGCCTCTGATTTTATAATATGAGCCTTTTCTCTGTTTGTTGTGCCTCCCCCATCAAGTGATCCTGATTCTCAGGAAACCTCCCTCTACTTCTACCCTAGGAATTGCTCTTGTCTCTGGGTTTTAAACAACCCATGAAGTTGAGGTGGAAAAGAATGCCTATTTGCCTATAGCTGTGGTTATCTGCTTCTGATGACAGCTGGGCTTGAGTGCTGCCCAGATATTTACCCTACATCTTCTGGCTGGTTCTGTTCCTAATTGTTTTCTCCCCTGCAGTGGTGCCAGGATCAGGAAAGACCTTCCCAGAAGATGTTGGTGAGACTGAAAAGTCTAACTGGAAAGTTTATTTCCAGTCATTCCTGACTCTGTGATGGGTAGTTTTAGACTCAACCCCACCTCCACCCTCAGCAATCCATCCACTTTCTATGTCTCTAGGGATTCTCCACAGTTTTCTTGTTGCATTCTGGGATATCACAAACTTCCTTTTCTCAACACATACACATTTCTAGATCTCCAGGGTTGAGTTCAGAAGGGGCCAACAACCCATGTAAGTTCTCCATCATGTCATGAACTGGAAGGTCAATTGCCAACTTTAATTTCATTGCTATGAGTGGTTATTGTAAAAGAAAAGAAACCTTAGAAATTGTTTATGAGAAACTCCTAAGTTACAAAGTCAGAACCAGTGACCTGCTTGTTTATTGTGTTTCACTGGCAAATACTTCAGGCTGTGCTATGGATGACTGACTAATGCTTACACCGTAAGGCATACTCTAATAACAATACATTGTTCTTTATTATCCCTAAAAATATTGAATCTACAAATCTGTATTTTTTTTTTTTTTCTTGAGACGGCGTCTCACTCTGTTGCCCAGGCTGGAGTGCAGTGGTGCGATCTCGGCTCAATGCAAACTCTGCCTCCCGGGTTCAAGCCATTCTCCTGTCTCAGCCTCCCAAGTAGCTAGGACTACAGGCTCCCGCTACCGTGCCCGGCTAATTTTTTGTAGTTTTAGTAGAGACGGGGTTTCACCGTGTTAGCCAGGATGGCCTCGATCTCCTGACCTCGTGATCCGCCCACCTCGGCCTCCCAAAGTGCTGGGATTACAGGCCTGAGCCACTGTGCCCGGCCCAAATCTGTATTTTTTAAGAGATTGGGTCTCACCATATTGCCCAGGCCACAGTGCTGTGGCTATTCACAGGTGTGGTCATAGTACTGTAGCCTCAAACTCATGGCCGCAAGCAATCCTCCTGTCTCAGCTCCTGAGTAGCCTGGACTACAGTCACGTGCCTGGCTTCAAATCTGTAGTTGTAAGACGTCATTTTTAAAAAAAATCCAATTTCAAATTTCAAATTTTTCTAAAGACTAAAATTGCTGCTAAGCAAAAGTTACTGAGTTTATATTATGAGGTAATGATAAATAAAAAAAAATCAATAAACATTAATGGGAAAATGACTAAGCACAAGACTATCAACATACAAGATTTATTTTTTCTTCTCTTTTCTTCTTCTTCTTTTTTTTTTTTTTTTTTGAGACAGATTCTTGCGCTGATGACGAGGCTGGAGTGCACTGGTGCAATCTCGGCTCACTGCATCCTCCCCCATGGTTCAAGTGATTCTCCTGCCTCAGCGTCCCAAGCAGCTGGGATTACAGGCACGTGCCACCACACCCAGCTTTTTTTTTTTTTTTTTTTTTTTAGTAGAGATGGGGCTTTACCATGTTGGCCAGCCTGGTCTCGAACTCCTGGCCTCAAATGATCCGCCCACCTCGGCCTCCCAAAGTGCTGAGATTACAGGTGTGAGCCACCACCCCCGGCCAATATACAATATTTCATATCAGTGTGAATTCTCTCTTCATCCTTCTATAAATTGGGGTAGTTATAAAAAAGGATTTTAACTTTTAGGACTCTGCAGTCTAAAAATTATAAGCAGTTTTTTTAAATTTTTTTATTTTTTGAGACAGAGTTTTGCTCTTGTTGCCCATACTGGAGTGCAATGGCGCGATCTCAGCTCACTGCAACTTCTGCCTCCAGGTTCAAGCGATTCTCCTGCCTCAGCCTTCTGAGTAGCTGGGCATGTGCCCCCACACCCAGCTAATTTTGTGTTTTTTGTATTTTTAGTAGAGACAGGGTTTCTCCGTGTTGGTCAGGCTAGTCTCAAACTCCCAACCTCAGGTGATCCACCTGCCTCGGCCTCCCAAAGTGCTGGGATTACAGGCGTGAGCCACCATGCCCAGCCTTAAAAGCAGTAATTTTAAGGAAATTTTATACTCATATATACACATAAAAGTCTCCCCAAGCTTAGATTTTATACCAAAAGTTTCAGATTATGGCAACTGTATACAGAATATTTAAATTTTAACCCTGGAAAACAGGCTGTATAGAATTCCTCACTGAATTTAAGACACACCACTATAATTAAATTTGGGCATCTGGTATATATTTATAGTGTTCTCAAAGCTGCAAAATTCTAACGTAGATAAGGCATATGAAACCAAAGATGTTCTTATATTATCTTATTGAATGACTCAAGTAATAAATACAATGAGAAATACATCAACTTTTAATATTTGATTGGGGCTGGGTGCAGTGGCTCACAGCTGTATTTCCAGCATTTTGGGAGGCCGAGGTGGTCAGATCACTTGAGCCCAGGAATTCGAGACCAGTCTGGCCAACATAGCAGAACCCCATCTCTACAAAAAATTAGCCAGGCATGGTGGCACATGCCTGTGGTCACAGCTTCTTGGGAGGCTGAGGTGAGGGGATTGCTTGAGCTCGGGAGTTGAAGTTGTGGTGGGCCGAGATTGTGCCACTGAACTCTAGCCTGGATGACAGAGTGAGACCCTGTCACAAATCATATATATATATGGAATTTAATGCCAAAACTAAAATGTCTGTATGCCCAATTAAATATATATGTTTAATATATAATATATGTTTATAATATATAAATATATATATTTAAATATATATTATATAAATATATAATATATATATAAATCTATATATATTTAATTGGGCATACAAACATTTTAGTCTTGGCATTAAATTCCATTACCAAAAAAGCCTTTACAATGAAACTCTTTATATAACAATACTTTTTAAAAATGTCTAAGACCCAGCCAGTGATCTACTTATTTCCAGAAATATTTCATGCAGAGAGATTCTGGTCTAGCTAACACACTTGGCTTGTACTGTTGTGCCATAGGTTTTGCACATCTCACTCTCAAAATTCTAGTTTTATTGCAAGAGATCAACCATTCCTATTTCCTTCGTACATCCAATTTGTGCAGTGCTTGAATATCCGATTGAGTTAGCTGTATGATAATTTTCTGGAGGTGTTTGAATAAGACATAAGCTCTGCTTCTATTAGAATTTGGATTTGATCATATGTCTTTAGAACACATGAGCACGCCCTGAGAAACATTGTAGATGGAAGGAAAGAGCTGATACGAGGAAATACTTGTTAAAAGACACCATTTCAGTAAGACAAGCTGAAGTGAAAAGACATGGACAAAGCTGAGGAGGCAGTGAGACAGGAGAGGGAATTGTAGAATTACATAGTAATCATTTTGGAAGTAGGCCATACTACAGGAGAAGAAAAGGAGTTAAATTTGAGAACATGGTATAATGACTATCAAAGAAGAAGAAATTTGTTCCCAATGTTGTGTTTATGTTTATCATTTTTGGGTAACCTCTTGCTTCTAATAGGGTGATTGAAAAACCTGTCTTTAATCATACATTTGATTTCTAGTAAAAAGCTAAAATAGTACTTTTTATCAACACAGTTAAAATTTCTGTAAATATAGGTCAAAGCCAACTCCATTCAATTTATCTTGTAAATCTGCGTACATCTCCCAAACACATTCTGTTAATTAAGGGATTAAACTGTGATTCAGAATATATCTGGATATCCATATAGCAAAATTAATCAGTTTGGTTGCAAACTTTGGTATGTGATGTACTTATGCAGTGTAATATTTTCTGTTTTTTTTCCTGCAGCTATATACATGGAAAATGTTGTTTTCCTTACTATACTTTTGAAAACAAACTGTGTTAGTTGTGAATACAGCATTGTAGAAGGGTTGTTTTTAAAAGTTCTGGAATAAAACCTGTTAAATTACTTATATTTGCACCTCTCTCATGGGCTAGATAAGATTGCTAAGAGAAAGGGTAAAAGTAAAAAGGCAAACTAGGACTGTATCTCGAAGAACATTTAATGGATCTTATTTTAATAGCTGCATTCTCTACTAGTTGGGCCTCACTTCTCTACCTCCAGTCTCTTAAACTAGATTTTCCTAAGCTTAGCCATATTAAACCTGGAGAGACATCTTATGTAAACACTAAGAAGAGAGACTTCAGAGTCAAACAAACTTGAGTCTGAATCTTAGATTTCTACCCTTCCAGCTGTGTCACCTTTGAAAAGTTATTTTAAATCACTTAACCTCTATAATTGAGATAATTACAGTACCTGTTGTATAGTTGCTGTAAACATTAAGTAAAATTATGCATGTAAAGTATTTAGTACAGCGTCTGGCAAATAGTAATAGCTCAATACATGGAAGTTAACTAAAGAAAGTACCACCACAACTCACCCTCTAACCCCATGATAGGCAGTAGGCATGAGCATAACCAGGTTAACCCATGTCTTGTATCAGTATAATTGAAATCCAGCCCCTCTTTGGGTACCATTTGTAAGCCCACCCAGCCAGAGTACACAGGTGCTTGGTATTCGGAAGCATGGGTTAATTTTGCCACCAAAAACTTGTTTCGTCCCATTCTGCCAGATTATTAGAGTGGCAGCTCCAGCCATACACTGCTCTGGCATTAACAACACTGCTACCCAGTTCAGACCACTGTAATAGTGGTCTTAATGATCTCTTTCTCAAGAATGCCTTCTCTGGCACATTTGTACCCTCCCATACCATCCTTGACCTAAGTCAGCCTCCTTTGTTATATTCCTTTGTTTTTATTCTTTTTCTTCCAAGTACTCATGTAGGTTTGATGATTGTTTAATGTCTGTTTCTCCCACTCGGCAGTATACTCATCAAGAATAGTGACTTTGCCTGTTTTGCCCATCGTTAGGTTCTCAGTGTCCAGCATGACTTACACATACTATAGTAAGTACTCAGTGAATACTAATTTAATAGAGGAATGGGTGAATAGATGGATAACGCAGAAAACATTCAGGAAAATGAAGATAGATTTGTCAAGTCAAGATCATCCCTTTCTTTATTTCCTCTCTCTTCCTCCCTTTTCTCTGGTTAAAAACAAATACATTAATAAGGGACATTTTTGAGATGATCTGCAATAGGCAACATAGTCTTGGATTTTGACGTTGGACTATGCTACTTTGCTAATCATGAGGTGAAAAGGCATAGTCTTTCTTAGAGACTTTGGTGTAAGACTTGGGGTGCCTTTGGCATAAAGATTAGAAGCTATGGCTTTAAGTCTAATTGAAATAATTGAAATGGTAATAGTGATGATGACCATCATTGGTGATAATTATGATAATAATATAGGATATGATCATAATTATGGTGACTGTGATTTACAGAAGAAGAAAGTGAAGCTCAGAGAGATTAAGTGACTTGCAATATGGTCATACAGTTATAATTAGTGGTGTGCTGGAACTGGCTCGAACTAGCTCCTGAGAGCCAATTGTTAAATATTGAAGAATTCTGTGAGATGGTTGACACCATGTTGTGAACTTGGAATCAGCATGGTGGATCTATTTATCTCTCTCTCTCTCTCTCTTTTTTCTTTTTCTTTTTCTTTTTTTTTTTTTTTTTTTTTTTTTTTGAGATGGAGTCTCGCTCTGTCACCCAGGCTGGAGTGTAGTGGCACAATCTTGGCTCACTGCAAGCTCCACCTCCCGGGTTCACGCCATTCTCCTGCCTCAGCCTCCCGAGTAGCTGGAACTACAGGTGCCCGCCACCATGCCCGGCTAATGTTTTGTAGTTTTAGTAGAGACGGGGTTTCACCGTGATAGCCAGGATGGTCTCGATCTCCTGACCTTGTGATCCGCCCGCCTCGGCCTCCTAAAGTGCTGGGATTACAGGCATGAGCCACCGCGCCCGGCCGGTGGATCTATTTAAACTGTGGAAAATCCACCCTCCACCCCCATCTATTTACCAGCACAACACTGGTTACATTTGTCTAATTTAACCATTATGCTTTATTATCTTTATATTAACCACTCTGCCTAATTATCTCCTCACTTGTTTTATTTTTATGTTCCTCAGAGTTTTCTGACTCTAGCCATCTACCAAAAAGATCACTAAATGATAAGGGGACTGAGAAAACTAGTAGATAGTAGTTTCTTTCTGATGAACCTTCTCATTTCCAGGACGAACTATCTAATTATGATTTATTGTGCAGGCTCAGATTTGTCATAAATGAGATTAATGAATATTGGGTGGAGGTAGCTGCATCCCTCTGTCATCTAAGTTTGGGAATGAGTAGTGAACAGAAATATGTGTGTGTGCATGTGTGTGTGCTTGCACGTGTGCATTATAGGGTAGGGAAGAATAGTATTTCATTATTTCACACATATCTCCTTGTAAAAAATTTATGTTTTCTTTTTCTTGCTTCCTCTATTTTCTTGTCTGTACATCTGATCTCTCCTTTGTCCCTTCTCTTAAAGAATGTTATTTTTAGGGTCACATAAAGGAACTAAACAAATGTCACTGGTGCAGAAACCATTCTCTTTGTTCATGCACATTCTGTTCTAGTCACCTTCATGGTCAGTATCAGCTCCTATTGCCATAGCACACAATCTACAGCATTTCTTGATTAAAGAAAATAAAAATGAAAAGAAATTAAAAAGGAAAGAAAATATGAAAATAAAATAAAATATTTTAAAATGGAAATGTTGGTATTTTGCCACCAATACAAAAGGAATTCCTTATGGAACAACTCACCAAGTCATCGAGATTAATTTGTTATGGAATGATTACTAAATTCAATAGAAATGCTATTTCATAAAAAGCCATTTCCTTTATTCTGCTGAAACATATGGAATAATTTGGATCATTTGATTCACATCTGAAAGAGATTGATTTTAATATGTAGAAAAAAGCCCTATCTACTTATAATCCATATGATACAGTAGTCCCTCAACAATATTTTTATTATATATATGGATATAGTAGTAGAAAGAAGAATCTAATATTTATTAAGTACTACTATGTTCCTTACACTAGGCTGGGTGTTTTCATTTCTGTGAAGTAGGTGTTTATTTAATCTTTCATTTTAGAGATGAATAAACTGAGTCTCAGACCTTAAGGAACTCACCCAGGTAGTAAATGGTGGAGATATGACTTTTGGACTTGAATAGTCTGCCTCTGGAACCTTGCTTCTTCACTACTACATTCTCCCACCTCCCATTTCTATGGTTCATTCCTTTTAAAGTCTTAAGTCTTTCATTTACATTATTTCATTTATTCTCATTTTTTTTCCATTGAGAATGTGTCTTCATTCCTATTTCATGCATATGGAAAGTTTTCCAGAAGTTTTTTAAATGAATTGCCTCCATGGTTAATTGGTAACATGCCTGACACACCCTTCTGCTGCTGCCTTCTGAAAGACAGACTTTGAATTCCCTTGAGAATTGAGTAGATGGGCTAAGAAGATGCATCTATATATGTGACTTAAGGGAGATAGTCTTCTTACTTTCTAGCCATGTCATATCTGTTGTCATTTTCCATATTGCACACAGCACCACCATCTCTTACTTGATGATACTTTGAGAATGAAAGTGTTCTGAACTATATATACATTGTTATCAGATATCTTGTTTCTGTTTAGTATCAATTTCAGAGAAATATGCTATTCCCTAGTTGTGCCCAAAGAAAAATATTTCATTACATATTATTTTGAGAATTCACACAGCTGCGTGTACATTTTCAATTACTTTACTCTTTCTTTTAGAATGTTCTGTAGACTTTGGGAGATGCCCAGTCTTTCCCTCCTAGGTAATTGATGTTTGTCTTTTCTTTTCTTTTTTCTTTTCTTTTCTTTTCTTTCTTTCTTTCTTTTTTTTCTTTTTCTTTTTTTTTTTTTTTTTTGAAACTGAGTCTGGCTCTATTGGCAGGCTGGAGTGCAGTGGCGTGATCTTGGCTCACTGCCACCTCTGCCTCCCGAATTCAAGCAATTCTCCTGCCTCAGCCTCCCGAGTAGCTGGGACTACAGGTGCGTGCCACCACGCCCAGCTAATTTTTGTATTTTTAGTAGAGACAGGGTTTCACCATGTTGGTCAGGATGGTCTCCATCTCTTGACCTCGTGACCCACCCGCCTTGGCCTTCCAAAGTGCTGGGATTACAGGCGTGAGCCACCACGCCTGGCCAGTGATTGATGTTTTTCAGTAAAATTACTTGAGAGTGTTATCTTCTTGTGCATCCATCCTACTGAAATTTCCTTAATCTCCCTCTCTACTTCTTCATCCTGGCAAACATACAGAGGCATACGTAAATTCACATCTGATATAGTCTTTACCGTGTGTGTGTGTGTATGTGTGTGTGTGTATGTGTCTTTTCTGTGAATGAGCTATTCACTGATGATTGGTTAGTCAACCTTATATTGCTGTCATGCTACTGTTGTGTTTATCCAACACAAAAAATGAGAAAAGGTCTTTTTAGGTTTACTTAAAGCCAGATGGAAAAAGCCTTTCTACAATCAAAAACAGTTTTCTGAAGTATATGCTTTTCAATTACTATGTCTTTTTTTTTTGGAATGGGAAGGAAATATCTGATGCTGGCTCAACTTTAGATTGGCTCCAGTCTACATTGTACAATCTCACATCTTCCCTGAATCTTGGTGTATTTTCTTTTTTTGAGACAGGGTCTCACTTTGTCATCCACGCTGGAGTGCAGTGGTGCAATCTCTGCTCACTGCAATCTGCCTCCCAGGCTCAAATGATCCACCTTAGCGTCCCGAGTAGCTGGGACTACAGGTGTGTGCCACGATACCCAGCTAAGTTTTGTATTTTTTTGTAGAGATGGGGTTTCACCATGTTGCCCAGTCTGGTCTCAAACTCCTGGGCTCAAGGGATCTTCCCACCTCGGCCCCTCATAGTACTAGGATTACAGGTGTGAGCCATTGTGCCTGGCCTCGGTGTATCTTTAATTGCATCAAAGTGATGGAAAAATAATATTAAATATCATCAGAAACATAATACTAGTGCTGGAATGGCATGTGATAGGGTGTGGGGCATGCTGTCCAAGTATGGCACCTTGGCATTTGAAAGAATAACAAGATCAGGAGGGTCACTCTCACATTTCCCTCATCCCCTTTCCCCTGAAGTAGGCCATCAAACTTAGCTGACCTTCCCTGAATTAAGTCATGAGGCTCACTCCAGAGGTGCCCTCCTGAAACTCAGAAGAAACAAATGCCCTTGTCTCTGAGGACATAGGGATACAGGGAGAAATCTGAACAAACAGCCTTGCTGACTTCCTTCCAGTTGATTACCATTGGATCACATCCCTTTTGTCCAATTGTACTTCTGCACAACCATAAATGGGGATGCACAAGCTTTCCTATTTCTTTGGGTTTTCATTTCTGAGGCTCCCATGTCATGCCAAACTCATATGAAACCTACATTTTTATACTTTTCTCTGTTAATCTGTCTTTTGTTGTGGGTGTATAAGCCAGAAACCTTGTGACAGGTGAGGAAAAGATATTGCTTTTTCTCCTTTACACATGAGAATTATATTTTCTGCTTTCCACTATTTGCTAATTTGTTCAACCACTCATTTATTCATTCATTAGGTATTTATTCAGTGTTTATTATGTGCAAGGGCATGTGTAAACCCTGAGGAATATGCAAAAATGCATAATGCAGAAGTGAAATGATGCACATTAAAAAAAATAGACCAGAATGTACTGCAACACATCAATTGAGTCTATATTATTAATCAATTTTTATTCTTGGGCTTATCAAATCATAGTTGTCAAACTGATAGCAGGTGTCCTTTTCCTATTTTATCAATTGCACATAAGAAATAAAATAATTGACAGAAATGTCTCTGGCATAGGAACTTTTCAGTGGCACAGCACAATTAAACTGTACTGGTACATAACCAACTATATTGTGTATATTTATTGTAGGTACTAATATGTGCTTATATATTCTGTGTTGTCCACATACAGTGCCAGAACAACATATTTCTTATTATATTTGTTCATTTTCTCTCCTTGTTCTATATCCCAGTGTTTGAACAATTAATCCTCTCACCATTGAAGTCTTCGACACCATCATCGTACTATGAACATCATCACTTGCTGCTGCTGCAGGTGCAGCTATTTCTGACAAGCTCAGCCCCTTCCTCCTTGTTGGTAGAGCCCCTTTTGTTTTGATGTGCTCTCTCCCATATGCTCAGGCAAAGTGACACCTTCCTCAGTCCCCAAGGGGGTGATTCAGGACAAATCCTAATAGATCATGCTCATTTCATCACCCTCCTAACCCCCCAGCTCCACCTCGGTAATTGCATGAGGCTGACACATTATCACAAACACCGAGCGAATATTTTATTTTATTTTTTGAGATAGGGTCTTGGTCTGTCACCCAGGATGGAATGCAGTGGGGCAATCACAGCTCACTGAGCCTCAACCTCCCTGGCTCAAGTGATTCTCCTACCTCTGCTTCCCCAGTACCTGGGACTACAGGCACACACTACTATGGCCAGCTAATTTTTAATTTTTTTTGTAGAGATGGGGTTTCACTATGTTGACTGGGCTGGCCTCAAACTCCTGGGCTCAAGCGATCCTCCCACCTCAGGCTTCCAAAGCGTTGGTATTACAGGCATGAGCCACCATGCCCAACTGGGAATTTTATTTTAATGGCATTATAATGTGGGGCTTTGGACAAGAAACATTGCTGCTCTCTCAGGAGTTACTTAATTGGTAGATGAAACGTGTACATCAAAAATAAATAAAATATAAATCATTAATAATGCTAAATGCCAAATAAGGTTTATAAACAATAAGTTCCAGAGACATTCCAAGGAGGGAGAAGCTACTAATCCCTACTTTGTAGGCCCCCTGTGAAAATGTGTCCTTGATGCTGAAAATGATTATTTTTATCTCTATAGAGAGAATGAAATTTATAGGCTCCAAATTGCAGTGAGCAAGGAATTATAGTTATGGAATAGATAGAGTCAGAATGTTTGAGGAGACCTGAAACCATGAATCACTACTACCTATCAGAAAACCAAAGGGTGTCCATAGAGGCCCTTGTAGTTGCCAAAAAAGTGACCTGGCCAGTAAATGCGTAGCTGTTTTCTCTATGATGTAAAGAAGCCATTTCTCTTTTAGAATTTAATTTTCCACTTAAACAACATACATACTCATAAAAAATTAGAAAAGGAAAGTTGAAAGAAAGAAGACAATCATCTTTCATATTCCCAGTCTTAGGGCAACTACTTGTTTTTAGCAGTTCGATATTTATTTTTCTAGTTTATTGTATGTGTGTGTTGTTTTATTTTTCTTTTGAAAGTGTTTTGTGTAGCTCATGTATATATATTTAAACCTCTTTTATTTTATTTATTTATTTATTTATTTAGTAAGCTAACGGTCCAGTACTGTTTTGTAAGAAACAAGTCTCATTACCTTATCCCTTGGTTCTTCTCTGAGCATCTGGCCCTCCCCTATACATCCAAGGAAGACAGTGCAGTAGAGATGAGAACAAGGCCACCTAATGAGATTTTAAGAGAATAGAATATGACATCTGGTTGCCAGAGAGACTCTTAGCATATGAAAATACCCTAAAGGAAATGAACATTAGAGTTAGGTCCTTTAAAATACAAAGTGCTGAAAACACCAATAATAGTCATTTAGTATTGAACCAACCTAAGCAGATTTCTTGTGTATGTTAGATTGGCTGTCTACACCAAGGAAGTGGTTTTCCCTCGACTTAAACAAACTCACTCAAAAGCACACATACTCACAAATGCACACACAAACATATTTAGTCATCCTTCTCTCAAGGGGTGCTTGTTCTCTCAGCAGTAGAAGGGTATGGTAAGTATGGGAGTCATTTGTCGGTAATTAAAGCTAACTATAGGAGGGACTTCACAGCTTCACTGGCTTTTAAAATTTTCTTTTCAAATTCGGGGGACTTGTCAGGGCAAATTAAATAAAAATGGACTCAAAGCAGTGTTAGAGGAGCATTCAAAACACTTAAAAGTCAGAAAGGTTCAAAACATAGTGTGAACTTGGCTGTGTTCTTATCTCAGAATTTTAGCTTCTTAAAAAAATAATTTTTAAACTGCCATGTAGACTAGGTAGGGCCAAAGGAGTTGCACAGCTGAAAACTCAGTCGCTTGACATGGATTTACTACTAAGTATAGTTATGAAGCCAAAATACTGTTCCTACAGATCCATGGGCTAACCCTAACCCTGACCATAACCAGAGTATACATAACCACACATGATGCTTCTGTTTTATTTCCAGGAAATTTATTCTGAATTTTTCATTCACTTTTTCCTAGCACTTCATCTAGAGAAGACTAATTCGTTCTGATCAGTCTTGTGTAATCATTTTGTTGAGCAACTTTGGGGTTCGTATGCCAAAAAAAACAATGTTGAGGGTCTGTGTATGATAGGCTTTGTGTTAATAGGCTTTTGTGTTATGTCTTTCTGACATATTTCAAACAGGTATTTGTCAGATAAAATATATAATTTAGCTTGGGAAAGTAGTCACTCCTTTAATTGCAAAGTTTGGAAATTTGACTTGATTTTAAAATGGTGGGAATTTCAGTCATATCCTGAAATAAAATACCTTAAGACTCCAGGAACACACAGATGAGGTAGAAATCCTTCAGTGTAGAGTGGAAAGATTTTATTGTTTAAGACTACTGGATAATTCGAAAAGTTAGCTGAGCCATGGTTCTCTGCACAAGTGAAGTGTTCTTAGTACAGGGAAAAGGCAGTCATGTTCTCTTTAATCTTTTACTCATCTGAAAGAAAAAGGGGGAGCAATTTGAGGTGTTGCTGTCTTCTTCACACTGTAATGTGTGCTTTGTATGCACCCACTTTCTCTTAGAACATGCATGCCTGAAACCGTGTGCCAGTGCTGTCTTCTCCAGGGTTATCTTTGTTACTTTTTTTCCTGGAGTGCAACTCTAGGTATAACACTGAACATTCCCTCTCAGGGTGTGTTTGAATCAGTGTCCTGGCTTTTTCCTTTACAAACACATCGTTAAATAACATTCAAATGTTTGACTGCATTTGCAGGCTTGGAAGATTAAAGATCTTTTCTAAAACCCTGTGAAACTGAGGGAATCAACTGAGATGGTGAAAAACAAGTGGATGAAGTTAGGACAGTCAAACCCAAGAAAAATCCTTAAATAAGATTTCTTGACTGAATGAAAAGTGCTTTTGCTGTAATTTGAATCAAATACTGGTGTTCCAACTTTATAGTGTAAACCTTTAATAGTCTCAGGCCTGTTTCATCACCCAGTTCACCCTTCATAAGCCTACTCATTGCTCAATCACCTTAAAGTGCCAGCCAGACTGGGGTTTGAATCCAGACTGTACCATAAACTGGCTGGGTGATTTGGGACAAGTCATTCAATTTCCTTCAGCCTTTCTTCTCTTATCTCTAAAATGAAGATAGATTGCATGTACTTCATAAGGCTGTTTTTTATTTTTATTTTTATTTATTTATTTATTTTGAGGTGGAGTCTCACTCTGTTACCCAGGCTGGAGTGCAGTGGCGTGATCTCTGCTCACTGCAACCTCTACCTCCTGGGTTCAAGCGATTCTCCTGCCTCAGCCTCCCAAGTAGCTGGGATTACAGACATGCGCCACCACACCTGGCTATTTTTGTATTTTCAGTGGAGACGTCACCATGTTGGCCAGGCTGGTCTCGAACTCCTGAACTCAGGTGATCTGCCCACCTTGGCCTCCCAGAGTGCTGGAATTACAGGCTCTAGCCACTGTGCCTGGAGGCTGATTTTAAAAATAATTGCAATGTTAAAGAGCTAGTACAGTTCCAGAAGCATAGTACGTATATCATAAATATTTGTCTCATTTATATTAACTCTCCGGATTAAGGTAACTTTTTTAAAGCTTCCAATGTAATACAATGCTAATATAATTTAGAAGAAAATATTGGTTTACCAGAAGTATAATATATTAGTCAGGGTTCTCTTAGAAGACAGAACTAAAAGGAGATATATATATATATATATATATATATATATATATATATATAATTTCAGAATGGTGTGTGTACTTTAAATTCCATTCTTCCTTTAGTATATTTCTGAACACATGTGTCTCGTGGTTTAGAACATATATATATGTATATATCATATATATATATATATAAAGGGGAGTTTATTAAGTACTAACTAACATGATCACAAGGTCCCACAATAGGCTTTCTGCAAGCTGAGGAGCAAGAAGAGCCAGTCCGGGTCCCAAAACTGAAGAACTTAGAGTCTGATGTTCGAGGGCAGGAAGCATCCAGCATGGGAGAAAGATGTAGACTGGGAGGCTAGGCCTGTCTCGCCCCTTCACGTTTTTCTGCCTGCTTTATATTCGCTAGAAGCTGATTAGATGGTGCCCACCTGATTAAGGGTGGGTCTGCCTTTCCCAGCCCACTGACTCAAATGTTGATCTTGTTTGGCAACACCCTCACAGACACACCCAGGATTAATATTGCATCCTTCAATCCAATCAAGTTGACACTCAGTATTAACCATCACATATGTAATATGGATCAAATAGTAAAAAGTTTCTAAATATTACCTTATTGATGGATCAGTATACCATAGATTGGAAAACTTAATCTAGATTTGGAGATTATGTACATGTATTATGTGTATACACACATACACACACATTATATCATAGTATAAAGAGCTACCCTTATAGTTCATTTTGAAGTAGCCTTAGGTACCTTTTATTTGGAAAGTATAAGTGAGACTTTTAGTATTATAATATTTCCACTGAGACTTTAAAACATTTTTGGTGGAAAATAGTATAAAGATTACTGTAATAAAGTTTTGCTTCAGAGCCCTTGTATTGGAATAATTTTAATCTCTGGGTTCGTTTTATATGCTGTTATGTGTGATCTGTCATATGACTATATGGAGAAGTTATACACTAAATCTAAATTACCACCTGTGTGCATTTGTTTTTCTGGGGGGAGGGGAAACTTAAAACACATTTCTAATTTTTAAAAGGTTTATTGAGTTATAATTTCTCTGCAGTAAAACTCACCCTTTTTAGTTCTATGAGTTTTGATTAAGATATAGAGCATTTCATCACCTCCCCAAACTCCCCCATATCTCTATATAGTCAACTGCTCCCTCTCCACCAATCTGTTTTCTAATCTATAGTTTTGTCTTTTCTAGATTAACATAGAAATGAAATCTTAAAATATGTAGCCATTTGAGTCTAGCTTATCTCACTTAGCATAATGCTTAAAGATCCATCCATATTGCTTTCCTTCTTTTTTATTGCTGAGTTGTATTCCATTTTATCGATATACCACAGTTTATTTATCCATTCATGAGTTGAAGGACCATCAGAGGATTTTTGATAAAGTGTAATAGGTAATTTCGTGATGACTAGACAGAGGATTATGACATTTTATTTTTTCTCTAAGAGTAGATATTGAGGAATTTTAAGAGTAATATTTGAACATTTTACAACTTCAAATATTGATGGTCTCAATTTGAGGAATAACTTCAAGAGACTCTTGGTTGAAGGAAAATGTAATTTTTGAAAAACATTTCAGAATGGTGTGTGTACTTTCAATTATACTTTATCTAGGAATTTCTTGGCATCTAAGAATCTATTCTTCCTTTAGTATATTTCTGAACACATGTGTCTCATGGTTTGGAACATTCCTAATGCCCAGATACTGCTTCAGTAGAAGTGCAAAGGCAGAGGCAAAAGAGAAGCCTACCAGAAAGCTTACACAAAACCACTCTGTTTCCTTGATAACCTCCAGGGTTCTATACTTGGCTACAATCTACTGAACTTCTGAAGCTAATGTCTAAATCTGAAACTACTGCCTTGTTCTCTTTTTGTTATTATCTGGAAACATATTTTAATGAAATGGATCCTTTGAATAAAATCATTAAGAAGGATTGCAAATAGAATAGCCATGGGTTGATTAGGAATTTGTTATAAACCATATACTTTGATAACTTTAAATATATCTCTATATTATATATTTCTAATCCAGGATCTATTTAATTGCTAAAGAAGCTGTAGTCTTTTATTTCAGGGGGTTTAGAAGATATCCTAAAGATGGATCAATTGTATTTTTTTATGGATTTGGCCTGGGACGGAGAAAATCTGTTCTTTCAAATAGGTCTTTTGGCATGCTTATTGAAGTTGAGTCCAATGTAGCTTAAAAGCCTCAAAAGTGGAAGTACAATTTTATTTTCCATGGGGGGTACTGTTCTCCTTTACCCCCACACTCCTAAATAAGTAGCTAATTGTTAAAAGGAGCAGACTAAAGTGGTTAGGAAAAAAAAAAAGAGGTCTCAGTCTGCAAGACACTTCAAAACCAATTTTGAATTCCCTTCCTTCAAGGTGTGAAAAGTATGTCTGACAGCAACAGAAAGTAGACTTTGAACTTTTTCTTCAAAATGAACTGAGGAAAATTACAAGATTGGGAAAGTGAATTATCATAGAGGGCATTCACTATTTAAGACAGTTGATCAGTCTGTTTGGAGAGAGATTATACTTTTGTGTTTTCATTTCTTTCTAGTAGAAGTATTTTTGGTCTTTTCCCAGTTTAATTACTCCCCAGGGCTCAACTTCTGGTTTGACTTTTTCTGGGGTTAGCCACCTTTCATTAGCCTGTGTACTTTCAGGCTGGCTTACCCAATTTAAAACTCTTGGTCCCAGAGCCCAGACATCAAATTATCAGATAGTTTATTTTGCTGTGTACTTTTCTGCATTCAAATTTAAAAAAGGAAAAGCAAAGCAAGTCCAAAAAATTTGATGTTTCTTGGTCTTTATTTTCTTCTTTCTGTAAAAGAATCCGGGCTCCAGTTGATTCCAGAAATGGAACAAAAATTGTGTACAGGACCAGGGGACTAGGAAACAAGGGTTTCTCATCCTTTTAGAGGAAACCCAGTAACCAAGAGAATTAGAAACCACATGTTTACTGCACAATTTAAACAAGATGTTTCCAGACAGCCCCTCCCCCCATGTCATTTAATTGGTTTTCATTTTGTCACTTTTTATTGTAACTGAACCAAGTTCTTTGACTGCTGATGATAAAACATTGTGCGAAGAAGTAATTTCGAAGCTGTTCACATAAAGACATGCTGAAGCTATATTCTAGAATCCTTTTCCTTATAATATTTTCACAATCAGTTTGCTGATAATACAGTATAATTCCTGGTCTTGGTTTCCAAATATTTTAGAATATTAAATAGAGGCTACAGCAAAGTGCTCCTCCTATTTGCATTGCTTAATAATTACTCTGCATATTTGACAAAGGGAAAATCACTTTATGACATGTAAACGACTTGTAAACTGAAAAGAATTCTGAGTTTAGTTGCCTTTTAAAAAGAAGTATGAAATTTAAGTAAGAAAGAAGAATATATTTGAGATCTATTTAATACACGAATGCATTCCTACTCCTGTAAGACAAGTTTTGGTTTATCACCTAGAAAATAAGGATGATGCTCATCTCATAGGAATGTGGTAAGGATGAATTAATGATGTCTGCCAAGTGCTTTTTCCATTTTGAAGATGAAATTGTCTGTTGATTTTTACTACTATAGAGTGTACATTTCTCACAGTTTGAAGGGTTATGGAAACTTGGTGCCAAAGGAATGCGTAAACTAGACACGGGAGGAAAGAAATGGGTTGAGACCAGCCCTTGCAAGGCTGCTGCTTGCTGTTCACAAGCACTTTAAAAGCTGGAGAAGCCAGTGTTTCAGTTCTTAACAACAATCATCACCACCACCATGACATGCTGCATCTCAACCAAAATATAAAACAACTCTGACTCATGTGGTATATTTACTTCCTTTGAGGGTTTTATGTTTCCTATGCCTTTGAGACCACTTTGGCTCCAGGGGCTGGTTTTCATCCTTGTGGATACAGAAACACATTTTATTCTTGTGACCAAGGGGTGTTCTGGTTCCAGTGAATGAATTCACTCTTAAAATCCCCACAAGAGACTAAATGTAAATCAGAAAGTTGGTTAATTAGTTTACTATGAGAGTGGCCCCTAGGCCGATAAATGGGACCAGCTGGCTGATAGGCACCCCACTTGGTAATGTAATCTACCACTTGGAAGCTTCACGAACAGAGAATCACAGTAAAGGGAAAGACAAATTGGGTTTCTAGTATGTTTCTGTCAGGTTGTGGGGTCCTAAAGACTCCCTGTTCTTTACCCTTGGTACATTTCCGTCTAAACAACTAAAATTGCTACCTAGAACAGATCAGTCTCTCCTGATTATGCTGTAGAAACACTGAGAACTTCTTATTCTCTTACTCTATAAATTTCCTTTTTCTGGATTACATGTTGATGCTACAACTTTTAATTTCCATGTTTCTAACTCTTTTATGCCTTGACAATATATAATTTTAAGAAATCATTTTATGTTGTGCATATTTCATCTCCTTATTGTCTTAGGAAAAGCTTATTATAGTAACTTAACTCTATCTCTAGACTCGAAACTCTAAGTTAGACTTTTTGAGAATCAGACTCACAGAGTGTTAGAGTTGAACAAAATCTTAGCGATCATTTAATCTACCTTCCTTATCTGGTAAATGAGAAAACTATGGCTCAGAAACAAAAGGGACTTTTTGCTTAAGGTCAAAAAGTTAGTAGCAGAAATGGAACTCTAACTGACTTGGAGTTTAGCGCTTCAAATATAACATTCCTTGTTTATTTTACCTGCCATGTTATTTCACCTTTTTCCTAATTCCTGACATTGAATCCAAGATCCAAGGTATTTTTTTACATCTGCTGAAATATTCGTCCAATTTGTATACTTTTAAAAGATTTTTTTTCTCATCAATAACTATGTTACTTGACCCAGAATATCATTTCTTTCTTTTTTTTTTTTTGAGACGGAGTCTCGCTCTGTCGCCCAGGCTGAGTGCAGTAGCGCAATCTCGGCTCACTGCAAGCTCCGCCTCCCGGGTTCACGCCATTCTCCTGCCTCAGCCTCCCAAGTAGCAGGGACCACAGGCACCCACCACCACGCCCGGCTAGCTTTTTTGTATTTTTTAGTAGAGACGGGGTTTCACCGTGTTAGCCAGGATGGTCTCGATCTCCTGACCTCGTGATCCGCCCGTCTCGGCCTCCCAAAGTGCTGGGATTACAGGCTTGAGCCACCGCGCCCGGCCCAGAATATCATTTCTAACTAGAGAGTGGCTTGTTCTTTAAGGTTGTGTATTGCTAATAGGAATGCTAGTTAATAAATTGGACTTTAGAAAAGTTCTGGTTTACTTTTTGAGGGCTATCTTTTGCCCTCACATTGATCATGAGTAGTACTAGCCACACAATAGACCCTCCATAAATATTTCTTAATAAATTCACTGGTTAAACCTTCACTAAGGAGGGTGAATCCAGCTGATTGGAACAAAAGTAATCCTAGATGCTTTAGCACAGAAGTGATATGATTGACCCTTATTCTACAAACACCTCTTAATTGAAAGATATCCCCAAAACACTATTTTTGAGCTTCCAGGGTTCTCTATCTCTGTGTCATAACCAAAGAACTAGCAATTAATGTCCATACCTTGAAAAATATCCTTCATAGGTATTTTTTAAACCACATGCTTTGTATTTCATTCATCAAGTCCTGACATTTTTACCTCCAAAATGTAGTAAATCTGTATACTTTTTGTTTTCTTTTTGTTTTTTGTTTGTTTGTTTGTTTTTTTACCACCTCCACTGCCACAACCCTTGTCTAAGCTATCATTATGTCTCACCTGGCCAACTCAATAAGCTTATTAACTGGTCCTCTTTCTACCATTATCTCCCTTTACCTGTACTTTAAACTGCAGCAAGAATGGTCTTTGAGAAAGTAGGTGAGATCATATTTCCCATCTAATTCTATCCTTATCTATACCCCTAGAATAACGTTTTTTTTTCAGTTATTTTCTAATACTTCCACAGTGAAGACTGCCTCCATTACCATGCCAGTTTCCTTTGCTCCCACTTTCATCCTTGCTCACCAGTTTCCAGCAATACTGACCTCCTTTCAGCTCCAAGAAGAAGTCAAACTCTATCCCATATTTGGACATTTGTCCACTCTGTTCTTTCTTGATGGTCCTTTTGGGAAACCCAAGGATGCTTCATGAAGTCAGCATTTGAGCTGGGACTTGACAGATAGGTAAGATTACTGCAGAGAAGGATGATTCATTTTAAGATTACTACATGTAAATAATTTCCTAACTGCTCTGGGGAAGTGTTCAAATCTTATTTATTTATTTATTTATTTATTTATTTTGAGATGGAGTCTTGCCCTGTCACCCAGGCTAGAGTGCTGTGGTGCGATCTCAGCTCACTACAACCTCCACCTCCCGGGTTCAAGCAATTCTCCTGCCTCAGACTCCTGAGTAACGGGGATTACAGGTGCATGCCACTGCGCCTGGCTAATTTTTGTATTTTTAGTAGAGATGGGGTTTCACCGTGTTGGCCAGTCAGTCTAGTCTTGAACTCCTGACCTCAAGTGATCCACCTACCCCCGCCTCCTAAATTACGGGGATCGCAGGCATGAGCCACTGCACTCAGTCATCAAATCATTACTTTGTAACTGGAAGCAGTTCATATTACTATTCACTCTGATTGATCATTTCAAAGTGTCTCATCCTCTTAATAAATGCTCTTTCCTGAATATTGAACCTTATCTACTCTACCAGTACTTTGTTCTTACTGTCACAGTTGAGCATGTAATCAGACCCAAGTTATTAATATAAATCATTAAAATTTATAGTTAATAATTGCAAATTTATTTCTTTTCAGAAGCTTCATAATAGCATCCAGCCAATTAAACAATGAACCCAATATAGTATAAAATATTCCCTACCTATAGAAGTGATCACATGCTAATAGTTATTAACCTGGGAAGTTATTCCGCTGAGTAAACTGGCATTCTTGGAGAAACATTTCTTCATTAAGATGACCAGGGATGTGTTTAACATACTGAAATAGTAATTTACAGAGTGGTACCTTATTGGCTTCAGAAATTTGAAACAACTCCCAGAGTGCCTGACACACTCATTTTGTTTTAATCACCTCATATACAAGCAAAACAATCCAGAGCCAAACGTTTGATCAGATTATAGAAGTTTTGCACAACATATTTGACATCCAATTAGTTTTTTTCATAGGTTAATGATAAAATTGGTTTGTATTGTTTGAGTTCACACCAATTAAGAGAAAACAGGTAAGGCGTGTGAGTGTGTATGTGTTGGGGCGGGAGTGGGTGGAAGGTTGGGGGAACAAGCAGAAAGCCAGTTTAGAGTTTCAAACCCTTTGTAGATAATCCATTGTTTGCATAATCCACATTTAGAACTGACTATAATAAGTAAAACCCTAATTTAATGCAGTGGGTTAGGACTGAGATCATTCATAAGAGAGGAATTTTTGTAGAAAGGAAAGGGCTGCCTTAATGTGCATACATATTGTAAGAGGTGGGTAAAAATTTGAAGACTGGGCCCGGTGTCTCAGGCCTGTAATGCCAGCACTTTGGGAGGCCGAGGTGGATGGATCACGAGGTCAAGAGATCGAGATCATCCTGGCCAACTTGGTGAAACTCCGTCTCTACTAAACACACAAAAATTAGCTGGGCGTGGGGGCGGGTGCCTGTTGTCCCAGCTACTCGGGAGGCTGAGGCAGGAGAATCGCTTGAACCTGGGAGGCAGAGGTTACAGTGAACCAAGATGGCGCCACTGCACTCTAGCCTGGGCGACAGAGTGAGACTCCATCTCAAAAAAAAAAAAAAAAAGAAAAAGAAAAATTAAGGGTAGTTAAATTTCCATCAGAAAGTCAACTGAGACCTCAGAACTGCCCAGTTCCATGTCACCCACCTACCATCACCACCACCACTAGGACTATCACCTGTTCTGATTCAGGGCAGAGGAAGGCAAGAAGGAGAGAGAGAGAGAGAGATCAAGAAGGTGATAAGGTGATATAATAAGTAGGTTTCTTGGTGCCAAAGACACAATTGGGTTGATGAACGTGAGTCTTCTTTAGGTCCAGCCCAAGAAGGATAGAAGCTGAAGGACAGGACAGGAAGGCAATGCTTTCACAATCCTAGTGGGAGCAGGAGCATGTCTCTTGTACTCCTCCAGCCACACTGTAGTGTGTTTACTAGAATTACAGTTGCCTAGCAAATGAAGTAGTAGGTTATGTACCCATAATCCTGCTCACTCACTACTTAACAACCCTCCTTGTCAAGTTCATCATAGAGAACCAGAAATTTAACCAAAAGGCTCTGAGAAACCCAGGAAGAGATACAAATCTCTGCAATTAATGCTTAGCCATTTCTTTCATAGGTTCTCAATAGCTGGTTTCATTTTCTTTTGAATGCCTGAATTCATTGATAGATTGATAGGTTCGTTCATTCATTCATTCTTTTATTCCACATGCACAAGTGCACGTGCACACACACACACATATACATACAGTCACACATTGCTTAATGATGGAGATACATTCTGAGAAATGTGTCATTAGGCAATTTTGTCATTCTGTGAACAACATAGAGTGCACTTACACAAACCTAGATTATATAGCCCTACTATACACCTAGGCTATATGGTACAGCCTGTTGCTCCTAGGCTACAAACCTGTACAACATGTTACTGTACTAGATACTGTAGGCAACTGTAATGCAGTGCTAAGTATTTGTGTATCTAAATATATCTAAACATAGAAAATGTATGGTAAAAATATGTTATAATCTTATGACTGTATGTATGTGTGTATATGTGTACGTGTGTATATATATGTGTGTATATATACACACATGTTTATATATACATGTGTGTATATACATATGTGTATATATGTGTGTATATATGTATATGTAGTATACTATATACCATACACACACACACACACACACATATAGCCATCCAGATCAGCCCAGTCAACCCTGGCAATCAATGAGGTGACAGATGTTGCAGCCAGATCACCCTCATATCCTCAATGAAAAAAGTAAGAAAGAAACAGTAATGTCTTTGGGGCTCTACCCAAGCCACTGCAATCAGCATAACAGGTCTTGTTGCCTGCTCAGCCCTGTGGAGCCTGTCCTGGGGTGTCAGCAGAGGGGCTGCACTGGGACCTTTGGGAAATGTTTTTCTCTTTAGTCCCAAATTACTTGGAAGCTTTTTGGCTTGTTTAGACTCTTTATAAAAAATAAAAAGGTGATCTCCACGACAAAATGGTGCATGTGTTTTTGAAAACGCTGCAGCAAGCTGTCAAGATGATTTAGCAGATTCAGAAGAGCCTGATAAATTCTTCATAGCAAGTATCAAGGGAGAGGTACCTTTGAGTTTTCAGCCTTATGTTACAGATGCCCTGAATGGTGAACTTCCAAAGAAACTTTTGGAGTATCTAATATTTCTGAGAAAAGCATTCTGGTTCCCATTTTACAGCAACACAGAGGCAGCCTTAGCAACTAATGGATTTTACATCTGGAAAAGGAGAAAAGAACAAAATATTTGGCCAATGACTAAAATATTTCCACACCATCTAGCCTTCAAAAGATCACCTATGAGACACTTCAGTTTTAGAACTGTAGAAGTTAAATAAAGTAAGTAATTAACTCAAACTCTACTACTTTGGGAATTCTTTTCAATATTCTGCCTAGCATAGATTACGCCAGGGAAAATGTGGAGTTGAATCGGGTGGCTCACATAGGCTTGCCACTGGATCTGCTTTTTGAAAGAGAGAGGGGGAATTAATTTAATTTTAGAAAGGTCTCCCAGGGCTCCAGAAACAGTGGAGTAGAATGGTCTAGCACTTTTGTTCTTTTCTAAAGGATTTTAATGTATTTTCTCTTCTGAGATCCAAAGGGCCCTGAAATGCCCTCTGAAGCCCTTTGTGATCACCCTTTAAATCTTTGTGCTGCTTTTTTCTTCTAGGCTCCCAGAGAATGAAGATCTCAACAGAATAAGCATGGAACATGATGATTTATATTGATGACTCTCTCTATATCTATCTATCTATCTATCTATCTATCTATCTATCTATCTATCTATCTGTGTGTGTGTGTGTGTGTGTGTTAAGGAGCAAAACTGTATTGAAATAATTTATGTACAATTTTCTAACCACTAGGATTCAGCTGCACTATCAGTCCTCATTCAGTGTGACCATTCCTTTTCAGGGTATTCTTCATTTTCCCTTCAACAATTTTTTTGCTATCAAGTAAGAGGGTCCCAGATGGATTACCATCTGGGGACCAGCCCAAGGAGCAGAAAAATAGTCAGGGGAAGACATTTTTGACATTAACAATGTACCTGTGGGGGCTCTTAACCTGTGACTTGAGCCTGAATGAGATCTGATGAACAAGATACACCTCGTGAATGATTTTGAAACAGATTTATGAACTGGTTGAAGTCAACTTGACAATTTATTACATTTGTTCTCATCTTCTGTTTTCCTTTCATTTGTCTTTCTTCTTTCTTCTCATAGTTGCTGTAGGAAGCTTACAACCCCTTAATAATAATTATGAATGCTTGCTAAGTGCCAGGCATCATCTTAAGTGTTTTAAACGCACTATATTATTTAATTTTCTAAAAACTCAATGATGTTGGTTCTATTTTTGTTTCCATTTAGCAGATGAGAAAACTGAGGTTTGGTGAACTTAAGCATTTTACTATATTAGTTATCTTTGCTTGGGTTACAAACAAATAATCCCAATATCTCTGGGCTTAAACTAGAGTCTGGCAATTTTTTAAAAAAGGGCCCAGATAGTAAATATTTTAATCTTTGTAGGCCATACAGTCTGTGTCACAACTACTCAACTCTCCCATTGTGGCACAAAAGTGGCCATATATACTGTGTAAACAGATAAACATGACTGTGTACCAAAAAACTTGATTGATAAACACGTAAATGTGAATTTCATGGAACTTTCATGTGCCATGAAATATCGTTCTTCTTTTGATGTGTTTTCAACCTTTTTAAAATGTAAAGGTCATTTTTAGCTCACAGGCTGTACAAAAACAGTTGTGGGCCTTATTTATCCTCATTGGCTGTAGTTTGTGGACCCTTAAGTTAAACTCCCATTTATTTCTTGTTTACATTATGTGAAGGCTGCAGTTCAGGTGTAGATCTGCTGGGCTCTTATTCAGTTTGGCTGTGCTTGGCCCCACGACTCTTCTCATTCTGGAATCCAGGCTGAAAGCATAGCCACTATGTGAGGCATGCTATTTTCATAGGACAGGAATAAAAGGGGCAGAATCAAATTATGCAAGCTCATTGTCTTAGTCTATTCAAGTTGCTCTAACAAAACTACCATAGACTGGGTGGTTATAAACAACAGAAATTTATTTTTCACAGTTCTGGAGGCTGGGAAGTCCAAGATCAAGGCTCTGGAAGATGCATTGTCTGGCAAGGGACTGTTTTTGGTTCATAGACATTAACTTCTTGCTGTGTCCTCACATGTTGAAAAGGGTGAATGAGCTCCCTTGGGGCCTCTTTTATTAAGGCACTAATCTCATTCATGAAGGCTCTGCCCTCATGACTTAATCACCTCCCAAGGCTCCACCTCTTAGTACCATCACCTTTAGTGTTAGAATTTCAACATATGAATTTTTGGGGGACACATTCTAACCATGGCACCCATGTAAAACTTTCCCTTGCTTATATGTAGCATATGTGATGTCCACTCATATTCCTTTTACCATAGCAGGTTATATGGCCAAGTCCAAAGTAAATGGGACAGGAAGGGAAGACATGTTCAGGGAGGCAGTGTATCATTGAAAACTAGTAAGCTAGTAAACCAATTTGCCACTTGATCTAAGATTGCATGATGGGTCTTGAGATCTAGGGTTTTGTGCTCTGAAGTCTGTGCTCTTAACCACTTTGCTATGCTGGCTCCACTTTGTTAGGCCTTTGCTTCCCCCACACTCTCTTAACAGTGCTCTTTATTACCTGTTCAGCTTCTATCTGTTTTAGCTTTCCCATCTCCTTTCCTTCTGAGTTGGCCTGAATCTTTACTATGCTGTATGGATTTCTGGGTACTTTCTGTTGTCCTCCAGACCAAGACAGCAGGACTCACTGCATCCCTCAGACCATGAACGCAGCCATCCAGGCTGCCTGGCCACACAGGTCACTATTTTCTCTCTCACTCTCTGCATGAAAGATGGAAAGGGCTGTGCATTTCCCTCAGGAAGCCTGCTTGTTTCACTGAAAAAAGACCAACTTCCTGGTAGAGGACACCAGGAATAAACCCCAATTGCTCCCCTGACCTCTGGCCACCACTCCCCTTCTAGGAAACAATAGCTAACATTCGTATGAGGCTTTATAGTTTACAAAGCCCCTTCCCTGTATCATTCCACTTGATCCTCATAACCATATTGAGAGGCAGACAAGATTATTACCATTCTACAGATCAAGAAACTGAGTCTGAGAGAAAGTCCAAAGTTTTCTTGAAGATCATGGAGTTATTTATTTAATTATTTAGTTAGTTAGTAGTGGAGCTGGAATTCAAACCCAGGGCTCTTTCCCCTTACCCAGAAACACACCCTGTCTTTGATGTTTCTTAGTTTCCTCCCTTTGAAGCATTCCTACTACTGCTATGAGGCAGGATTAGAGTCCTTCCTCCCCTGGGATTGCAAGAACCTTAAAAGGACTGGCAGAAGTGAGATTTAACTCTTTACTGCTCTTTGTGTGAAGATTACATCCGTCATTACTCAAAGGTTACAGTCACTTGAAGGTGGAAAATTGTGATTGCTAGTATGCTGTGGTCCTAAACTCCCTACTTCCTGAACCATTTCATTTTTCAGGATCTGGTTTAATGATACGTCCTATGTGAAGCACTTTTCCATCTCCCCCAAATAGAGGAAGGAGTCATCTTCTCTTCTGTGCCCCCACAGTTCCTGAGCTCCCTTCTCCCATAGACTATCACTCTGTATCGTAATTGTTTATTTGCTAGTACATATCTCCCACTAGGCCCTGAGCTCCCTGTGAGCACAGACTATATCAGCCTCACCTTTGTACCCCCTATCATAGCAGTTATCCCTCTGTCTTGCACTTAATCTGGTTGTTTGCCTATCTGCTCTACTGAACTTCATGAGTTCATGCTCATGCCACCTCTTTACTGCTGTACCTACATACTGGGCCAAACATGGTGCCTGGTATGTGGTAGATGCTTAGTAAATGGCCACTGAACTTTAGGATTTGGTTGCTTTCCAATTGGATCCATTCTTCTGAGATAGGGGCCAGTGGAAATTTTCTCTTGTGCTTGTAATCAGACACAGTGGAAACCACCTTCTCCTGCTCCAGTATTTTTAGAAGGTAATCAACTAAGCAATTTCAATGGACAGTTGGAAAGGTGGCACCATTGTTAAACCTGGCTAGTCTCAATCCAAAGGATATGAATAGAGATTGGAGGGGTGGAAGGTATTGACTTCAGTTTCAGGGGTCCTACCCAAGCATGTTTCTTCTCCCACACTGTACAGTCCTGTGAGGCCAGCAAGTGAAGCAGTTAGTAAAAGCTGAGAGGAGAGTGGAGAGAAAGAAGAACACCATTTTAATTCCTTTTTTTCCTTACTCGCATGCCAAACATCTGAGCAATATACTATTTAAAACCTTGAAAATTCACAACATAGCATTGGAAAGGTGAAAGAGGAAAGACCCTTTTATCAGCTCACTTCTCAATGATGTTCTCACCCCACAAGCATTTGAGTCCTGAAGCAAAACTCAGCATGATGTGAAAAAGTTCCAATCACTCTTATTTGCAACTTTTCTGGACAATGGAAAACTATTTGCCTGTCTGCGAAAGTCTGTTTTTTTCCTATCTAGACATGAACTCCACTTAAAATTATTAGGAAACTCTTTTAGCCTGCTGAGTGTAATCTATTCAAGCTCATGTTTTTCAGAACTTACTAGAAGCTTTGTGTCTTCTAGTAGACCCTTAATATAATTCAATATGTGACGAACAAAGTCATGTTGTTCAGGCGTGGCTAAAGTTAAGAGAGAGCAGCTTTTATCCAATATGGCCAAAAATGCATCTTACAGATGGAAGCTATGACAAAATGCTACTTTAAATAAGCAGCCTCTATATTGTGCAGAAACACCCACATCTACTCCCTCAAATCTCAATGCACTCCACTCACTCTGTATTTTGTCATCATGGGCAGACAGAAAAATTCAAGCCAAGATGCATGATTTAGCAGATGTTTTGCAAAAGGTTCCATTCTTCTGGTCATCAGCACATGTGGAGTTGTCAGGAGCCCTGTAAAGATTTTACAAGCCTTATAAGTCATAGTTTATTGAGCCTGGGATGGAATTTAATATATCATCATGGTTCTGGAAGTTCCCTCCTTTTTGTCTGATATAGTCTATAGCTTTATTTACCTTGAAACCAAAAATGCTGGATATAAAAATGAACAGCCATTGGTGCCCATGTCATCGCCTTCTAAGTGTGGCTCCTTGTTTACTGCATGATGGCAATACTCTCACTTTCTTCATCAGGACTGCTATCAGCAAGCTGAATCAGCATTTTGGCCAGCTTTTAGTTCATTTTATTTTCCTTTAGAGGAAATGTTTCCCAAAGTTTGTTAATGATCCTAAAGTCTTATAAAATTACCCAGCAATATCATTTTACCACAACTTCATGCAGTATGAAGTTCCAGTCATGCCAAAAAGAGTTCAGATGCTCCAAGATCTTATAGCATTTATCAAAACTGGCCTAAAAAGCAACATACAAAGCTTTATGCAAAATCAAACATGCCAGGCAACTAGGATGCCTGGCCAACTTAGTACACATATATGTTGGACTTGCTTTGCCGAATTTGAAGTATACGTGAGCAGATTCATTTGCAACACTGGGAAGAAAATAGAATAGAAATTGCAGCTGCCATTTGTGGAGCACATGTCTCTAAATAACTATGGAGATAGACTTCCTTGTTTTTAAGTCCTAATTTTACAGATGAGGAACTTTAGGCTTAGAGAGGTGAAGTACCAGGCCTAAGATAACACAAGTCTTTGACAGACTAGGACTTGTGTTTCTTGGCTTTTTAGTATGCCACAACTTTACACTTTAGCTATAGGAGGGATGGTCTGGCATAACTTTGGGAACAGTGAGACATTGAAGCCAGACAGACATGGGCTTAAACCCCCTCAGGCAGAAATGTTTTCCATGTCATTTCTTCCACTAGCAATATCCATCTTTCACTTAAAGTTTTTCCTGACCCTTCATTTTCTCTTTTGCCTTCTGTAACTACATGTGTTTCTGCCCTTCTTTGAATCCCTGAAATTATAATTACATTGTTTGTAATACTTTTGATCACAGATTACTGTACTTGAACTATAATAATTTGTTCATTCTTTGATTCTCTCTATAGCTATTATTGAGTTTCTTATATGCAAGACCATGTGCTCAATATTCTGAGGATTCACAGATAAATACATTTAGGTAGAGCCTACAAGGAGCTTATCTGCTAGTACAGGAGATAAAACATGTCATAAGAACATTAAGTGGTGCTCTTTATTGAATAACTACTACGTGCCTGGTCCCTTGTGAGGCACTTTACAAAAGTACCTTTCCAATTGACTCCTTTCAACAATCCTGTAAGATAGATATTATAAATCTCATTTTCAGGGTGAGGAAACTGAGGTCAAAGGAGGTTAAATGACTTATTCAAGGTCACCCAGCTGCTCAAGTAGAGAAACTGGAATTTAAGGCCAAGTGTGGTTGGCAAGCTCACTGCTTGCTACTTCACTACACTGCCTGTCTATAAAATAGAAGATAGAAAATAAGTGAAAGTGCCAGAAAAGAGGTACAACAAATGTGCTAAAATAAGTGAAAGTGCCAGAAAAGAGGTACAACAAATGTGCTAAGGGAGTTCTGAGGAGGAATGAAGCTCTTATACTGGTCTTTTTTGCACTATTCCTCTTCTCTTCTCCCTCTGTCCTCTAAACACAGGAACCGGGGACTCGAACATGGAAACTGTCTTTTTTTCACCTCTGTATCCTCAGTGACTGGCCCAGTATTGTGAGCACATAGCAGGTGTTCAGAGATGTGGGTAGAGATGAATATAGTGACTGTTTGCAGGAAGGCGGGACAATTGGGGCTTGTACCACATCATGTTCCATTCACTCCCCAACTGCAAATTTGCTGGAGAGCTCTACTTGGGCTCCTTCCCTTGTGTGGCCTTGGGTAGGGATACAGTCACAAAGGCAAAGAGGAGATTGAATACACAACATTTCATTGTAGGTTTTGCTATTTTTTCATTAGCTACATTTCTATAATTTGGGAGGGAGATCATAGAAATCTTTATGTATCAATAAAGGTGCTTGAGTAAGACTTTAGGGAAGTAATTTCCTTTTATATTTCTTTTGTGTGATAAATATTGGGCATTCTGTAGTGATTTTGACTTTTTTTTTTATTTGGATGAAGTCTCACTCTGTTGCCCAGGCTGGAGTGCAATGGCACGATCTCCCCTCACTGCAACCTCCACCTGCTGGGTTCAAGCAATCCTCGTGCCTCAGCCTCCTAAGCAACTGGGATTACAGGCACATGCCACAATGCCCAACTAATTTTTGTAATTTTAGTAGAGACGGGGTTTCACCATGTTGCCCAGGCTGGTCTCGAACTCATGACCTCAAGTGATCTGCCTGACTCGGCCTCCCAAAGTGCTGGGATTACAGACATGAGCCACTACGCCCAGCCGATTTTGACTTTTGAATGCAGTTATGAGGTAATGCAATGTAGTAGGGGTAGTACACCCCTGTGGTTAAACATGTAGGCTTCAGAATCAGGTTGATTTGGGTTTGAATTTTAGCTTTGCCACTTAGCAAGTTTGGGACCTTGGGTAAGTCACTTTACTTCCCTGAACCTCAAGTTGTTTTATCTTTAAAATGAGGTTAATGATAAGAAAAAAGTGTGCAAATTACACATGTGATAAGGGGTTAATATCCAAAATATATAAGAAACTCAAAGAACTCAATAGCAAGAAACCAAATAACCCAATTAAAAAGTGGACAAAACATTTGAATAGGCATTTATCAAAAGGAGACATAGACTACCTAACAGCTATATGAAAAAGTGCTCAACATCACTTATCATCAGGGAAATGCAAATTAAAACCACAGTGAGATATCACCTCACACCTGTTAGAAGAGTATCTATCAAAAAGACAAAAGAGGTTAGGTGCAGTGGCTCATGCCTGCAATCCCAGCACGTCAGGAGGTCAAGGCTGGCAGATCCCCTGAGGTAAGGAGTTCAAGACCAGCCTGGTCAACATGGCAAAACTCTGTCTCTACTAAAAATACAAAAATTATCTGGGCGTGGTGGCACGTGCCTGTAATTTCAGGTACTTGGGAGGCTGAAGCAGGAGAATCACTTGAACCTGGGACATGGAGGTTGCAGTGAGCCAAGATCGCACCACTGCACTCCAGCCTGGGCAACAGAGTGAGACTCTATCTCAAGAAAAAAAAAAAAAAAAAAAAGACACAAAGTAACAAGTGTTGGCAAGGATGTGGAGAAAAGGGAACCCTTGCACACTGTTGGTAGAAATGCAAATTAGCACAGCTATTAAGGAAAACAGTATGGAGGATTCTCAAAAAATTAAAAATGGAACTACAATATGATCCAGCAATTTCATTTCTTGATATATATCCAAAGGAAATGAAATCAGCATGTCAAAGAGTTATCTGCACTTTCGTGTTTGTTGCAGCACCATTCACAATAGCCAAGATATGGAATCAACCTAAGTGTCCATATATATGTGTGTGTGTTGCGTTTTCTTTATATGTTACATACATGCACACACATATACACACACAATGGAATACTGTTCTTTATATGCTACACACACACACACACACACACACACACACACACAAGGGGATACTATTCAGTCTTGGAAAATAAGAAAATCCTGTCCTTTTTGAGAACATGGATGAACCCGAAGAACATTATACTAAGTGAAAAAAGCGAGGCACAGAAAGACAAATACTGCATGATCTCAATTATATGTGAAATCTAAAAACTTCACACTCATAGAAGTAGAAAATAGAATGATGGTTACCACAGGCTGGGGTCTGGGTGTGAGAGAGGGAATGGGGAGATGCTGGTCAAAAGGTACAGAATTTCGGCTAGGAGACATAAGTGCCAGAGATCTAATATACAGCATGGTGACTATACTTAATAATACTTTATTGTCTACTTGAAATTTGCTAAGAGAGTAAATCTTAAATGTTCTTGTCACCAAAAAATGTTAAGTATATGATATGATGAATATGTTAATTAGCTTGATTTAATCATCCCACAATGCATACGTATATCAAAATATCCCATTATACTCCATAAATATATATAATTTTTATTTACCATTTTAAAAAAGTAAAATATAAAAACAAAAGAATGGAGATGATGATAGTTTTTGTGAAGATTGATTGGAGTGATGCATGTAAAATGACTAACACATATGAAACTCTCAATGAGTATTAAGGGTTATAATGACAGACCATTTATTGAAACCAATTTTGACTTATTTTTACTATTTTCTGATAGTATTCAACCAATGTTTATTGCTCATAAAGATGCATTCCTTCCTATACCCTTATTGTCAAATATGGTTTTCAAGGAATGCTAATGTAACATATGGAAAACACAATTCATTTCCATAATGGAAATGTGGTGCCAGAAAACACAAAAGAAGAACTTCTTTTTTTTCTTTTTTCATTTTTCTTAATTTCTCAACAGTGAGAGAAATGGCACTGTGAGAGTTGGGAAGGCCAGATGCACCGTTAAGTGTAAAATATGCAATCTTCTGGCTGGGCGCGGTGGCTCATGCCTGTAATCCCAGCACTTTGGGAGGCTGAGGCGGGTGGATCACCTGAGGTCAGGAGTTCGAGACCAGCCTGGCCAACATGGTGAAACCCCATCTCTACTAAAAATACAAAAATTAGTTGGATGTTGTGGCACGTGCCTATAAACCCAGCTACTCGGGAGGCTGAGGCAGAAGAATCGCTTGAACCCTGGAGGTGGAGGTTGCAGTGAGCTGAGATCACACTGTAGCACTCCAGCCTTGGTGACAGAGCCAGACTTCATCTAAAAAAAAAAATAAAAATTAAAAAAATATATATATATATATGCAATCTTCTTAAAAATTACAATTGAGAGTGAAAGGGTACACTGCTGATAATTGGGCTGGGAAAACAGAAGTAAGCCACGATTTTTCAAGACAAACCTGGACATATGTGACCCTACATAGAGGTTATGAGCAAACTTTGGAGTCAGACAGACTTGAGTTAATTGAGGATCTGTTTTGCTCTCTTTACGCTGCCTATTCTCTTATGTTTTTGGCATCCTGTAGTATTTTAAGAATACAGGCTCTGAAGTTCAAATAGATTTGGGGTCCAATCTTGCTCCAGCACTTACTGGCTGTGTGAAATTAGACAAGTTATTTAACCTCTCTGAGCCCCAGTTTCATCATGGTTAAAATGAATGTAATGATAATACCTCTATCATGGCATTTTAAAGATTGTGGTCAGGAAATATGAAAGACTTTCTAGGTAGGAATAAGTGAGAGACAGGTCTGATGCGATTGCACAGTGTGTCCTAGTGGATGAGTGAGAAAAATGACTATCTAGATAAGGTCTGTCCAGGTTATGGAGGGCTTTAAAAGTCAGATAGGATGTCTGCACTCAGTGTATTAGTAACAGTAGTACTAGCCCCATCTTCAGGACTTTTCTCAAATTTCACCTTCTCAGTGAGGTCTTCCCTGACAACCCCAGTGGTGAACAAAGCAGACAAAAATCCCTGTCCTCATGGAACTTTCAGTCTAGGGCGAGAGTAGAAAGAAAACAGATACATATAATATTGCAGATTGCCATAGTGTCATGAAGGAAGTGAAGAGGCCACTGATGGGGACTAATGGTAGTGTTTCAGGGGGACGGAATGGGCTGGTTTATATTAAGTAATCAGGGAAGTCCTTTCTGAGGAGGTGAAACTTCGGCTGAGATCTGAAGATTGAGAAAGAGCCACATGAAGAGAAGGGGAAGGGCATTCCATGGAGAGTAAATACCATATGCAAAGACCCAGAGGCAGGAAGGAAAACAATCAAGAAGAGGCCATTTTGGCTAAAGAGTAGTGAGCTATGAAGATAATAAAAGAGGATGATGTGATAGGAAGTGACAGGGGTGGGGGAAGGGGCAAGTCTTTTAAGTAAGGGGTCAGGGAAGGCCTCTCTGAGGATGCGACATTGAATTAAGACCTGAGCAGAGACAAGGAATCAGCCATGCAAAGATCAGGAGACAGAAATTTATAGACAGAAAGAATGGCCACTGCAAAGGCCCCTAGGTGCAACATGCTTGGCCTGTTGAACAGACAGCAAGGAGGCCATTGTGGCTGGAGTAGAGCCAGTGGGTACAGAATTGGGGGGAGATAAAGCTGGACAACTTGGAAGGAGCCTGATTGTACAGAGCCTTTCAAACCACGGTAAAGACATTGGATTTTACTCCAAGTGAGATGGGAAGCATTGGAAGGCCTTTAAGCCAGGGAATATTTCAGCCTCTGTCTCCTCTGGAGCCCTGCAGACCTTACTTTCTATACTGTTCATTGGCTTCCAGTGGGCACTAAGGTATCCTAAGCTATTGTTTGCTGAGTATATCCTGTCTTGCAAACTGGACAGAGAGATCCACCTTGAGTCATGGACTGGGGCTTGGGCATTTTAGTATGAAGTGCTCAGCACAGTGACAGAGCTTCAGAGTGTGTGTGTGTGTGTGTGTGTGTGTGTGTAGGAACAGGAGGGGTGTAGCTGGGCATGGTGGCTCACACCTGTAATCCCAGCACTTTGGGAGGCCGAGGCGGGTGGATCACAAGGTCAGGAGTTTGAGACCAGCCTGGTCAATCTGGTGAAACCCCATCTCTACTAAAAAAAATACAAAAATTAGCCAGGCATGGTGGCAGGCGCCTGTAGTCTCAGCTACTTGGGAGGCTGAGGCAGGAGAATCGCTTGAACCCGGGAGGCGTAGGTTGCAGTGAGCCGAGATTGCGCCACTGCACTCCAGCCTGGGTGATAGAGCAAAATTCTGTCTCAAAAAAGAAAAAAAAAGGAAGAGGAGGGGTGTGTCTTGATGATGTTGATGAACACACAAGCTAGAAGTACAGCTGGAGAAGATAACATGTACTAATAGCATATTCCACATTTTAAGTGTTTTAGGGGTGATGTCAGGGCAAATTGACGGAAGTGTTTATTGAGTGTATATTTGGGTTGTGATAGCTGGAATAAATTGTGCTGGGACAGAACACTGCAGGCATCTCTATTTAAGGGGTGAAAAAAGCAGTGGCTTCCTTTTTGGGTTTTCTAGGTCTAACCTTAATTTTCAAGTACAGCTACATTCAGACCCTGATTGGGTAAGATTTTCCTGGCTTCCTAGTGATAGTGATGTCTCAGAAACAAGTCTCTTTTCCAAAGGTGAGCTTTTAAGCAGTACATTTTCACCAGAAAGGCTTCAAGCCTTAATCATAATAATATTAATAGTTAATATTTCAGAGCACTTACTATATGCCAGGGATTGTGCTTTATCTGCATTAATTTATTTAAGCCTCAATATAATCTTATGGATCAGGTAATCATATTATTAATATTACTATTTTACAGAAAGAAAGCAGATTCTGAGGGATTGAATCATTTGCTTAAAGATTTCAGCTAGTTACTGGTATAGTGGGATCGGAACACATGTTTGACTGATCCCAGAGCCCCTCTTACCACTTTATGTTGCCTTTAAAGGTTGGTTTCAGCATCCACAATCCTCACTTATGTTGCAATCTGATTGGATTTGTTATGGTAGATCTGCTATCTTTCCGTGTTTTCCCTCTCTGGTGGTCTATCTTCTATTTTGCTTTCATTATTAAAATCCCCCAATACAGAAGATTTTAGGGCTCAAACAGATGTCAGCTAATCCAGGCAGAAACAGTGAATAACTGCTCTGGATAAAAATTCATTTGTCATATTTCTTGAACGTAGAAATCATAACCTTACCTAGTTTTATATTCCCCTCAATATAAAGCACAGAATAGTCTTACAGCCTAGATGCTCAATAAATGTTGAATTGACTTGAACTCAATTTCTAAACCCTAAGATATTACATAATTACTCCCATTCCAGCCAGACAGGGCTATTCCAAGTTTCTACATAACATTTTTTTGGGGGGAGAGGGAGTGCAGAGGTTGGTTGGGTGGGGTCCATGTGTATGCTTGGGGCAGGTAAAGGGGAATAGTCATAAGTTTTCTAAGTCTTATGCCTGATGCAGGAAGGGAAATATAATCTCTATTTACCACCCACCTCCTTTACTTCATTCAGTAATATGTTGGTTTATGAAAATATGTAGTATTTCCTAAAAAGCAAGGGAGGCAAGAGAGAGCTTGGTAATTTATACTTTGCCAGTTTCATCAGTGCCTTAACATAGCTCCCTATTCAGTCAGTGAAGGAGAACTGTATGTCCTTGTTGGGAATCTGGAGATATGCCAGTGGTTGCAAAGAACTCAGCAGTTTTGCCTGTGTACTTAGATCTGGACTGACCAGTTTAGCATGTGGATCAGATCAGGGACTAGTAAATGTCATTTTGTTTTGACATTTGTATTGAAATTACGGGAAAGCGGTGCCTGTTTCATGAGAATAAAAAGAAAAGAATACATTGGAAAAGTTTGAGCTTGATGTATTATTAAAAGAAGCAGCCGGGCACGGTGGCTCACGCCTGTAATCCCAGCACTTTGGGAGGCCGAGGTGGGCGATTCATGAGGTCAGGAGATGGAGACCATCTTGGCTAACACAGTGAAAACCCGTCTCTACTAAAAATACAAAAAAATTAGCCGAGCGTGGTGGCGGGCGCCTGTAGTCCCAGCTACTCGGGAGGCTGAGGCAGGAGAATGGCGTGAACCCGGGAGGCAGAGCTTGCAGTGAGCCGAGATCACGCCACTGCACTCCAGCCTGGGTGAAAGTGCCAGACTCCGTCTCAAAAATAAATAAATAAATAAATAAATAAATAAATAAATAGAATATATGATCCATTCAGGCTGAGTTTAAAAACATCTCAAAACTAGAATCATCCTAAATCTGGCAGTAGTTTAGTTATATAGTGATGTAAAAGACAGGATATGTACAGGAACCTAATACTAAGGGCAGTTCAGTTTCATATAGAGGTGTTTTTTTGTTTTTGTTTTTGTTTTTTCATGCAGATACAAATCCATTATGTAAAATAGATTTGTTTGCCAAAAAGTCTATTTTTGTCTATAATAACAATGCAGTTACCAATTATTGAGCAGGTTTTATATGTCAGGCATTGTGCTTAAACACTTTGCATGCATTGTCTAATTTAATTCTCACAAAACCCCTATGAAGGAGGTGAAATTATCTACTTGTTACTAATGTGGAAACTGAGAGACTCAGAGTGGTTATGTAACTTGCCCAAGGCCACACATATAATAAGGGGCAGAGCCAGAATTCTGAAGTGAATCCCTGGCCTGAGGGCTCTTAATAAGATTAGAATCAATACCTCTGAGGATAAAGACCTGGTCCAGTTTTTAAAATGTACGGTAAAATAATACATCCAAGGACTCTGTGGTATGAGTGTATGTGTGTGCGTAGTATGCTTTAAGTTCTTTAGTAGAGAAACCAGGTAATTTTCATTGTGTTTCTTAAATAATGATTGCTTAATTGCCTTTAACACTTGCAGCCACTTAGTGGTTAAGTGATGTCTGTTAGAAAATTCTCTTGGCAGTTGCTTTTTGAGAAAGATGATCAAAAGCACACCAAGAATGCCAGTTAATGCCATCATTATTTACTTAGTATAAATTTACAATAACAGGAAAATATGTTCATAGAAATAAAATATCATCTAAAGTATTTAAAGAATTGAAAATGATTCCCATCTTTGTTGTTTGGCCTTACCTTCCTTTACAAAATAAACAAACCTGTTTATCACGTTGTTATAGGAAACAATGACCATGTTTATAAAAAAGAAGGTAAGCTTAGGTAGGAATAATAAATATCATCTTGGATGAAAAGCCTTTGTAAGAGCCTTTTTGATCCTTGAAATATTCTTTTGAAGAAAGGTATGTGGCTTAAGGGTTAACTGATAAATCAGACACCAAGGAACTGTACCTATGGCTACCAACTGCCAAAATAACATCAAAATGGGCAGATAAGTTGTTCTAAAATTAGGTTAACTTAGTTGTTTTCATTTTCTCCTCACATACCGTTTGCTTCAATTAAATCAGTTGATCCTCAGATACACCTTGTGCTTTTGTAACTTAGTGTCTTTCCTCATGCTGTTCTCTTTTCCTAGAATTACATATATCCAAATCCCAACCCATTCTTCCAAATTAGCTCAGATGTCACATCCTCTGTGAAGTGCCTCTGATCCCCTCACAGAAGCAGTATCTTTTGTGTCTCTCCATCTGCACCTTTCTTGCATTAGCAATCTTATAGAATTTTATTTTTATAGTTCTTGAGGCCCCTCTCGCTTTCCACCTTGAAATTTTGTTTTTAATTCATTTATCTTACATCTTCCATTGGTCTCTAAGCTTCTGGCAGTCAAAACCTATTTTCACTCAGCTTTGGGTAGATCTCAAATACCAAGCACAGTGCTTTGAATACAAACGTCACTCAGAAACATCTATTCAGATTTGAGTGCTTACCACGTGCCATATACTAGGCCTACAGGGTGACTAAAACAGTTTCTTCTCTCCAGGTACTCATGGGAAACAGATATATTAACAGACTTTCAATATGATCTAGTAAGTAATAAGGTAGAGTCATGAACAGAATGCATTGAAACCTGGAGAAAAGACTTGACCAAGGAGAAGGCCTAGACTGAAAGATGGGCAGTCTTGGTCAGAAAATTGAATGTATGAATCTATGACTTCAAGGTGAAGCCATTTTGGAAGGTGGCAATATCCAGGATGTGACCCTGAGAACTGTGCAGGTGAAGGAATGTGAGTATAGGATGTGAAATAGCTCTTCCAACTGGACAATGGTGCCAGGAATTGAGGTAGAGAGGATGCCAGTAAGCCAGATACCAGAGTCCTCAGTGAATGAAGGAAAATGTCCAAAAGAGAGGTAGATGATCATCCTGGGAAGGAGTAAAAGATAGCATCTGCAGATGGTGTGAACTTCATGGGCAGTGAGGCTTTTCATGAAGCTGGAGCAATGGCCTGGTAAGGGCAATGGGAAGGCAGGATGGTGCTGGTTCCCTATGCTACCTGACCCTATCCATCGCAGAATTTGTTGTTTAGAGCTCAAGCACCTTTAATTGGAGAGAGCTGCATGGTGAGGCTCATTGTCTTTGTAAAGAGCCAAGTCTTCTTCATTAGGGCAGGAAAGAGGTGTTCTGTGAAAACACAGAGGGTATAGAGGTGCTTATTTACAAGTTGAATGACCGTAGATAATGCTGATACAATGGGAGAGCTGAAAGTGGACTAGTCCACCTTTATCATTTTAAATTTGAATACTCTGAGGCCCAGTGAAAAGAAGTAACTTTTTTCCTCAGGCTTCCATAACTATGTTTAATTTCTTTTTTTCTAGCAGTTATTTTGATGCATAGATTTCTTAAACACAGATGCCTGAAACGCATGAGTGGTCTATAAAGACCTCCAAGGTAGGTTGTGGGCTATTTCATAGTATAGCATTTCTAACATGATAATCCTACGAAAGCATACAAATAAGATGTTTTGACATGAAGAATCTGCATATGAAATTCAATAAACATATGTCATTGATATTTATCACAGTAGCATGTTCTTCCTACACATTTATGGATAATTTCTTTCCCCAGCTCTCCCAGCCCTAATACAATAGTGAGTCTTTTGTATGGTCCTTGAAACTTCCACCCACACCACTCTGCTAAAATAGTTCTCACTAAGGTCACCAATGACAATAAAGTCACTAAGTCTAACAAATAATTTTCAGTCCTTATCTTATTCAATCCCTCAGTAGCATTTGATACAATCTTCCCTTCCTTCTTGAAGTACATTTTGCCCTTGCCTTTTATGAAACTGCAGTCCCTTTGTTTTATTTGCCCACTTTTGTATTGCTCCTTTGCAGATTTATCCTCCTTTACTTGGTTATTAAGCATTGAAGTTCACCAGGGCACTGTTCTAGATATTTTTACCATCCTACTCCATACTCTTTCTCTGAATGATTTAATCTATTCCCATGGCTTACAATATCTTCATGCTCAGTGTGTCTCTGGAGCATAAATAAAGATTTATATCTCCAACCCAGGTTTCTCCCATGAACCTTAAACCCTTATGTCCAACTCAACATCTCCACTGGGATATCTCAAGGGCATCTGAAATTGAACTGGCCTGAGTGTGAACTTAGATTTCTTCTCTCAGACTTGCTCCTCCTCGTGTTTTGTATCAGAGTACCAAAACAGCTACTTACAGTTGTGTAAGCTAAGAATTTGAGTCATCCTCAATACTTCCCTTCCTCTCAACTTCCACATCAAATCCATCAACATGTCCTGTTGATTTTACCTTGAAAATACCTCTCAAATTCATCCACTTATCTCCATCTTTATTAGTAGCAACTCAGTCAAGCTATTGCAGTAGACTTTCTTTGGTAACAGCTTTACTGAGATTTAATTCAGGTATTATAAAACACAGCCATTTAAGTTGTACAATTCGATGGTTTTTAGTATAGTCATACCTCATTATATTTGCTTCATTTCATTTTGTAGATTTTGCATTTTTTAAAATAAGTTGAAGTTTTGTGGAAATCCTGCATCAAGCAAGTCTATCAGCAATATTTTTCCTATAGCATGTGCTCACTTCATGTCTCTGTGTTACATTTTGGTAACTATCACAACAGACCAGGTGCAGTTGCTCATGCCTGTAATTCCAGCACTTTGGAAGGCTGTGGCAGGTAGATCACTTAAGGTCAGGAGTTCGGGACTAGCCTGGCCAACATGGTAAAACCCCATCTCTACTAAAAATACAAAAATTAGCCAGGCATGGTGGGAAGCACCTGTAATCCCAGCTACTTGGGAGACTGAGGCAGGAGAATCACTTGAACTCGGGAGGCGGAGGCTTCAGTGAGCCGAGATCATACCGCTGCACTCCAGCCTGGGTGACAGAGTGAGACTCCATCTCAAAAAAAGAAAAAAAATTATAACAACACTTCATACTTTTTTATTATTGTTATATCTGTTATGAAGATCTGTGGTCAGTGATCTTAGATGTTACTATTTTAATTGTTTTGGGGCACCATAAAAAGTGCCCGTATGGGACAACAAATTTAACCAATAAATGTTGTAGGTGTTCTGACTGCTCCACCAACTGGCCATTCTTTCCTCTCTGTCCATCTCCTCAGGGACTCTGTATTTCCTGAGACAGAACAATATTGAAATTAGCCCAATTAATGACCTTACAATTGCCTTGAAGTGTTCAAGTTAAAGGAAAGAGTCTCAAGTCTCTCACTTTAAGTCAAAATCTAAAAATGATTAAGCTTAGTGAGGAAGGCATGTTGAAAGCCAATATAGGCCAAAAGGAAATGCTTCTTGCATTAGCCAAATTGTGGATGCAAAGGAAAAGTTCTTGAAGGAAATTAAAAGTGCTACTCCCATGAACGCACAAATGATAAGAAAGCAAAACAGCCTTATTGCTGATATAAAGAAAGTTTTAGTGGTCTGGATAGAAGATCAAACCAGCCACAACACTCCCTTAACCTAAAACCTAATCCAGGCCAAGGCCCTAACTCTCTTCAATTCTATGAAGTCTGAGAGAAGTGAGGAAGCTGCAGAAGAAAAGATGGAAGTTAGCAGACGTTGCTTCATGAAGTTTAAGGAAAGAAGCCATGTCCATAACATAAAAGTACAAAGTAAGCAACAAATGCTGATGTAGAAGCTGGAGCAAGTTATCCAGAAGATCTATCTAAGAAAACTGAGGAAGGTGACTACACTAAACAACAGATTTTCAATATAGATGGAACAGCCTTATATAGAAAGATGTCATCTAAGTCTTTCATAACTAGACAGTAGAAGTCAATGCCTCGTTTCAAAGATTCAAAGGACAGGCTGACTCTTTTGTTAGAAACTAATGCAGCTGGTGACTTTAAGTTGAAACCAATGCTCATTTACCATTTCAAAAATTCTGGAGCCCTTAAGAATCACATTAAATCAACTCTACCTGTACTGTATAAATGGAACAATAAAGCATGGATGACAGCACATTTGTTTACAGCATGGTTTACTGATTATTTTAAGTCCACTGTTGAGACCTACTGCTCAGAAAAAACAAGATTCCTTTCAAAATATTGTTGTTGTTCATTGACAATACACCCAAGAGCTCTGGTAGAGATGTACAAGAAGATGAATATTGTTTTACTGCCTACTAACACAACATCCATTCTGTAGCCCATGGATCAAGGGGATATTTTGACTTTCAAGTCTTAAGAAATATATTTTATAAGGCTATATGTAGCTAATATAGAGTGTGATTCCTGTGATGAATCTGGGTAAAGTAAAAGAAAAACCTCTGGTTTTCCTTATTCACCATTCTAGATACCATTAAGTAAATTTGTGATTCATGGGAGGAAGTTAAAATATTACATTAACTGGAGTTTTGAAGTAGCTGATTCTAATCACTATGGTTGACTGAGAGGGTCAAGAAGTCAGTGGATGAAGTAACTTGAGATGTGGTGGAAATAGCAAATGAGATGTTGCTGATGAAGCCAAATTAACAATGAATGGAACTTCCTCTGCAGGAACCCTAGCTGTGTCACATGACCCAGTCAAGCCAGTAACTACCAGTCCTCTACCAGCAGAGATGGATATTCCTCTATTCTCAGGTGAGAAGTCCTGCTGGAAGTGCAGTGAGCCTTATTCCTGAAGATGGCCTTATTCCTATTCTCATCTCCACTGGTGTAAAAGGAGACTATACTGTGGAAGAGAAACCATCACATTTATTTCAGTAATGCAGCAGTTGGAGGATGGTGGCCCTGACCCACCTTTATTTGTTTTAAATGCATATTTGTTGTCAATGCTTAAAATTGTAAATTATATGAACAGGAAGTGCTGGTGTTTTACAACCAAGGGAATGCATGCAGTGGGTCAGTCTGAGATAGTCATTCTTCTACAGTGTCTACCGGATGGAAAGTGTTTGCCAAAGGATGTCTTTAATCACTTTGTGTGACTTTATCAGGATGCTCTGGCAAGGAATGTGGTAGGCAACTTGGGACACTCCTTCTTTAGTCAATGTTTCCTTGGCAGTAAAAAACATGGTGGATTCTTTTCTCTTCTTTTTTTTTTTGAGATGGAGTCTTGCTCTGTCACCCAGGCTGGAGTGCAGTGGCGTGATCTCGGCTCACTGCAAGGTCCGCCTCCCAGGTTCATGCCATTCTCCTGCCTCAACCTCCCGAGTAGCTGGGACTACAGGCGCCTGCCACCATGCCCGGCTAATTTTTTTTTTTTTTTGCATTTTTAGTAGAGACAGGGTTTCACTGTGTTAGCCAGGATGGTCTCGATCTCCTGACCTCGTGATCCGCCCGCCTCGGCCTCCCAAAGTGCTGGGATTACAGTCTTGAGCCACCACACCCGGACACATGGTGGATTCTTATATGTGACATCTACCTACCAGTCATTGCAACACCTAGTACTCCCAAACCCACCTTACTTCTTTGGGATTCTTATCCAGAAATGGCAAACTCCTAGGGCTAAAGTGTTTCCTATCCATCTGATGTTGAGACTTGGAGCTGAATATCTATTTTATCCACGCCCACTATTCAGTGTCAGATCTCAGAAGCCATTATTTGGAGAGATGGGGCATATCATCATGAATCTTCTTGCAGAGTTCAGAAATTATCAGTATACCTTGTCAGTTCAAGGTTGGTGGTTGATATGGAAGTTTAGAAAACCGGCATAAAAATTCCCAGCAACAGATAAAATGAGATGATGAAAGCCATGAACAAGTCCAATGAGCATGTCCTGGCAGGAGGTGCCTGCTTCAATGAAAAAGCAGATTCTTATCTTGTGTATGTGCAGAATGATGACGGAAATTATCAGACCCAGGCTATCAGTATTCACAATCAGCCCAGAAAAGTGACTGGTGCCAGTTTCTTTGTGTTCAGTGGCACTCTGAAATCCTCTTCTGGATACCTTGCCAAGTCCAGTATTATGGAAGATGGCGTTATGGTCCAGATCACTGCAGAGAACATGGATTCCTTGAGGCAGGCACTGCGAGAGATGAAGGACTTCAGCATCACCTGTGGGAAGGCGGACGCAGAGGATCCCCAGGAACACATCCACATCCAATGGGTGGATGATGACAAGAACGTTAGCAAGGGTGTCGTAAGTCCTATAGATGGGAAGTCCATGGAGACTATAACAAATGTGAAGATATTCCATGGATCAGAATGTAAAGCAAATGGAAAAGTCATCAGATGGACAGAGGTGTTTTTCCTAGAAAATGATGACCAGCACAATTGCCTCAGTGATCCTGCAGATCACAGTAGATTGACTGAGCATGTTACCAAGGCTTTTTGCCTTGCTCTCTGTCCTCACCTGAAGCTTCTGAAGGAAGACGGAATGACCAAACTGGGACTACGTGTGACACTTGATTCAGATCAGGTCGGCTATCAAGCAGGGAGAAATGGCCAGCACCTTCCCTCGCACTACATGAATTATCTGGACAGCGCCTTGGTGCCAGTGATCCATGGAGGGGCCTGCCAGCTCAGTGAGGGCTCTGTCGTCATGGAACTCATTGTTATTTTTAAAAGTTGCCACAGCCATCTCAACCATCAGCAACTAGCATCCTGATCAGTCAGCTGCAGTCAACATTGAGGCAACACCCTCCACTAGCAAAAAGATTATAACTCCCTGGAAGATACTGGTTTTTCTTTGCCTGGCTTATTTCACTGAGCATAATATACTTCATTTTCATCCATGTTATCACAAATGACAGAATTTCCTTATTTTGTAAGGCTGTGTGTGTGTGTGTGTGTGTATAAAATCTCACATTTTCTCAATCTATTCATCTGTTGACAGACATTGAGGTTAATTCCATACCTTGGCTATTGTAGATAATGCTGAAATAAGCATAAAAGTGCAGATATCCCATCAACATACTGGTTTCATTTCCTTTAGATATATGCCAAGTAGTGGAATTGCTGAATCATATTGTAGTTCTATTTTTAATTTTTTGAGAAGCCTTCATACTATTTTCCATAATGGCTCTACTAATTTACATTCCCATCAGAGTGTTCAAAGGTTCCCTTTTCTCTATATTCTCACCAATACTTATCTTTTATATTTTTAATAGAAGCCATTCTAACAGGTGTGAAGTGATATATCACTGTGGTTTTAATTTACATTTTCCTGATGATTAGTTATGTTGACTTTTTTATTTTTTTCATATACCTGTTGGCCATTTTTATATCTTCTTTTGAGAAATGTCTATTTGGGTCCTTCGCCCTACTTCCAATTTGGTTGTTTTCTTGCTATTGAATTCTTTAAGTTTCCTATAAATTTTGGATATAAACCCCTTATCAGATATATGGTTTGCAAATTTTTCTCCCAGTTTGTAGATTGCCACTTTACTCTTTTGATTGTTTCCTTTCTGCACAGAAGCTTTTTAGTTTGACGCAATCCCATTTGTCTATTTTTGCTTTTGCTGTCTATGCTTTTTGGGTAATATAAAAAAAATGCTAAAATCAGCATTAAGAAGCTTTTTCTCTGTTTTCTTCAAGTAGTTTTATGGATTCAGACCTTAACCTTTATGTCGTTAATTCATTTTGACTTGGTTTTTGTATGTGATGAGATATAAGGGTCCAATTTCATTCTTCTGCTTGTGGATATCCAGCTTTCCCAACACCACTTATTGAAGAGACTGTCTCTACCCCATTGTGTGTTCTTGGCCCCTTTGTTGAAGATCAACTGACTGTAAATGTGAGGATTGATTTCTGAGCTATCTATTCTACTCCTTTGGTCTATTTGCCTGTTTTTATGCCAGTACTATGCTATTTTGATTACAATAGCTTTTTGGTATATTTTGGAATCAGGTAGTGTGATGCCTCTAGCTTTGCTCTTTTTGTTTGCAATTGCTTTGGGTATTCGGGGTTTTTTTTGTTTGTGTGGTTTTATATGAATTTTAGGATTTTTTTTTTCCTATTTGTTTGAAAAATATTATTTGAATTTTGCTGGAGATTGCATTGAATATGTAGGTTGCTTTGGGCACCATGGACACTTTAACAGTATTAATTCTTCTGAATCACATATGTGGAATATTTGTCTTTTCTTCTATTTATTTCATCAGTATTTTTATAGTTTTCAGTAGACAGAAATTTTACCTTGTTTCTTAAATGTATTTCTAAGTTTTTTAATGCTTTTGTAAATGGGGTTATTTTCTTATTTTTCAGGTATTTGTTGTTAATGTATGGAAACACTACTGATTTTTGTATGTTGATTTTGTATCCAGCAATTTTACCGAATTTTTAAATTTGTTCTAATCGTCTGTAGGTGTTCTGTATATAAGAGTGTATTATCTGCAAACCAAGAGAACTGAACTTTTTGCTTTGCAATTTGGATGCCTTTTCTTTTTCTTTTTTCTTTCTTTCTTTCTTTTTTTTTTTTTTTTTTTTTTTTGCCTAATTGCTCTGGTGAGGACTTCCTATATTATATTGAATAGAATTAAGAGTGGGCATCCTTGTCTTGTTCCTGATCTTAGAGGAAAAGCTTTCAGCTTTTCTTTCTTCCTTTCTTTCTTTCCTTCCTTCTTTCTTTTTCTTTCTTTCTCTTTCTTTCTTTCTTTCTTTCTTTCTTTCTTTCTTTCTTTCTTTCTTTCTTTCTTTCTTTCTTTCTTTCTTTCTTTCTTTCTTCTTCTTCTTCTTCTTTCTTTCTCTTCTTCTTCCCCTCCTCCTCCTCCTCCTTCTTCTTCTTTTCCCTTCTCCCTCCCTCCCTCCCTTCCTTCTTTCCTTCCTTTCTTTCCTTCTTTCTTTTTTTGATGGAGTTTTGCTCTTGTTTCCAAGGCTAGAGTGCAATGGCATGGTCTTGGCTCACTGGAACCTCTGTCTCCTGAGTTCAAGTGATTCTCCTGCCTAGCCTTTCAAGTAGCTGGGATTACAGGCATGTGCCATCATGCCCGGCTAACTTTGTATTTTTAGTAGAGATGGGGTTTCACCATGTTTGCCAGGCTGGTCTCAAACTCCTGACCTCAGGTGATCCACCCACCTTGGCCTCCAAAAGTGCTGGAATTACAGGCGTGAGCCACTGCGCCCGGCCGCTTTCAGCTTTTCATGGTTAAGTATGATGTTAGCTGTGAAGACTAAAATCCTTAAGATATCATTGAAGTCTCTTAATAGCATTCTGCATTAATTAATTACACACCTAAATGTAAAGTTTCAACTTCGACAAGTGGTACAACAAAATACAGTCACACATGGACCATATATGTGGTGGTGGTTTCATAAGATGATAATGAAGCTGAAAAATTCCTGTAGTCTAGTGATAGCTTAGCTGTCATATTGTTATAGCACAATGCATTACATTTTTTTATGTTTAGAAATGTTTAGATACACAAATACCATTGTGTTACAACTGCCTACAGTATTCAGTGCAGTAACATGATGTACCGGTTCGTAGCCTAGGAGTCACACCATATACCATCTAGGTTTGCCTAAGGACACTCTGTGATATTCACACAATGACAAAAACTGCCTAATGATGCATTTTTCAGAAGGTACTCCTGTCCTTAAGCAATGCATGACTGTGTATTACATGACTGTGTATTATGAGAGTAATACACATAATACATAATACACATAATACATAATACACATGACTGTGTATTATGAGAGTCTAAAAGTCTATAACAGATCAATTTGACCCAGCCACAGGTCTTCTGCATGTGCTGTTTCTTTACCAGTAAGGAATGTGTTTATTTTGTTCACTATTGGATCCTCAGTTAAAACATTTATTTTTATTTTTTTATTTTTTTTAGCTAGATCAAGACTCTAGATTCTAGTTTGCCTCTAAGTTTAATGCATTGTGAAGAACAAGGAAATTAACACTGGTTAGTTATCATATATTATGCAAAAGTAAACTGCTAAAAGTTAAGAGAGTCCATGTCTAACCATTGAGTCATAGGTATCTTGTAAAAGAATAAGTACTACAACCTAAGTCACAATAACAAAAGTTTGTGAAGGAAAAAAATCAATTCCATATTTCATCCACATCTTAGGCACTTGAAGTCAAATGTTAAAAATAAACACACATACTAGACTTCCAGTCAAAGTATTTGGATTGGCTCTTGTTTAAGACTTGTATGAGAGGCATTCCTTTATTCTGGGACTCACTGAACCTTTCATGGTCAAACATATCTAGTAAATACACTCTACACTTTGCTTTCTAACAGTCTGACACATTTTATGATGTCTCAGATGGTCAGTTTAAGTTGCTTTTTGCAACTGCTGCTATTTACATGCACAAAAATAAAAATACAGGCCAGCCATATTTTGCCTATTATGTAACGTAGACATATTTTTGCTCTTGATGTTAAAGAGTATATATACACACACATATACATATATACACATACATATATACACACACACCTATAAATGTATCTGAAGATATATATATATGTATATGTGTGTCTATATATACATATATATATATCTCTCTCTCTGAAGACCTGTGATATGGAATGCAAGAGAGAATATTTAGAGAGCTGTAGACTGTATTAACTGAGTATAACCACAACATCTTTAAAAAGGAATATTTCCTCAGAAAACTCTGAAATCATAAAGGAAAGGATAACAACAACAACATTTACTTACTTAAGAAAATCTCTGTACAGTTTAAGCTTTCAGAAACTTGCATGCTTTTGGCTAGGCTCAGGATCATGTTTGGGAGGTTATTTTTGTTTTGTTTTCTTGGAACTTACTGGCTTTTCCTGGTTAGATCTTCTGGATATAGTTCTCAGACACTTCACAGAGAACTAGGTGAACAGCCATGTTGAATATATAAGATATGAGGGAACAGATTTATCAGAACAGAGTTTCACAACAAGACAAAATATTTAAGGATCATAATACTTTACTTCATAGGTTAGTTGAACTTTTCTTTTATACATACAATTCCTAATGAGAAAATATTGTAAAATATCCTGGTGAAGAAAAAATTTTATAAGTCAATAATTTTTGAGCAGAAAAATGGATTCAATTGCTACTCATTTTAATTTTAGTGTTTTCGACAGAATGAGGCAGGAAAGAGTAGAAAATGAACTTTTCCCTGACAATTTAAAAATAGTTGATCATGAAACTGAATTGTAATTCATTTGAAATAACTGAATATAAAACTGGATTTTAAAATTCCCGAATAACAAACATGTAACATGAAAAATCTTTAAATTTCAAGTTAGAGTACATCTGGAAACTCAACATGTAGAAGACAAATGCCTTTTTTTTTGTCCAGAAGTTATTTACTACCTTTTGTTTTAAAGAGCAGGAGAAGTCTCTAGAGACCTTTTCATTAGCCAATCAGGAAATTTGGACTTGAAGAGTTTAATAACAAGTCATAGATCACAAAACTAGTTATTGGCAGACTTTGGATTTGAACTCATGTCTCTTCACTATCATTTTGCCTCCTTGAGACAAGATTCTATCATGGGTAAGGATAATGTGTACACAAAGACATATATTCTTAAAACATATATTCTCTATTTCTTTTATGATTTTAAAAGTAATCATTATAAAAATATTCAAACAACAGCCAGGGCAGAAAGCAGAGTGAATTTTGGCCTTCCATTCCCGTCAAAGGATAAGCATTTCACATAGGTAAAAAGGAAGACAAGTCAGCTTAGTGTAGCTTAGAGCTTAAAGCTGAGAAAAGTCTAATTTTTTGAACTTATTCTTCCTTCCCATACCATAGAAAAGCATTCATTCAAAGTCTGTCATTACTGCAGGCCCAAATTTAGAAAGTTATGACTGTGATATTGCTACTCTTGAAGGAAGATATCTCACAGAGCAGTTTTGCAAAATGTTGTGAAATTGAGTGCTATGGAAACAGGACAGTACCCGATTCCCCTTTGGAACACATGAGGTAATCATTTGAATTATACCTTTGCAAAGGCATGTTAGAATGCATTTTTTTTAGATCACTGTTTGAAATGGTGATTAACATGACCCTTTTGGGGAGATTTGATCTGCTTGTCAGCTGCGTGGAAACACAACAGGCTGTAAAAGAGGGTTTATTATCAAGTAATATAACTGAAAAGGCATGGTACATGCAAAAAGAGGAAGATAGATTTTGTTCTCTCTTGGTGTGTCTCAGATATTTATTAATCGAGATGGTATTTGCAGTAGCAAATCCCATTTCCCCTTTCACATTCCCTCTGGCTGGCATATGATGATAGCATTAGAGCTGATGCCACTTGGCTGATCATGCATTGCTGATCACCATTCAAGGCAACCGGAAGAGACAAAAGAAAAAGCCTTATCAGTCCCCAGAGTACTAATGTGAGGAGAAAATTGCTCATTTGAAACGTTTTAAAATTTCATTTCATTTCTAAACAGTAACAAACTGTATTACTCTCTTTTATTTTTATATGTTGTCAGATGGGATGCAGGCCATTATTTATGAACCACTTGCAAAGCTGCTCCTCCCATTTCTCCACTTCCCCTCCCACTGCTAGCTTCCAGTTCCCATCCTAAGTACCACACTATCTTATTTAGTATTCTTCCCTTTGTTCTACTCTATGCTTCTAGTTTAAATATGATAGAATTATGTGAGATTAATCACATTTGTAACATCAGGTGCCACAAAAAAAGAGAAAAGAAACAAAAATCCTATTTATAAATAGCTTTTGCATTCTTTGGGTTCCTCGTGGTTTTACTAAACACTTTATTGCTTCATGTTTAGAATTCACTTGACTTCATTTAGAATTCATTGCTTTATATAATAAGGTGCTATATAAAAGATGCAATTAGACATTTTTCCCATTACTAGTTTCACTGTTTAAAGAGAGATAAAACACGTGGAAGGATGTAAGTCAGGACAGACTCTGGACCCACTTCCTCATTGATTGGAGTTTCTGATTAAGAATCATAAAAGTGGCCGGCATGGTGGCTCATGCCTGTAATCCCAGCACTTTGGGAGGCCGAGACGGGCAGATCACAAGGTCAGGAGATCGAGACCATCCTGGCTAACATAGTGAAACCCCATCTCTACTAAAAATACAAAATATTAGCTGGGAGTGGTGGCGGGCTCCTGTAGTCCCAGCTACTTGGGAGGCTGAGGCAGGAGAATGGCGTGAACCCGGGAGGCGGAGCCTGCAGTGAGCCAAGACTGCATCACTGCACTCTAGACTGGGTGACAGAGCCAGACTCCGTTTCAAAAAAAAAAAAAATCATAAAAGTACTACGTCTTAAGAAAGTCCTGGAAAGGTCTCTAATTGCTATGAGGGCTCAATAAGTTCATGAGAAAATGAGAAAATCTCTAGTGTACAGTTTCAGCTCGGGTACTTTGCTTATTTTTATGCAATAATTACATCATAGACTCATTTTAACTATTATTGAATTAAGTCAAGATAAGAAGGAAATCTAAATATGAAACTGGGACTCAGAAAATACCACCTGTTCTTCTAGGCAATGGAGCAGAGCAGTAAACAAAATGGACAACAATCTCTTTGCTCTCACAGAGTTAGCATTCTTGTGAAAAAATACTAATTGGATGGACTTTATCATATAAATATAAGCAGGAGGCTGATGTTATTATATTTGCTTTTGCAATGAGAAAACATGCGAGGTCAGTTTGTGCATAGTCCTCTAAAGACATTTAGTCCATCACTATCACGAGGACTCGACAGCTAATGTAAATGATTTGGAATAAGTGTTTTTATAAGACCCATACATCATGTCACATAATTCAGTTGCAAAAGATGTGGGAGGCATCAGTCAATGACAAGTGGTATACATTTATGCCAGTTTTATTTTCTCCTATAGGTTTGGTCCAAGTGACTGCTCATGAACATACGGGATCTGGCTAAAGAATTGTTATTTTCTGTATACGTTCAGTATCAAAGTACACAATTTGAAGTTTTTTTCTAAATCTTTTTACTTCTGCCTTACACAGTCCTGAAGAAAGAATGGTGTCTTTCTTGGATGTCTATCCACCTGACGAGACATGGTGCAATGGAAAGAATACAGTCTTAATACAAGGCTGGGCGCGGTGGCTCATGCCTGTAATCGTAGCACTCTGGGAAGCTTAGGAGGGTGGATCACCAGAGGTCAGGAGTTCGAGACCAGCCTGGCCAATGTGGTGAAATCTCATCTCTATTAAAAATACAAAATTAGCCAGGCATGGTGGCTCGCACCTGTAATCCCAACTACTTGGGAGGCTGAGGTGGGAGAATCACTTGAACCCAAGAGGCACAGGTTTCAGTGAGCCGAGATCCTGCCACTGTACTCCAGCCTGGGTGACAGAGTGAGACTCCATTAAAAAAAAAAGTCAAAAGATGAAAGTTAGAGCCCTGGTGTTTTTCACAAACTATCTAAGTAAACTTGGACTATTTCTCCTATCTGGACCTCAATTTCTGCACCTATACAATGAAGGGCTTGGCAGATTGTCCTTAATAGCCATTTCCACTAATATATTTCATGATTCTATGACTTGATGAGTAAGGGTCATATAGAAGATCCTTCCTTGATCACAAATATAAAGTTTAATTTCTCACTTCAAATCATATTTTTTTTCTTGGAATTGATTTAACCACTTTCTTCAAAGCCAAAAAGACATATAGGCAATTTAGAAGAGCTATTTCATTTGATTGACAAAATTTCAAGTAAAATAAAACAATTTTAAAAAATAACAAATCGATAGTATTTTATTTTATTTTATTATGTTCCAGAGTACATGCATAGGACGTGCAGGTTTATTACATAGGTAAACGTGTACCATGGTGGTTTGCTGCACCTATCAACCCATCACCTGGGTATTAAGCCCTGCATGCATTAGCTATTTGTCCTGATGTGATGCTCTCCCTCCCTCCACCCCTCTGAGAGGCACCAGTGTGTTGTTCCCCTCCCTGTGTCCGTGTGTTCTCAATGTTCAGCTCCCATTTATGAATGAGAACATGCAGTGTTTGAGACCGGCCTGGCCAACATGGCAAAACCGCATCTCTACTAAAAATACAAAAAATTTGCTGGGCGTGAGTGGTGCACGCCTGTAGTCCCAGCTACTCAGGAGGCTGAGGCAGGAGAATCGCTTGAACCTGGGGGACAGAGGTTGCAGTGAGCCAAGATCACACCATTGCACCCCATCCTGGGAGACAGAGCACGACTCTGTCTCAAAAAAAAAAAAGAAAGAAAGAAAGAAAGAAAGAAAGAAAGAAAGAAAGAAAGAAAGAAAGAAAGAAAGAAAAGAAAAGAAAGAAAGAAAGAAAAGAAACTATCATCAGAGCAAACAGTCAACCTATAGCATGGGAGAAAATTTTTACAATCTACCCATCTGACAAAGGTCTAATATCCAGAATCTTCAAGGAACTTAAAGAAATTTACAAGAAAAAAACAAACAATCCCATCAAAAAGTGGGCGAAGGACATGAACAGACACTTCTCAAAAGAAGACATTTATGTGGCCAACAAACATATGAAAAAGGCTCAATATCACTTATTAGAGAAATGCAAATCAAAACAACGATAAGATACCATCTCACGCCAATCAGAATGGCGATTATTAAAAAGTCAAATAAAGAATTTCATGTATAAGGTGGGAGTTCATTTCTAATCACTCTTCCACTCTTACATATGTTTGCAAACTTTACCATAGAAGACTTTTTTTGAATTTAGTGGAAAGTAGTCAATGATGCAGTGTATCGAAAATGGTTATCTATTTGCTTTCACATCAAACTATTTTGGGAAGATTAATAATGAATAATAATCACCTGTTCATGGCACTTTGACCTCATTCACAGTATATCACTTATTGAGTGACGTCAATGTCTGCAGCAATGTGCTAAACTCCTCACAAACTTCAAGTCACTTATAGCACTGAGATTTAGATATTATTGTGCCTATATTTGCAAATGAGTAAACTGAGAAACAAATAAGTAAGTTGATAAAGGTGACATATACAGTAAGTGGCAGAGCCTGGATTCAAGCCTAGGCCTCTCTGACTGCAAATGTCTAGTGCTTTCATGTATATACTATACTACCTCATTTGATACCCACACCAATCATGTAAGATAGGTAAGGCATTATAAACCTCACTTTATTGATGAGAAAACAAAATCTAAGGGTTTATGTGACTGACTTACTTTGAAACACAATGCTAGTAAGTAGTGGAGCAGGGACTGGAGCCTGATGACCAATATCTAAACAAGTATAAGATTATATTAAGCAAAGGCCAGGCACAGTGGCTCACGCCTGTAATCCCAGCACTTTGGGAGGCCGAGGCAGGTGGATCACTAGGTCAGGAGTTCAAGACCAGCCTGGTCAAGATGGTGAAACCCAGTCTCTACTAAAAGCACACACACACACACAAAAATTGCCGGGCATGGTGGCACGTGCCTGTAATCCCAGCTACTTTGGAGGCTGAGGCAGGAGAATCACTTGAACCTGGGCAGCAGAGGTTGTAGTGAGCCGAGATCGCGTCACTGCACTCCAGCCTAGGCAACAGTGTGAGCCTCCGTCTTAAAAAAAAAAAAAAAAAAAAAAAAAAAAGATTACATTAAGCCAACATTTGCGAGACCAGTTTAAGTATTTTGCCTATTCATGATATCAGTCATGTGACCATTTTAGGTTTTGGAGCAGTAGTTACGAAAAAATAGATTTAGGCTTAAACGTAATTGATAGAAGACATAAAAACAATGTGTGTTATAACCATTCTATCAATCAAGAAGTTTTCATGGAACATCTACTTTATGCACAGCATTCTCCCACAATCCATGTGAGCATAGAAAAATATATAACAGGCCAGGTGCAGTGGCTCACACCTATAATCCCAGCACTTTGGGAGGCTGAAGTGGGAGGATTGCTTGAGGCCAGGAGTTCAACTCCAGCCTGTGCAACAAAGAGAGACCCCCCCCCCGTGCTCCAATAATAATAATAATGATGATAATAATAATAATAACTGGGTGTGGTGGTGCGTGCCTGTAGTCCCAGCTACTGAGGTGGGAAGATCAACTGAGCTCAGGAATTCAAGGCTGCTGTGAGTCATTATTGCACCTCTGCACTCCAGCCTGGACAACGAAGTGACTCCTCTCAAAAAAAAAAAAAAAAAAAAAAAAAAAAAAAAATGATATAACACAGTACCTATCTTCAAGGAGTTGGGAAGACAGAACTAAATGAAACCATTGCAGAAGAAATAAACACTAAGCAATAATGTGCGGGATGGAAACAAAAAAGAAATTAGAAGAAAGAATGTTCAATACAGGCCGGCTGCGGTGGCTCACACCTGTAATCCCAGCACTTTAGGAGCCTGAGGCGGGCAAATAACGAGGTCAGCAGTTTGAGACCAGCCTGACCAACATGGTGAAAACCCGTCTCTACTAAAAATACAAAAATTAGCCAGGTGTGGTGGCGCACACCTGTAATCCCAGTTACTCAGGAGACTGAGGCAGGAGAATCACTTGAACCTGGGAGGCGGAGGTTGCAGTGAGCCAAAATTGTGCCACTGCACTCCAGCCTGGGTGACAGAGTGAGACTCGTCTATTTAAAAAAAAAACGTTCAATATGAGCTGGAGAGGACTGTATGAATGGAGACTTGAGTTTGGCTCTCCAGGCAAATAGGAATTTGTTAGGTTGGCTAAGTTGCAGGAGCAAATTTAGAGGTAGGAATGAGCTAGATGTTGCTGGGGACAGTGACTAGGTAATGGGTGGGAAAAGGGTTTCATTTTAAGTGCCAACTCTAGTCATTTTTTGGTGTTGTCTGGGGCATCATATTGGGAAGTATTCGGAGACTCAGCAGGTGTCATATGAATGAGTATTCATGTCTATTATGATTGTGGGAGGGAGGTAATAAGAACATGAGGTCAACCTTTTGCCATCCTGGCCCAGAACAAACTGGCTAGGGCAGAGAGTTTTCTTGGCAGTACAGCAGGAGGTAATGTTGAAAAGAAAGGTTGGGAGTAGATTGTGGATGGTCTAGGAATGCTGTGCTTATTAGCTACATGTGCCTATTTAAACATTTGTAATGTGGCTACTGCAAATTGAGATGGGCTGGAAGTGTGAAATACACACCAGATTTCTAAGACTTTATCTCCTCCACAAAAAGTATAAAATATCTTATTAATAATTTTTATATTGATTATATGTGAAACTAGTAATATTTTGTCTATAGATTAGTTCATAAATTAAGGATTTTTAAATATAAACTATGGTTGTGTAAAATGTTAACATGTGGGAAAGCTGGGTGAAGGGTGTATGAAAACTCTATGAACTACTTTTGTGACTTTTTTGTAAGTCAGCAATTATTTCAAAATAAAATGTTAAAAAATATTAACTCATCACTCCTAAAACTTTGTGATTACTCCATTTCTATCAGGGAGACCAAAATTCTCTCAGTCTTTCAGGTGAGAAACCATGAAACAGAGATTCTACTTTCTTCACCACCCACTATATCCAGAAAATAACAAAGACCTGTTGGTATTTCCATCTAAATGTCTCTTGTATCTTTTGTCTCCAGCCCCATAGCCATGACCTTAGTCCAGAACCTCCCTCCTGGACTTTTGTAATGTGTTCTTCCTCCTGGCCACCTTCCAGGCCACAGCCAGACTAAATTCCCCAAAAAAACAATCTCACATTCCTACTCAAGGACCTACAATGGCTTCCGAGGATGAAGCACAAACTCCTTAGCTTGGATTTCTAGACCAGCTCTGTATATAGTTTAAAATTTTCTACCAGCCATATTTTAAATAGTAAAATGAAACAGATGAAATTAATGTTAACAATATATTTCACATTCTTGTTAAAATGCTATGTTTTCAAAATCTGGTGTGTATTTTGCGTTTAGAGCATATCTCAGTTTGAACTATTCACATTTCAAATGTTCAATAGCCACACACAGCTAGTGACCACTGTATTTTGGACAGTGTAGGTTTTTGGTCCAGAGTAAGAACCCACATTGTGTTTGGTTGTCATGTCTCCTTGGTCTCCAATCTGGAACAGATAAATTTACTTCTGAATTAACTGAGGTATTAAGTCTTGGTGCTTAGAGGTAGTTACAGACAAGACCTTGAAGTGCAGGTAAAACTGGTCTGAAACTCTTGGGGTCAAGTGATCCTCCCACCTCAGCCTCCAGAGTAACTGTGGTTACAAGTGCCAGGCCCAGCTAGCGACTGAATTTAACATTAATAAAATCAGACTTTTTTCCACTTGAAATAATGTTTTAAAACAGTTGAGAGAAATGAACAAATTTGTAGTTACAAATATTTTCTCCACTACTTCTCTGCCTTTTCTTGACACTTTCCCCATTCCCTCCTTTCTTCTGTCTTCTGGGTCCCCTCCCTTCCTTTTGGCTTTAGGTTGACTATTGGACAATTTGTTCAAAATTTATTAAACATCTACTGTTGATTATCTTGTTTATTCTTTAGTTCTTTAGTAATGATCATAACAGTGAACAAAGTATCTTTTTTTTTTTTTGACAGAGTCTCGCTCTGTCTCCTAGGCTTGGCACAGTCTTGACTGACTACAACCTCTGCCTCCTGGGTTCAAGTGATTCTCCTGCCTCAGCCTCCCAAGTAGCTGGGACTACAAGAATGCACCACCACGCCCAGCTAAGTTTTGTATTTTTAGCAGAGATGAGGTTTCACCATGTTGCCCAGGCTGGTCTCGAACTCCTGAGCTCAGGTGACCCTCCCACCTCGGCCTCCCAAAGTGCTGGGATTATAGGAGTGAGCCACTGAACTCGGCCCCAAATATCTTAATTCGCTCATATTTTAGTTAAATGTTTACTAGGAAATTAAGTCAAGATATATGAATGTTTTGGTTTATGCAAACTCAATGAAAGATGTTGCTATCATTTGATTTATATTTGTATTACAAAGATTTATAGAAAGTACTGTTGAGATTCTTAAATACCCATATTTATCTTGCCTGAATTATACATAACTGTAAGTGTGTTAAAATACCTCAAGCACTAGAATTAATTTAAATGTCAGATTCTAATTGACAGGAACGATTTAGTGAAATTTCTTTATACTACTTCCCCCCCCCCCCCCAGGGGAAGAAGCTTGACTTTATTCTGACCTTTATTTACCCTTGTTTCTTTAAAAAAAAAAAAAAAAAAGTTTAATGAGAAAGACTTGGTGTCAGTTAACAAAAAAATGACTTCAGATTTAAATTCTTTTACCAATGGAATAAATGAACAAAGTTTGCAATTGAAAAGGCAGTTTACACCTTTTGTTGTTTGGGTTCGTAGAAATCCTATTATGCTTCATGCATAGCTCTGAAGAATGTGCAAACAAGTATTAGATCAATGACATTTCTTTGTAGTTTCTTTTATCAACATATTTAAAACTGAATATTCAAACCTTCATTCATATTTTAGATGCCTGTCTCATCAGTACACTTTATACCTGAGTATATTTCATTGCTATAGAATATTTTTACCGCTAAGATCCTAAATGCATTGAAAGATCCTAAATAGTAGAAGGTCAACAGTGTTCTGCAAAAGTGTTTGCAATTAAGCAGCCACTCCACTCACTGATGGCTTTGAAATTAGTATTTGAAATTATAGTCTGTTATCTACCATCAATAATGGTAGCATTCAAAGGAATCATAGAAAGATATTCCACAAAAGCAGTTTATTTTAGTTTGGGGAGTAAAAACACATGAAAAAGCTTTATCGAATGTGATCAGATCGTTTGAAAATAAAGCTGAGTTTCCAAAAATTTTCACAATCTAGAGGAAAGGTTTCTCCCAGACCTCTGCAATATATACCTACTTTCTGCCTAACTTCTCTTTCATTAGTCTTTTTGATTCTGAGGAAATGCCCTGCATATGTATTGACAGTTCATCCTTGACCATTTTAACCACAATCTTTCATGGTGTAGAAATCCTAGAATGCACTTTTACAAGTAGGTCTAAGACAATCAATCTGTTTAGAAGCTCGATCCCAAAATTTGTACAGATAAGGCATTTTAGACAAAATTATAGAATATTTTAAACTAAGCACTAGGTGACAATATACGTTAATTTTTTTAAAGCTTCCTCTTTGAGTATAAACCATATACATTATCTATTAAATTAGACCAAAGTTGTGTAAACCTTAGGTTTTATTACAATTCATTTGCATTTCAAATTGATGTTTTCCTTTGAAGTAGAAAACAAACTTCTGAGAAGTTTTCTAACAGACGTTTCTATTTTTCTCAACTCTAAAATTCCAGATTAATAAACTCTACTACTAATTGTAGTATATTTTATTGTGCAAAATGCAATATAAACACATGATGTAAAGTAATAAAAAGCATAAGGCAACTTTAAAATATTTTTAAGGTAGTGATCATTGGGTAAGATCAGGTGCTTTAAAGTCACATTAGAAAGCTTTCTCAGGAGTAAATACGCAAATAAAATATTAAGTTAGTTGAATAAGCTGAATTGAAAAAAGCTAAGATAAAATATATAAAATATATGTTTAAGTATTGCCCATAGGGTTATTTTAGTTAGAATGATTATACACATTCAATGTGAAATGATAAAATTATATTGCAACATAATTACATTTAACTATTTGTAGTTTTTTAACTCTGGGAAAGAAATTGCATTCCCAGCTGTTTCTCAACTCCTGTAATTTAAATAAGTAAACCTTTTGTTCTTAAAACTTACTTCGTTCCTTCTAATTCTGTTGATGGACATCCATTTCTACTGCCTTATTTTATGTTAATATCTAACAAAAGAATGCTGTTAGCCTCCTGCCAGTAAAAGCCCACCTCCTTTGTTGGAAGGGCAGAGAGGAGGGGGATTCTTTTTTAGCCTTTTACTTTACAGAAGACTTTAAACTTCCTCTCTCCACATCTAGTCAGGAAGAGCATTTCTACTTGAGCTAAAAATTCCTAGGAAAAGGCTATAGCCCCCAAGTGTGGAAGGTGGTTCTTAGCTGTCAATTCCCTTTTGTTATTCGCTCAAATGGAATTATGAAATGTTCGTGGCTTTGTAGGGCAGAACACATTTCTCCCGAGCAATGCAAATGCATTAGGTGTGCCCAGGTAATTTGAAGTGCTCATGCTGGCAGCTTTTCTGCATGAGTAAAGCTGTTTAATTAATGCATTTTCCCCTTCCTTCTGATTAGTTGATTCTGATTTTCTTTGAATAAATTAAACTCTCTGTAATATGCTTCCTATAGCTTCTTGGGCTACCCAAGCCCTGATACCTCCCACCAGGAGGGCAGATGCAAAGAAATGAAATTATTCCTCTGCATATTTCTCACAGAGATTTTTCTCCTGTACAAAAGACTGATTTTCCTTGTAATATAGCTCAGGCGAGTGATGTGTTTAAAGAAGATCTTTGAGTTTCTGTTGATGTTGCTCGTTGGTAATTGTCCTTCCAACTTGAATTATGGAAATGGGTAGCAGATCCATTTAGTTTTGCTTTATTGAGATTTGGGGAGTAAACATTCAGCGAGGTTGGAGAGAAGTGGCATAAACACCTTCCCTAATAATAGTGCTCATGTTAACTGCCACTGCTTACCACAAGCGCCAGCATCTACAGATGGCATGGGAAGTTAACATTTTTTTCCCAGGGTGCCACAGGTTTCTAAAGGAAACCTTTGATTTGTGAAAAGGATTTCTTTGCATCAAAAAGGCAGAGTAATGTAGTAGAAAGAAGGCTGGGAATGGAGTCAGGAAGAACTGTGTTTAAGCTCTAACTTTGCCACTAGCCAGTTTCTGTAAAGTCAAGATCTTGTAGCAGTCTCTTAAGTGGGACCCTCCCAGCCTGTATAGCCTCATTATTTTTACACATGAGGCATCTTAACAAGGGTTGAGATAAGGTCCCAAACTGTGGTCCCATTTTAAGTTTTGACTTCCAGACCAAAACAGAAATCCCTAAACATAATTTTCTTGTTCCTCTCCAACCTCCACAACCTGGTCTCATTCCACTTGGACACACTGCAGAGGTAATGCAACCATGTTCATGAGAAAATTCTTATATTGTTTTGAGACAAGGTCTTGCTCTGTCACCCAGGCTGGAGTGCAGTGGCACAATCATGACTCACTGCAGCCTCTAACTCCTGGCCTCAAATGATCCTCCCACCTTAACCTCCCAAATAACTGGAATTACAGGCATGCACCACCGCATCCAGATATTTTTGTTGTTGTTATTTTTTTGTGGAGACAGGGTTTTGCTATGTTGCCCAGTCTGATCTTGAACCCCTGGCATCAAGCAATCCTCCTGCCTCAGCCTCCCAAAGTGTTGGGACTACAGGTGTGAGCTACCACACCCAGCCTCATGAGAAAATTATTAATGAACATAATGACAATAGTCACAAGATCACTACCATAGTTGGTATTTTGTAGCCCTTTCCTTCTAAACATTTGAGAGTTCTCAGCAGCATGTTTTATTGACTTTTATATATTTATGTATTTAACAGAGCTCATTCTTTCTTCTTTTTTTTCTTAGACAGAAACTCACTCTGTCACCCAGACTGGAGTGCAGTAGCACAATCTCGGCTCACTGCAACCTCTGCCTCCCGAGTTCAAGCAATTCTCCTGCCTCAGCCTCCTGAGTAGCTGGGATTACAGGCACATGCCACCATGCCCGGCTAATTTTTGTATTTTTAGTAGAGACAGAGTTTTGCCATGTTGGCCAGGCTGGTCTCAAACTCCTTCGCCTCCCAAAGTGCTGGAATTACAGGCGTGAGCCACCACACCCGGTTGACTTCAAACTTTTTAAGACTCTCGTCAATGAACATTTCTTGCTTCTGAGACCCTTTCAGGGTTTCTTTCAGCTCAAAATACTCTGCATGCCAAGGCACCATATTTGGGATATCATGTTTTGAGCCCTGACAAAAAAGAATGCCAATGCTACTCTTACAGTCACCTTCTCTATTTTTTATTCATGTCTCACCTGCCTCTGTTGTTCACTTAATAAACCCAGTACCTCTGGCTTAGGGCTAATTGACATGGCTGATCAGTAGAAATCAGTATAGAGCTCACTTAATACTCTAGAAGTGTTCTTAGAGAAGTTCTGTATGATTAAGAACTGGTCAAGAGGGGAACAATACTTTTACACTGACCCTTATAATTACGTTAAAATCCTTCATGAATGGGTTTTCTTGACATCTCTTACTACTCAAAGTAGTTAATGAGCTAGATGTAGTAGTATTTAAAGTAGACTTGTTTGATTAAGTAGACATCCCACTCCTTAATGTATTTTTTTTTTCTTTTTCTTTCTAAAAAATATAAAATCCAGGCTGGGCACAGTGGCTCATGCCTGTAATCCCAGCACTTTGAGAGGCCGAGTGTGGTGGATCACCTGATGTCAGGAGTTTGAGACCAGCCTGAAAAATATGGTGAAACCCCATCTCCGCTAAAATACAAAAATTAGCTGGGCACGGTGGCAGGTGCCTGTAATCCCAGCTACTTGGGAGGCTGAGGCAGGGGAATCACTTGAACCTGGGAGGCGGAGGTTGCAATGAGCTGAGACCGTGCCACTGCACTCCAGCCTGGGAGACAGAGCCAGACACTGGCTCAAAAAAAATAAAAATAAAAATAAATACATATATATATAATGCTTCATGAATTTGTGTGTCATCCTTGACCAGGGACAATGCTAATCTCTGTATCATTCCAATTTTAGTATATGTGTTGCCAAAGTAAGCACTTAATATATTGTATATATTATTTTAACATGTGGATCCAGCTGTTTTATTTTTACATTTTTCATTTTGAAGTAATTTCAAACTTACAGGAAAGTTGCAGGAAAAGTAAAAAGACCTCATATAGTTTTCACTCAGATTCCCCACTTATTTACATTTGCTTTATAATCTCTTTAAATATATATTTATATATAATATATGTAATTAATATTTCTATATATTATATGCTATTAATAGTTATATAAATATACATAATGCATTCTCCTCTTCCTTCTGATTAGTTGATTCCAATTTTCTTTGAATAAATTAAACTCTGTAATATGCTTTTTAAAATAATTCTTTTTAGGTAAATATATTAGTATTTTTTCTGAATTAATGGAAAGTTGCAGGCGTGATGCTCGCTGCCCCTAAATATGTCAGTGTGCATTTTCTACAAGATAAGGGTGCTCTCATATATAGTTACAGTACTGCCATCAAAATCAGGAAATTAACATGTATACAATACCATCTAATCCACAGATCCCATTCGAATTTCACCAATGGTTCAATAATGTTCTTTATAGCAATCAATTAGTCAATACATAAAATACATTTTTTCATCTGGTCCAGAATCCGTCCAGGATCATGTGTCATATTTAACTATTCTTTTTCTTCAGTTTTCTTCAATCTGGAACTAGTTCCTCAGTTATTCCTTGTCTTTCATGACGTGGACATTTTTAGACCACAGTTATTTTGTATAATGTCTCTCGGTTTATATTTGTCTGATATTCCATATGAGTAGATTCAGTAATGTATTTTTGGCAGGAATATCACAGAACTGATATTGTGTTTTTGTCAGTGTATCATATCAGGAGACACTTTGAACTGTCCCATTACTGTTGATCTTAATTTTCATTGCTGGCTAAGTGGCATCTACCAGATTTTCCCACTGAAAAGTTTCTATTTTCCCTTTGTAATAAACAAGCATTTTGAGGGAAAATATATTGAGACTGTGTAAATATCCTGTTCCACTGGTGATTTTCTAATATTATCTTTTTGTACATTTATTAATTGGCATCCTACTGTATGAAAGAATTTTTCTTCCCTATCTATCAATCAATCAATCAAAACATAGTCCTATGAATTGTTATTTTGTAAAATTGATGCAGAAATAATGTTTTAGCAACTTTCTGGATATCTTTTATTCTAGTCAAGTTGACACCTAAAATTAACCATCACAGACAACATATCCAACTGCCTTAAAAACAGTATAATAGTATAAAAATGTTTATGGAGTGTTTTCTATTTTGCAAGCATTTTCCCCCTAATACTTCACATGTATTATCTCATTTCGTTCCTCCCAACAGTTCTTTGAGATAGTTACTATTACTTTTTTGCTTTACAGCTCAGGATATTGACGCAGAGAAGTTAAGCAACTTGCCCATGGTCACACAGTTGGTCTCATTGGCACCTTGATAACAGACACTAGGCCTTTGACTACTATACTCTGCTGACAACTCAAGATACCCCAAACTTAATCATCTTCCCCTACAAGCCAGCACCCCTTCCAGTCTTCCAGATCTCAGAGAGAATGATGCTAGTAACCACCTAGTCATTCAAGTTGAAACCTAGTTATCATACTTGATTCCTTTCTAGCCTTTCATGAGTAGTTGTACTTCTCCCAGCGTAGTATTTCCTATTTGCATTGTAATTGTTAATTTTCTTGTATCCTTCTTTAAATCCTTGAGAAAAGTGGTGATGTGATGCTCATAGTTGTATCCATAGTACCTAATATCCAGATGCTAGTACCTAGCACAGGACCTGGCACACATTCAGTACCTATTTGTTGAATCAATGAATGAATGAATGAATTGGTAGAATTAAACCTTTTATAAGCGAGCAGTTAGAATAGAAAAATGAAGTGACTTACTCAAAGTTATACTATCAGGAGTGGCATATTTACCATAAAGCAAATGCGGCTTAAGCTTCAGGACCCATCACATAGATGGCCCCTCCCAAAGTCCTAGGATGGGCCTTAGGAATGTGTTCATTTTGTCTTGTTTTTGCAAAATTTGCAAATGGTTAAGGCCACTGTCTCTTTCCATTTAGACGTCATCACACTCCTTCTTGTCGAATGGCATCTGAGTGGCTGCAGGAATATTGGGGATCAGGCTAAGGGGAATTTGAAATGGGGATACATTTAGCTAAAGTTTAGTGGAATATGTCTATGTTATTTGCGGTCACCTAGGGGTATAAGTATGTTATTGTTACCTGTCAAGGATAGGAATGGCTGGCAGAAATTCTCTACCACTCACTGTGCCATTTCACCTGGCACATGTCATGGAATTGCTGGCCTAGAGCTTATATCCTGATATGAATGTGTCCCTTGGTGCTGTCATTGGAAGTATGTGAGTAATGAAGGAGAAACAAAGTTGAAATGTACAGAACCAGAAGCTGGTCTGTGGAGAATTCTTCTCAATATTGCAGGTTATATATGAAAGATACTTGATAATGTTCTTATTTTCATAAAAAATTACACGATATTAATAATAAAGAATTTTGATGTTGAAAAAACTTTTCTAAACTGTCAATAATAATAATAATATGATTAAAGATGCTAGAGGAAAGATTGAATTATCTTTCTATTTTCTCTATGGAGATGTCTATTGTAAAATTATTATTATAGGAAAAGGTAATCTAAGAATATGCAGCTTAAAAAGAAAGAAAAATGGACCCAGCATGGTGGTGCACACCTGTAATCCCAGCACTTCAGGAGGCCAAGGCGGGCAGATCATTGAGGCCAGGAGTACAAGACCAGCGTGGCCAACATGGTAAAGCCCCACCTCTTCAAAAAAATACAAAAATCAGCTGGGCACAGTGGTGCATGCCTGTACTCCCAGCTACTTGGGGGACTGAGTCAGGAGAACTGCTTGAGCCCAGGAGGCAGAGGTTGCAGTGAGCCGAGATCACACCACTGCACCCTAGCCTGGGCGACAAGAGTAAAACTCTGTCTCAAAAAACAAAAACAAAAAGAAAAATGTTGTAGTAGATATGTGTGAAGCAGTTGATTAATATAAATATTATGTCATTTTAATGCATTTTCTAATATTTGTGGTATTTCAGCTTTTGAAAGTATGTACTTTGTTGTGTTTTCTAAATTCTAGGTAAATATTCATTTTGTTACTGAATTCTGTTTTTACATTTTTGGTATCATTTTTCTTAGTGACAGCCCTACAAATTGTATATGAATTTTGGGAGGTGGGCTGGTCAATTACAAAAGACAACAAATTTAAAGGTTAAAACTACTGGAATTTTAGGCAGAATAAAAGGTCCAGGAAACCTGAATCCAATATGACAAGGCATGCGGTAAGTGCTCTATAAATGTCTGTTGAGTGAGTGAATGAATGAGTAAAGAAAGCATCTTTTAGCCGGGCGCAGCGACTCAAGCCTGTAATCCCAGCACTTTGGGAGGCCGAGACGGGCGGATCACGAGGTCAGGAGATCGAGACCATCCTGGCTAACACGGTGAAACCCCGTCTCTACTAAAAAATACAAAAAACTAGCCGGGCGAGGTGGCGGGCGCCTGTAGTCCCAGCTACTCCGGAGGCTGAGGCAGGAGAATGGCGTAAACCCGGGAGGCGGAGCTTGCAGTGAGCTGAGATCCGGCCACTGCACTCCAGCCTGGGTGACAGAGCGAGACTCCGTCTCAAAAAAAAAAAAAAAAAAAAAAAATTAGAAAATGGAAAGCATAAATCGTTGTTTTTTCTTTCTTTGTAATTAAACCACACTTCTTTTTCTTTTCTTTTTCCTTTTTTTTTTTTTTTTTTTTTTTTTGAGACGGAGCTTCGCTTTGTCGCCCAGGCTGGAGTGCAGTGGCGCGATCTCGGCTCACTGCAACCTCTGTCTCCCAGGTTCAAGCAATTCTCCTGCCTCAGCCTCTCGAGTAGCTGGGATTACAGGCATGAGCCACTACTCCCTATTACATTCAAAATTAGCCTGGCTAATTTTGCACATTTTTTAGTAGAGATGGGATTTCTCCATATTGATCAGGCTGGTCTCAAACTCCTGACCTCAGGTGATCCACCCGCTTCGGCCTCCCAAAGTGCTGGGATTACAGGCGTGAGCCACCGCACCCGGTCCCAAAAGTCACCACGCCCTGCCCTAAGCCACACTTCCTGTAATACTGAGAACAAATCATAATTTGATTTGGGCTTTGATCTTTTCAAAGACAGTCATGTTTGCTTCTATTTTTCATGTGGATTGTTTAAAGTCCTCAAGGGAAAAACAAACACAGAAAAATAGGCAAAAATCTTGCATCTTTATTTTTTATTATTATTATTATACTTTAAGGTCTAGGGTACATGTGCACAACGTGCAGGTTTGTTACATATGTACACATGTGCCATGTTGGTGTGCTGCACCCATTAACTCGTCATTTACATTAGGTATATCTCCTAATGCTATCCCTCCCTGCTACCCCCTCCCCACAATAGGCCCCGGTGTGTGATGTTCCCCTTCCTGTGTCCAAGTGATCTCATTGTTCGATTCCCACCTATGAGTGAGAACATGCGGTATTTGGTTTTCTGTTCTTGCGATAGTTTGCTGAGAATGATGGTTACCTCCAACTGCATCCATGTCCCTACAAAGGACACAAACTCATCCTTTTTTATGGCTGCCTAGTATTCCATGATGTGTATGTGCCACATTTTCTTAATCTAGTCTGTCACTGATGGACATTTGGGTTGATTCCAAGTCTTTGCTATTGTGGCATCTTTATTTTCAATCACTTTGTTTATTTTTCAAAGATTGATAAATGTAAAATGTAAAAGTACTGCACAAACACTCAGTCCCCAGATACACTGAAAGAGAAGAGAATGTTGTTTTCCACGGTAGGTAAAGTAGAAGATTTTAAGGTATATATTTGACTAACTTATTATGATTTTTGCATAAAATGAATCCATGTAATCATCACATTGTATTTTCCAATTTAATTCTGAGTTATCAGTCATTGGACATTTTTTAAATGGCAAAAATGCTTCATTGGAATAATTGGAATAAATACAGTGAACACAGATATCTCCCTTTTACATTCAAAGTATAAGTAAAAGGATGATATAAAATATTCAGGACAATTTTGATGACAAGAAAACCACCCACAATCACCACAACCTATTAATAATATTTTAAATTTTGGTTCGTATCATTGAAGACTACTTATGCATATGCATATTTTTCCATGATTGCAACCATTAGATAAATAATATTGTATAGTCTGAATTTTCCTGTTGCATTCTGTCTTAAACATATGTGCTCCCATGTTTCTGCACAATCTTCAAAATGATCATGTTAATGGTTGGGTAACATCACAGTGAGTAGATGTGTGCTCCTTTATTAAGCCATTCTCCTGTGGTGGTGTACAGTAGGTAATGCAAGCTATCATGATGGTGTGTCCCCTTCTGGAAGGTGAAGGAGAGGAGGGTGGGAAAGAAAGGATGGAACATACCGAGAAAAATACTATTACTTTATGACTTGAATCTATTTCCCCCTGTTATAAAAGTAGTACACAGTAATTATGGGAAAACCAGGAAATCCCAGGGTATACAAATTAAAAAAATTTTGAAAACCAACTATAATGTGTCTATTGGGTGGTCATTCTAACCCCAACAGTAAGTATAGCCAAATCTTGATGATTTCAACAGCTAATATGCTTTTGGATCATCATTTAATACTGTTTCTCTAGCTTTTTCCACATCTCAGCAAGTTTACATGCTGCAGGAGGGGAAAACAAAAATTATCTTGTCATTTTTTTTAGACATATTTCCTTTGGACTCTAAACAGTGTCACCTAGCCTTATCGTTGGTGTTTGGAATGAGGTTTGAATATTTCCCAAATTTAAACCATCCCAAAAGCATGAATAATTGCTAGCTATTGAGAGAAATGAAAAAACAAAAGAAAACAAAACAAAACAAAAAAAGAACACAAAAAACAGAAAGTTGTAACAATTATTGGGGAGTAGACTGGTTAATTCCAAAAGAAACCCCTTTTTAAAGGTTAAAATTACTGCAAGTATATATGGAATACGAGCACAGCTTCGCAAGGGGACTCTGTTCAAGAGGACAGCTCTCTTTTAGATGGGTGGATTGTGGTATATTTGCTAAATAGCTGCAGTTAGTTCCTTATGAGCAAAACTTATCCTTCAGTTTTTCAATGAAAGTACCCTTTTAAGGGTGGGTAAATAATTTTAGGAACCGTTGGCATTTTGGGTGGAACAATTGTTCATTGTGTGGGGCTATCCTGCTCATTGCGTTGTGTGATGGTTAATGTTAAGTGTCAGCTTGATCCGACTGAAAGATGCAAAGTATTGTTTCTGGGTGTGTCTGTTAGGGTGCTGCCAAAGGAGATTAACATTTGAGTCAGTGGACTAGGAGAGGCAGACCCACTCTCAATCTGGGTGGGCACAATCCCCTCCCCTGCCAGCACGGCTAGAAAAAGCAGACAGAAGAAGGTGGAATGAGCAGACTTGCAAGTCTGCTGGCCTTCACCTTTCTCTTGTGGTGCTGGATGCTTCCTGCCCTCGAACATTGCACTCCATGTTCTTCAGCTTTTGAACTCTTGGACTTACAACAGTGGTTCGCCAGGGGCTCTAGTGCCTTCAGCCACAGACCGAAGGCTTCACTATCAGCTTCCCTACTTTTGAGATTTTGGGACTCAGACTGGCTTCCTTGCTTCTCAGCTTGCAGACAGTCTGTTGTGGCACCTCACCTTGTGATCGTGTGTGTCAATACTCCTTAATAAACTCCCTTTCGTATATACACCTATCCTATTACTTCTGTGCCTTTAAAGAACCCTGACTAATATACATGGCATTTAGCACTGGCCTTGCCCTCTTAGTGTCCCTGCTTCCGACAAACAAAAATGCCTTATGTCCATTTCTACAAGGCCCTTGGGGTTAAAGTGGGATCAACTTTGGTTAAGGATCACAGATTTGGTTTCTAAAGTACTAGTCCCTACTTTGAGGAATGGGCTCAGGAATCATCATCACTAGGGTAAGAATCTGAAAATATATCTTTTTTTCAATTAAAAACATTTTTTTAAGAGATGAGAGTCCTGCTATGTTGTCCCTGCTGGCCTCAACTCCTGAGCTCAAGTGATCCTCCCAAAAGCCTCCTGAGTTGTGGAAATTTCAGGCATGAGCCACCGCACCCAGCTGAAAACCTTTTTAGTAAGCTTTCAGTGATGCTAATGTAGCCAGTCCTCAGAGAGGCTTTGAGGAATCAGAGGCTTACACCAATAAATGACTCCCTGCTCCCTCCCCCAAACCTCATCCATCCACCCTCTCCCCTCCTTCTCTATAAGGCTCTAAAACCTCATCTTTGCTTTAAAAACAAAAACAAAAACAAACAAACAAACAAAACATTTTGCTAGCTCCTGGAGAAAGGGGAAAGATTGTTTTGTTATATGCCCATCAGGGAGGGAACACTGTACATTCAACTTGACTTCAAAACTTGCCAGTATAACACAGTGTTTATATTTCCACTTTTACAGAAGAGAAAACTGAGGCTCAAAGAGGGCTGCTAATACTAATGGCCAGCTACTATGTACTATGTGTCTGCATGTGCTTGATTCCTGACAACAGTTTTGTGAGATATGTACTCCTAATGTGTCCATTTTATAGATGAGCAAACTGAGACTCAAAGAATCTTGCAGAAAGTTCTGCAGCCATAAGAGTAGCTGGTGGAGCTAGAATTCAAGTCTGGGCCTTCTCATCTCAGATCCTAAATTTGTTTCTGGGGCCCAGCACCGCCTCTGTGTCAGGGGGATACAGACCCTACCTGCTTTCTAAATGACCCCTTCAGGAAGTTGGAGGCTGAGCTGAAAATCAGGGCCAGGCAGGATTGGAATATTTGAATAGCAGTAATAAAAATGTGGTAGGAAATGAAGAAAACTGGCTGCTAGTTTCATTAAAAATGCTCCCAGAACACAGGCTAAACTGAGATAGTTAATCAAAGACAACTGTAAATCTCAGACTGTGTCTTTTCACAACATTCAGAGATCCAAAGAAACAGCATGAAAATTATGGGAGCTGTAATTCTAAATGACTTGAGGCAAGAGAACGTGGGGTGGACTATTCTGAATACAAACTGTGTAATTGAACCTCTTGCCTTATTATTCTTTTCTTTAATTAATTAATTTTTTTATCATACTTTAAGTTCTAGGGTACATGTGCACAGCATGCAGGTTTGTGACATATGTATACATGTGCCATGTTGGTGTGCTGCACCCATTAACTCATCATTTACATTAGGTGTATCTCCTAATGCTATCCCTCCCCCCTCCCCCACTCCATGACAGGCCCCCATGTGTGATTTTCCCCTTCCTGTGTCCAAGTGTTCTCATTGTTCAATTCCCACCTATGAGTGAGAACATGTGGTGTTTGGTTTTCCGTTCTTGCAATGGTTTGCTGAGAATGATGGTTTCCAGCTGCATCCATGTCCCTACAAAGGACACGAACTCATCCATTTTTGTGGCTGCATAGTATTCCATGGTATATATGTGCCACATTTTCTTAATCCAGTCTGTCACTGATGGACATTTGGGTTGATTCCAAGTCTTTGCTATTGTAAATAGTGCTACAATAAACATATGTGTGCATGTGTCTTTATAGCATCATGATTTATAATTCTTTGGGTATATACCCAGTAATGGGATAGCTGGGTCATATGGTATTTCTAGTTCTAGATCCTTGAGGAATTGCCACACAGTCTTCCACAATGGTTGAACTAGTTTACAGTCCCACCAACAGTGTAAAAGTATTCCTATTTCTCCACATCCTCTCCAGCACCTGTTGTTTCCTGACTTTTTAATGATCGCCGTTCTAACTGGTGTGAGATGGTATCTCATTGTGGTTTTGATTTGCATTTCTCTGATGGCTAGTGATGATGAGCATTTTTTCATGTGTCTGTTGCCTGCATAAATGTCTTCTTTTGAGAAGTGTCTGTTCATATCCTTTGCCCACTTTTTGATGGGGTTGTTTGTTTTTTTCTTGTAAATTTGTTTGAGTTCTTTGTAGGTTCTGGATATTAGTAGATTGCAAAAATTTTCTCCCATTCTGTGGGTTGCCTGTTCACTTTGATGGTAGTTTCTTTTGCTATGCAGAAGCTCTTTAGTTTAATTGGATCCCATTTGTCAATTTTGGCTTTTGTTGCCATTGCATCTGTTGTTTTAGACATGAAGTCCTTGCCCATGCCTGTGTCCTGAATGGTATTGCCTAGGTTTTCTTCTAGGGTTTTTATGATTTTAGGTCTAACATTTAAGTCTTTAATCCATCTTGAATTAACTTTTGTATAAGGTGTAAGGAAGGGATCCAGTTTCAGCTTTCTACATATGGATAGCCAGTTTTCCCAGCACCATTTATTAAGTAGGGAATCATTTCCCCATTTCTTGTTTTTCTCAGGTTTGTCAAAGATCAGATGGCTGTAGATGTGTGGTATTATTTCTGAGGGCTGTGTTCTGTTCCATTGGTCTATATCTCTGTTTTGGTACCAGTACCATGCTGTTTTGGTTACTGTAGCTTTGTAGTATATTTTGAAGTCAGGTAGTGTGATGCCTCCAGCTTTGTTCTTTTGGCTTAGTATTGTCCTGGCAATGTGGGCTCTTTTTTGGTTCTATATGAGCTTTAAAGTACTCTTTTCCAATTCTGTGAAGAAAGTCATTGGTAGCTTAATGGGGATGGCATTGAATCTATAAATTACCTTGGGCAGTATGGCCACTTTCATGATACTGATTCTTCCTATCCATGAGCATGGAATGTTCTTCCATTTGTTTGTGTCCTCTTTTATTTCACTGAGCAGTGGTTTGTAGTTCCCCTTGAAGAGGTCCTTCACATTCCTTGTAAGTTGGATTCCTAGGTATTTTATTTTCTTTGAAGCAATTGTGAATGGAAGTTCATTCATGATTTGGCTCTCTGTTTGTCTGTTATTGGTGTAAAAGAATGCTTGTGATTTTTGCACTTTAATTTTGTATCCTGAGACTTTGCTGAAGTTGCTTACCAGCTTAAGGAGATTTTGGGCTGAGATGATGGGGTTTTCTAAATATACAATCGTGTTATCTGCAAACAGGGACAATTTCACTTCCTCTTTTCCTAACTGAATACCCTTTATTTCTTTCTCCTGCCTGATTGCCCTGGCCAGCACTTCCAACACAATGTTGAATAGGAGTGGTGAGAGAGGGCATCCCTGCCTTGTGCCAGTTTTCAAAGGGAATGCTTCCAGTTTTTGCCCATTCAGTATGATATTGGCTGTGGGTTTGTCATAAATAGCTCTTATTATTTTGAGATATGTCCATTAATACAGAATTTATTGAGAGTTTTTAGCATGAAGGGCTGTTGAATGGACTCTGCAGGATACTATCCAGGAGAAATTCCCCAACTTAGCAAGGCAGGCCAACATTCAATTTCAGGAAATACAGAGAATGCCACAAAGATACTTCTCGAGAAGAGCAACTCCAAGACACATAATTGTCAGATTCACCAAAGTTGAAATGAAGGAAAAAATGTTAAGGGCAGCCAGAGGAAAAGGTTGGGTTATCCACAAAGGGAAGCCCATCAGACGTACAGCAGATGTCTGGCAGAAACCGTACAAGACAGAAGAGAGTGGGGGCCAATATTCAACATTCTTAAAGAAAAGAATTTTCAACCCAGAATTTCATATCCAGTCAAAGTAAGTTTCATAAGTGAAGGACAAATAAAATACTTTACAGACAAGCAAATGCTGAGAGATTTTGTCACCAACAGGCCTGCCCTACAAGAGCTCCTGAAGAATGCTAGGAAGAAACTGCATCAACTAATGAGCAAAATAACCAGCTAACATCATAATGACAGGATCACGTTCACACATAACAATATTAACCTTAAATGTAAATGGGCTAAATGCACCAATTAAAAGACACAGACTGGCAAATTGGTTAAAGAGTCAAGACCCATCAGTGTGCTGTATTCAGGAGACCCATCTCATGTACAGAGACACACATAGGCTCAAAATAAAGGGATAGAGGAAGACCTACCAAGCAAATGGAAAACAAAGAAAGGCAGGGGTTGCAATCCCAGTCTCTGATAAAACATACTTTAAACCAAAAAAGATCAAAAGAGGCAAAGAAGGCCATTACATAATGGTAAAGGGATCAATTCAACAAGAAGAGCTAACCCTCCTAAATATATATGCACCCAATACAGGAGCACCCAGATTCATAAAGCAAGTCCTTAGAGACTTACAAAGAGACTTAGACTCCCACATAATAATAATGGGAGACTTTAACACCCCACTGTCAACATTAGACAGATCAATGAGACAGAAAGTTAACAAGGATATCCAGGAATTGAACTCAGCTCTGTACCAAGAGGACCTAATAGACATCTACAGAACTCTCCACCCCAAATCAACAGAATATACATTCTTCTTAGCACCACATCGCACTTATTTCAAAATTCACCACATACTTGGAAGTAAAGCACTCCTCAGCAAATGTAGAAGAACAGAAATTATAACAAACTGTCTCTCAGACCACAGTGCAATCAAACTAGAACTCAGGATTAAGAACTCAATCAAAACTGCTCAACTACATGGAAACAGAACAACCTACTCCTGAATGACTACTGGGTACATAACGAAATGAAGGAAGAAATAAAGATGTTCTTTGAAACCAATGAGAACAAAGATACAACATACCAGAATCTCTGGGACACATTTAAAGCAGTGTGTGGAGGGAAATTTATAGCACTAAATGCACACAAGAGAAAGCAGGAAAGATTTAAAATCGACACCCTAACATCACGATTAAAAGAACTAGAGAAGCAGGAGCAAACACATTCAAAAGCTAGCAGAAGGCAAGAAATAACTAAGATCAGAGCAGAACTGAAGGAGATAGAGACACAAAAAACCCTTCAAAAAATCAGTGAATCCAGGAGCTGGTTTTTTGAAAAGATCAACAAAATTGATAGACCTCTAGCAAGACTAATAAAGAAGAAAAGAGAGAAGAATCGAATAGACACAATAAAAAATGATAAAGGGGATATCACCACCGATCCCACAGAAATACAAATTACCATCAGAGAATACTATAAACACCTCTATGCAAATAAACTAGAAAACCTAGAAGAAATGGGTAAATTCCTGGACACATACACTCTCCCAAGACTAAACCAGGAAGAAGTTGAATCCTTGAATAGACCACTATCAGGCTCTGAAATTGAGGCAATAATTAATAGCCTACCAACCAAAAAAAGTCCGGGACCAGACGGATTCACAGCCGAATTCTACCAGAGGTACAAGGAGGAGCTGGTACCATTCCTTCTGAAACTACTCCAATCAATAGAAAAAGAGGGAATCCTCCCTAACTCATTTTATGAGGCCAACATCATCCTGATACCAAAGCCTGGCAGAGACACAATAAAAAAAAGAGAGAATTTTAGACCAATATCCCTCATGAACATCATGCAAAAATCCTCAATAAAATACCGGCAAACCAAATCCAGCAGCACATCAAAAAGCTTATCCACCATGATCAAGTGGGCTTCATCCCTGGAATGCAAGGCTGGTTCAACATACACAAATCAATAAACGCAACCGAACATATAAACAGAACCAAAGACAAAAACCACATGATTATCTCAATAGATGCAGAAAAGGCCTTTGCTTTATTATTCTTTAAGTCAGGGATTCTTAACCTGGGATCCATCCACTTCCAAAGGATCCATGGATAAAATTTAGGGATTCTTGAAAAGTGTAGGCAAGAGACTACAATAATATTAGCAGTGCCTAGGACTTTGACACCAGTGGAAACCACAGATATTTTCATGTCATATTAAGGGTGTTAAAGACACTTAAATATCATTTTGCTCATCACTACTTAGAAACTGTGGTTGTTATTACACTTGCTTTTAGGTCTTTAATTATCATTATTTTTTATTTTTTGAGACAGAGTCTCACTCTGTCACCCAGGCTGGAGTGCAGTGGCAAGATCTTGGCTCACTGCAACCTCTGCCTCCCGGGTTCAAGTAATTCTCCTGCCTTAGCCTCCTGAGTACCTGGGATTACAGGTGGGTGCCACCACGCTCGGCTAATTTTTGTATTTTTAGTAGAGATGGGATTTCACCATGTTGGTCAGGCTGGTCTCGAACTCCTGACCTCGGCCTCCCAAAGTGCAGGTGTGAACCACGATGCCCGGCCATAATTATCGTTATTATTTAATGTGTTACAAAAGAAGCACACATATTACTATATCATAAACTTGATTTTTAAAATAATTTTGATAAACTTTTTCATATAATCAGTTTCCTTCATAATTCTATTTATGTTACTCTATTCATTTATAAAGATTATTCTGAGAAGAAGTCTGCTAGAGTCTGAATGTATCCTCCCCAAATTCATATTTAAACCTAATGCCCAATGCACTAGCATTAACAGGTGGGGTTTTTAGGAGGTGTTCAGGTCGTGAGGGCAGAGCCCTCATGGATGGGATTAGTGGCCTTACAAAAGAGGTCCCAGTGAGCTTGTTTGCCCCTTCGGCCATGTAAGGACACAGCTAGAAGATACCATCTATGAAGCAGAGTGAACCCTCACCAGGCACCAAATCTCCTAGTGCCTTGTTCTTGACTTCTTAGCCTCCAGAACTGTAAGCAATAAATTTCTGTTGCTTATAAATTACCCACCAGGGCATGGTGGCTCCCATCCATAATCCCAGCACTTTGGGAGGCTAAGGTGGGAGTATCATTTGAGCCTAGCAGTTAAAGACCAGCCTAGGCAACACAGTGAGACTCCATCTGTAAGAAAAGAAAATTGCAAAATTAACTAGGTGTGGTGGCATGCACCTGTGGTCCCAGCTATTTGGGGGGAGGCTGAGATGGGAAGATCATTTGAGCCTGGGGTGTCAAGGTTACAGTGAGCTGTGATCGCACCAGTGCACCACTTCCGCCTGGGTGACAGAGCAAGACCTTGTCTCAATAAAAAAAAAAATTACCCAATCTAAGATATTTTGTTATAGCAGCCCCAATGGACTAAAACAGGGTCAATGTACTTCACCAGAAGGCCAAAAGGGCTATGGCAAAAAAAATCACAGCAAAACAAATAAATGGGAATTCAATTGACCTAATGAAAAGAATATTTTATCTATACATATTTCTTTTAGCTCATGGATGCCCTCATTTCTTCTCCTTCGCTCAGGTTAGATCCCTAGAGACAAGAAGTGATGGCAGGGGCTGAGCAAAGGAGCAGAGACCATTCTTAGGACAAGGACTTAGTTCTTATTTGCAGCACTCACTCACCAATGACTGAGCAGTTCAAGGATAGAATCTGCTGCTAAATCAGGTACTTCAGGGTAGAGAGAAAAAATTGAGGGCCTGGGACCTGGCTCTCTAAAAGCTTATAAGCTAACCTAGAGAAAGAACAGTACATTTCTGCATAGTATTATCTCAGTAGGGTAGAGAGGTAGAAGGGCAGTGTGGAATGATCATGGACATTAGGGGTCAAATTGTCCTGAATCTCAGCAAATCTGTTGTCTAGCTGTAGAAGTTTGGGCAAGCTTTGCTCAGCCTCAGTGTCTGCGTCTGTAAAATGAGGCTGACATCACCTAAATTAGATGATTTTCATGAGGATTAAGAAAGATGATGTTACTAACGTGCCTGCTACATAGTAGGTACTCAATGAAAGATCCCAATTATTATTATATACAGAGTCTATGAATGCTCAGATAACCTCAAGACAAACTTGATGGTAGTTAATACGTAGGTGTGAAGACTGACATGTTCAGTCTTTCAATAAGTGATAGCTGTCTTTTTCAAAGTTTGAGCTGGCTGCTCCATCAGGAGGTTGCCAATATGAGTTTTTTTATTTCTTTGTTTTGTTTTATGAACCTCTGAATATGCCTTTTCTTTTTAGCTATTTCTACATTTCTACTTTCTGGAATCCATTGAGTTACACGTGGCCCAAAGAAAAAAGTAGTGTCTAACATTCTTTAGGTCATTAGTAATGGCCACCTAAAACAATTTAACTGTGAATCTTACAACCTTTTTCCCTCCCTAATTATGTTTCGAGAAGAAGGCATACAACTCTTGTATTTTTCAATGCTGTAAACACCATTCATTTCTGCAGCTTAGGTAAATGCATTCTGCAGCAAATGGTCCCGGAGCAGTCATGATGACATTTGTTGTTTACTCTTCATGAGGCACCAGCCTAAGAACTTTTCGAACTTTTGATCATTCCCCAGTTACCTATCTGAAGTTACCTGACTTTCATCCCATCAAAGGATATACAGAAGGTGTACTCATCTATGACAAGGATGTGTTTAGAAGCAGATGCTAGGTGGTAGTCAAAGGTGTTGGAATGGGGACCCTTTGATCCTGTTCCAAAAGGGCACTCAAGGAAAAGTCCCAATTGTTAATAGGAACAGAGTATACGAGTGCTCCTGAGCCTTCTGAGTCTATGTTTTAATTTAAGGACTTAAGCCTCTGGAGATTAATATGGTAATATCCTGAAAAGAGAAGATGAAGTTGGTCAAGTTCTGCTCCTGTAAGATATAGGCTCTTCAGAGTCAATGTCAAAAGAAGAGTTATGGAAAAACAATTTGTCCCTCCAGTACAGTGGAACAAAAATGAAATTGTACCTGAATATTAGGTCAATGGTCAACTTCTCAAAGGAGAAATGGGGTTTGCTCTAAATGGTGACAAAAGTAGATAGAATGAACTTCCAAGAAGAGGACCTCGAAAAGGCTAAAATGCTGCTTCCCAGTGAATGAAATGAAAACATGAAAAATTACATTCCTAAGGAAACCACCAAAAACACGGAAAGACCCTAGACTGGAAAACATGGAATAACCTCTTATATTGTTCCTACCTTGACTTTATTGGCTGTCTGCTTAGAGTAAAATGAGAATGATGGAGATGGAGAGAAGGGGATACATAGACATCTTAAACAGTTATTAATAAAGAGAATAGCTATGTTAATTGGTGGGCAAGGAATATATTTATGCTTATATATATGTGTGTGTGTGTGTGTGTATATATACTTTTTTTTTTTTTTTGAGATGGAGTCTTGCTCTGTCACCCAGGCTGGAGTGCAATGGCGTGATCTTGGCTCACTGCAACCTCCGCCTCCCGGGTTCAAGTGATTCTCCTATCTCAGCTTCCCCTAGTAGCTGGAACTACAGGCGTGTGCCACCATGCCCAGCTAATTTTTTTGCATTTTTAGTAGAGACGGGGTTTCACCATGTTGGCCAGGCTAGTCTCGAACTCCTAACCTCAAAAGATCCACCCACCTTAGCCTCCCAAAGTGTTGGGATTACAGGCATGAGCCACTGAGCCCAGCCACAGGTGTATACATATATGTGTGTGTGTGTGTGTGTGTGTGTGTGTGTGTATATATGACAAGATACATCACCTTGATGGACAGCTTTAAATAGTACAACTTCTAATCTTTCCAACAATAAGTTTTAGCAGCTTCTAATTTTGTCTCCAATAGAGGGGTCATGGCAAACCGCAATCTGATTGTGAGGAAGGAATATACCATGGCTCAAAAACTGTGCTGAGCAAAATCAGACAAGTCTATCACTGTGTGAACAAGCAGTGGAGATCTGATGCTTATTTTATTTAGCACTGGAAAGACCTTTACTTTAGAGTAATAGTTTACTCTTATATAATGCTCTTTAGTTCAGAAAGTCCCTTTATTTCTGTTATCTGATTTAGTCTGGACTGTATCCCAGTAAGGACAATTATTATTTGAATTTTACAGATGAGGAAGCTGAAGCTCAGAAATTTTTAAATAGCTTGGCAAAGTCCCCATGGGTAGGAAGAGACAGAGCTGGCACTAGAACCCAGGCCTTCAAATTCCCAGACCAAGCCCGATTTGTCACATAATACCTCACCATACAGGTTCTAGAGTCAACATGAACAATATGGAGAGAGGCCAATGGACTAGGCACCAGGATGAAAATAAAGCAACAAAATATGGCTAGGGGCATGAGGACTATTAAACCAAGAGAAGAAAAACACAGGGAGTTAACTCTTTAGTGGCTTTAGTAATGAAAAATGAATATTAAGAGAGTCTACTTCATTTTGAGTAATGATGAACTTAAAGGCTATGGACTGGAATTGCAAAAAAAAAAAAAAAAAAGGAAAAAAAGAAAAGAAAAGAAAACAGAAGAAAACAAAACAAAACACACAATCACTTTTGGTATTCATAAAGCAGTTCTGGACAGGGAGGAGTGTTCAACACTGAGGAAGGTACCAAAAGGACTTGTGGGAACTTCTTTAGAAGCTTTCAAGACCAGCAGGATGTGTAGTTCATGAACATATGCATCCCATAGGGAGAAAGGCACTCATTGAAGTTTTCAGCATCTGTCAAACAACTGGACCATCTGGGAAACATGTCTCTTGTCCCACTAGAATTTTCCTTCTCTCTCCAATTATGTGATTGTAGTAAAGAGGCTGAGGTGGCAATGTGCTGCTGTAGTTCCCAGCTCAACACTAGAGTCCAGGGTGAGAGTGGGATTTTGGGGCTGACAAGAAGCCCTTAGTGGAAGAAAAAAGGGAATTCCAGGCAGTGTTTGGCCCAGAAAGGGGAGAAATTGACACCTTCTATATTCTCCCCTTACACTTCACTAGGGGGGGAAATTGGCTGGGAAAACCTGGCCTCTCAGGGTTTTTTTGTTTTGTTTTGTTTTGTCTTTTTGTATACCTGCCAAGAGAGAAATCAACTGAAAGTGAAAGGAAGTGGCTCACAGCCTGTGAAATTCTGTGATTCCTGGGGCCAGGTGGAACATTCTTTCCTCTAGTCTCATTATGTAAATCTTCACCTGCGAAGTGGGTGCATACATTCTTCTTGTGTAGAGGCACCTGCAGCTTTAACTAGTTTCTCAAATTTGATTGGACTTGAGAATCGAAAGTTGTATTTTGAAAAGCACAATAAGGTTTGTATAACTAATCACTAAGGAGAAGCAGATAAGAAGTGAGAAAAACAGTAATCCAGGAAACTACAAAATGGCAGAAAGCTGGGGAAATTCCCACACCTGCTCCCTCCTTTCTTACAGGACACCCAGAAGGCCCGAAACCCCTCTTAATCTCCATCCCTCTTCCCTAGCTCTCCACACTTCTCCAGAAACATTGGCCTCTGTGACTTTTCAACTTTTTATGTTCTTATTCCAGTTTTTGTTTGTTAGCTTCAATATTCTTGCATGCATTTATTCATTTGTTTCTTAAAATGTTACTTTTAATTATAAAGCATTTCAAACATTCAAACTAAATGTAATATAGCAGACACCTATGCAGTCCCAAGATAAAACAGATGTTAACATTTTGCCATACTTGCTTCTGATCTCTTTTTGTAAAGAAACTGAATGATGCGGATATATTTCCTTTTCCTTTCCTTCCCCAGAGGTAACCACTAATCCAGAAATCAGCGAGTATCATTCTCATGTATGTTTCCAATATATGCATGTGTCTCCACAAAACACAGAAGTCTGCCAACTTTTTCTGTAAAGGGCTAGATAGTAAATATTTTAGGCTTTGCAGGTCTCTGTTGAATATTCTGCTTTTAAAATTAGAAAAAAATTTATAACCCTTCAAAACTGTAAAAAGCATTCGTGGCTCTCTTGCCATACAAAGACAGGCTGAGGCCTGGATTTGGCCATTGGGGGTTAGTTTTCCCACCTCTGGATGTTTTTCTAGTCCTGTGGGTTCTAATAATTTGCATACAAATAGAATCATGCTGTTTGTATTTTTTCACAATTTAAGTTTTTCATTCAGTATGTTTATGAGATGTATGTGCATTGATATGTGTTGATCTATTTCATATATATATAGAGAGAGAGAGAGAGAGGAGAGAGAGAGAGAGAGGTGGAGTTTGGAGTTTTGCTCTTGTTGCCCAGGCTGGAATGCAGTGGTGCAAACTTGGCTCACTGCAACCTCCACTTCCCGGATTCAAGTGATTCTCCTGCCTCAGCTTCCTGAGTAGCTGGGATTACAGGTGCGTGCCACCACGCCCGGCTAATTTTTTTTTTTTTTTTTTTTTTTTTTTTTTTTTTTTGTATTTTTAGTAGATGGGGTTTCATCATGTTGGCCAGGCTGGTCTCAAACTCCTGACCTCAGGTGATATACCCATCTCGGCCTCCCAAAGTGCAGAGATTACAGGTGTGAGCCACCGCACCTGGCCTATTTCATATATTTCAATAGGCTATATTGTAGTCCATTGTATGAATACACCACAGGTTCCTTTTCCTTTCTTTTACCAAGAAACAGTTAAGTTTGTTTCCCACTTTTCTTCATTGTAAATAGTGCTGCAATTTTACTGACATAAAATCCAGTTTGGCAGTCTGTGATCAGGATTGGCAGCACATGTTCAAGTTGACTTCTCAGAATGACTCCCATCATGGGAGGTATACTACCTCTGCCACAGTCAAGGTGGTGGAAAGAAAGGAGGGTGCCACTGGAAGTACTGAGCTCATGAAGTTACTGCTGTAGCCACAATATAGGGAACAGGAAATTTTTTGTTTTGTTTTGTTTTGTTTGAGATGGAGTCTTACCCTCTCGCCCACACTGGAGTGCAGTGGCACGACCCTCCGTTCACTGAAAACTCCACCTCCCGGGTTCACACCATTCTCCTGCCTCAGTCTCCTGAGTAGCTGGGACTACAGGTGCTGGGGTTTCACCGTGTTAGCCAGGATGGTCTCGATCTCCTGACCTCGTGATCCACCTGCCTCGGCCTCCCAAAGTGCTAGGATTACAGGTGTGAGCCACCGCGCCCAGCCGGGAACAGGAAATCTTGATCATGAGGCTTTTAGCACTGCTTCTGCTGTCTCTTAACACCTGTGAATTTGGTGACTGGGCATGAGGATGCTGACTCTTGCCATCACCACTCTAGTAGCTGCCTACAGTTACCAATAAGCAAGAGACTGGATACTGAAATGCGATTTGTGAGGACAACTCACATCTCCACAAGTGTGCTTGCAATAGCAGGCATATGGCTTCCACATCTCTTCTGCTTTCCAAATATAATGTGAGTGCATCAGATTGGCAGAACCCAGTTTGTATACAGAATGCTAGTGGCAAAGGTGTCTGGAAAACACAATAATTTTTTCTTTCTTCTTATTTTTGCTTTCCATCTTCTGCTGTACAGGAAAGTACATTAGAGGAATGTAGGAATGAGTGCTGGGCTCTGGACATCAGTCAGCCTTGTCTACCCCCACACTTCTGGCTTGTTAACAGATTGTTTCATGTGTTTTAGTCTTATTCCCACAAGGAAATGTTTAGCTCTCCAAATCCCAAATCTGAATACGAGGATTCTACCTTGGCCCTAACACAGAGCTGAATACAATGTAACTTCTCTCTCTCTTTGTATATAGATTATATACATTTATTTTGTATTATATATAATACATATGTATTATATATAATATACATGTATGTGTTATATATTATGTGTGTGTGTGTATATATATATGTATTTTTTATGAGACAGGGTCTTGCTCTGTCATCCAGGCTGTAGTGCAGTGGCACAACCATAGCTTACTCCAGCCTCGACCTCCCTGGGCTCAGGTGATCCTGCCACCTCAGTCTCCTGAGTTGCTGGGACCACATGCACATGCCACCACACCTGGCTAATTTTTTTTTTTTTTTTTGTAGACGCAGAGTCTCGCTATGTTGCCAGGGCTGGTCTTGAACTCCTTGCCTCATCCTCCCAAAGTGTTGGTATTATAGGTGTGAGCCACCACACCCAGCTCAATATTTTTTTATTGAAGTGAATAACATAGAAGTAACCATTTTAAAGTAAACAATTCAGTAGCATTTAGGACACTCATGATGTTATGCAACCATCATTTCCATCTAGATCCAAAACATTTTCATCCCCACAAAACAAATCTCATGCCCAAAAAGCAGTGGCTTTCATTCACCATTTAGTCTACCTCTGGCAACCACTATTGATTTTCTGCCTTTATGGATTTACTTATTCTCTATGGATTTATCTGATCTTGGTATTTTATGTACATGAAATCATGAGGATCTTGTTAAAATTTATATTCTGATTCAGTAGGTTGGGGTTGGGACTTGAGCTTCTGAATTACTGTCAAGCTCCCAAATGATGTCTATACTTCTGGGCCATAGAACACACTTTAAGGTAGTAAGGTCTTCGAGTATAGTCATTTAAGTTGATGACCATAATTTAGGTGCCAGTACATAGTAAAAATTAAAGGCAAACACTCACTAAGATGACTAATAACAACAAGAGTTGTTGAAGATGTGGAGAAATTAGAGCCCTTATACTCCGCTGCTGGGAAAGTAAAATGTTATGGTCATTTGGAGAACAGTTTATCAGTTCTTCAAAAAGTTTAACATAGAGTTACCACATGACCCACTAATTCCACTCCTACGTATATACTCAAGAGAAATGAAAACACATATTCACACAAAAACTTTATGCAAATGCTTGTAGCAGCATTATTCATAATGGCCAAAAAGTGAAAACAACTTAAATGCCCATCAAATGATGAAGGAATAAACAAAATGTTGACTATCTATTCAGCACAATATTCAGTAATAAAAAGTTAAGAAGCAATGATTTATGCCACGACATGGGGGGCAAGAATGGGGAGTGACTGTTTATTAGCACGGTACTTCATTTTTAGGGTGATGAAAATATTCTACAATTGAGCTTTGGTTGCACAACTTTATGAATATACAAAAAACACTGAATTGCAAACTTTAAGTGTGTGAGGCATATGGTATGTGAATTATATTTCAACAAAGCCGTTGCAAAAAATGGAAAATAAAAAGTAATCATGACTTTATGGCATTACCCTGTGGCAAGCATTTCAAGTTGTGGTGAAACTAGATCACTGGTGCAATTTGGGCAGTTGCACGGCCTCCAAAGTAATTGGGGCATAAAAACAGTTCAGGAAATACTGAATTTGTTGACCACTCTAGAATTTCCATGTAGAAGTGGCTTTGGGAAGGGATCTGGTTGGAAGGGGGTAGGATATTAGATTTGAGGCTGTTTACGTAATATGCACACTTTTTTCATAGATTCTGTCTTTTATTTACTTATTTGATTTTATTTTTGAGACAGTGTCTCACTGTATTGCCCAGGCTGGAGTGCAATGGCGTGATCTTGACTCACTGCCACCTCCGCCTCCTCCCTCAGCCTCCCAAGTAGCTGGGATTACAGGGATGTGCCACTATGCCCGGTTAATTTTTATATTTTTAGTAGAGACGGGTTTTCACCATGATGGTCAGGCTGGCCTTAAACTCCAGACCTCAGGTGATCTGCCCGCCTCAGCCTCCCAAAGTGCTGGGATTACAGGCGTGAGCCACCGCGCCGGGTCAGATTCTGTCTTGTCTTCTATTGGCACTGAGGGAAGGCTGACTGAGAGAGATTGTGAAAAGATTAGGCCCTTCTCTATCCCCAGCTGCAGTTCGTCTTCATCATCACCTGACCTCTAAACTGGGAGTTGGAATATAAGCGTGTTTGGGGTAGGGACTATGTTTTACTAGCTTACCACCATATCTCTTGTGCTTGCCATAAAATAGATTTGCAATACATGTTTGTTGAATGAATAAATGATGTTATCACTTATTAGAAGTTATATAAAAAGGAGAATGAAGTTGTGGGGGCTCCAATAAATAATTCATGTTATTTTTGGAAAAAAGTGAGCAAAGAGATGAAGAAGTTCCATTTAGAGATTAAAATGTCACCTTTATTTCTCACAAATGGTGAAGTCAGAAGACATGGCTTATATCTTGAAGGTGCAAATAACTATGGAATGACAAACCTCAGAACTAGATGTAGCTACTGTGCTAGATAGTTGTAGCAGTAGCCCCAGTTTGCTCGTGCCTTCCTGGGTAGTCCACTCCTACACTGAATCTGGGCTTAGCCTTGTGGCTTGCTTTGGTCAGTGAGACATTAGAAAATGTGACATAAGGTAACGTTTGGAAAATTATTGCACATTGGCACTCTCTGCCTCCCACTTCTAGGAAACTATCCATCACTGTGAGAACAATCCTGTGCTAGACTTTGAAAAGGTGAGAGATCATGTGGACAGAGGCCCTGGCTAAGGAAGTCATCTTAACTGTCCCAGATAAGACCCCAGAAATGTGAATGAGGCTTTATTACACCATCCAGCCCCAGTTGAGCCCGCCTAGAATAGAATATCCCGTCCAGCTAACCAGCAGAATCATAAGAAATGTTTGCTGTTTAAGCCATTGTTGTGGGTTGAATTGGGTTTCTTAAACAGATATATTGACATCATAATCCCTGGTACCTCTGTTACCTGGGAATGTGATCATATTTGGAAATTGAGTCTTTGTAAATGTAATTAATATGTAGGGTAAGATGACATCATACTGTAGCAAGTTGGACCCTTAATCCAATACAACTGGTGTCATTATAAAATAAAAGGAGAGGAGGGATAGAGACAAACACACAGGGAGAATGCCATGTAACAATAGAGGCAGAGATTGGAGTGATGAGTTTACAAGGAAAACCAAGGATTGCTGGTGACATCAGAAGCTAAAAGGCATGCAACAGATTCTTCCCGGGAGCCTTCAAAGGGAACATATAATTTTAAGTTTGAAATTCTAACCTCCTGAACTGTGATAAAATAAATTTCTGATGTTTTAAGCCAACCAGTTTGTGCTACCGTGTTACAGCAGCCACAGGAAAGTAATACAGCCATTAAATTTTTGAGTGGTTTCTTACAAAGTAAAAGATAAACTATATACTTATCTGCTCATTTGTGGAAGAAACAGACCAGGGCGAGGATCCCAATATGCCTACCCAGAGAAAACTTACATTATTCAAAGAGTGTGCTCTTAGAACGTGTCCTATAAAAGGGAAAAGAGAAAAGCTCTGGGCCTAATATACCTAGTTTATTCGCCTCAGATTCGTTAAACAGATTTCACCCCACCTACGCTTTAATGGGATTTGTAAAGAAGTGGAAAGAATTTAGGAGTGTCACATTAATTAAACTCCCTCCTATAGAAGGAAACATCAGGAATTGAGAAGCATACCAGTTAACAAGAGTCATACAATGAATAGATGAAAAGCCAGATTTATTCCTAGTAAGACTTATAAAGAAAAACTGATATGGTGTTCATCCAGGAAAATTGTGATTATGAGTGAGCTTCACACTTGCAACTTGAGGTGATATTCTACAAATGGCTGCAATGTTTTATTTTCCATCAGCTGAGTATGGATATGTGAAATCCAAGGCCATGCGTATTTATTTATTTTTTATTATATGTAAATAGATTATATATAAATAGATTTTGATATATAAAATATATTTTATTTTATATTCAATATATACTATAATATAATATAAATTATATATATTGCTCTGTCACCCTGGTTGGAGTGCAGTGGCGCTATCTCAGCTCACTGCAATCTCCACCTCCTGGGTTCAAGCGATTCTCTTGCCTCAGCATCCCAAGTGTCTGGGATTACAGGTGCACACCACCATGCCCAGCTAATTTTTGTATTTTTGGTAGAAACGGGGTTTCACCATGTTGCCCTGACTGGCCTCGAACTCCTGACCTCATGTGATCTGCTTGCCTCAACCTCCAAAGTCCTGGGATTACAAGTGTGAGCCACTGCGCCCTGTCTATGCTTATTTACCTCTGTTTTCTTCCAAGGGGTTTTTTGTTTTAGTTGTTACATTTAGTTTATTGATCCATTTTAGTTAATTTTCTGCATATGGTATGCGATAGAAGTCCAACTGTACTCTTTATTCATTATCCAAAGGATAAAAACACATATAGTACGTTGTTTGAGATCTAATAGGACAGTGGAGCATCTAAAGTGGGTTACCGTTTAGAATAATTCCTGGATGTATTTAAAAATGCCTGAGGACACATCACATTTTCCATAGAACTCACCTATTGGCCCAAATTCCCAAATAAATCACTACTTTTGGAAGTGATTTCAGAGTCTGTGAATTTTAACCAGTCATTTATTCAAATTTTAATGTAAAGTAATAACATTCTATAATCTTTGTGAAAATTGGAAATGATTATGCCACCTTGATGGATCCCATTGTATGACTTACTGAGTTCTGTAGTTTGAAGATGATCTTATAAACTCTATGATTAACTGTTTTGTTTACTGTAGGTCATAGGTCACATCCCCTTATTTATTATTATTGGTTTTGTGTGGAGAGTTCTCACTGAGTCAGAGGGACTCTGTGGGTAGAAGATCAAGAATTTCTGTACAGGTAAATAAGAGTCATCATTCATCCAACAGACATAAGGCAATGTTCTAGATACTGGGTAATACAAAGGCAATGGGAAATCAATTTTTATCTTCAAGGAGCTGGCAAACTGGTTCAGGATATAAAACGTGTTTGTAAATTACTATAGAACTAAGGTAAAAGTGTGTTAGTGATAAAGGAAAGTTAACAAAAAAGCCAAGCTATATACCTATCCTTTCAATAGTAGGTAGGATGATCACACATTTTGGTTTTCCTGGAAAATTCAAATTAACACCTACTGTCACTGTGTGATAGCACTCTTTCTATCTAGAAAGTCTTATGGTTTGTATGATAAAATATATGGTCACTATAAAAATAGGTAGACAGTCTAATAAATTAGACAGGTGAACAACCATACTATGGTTTTCTTTTCTTTCTTTCTTTCTTTTTTTTTTTGAGACCGAATCTCACTCTCTGTCACCGGAGCTGAAGTAGAGTAGCACGATCTTGGCTCACTGCAACCTCCACCTCCCGGGTTCAAGCAATTCTCCTGCCTCAGTTTCCCAAGTAGCTGGGACTACAGGCATGTGCCACCATGCCCAGCTAATTTTTGTATTTTTTAGTAGAGACGGGGTTTCACTATATGTCGGCCAGGCTGGTCTCAAACTCCTGACCTCGGGTGATCCGTCTGCCTCGGGCTCCTAAGGTGCTGGGATTACCGGCTTGAGCCACTGCACCCTGCCATATTATGGTTTTCTAGTAAAATAAATGAGGGAGTGCAAAAGGCAATTGCACAAAACACAAAAATCTGTTGCATCTCTATATATTAGCAACGAACAATCCAAAAAGGAAATTAAGAAAATAATTTCATTTACAATAGCATAAAAAATACTTAGAAATAAATTTAACCGAAGAAAAGAAAGACTTGTACACTGAAAATCATAAAACATTGTTGAAAGGAACTAAACAAGATCTGAGTAAATGGAATGACATCCTATATTCATGGATTGGTACACTTAATATTGTTAGGATGACAATACTACCCAAAGTGATCTACAGATTAGATGTAATCCCTATCAAAATTCCAACAGCATTTTGTACAGAAGTAGAAAAAATAACACTTATATGGCATTTTAAGGACCCTCGATAGCCAAAATAGTCTTGAAAAAGAACAAAGTTGGAGTATACACACTTCCTGATTTCAAAACTTACTAAAAATATACAGTAATTAAAACAGTGTAAAACTGGTTTAAGGACAGACATATTTACAATGAGATACCTCTTCATACTCATTAAGATGACTATTATTTTAAAAAAGGAAAATAACAGGTGTGGGAGGTGGTAGATAAATGAGAACCCTGTTACATTGCTTGGGGGAATGCAAAATAGTTTGATAGTTCCTCATAAAGGTAAATATAGAATTATCATATGATCCAACAATTCTACTCCTAGGCATATACCCAAAAGAATTCAAAGCAAGTCCTCAAACAGATACTTGGACACCAATGTTCATAGCACCATTATTCACAATAGCCAAAAGATGGAATCAATCCAAGTGTCCACAAACGTGAATAGATAAACAAAATATAGTATATCCATAAAATGGAATATTATTCAGTCACAGAAAATGAATTTCTGATACATGCTACAACATAGATGATCCTTGAAAACATTATGGTAGGAGAAATCGTCACACGCTTAAGGACAAATATTGTATAATTCCCCTTACATGAGGTAGATGAAGTAGTCAAATTCATAGAGACAAAAAGTACAATGGATGTTATAGAGGTGGGGGGAAGGCAAATGGAGAGTTTTTGTTTTTGTTTTTGTTTTTGTTTTTGAGACGGAGTCTCGCTCTGTCACCCAGGCTGGAGTGCAGTGGCCGGATCTCAGCTCACTGCAAGCTCCGCCTCCCGGGTTCACGCCATTCTCCTGCCTCAGCCTCCCGAGTAGCTGGGACTACAGGCGCCCGCCACCTCGCCCGGCTAGTGTTTTGTAATTTTTAGTAGAGACGGGGTTTCACCGGGTTAGCCAGGATGGTCTCGATCTCCTGACCTTGTGATCCGCCTGTCTCGGCCTCCCAAAGTGCTGGGATTACAGGCTTGAGCCACCGCGCCCGGCCTGAGAGTTATTGTTTAATGGGCAGAAAGTTTGTTTGAGATGGAGAAAAATTCTGGAGATGGATGGTGCACAACATTGTGAATGTACTTAGTATGGTTAAAACAGTAAATTTCATGTTTTTTATATATATATATATTACTACAACATAAAAGGCAACTGGAGAGTAGTATGATCCATATATACTTATTCATACATGGTAAAAATAATTTAAAACTGAATAGTAGGTAAATCTGGGTTTTAGGATTGGAGGTGTGAAGGAAATAAAAGAGGCCTTCTCTTTTTATTTAAACACTCTTTTACACTGTTATAATTTTTACTTTTTTGGTATTACCTGTATAAATATTCTTTTTAAATTCATAAATAACTGAACATATTTATGGGGTCCATGTGATACATGCATGCAATGTGTAATGATCATATCAGGGTATTTAGGATATCCATCACCTCAAACATTTATCATTTCTTTGTATTGAGAACATTTCATCTGTTCTCTTGTAGCCATTTTGAAATATATAACAAGTTATTGTTGACTATAGTCACCCCACTGTACTATCAAACACTGGAATTTATTCCTTTTATCTAACTGTATATTTCTAACTAATAACCAACCTTTCCTCAATCCCCCACTTCTATCCTTCCCAGCCCCTGGTGACCATAATTCCACTCTCTATCTCAATAAAATAAACTTGTTAAGCTCCCGCATATGAGTGAGAATATGCAATACCTGTCTTTCTATGCCTGGATTATTTCACTTAATGAAATGACAGTCCTAGTCCTTTGAGAGGCTGATGTGGGAGGATCACTTGAGTCCAGTAGTTCAGGACCAACCTGGGCAACATAGTGAGACCCTGTCTCAAAAAAAAAAAAAAAAAAAAAAAAAAGGCAGGGGATGGTGGCTCACACCTGTAATCCCAGCACGTTGGGAGGCCAACGTGGGAGGATCACCTGAGGTTGGAAGTTTGAGGCCAGCTTGGCCATCATAAAGAAACCCCATCTCTACTAAAAATATGAAAAAAACTAGCTGGGCATGATGGCACACTCCTGTAATCCCAGCTACTCGAGAGACTGAGACAAGAGAATTGCTTGAACCCAGGAGATGGAGGTTGCAGTGGCAGTGAGCCAAGATCACGCCACTGCACTCCAGCCTGGGCGACAGAGCAAGACTCTGTCTAAAAAAAAAAAGAAAGAAAGAAAAAAAAAATAGTTGGGCATGGTGGCTCATGCCTGTAATCCCAGCTATTTAGGAGGTTGAGCCCAGGAATTTGAGGCTACAATGAGCTATGATTGCATCACTACACTCCAGCCCAGATGACATGTTACTGCAAATGAGATTTCATTCTTTTTATGGCTAAATTCCATTATGTATCTATAAACCGTTTTCTTTGTCCATCCATCTGTTGATGAACACTTAGGTTGATTCCATGTCTTGGCTACTGTGAATAGTGCTGCAATAAACATGACAGTGCATATATCCAGTTGATACACTGACTTCCCCTCCTTTGGATAAATACCCAGTGGATGGATTGCAGGATCATATTGTAGCTCTATTTTTAATTTTTTGAGAAATCCCCTTACTGTTTTTCATAATGGCTATACTAATTTACATTCCCCAAAGTCTATAACAGTTCCCTTTTCTATGTTGTTATTCTTTGCATTTTTCATAATAGCCATTCTAATGGAGGTGAGATGATCTCATTGTGGTTTAGATTTGCATTTTCTTGATTATTAGTGATGATGAGCATTTTTTCATATATGTCTTGGCCATTTGTATATCTTCTGAGAAATGTCTATTGAGATCCTTTACCCACTTTTTAATGGAATTATTTGTGTTTTTTTGCTGTTGAGTTGTTTGAGTTCCCTGTATCTTCTAGATATTAGTTCCTTGTCAGATGAATAGTTTGCAAATATTTTCTCCCATTTAACAGGTTGTCTCTTCACTCTGTTGAATGTTTCCTTTACTGCAGAGAAGCTTTTTAGTTTAGTGTAGTCCCATTTGTCTATTTTTGTTTTTGTTGCCTGTGCTTTTGAAGTCTTAGCCATAAAATCTTTGCCTAGACCAATGTCCTGCAGTATTTCTTCTGTGCTTTCTTTTGGTAGTTTCATAGTTTCAGGTTTTATGTTTAAGTCTTTAATCCGTCTTGGGTTGATTTTTGTATATAATGAGAGAGAGAGGTCCAGTTTAATTCTTCTGCACATAGATATCCAGTTTTCCCAGCACCATTTATTGAAGAGGATCTCCATTCCCCACATATGATTTTGGTGCCTTTGTCAAAAATCTTAGTTGTAAACACATGAATTCATTTATCAGTTCTATATTATGTGCCATAGGTTGATGTGTATATTTTTATACCAATACCATGCTATTTTGCTTGCTACAGCCTTGTAGTATATTTTGAAGTTGGGTAGTGTGATGCTTCCAGCTTTATTCTTTTTGGTAAATATTTCTTGAGCTATTTGGAGTCTTTTGTGGTTCCATATAAATTTTAGGATTATTTATTCTATTTCTGTGAAGAATGTCTTGGTATTTTCTTAAGGAATGCACTGAATCTATAGGTTGCTTTAGGGAATGCAATTATTATAACAATATGAGATATCTTTTGATTTGTTTGTGTCCTCTTCATTTTTTGTCAGCAGTGTTTTGTAGTTTTTGTTTCAGAGGTCTTTCACCTCCTTGGTATAATTTATTTCTAGGTATTTTATATAGCTATTGTAAATGGGATTGTTTCTTGATTTCTTTTTCAGATAGTTTGTTATTGATGTATAGAAACATTACTTAGTTTAGTATGCTGATTTTATATCCTGAAACTTTACTAAATTTGTTTGTCAGTTCTAACAGTTGTTCGTGGAGTTTTTAGGTTTTTCTGTATATAAGATTATGTTATCTGCAAAGAGGGGCAATTTCACTTTCTCTTTTCCTATTTGGATGCCTTTTATTTCTTTTGGTTGACTGATTGCTCTATAGGACTTCCAGTACTCTGTTGAGTAAGAATGGTAAAAGTTGGCATCCTTGTCTTGTTCCACTTCTTAGAGGAAGGACTTTCAGCTTTTCCCCATTCAAGATGAAGTTAATGGTGGGTTTTTCATATACATCCTTTAGTATGTTGAGGTATACTCCTTCTACACCTAGTTTGTTGAGAGTATTGTGAAGAGATGTTGAATCTTATTAAATGCTTTTTCTGCATTTATAAGATAATCTCATGATTTTTGTCCTTTGTTTTGCTAATACTATGTATACATTTGTTGATTTGCATATGTTGTACCATCCTTGCATCTCTGGGATAAATCACACTTCATCATGGTGAATGGTCTTTTTAATATGCTATTGAATTCAGTTTGCTGGTATTGTGTTGAGAATTTTGTGTCTGTATCCATCAGGGATTTTGGCCTATAATTTTTTTCATTCTTGTTGTTATGTCCTTGTCTGGTTTTGGTAAGGGGGAATGCTAACATCATAGAGTTAGGGAGAATTCCCTTCTCTTCAATTCTTTGGAATAGTTTGAGAATAATTGTAGAATTCAGCAGTAAAGCCATTTGGTCCTAGGCGTTTCTTTTTTGGGAGACTTTTTATTACTGATTTAATCTCACTAATTGTAATTGGTCCATCCAGGTTTTCTGTGTCCTCTTGGTTCAATCTTTATAAGTTATATTTGCCCAGGAATTTATCTTTTTTTTCTCTAGGTTTTCAAATTTGTTAGCATATAGCTGTTTATAATGGTCTCTAATGATTATTTGCATTACTTGGTATCAGTTGTAATGCCTCCTTTTTCATTCATAATTTTACTGATTTGGATCATTTATCTTTTTTCTTGGTTAGTCTAACTAGCAGTTTATCAATTTTGTTTTCTTTTTTTAAAACAAAACAAAACAAACACAACTTTTTGGCCAGGTGCGGTGGCTCATGCCTGTCATCCAGGAGGCCGAGGCAGGCAGATCACCTGAGGTCAGGAGTTTGAGACCAGCCTGGCCAACATGGTGAAACCCCATCTCTACTAAAAATCACAAAATTAGCTGGGTGTGGTGGCACACGTCTGTAATCCCAGCTACTCACAATCGCTTGAACCTGGGAGGTAGAGATTGCAGTGAGCCGAGGTTGCAGTGAGCCGAGATTGCACCACTGCACTCCAGCCTGGGGAACAGAGCAAGACTTTGTCTAAAAAAACCCCACTTTTCACTTTATTGATCCTTGTTATTGTTTTTGTAGTCTTCAATTTTATTTAGTTTTGCTCTGATCTTTATTATTTCTTTTCTTCTACTAACTTAAGGTTTGAGTTGTTCTTGCTTTTCTAGTTCCTTGAGGTGCACTGTTAGGTTGTTTGTTTCAGATCATTCTACTTAGTTTTTTTTTTTGGAGACAGAGTCTCACTCACTCACCCAGCCTCCTGAGTAGCTGGGACTACAGGCACATGCCACCTTGCCCGACTAATTATTTGTATTTTCAGTAGAGACAGGGTTTCACCATGTTGTCCAGGCTGGTGTCAAACTCCTGAGCTCAGGCAATCTGCCTACCTTGGCCTCCCAAAGTGCTAGGATTACAGGAGTGAGTCATACACCTGGCCTCTACTTTTTTGATATAGGCTTTTATTGCTATAAACTTCCCTCTTAGCACTGTTTTTGTTGTGTCCCACAGGTTTTGGTATGTTGTATTTCCATGTTCATTTGTTTCACATTTTAAAAGATTTCCTTTATAATTTCTCCATTGATCAAATGACTTTTCAGGAGCATATTGTTTAATTTTTGTGTATTTGTACAATTTCCAAAGTTTCTCTTGTTACTTCTTTCTGGGTTTATTCCACTGTGGCTTGATAATATACTTGATACAATTTTGATTTTTTAGAACTTGTTGAGACTTGTTTTGTGACCTAACATATGGTCAGTCCTGGAGAATGTTCCATGTGCTGATGAGAAGAATGTGCATTCTGCAGTAGTTGGATGAAATGTTCTGTGAATGTCCGTTAAGTCCATTTGGTCTAAAGTACATTTGAAATCTAGTGTTTCTTTGTTGATTTTCTATCTAGATGATCTGTCTAATGTTGAGAGTGTAGTGTTGAAGTTCCCAACTATTATTTTGTTGGAGTCTATAGCTCCTTTTAGATCTAATAATATTAACTTTATATATCTGGGTGCTCAGTTGTGGGGTGCATATATGTTTAAAATTGTTATGTCCTCTTGCTCAGTGGATCCTTATCATTACATAATGACCTTTTCTGTCTCATTTTAAAGTTTTTGACTTAAAGTCTGTTTTATCTGATAAAAGTATTACTAGTTTTGTTTGCTTTTGGTTTCCATTGGTGTGGAATATCTTTTTCCATATCTTCACTTTCAGCATATATGTGTCTTTACAGGTGAAGTGAATTTCGCGTAGGCAGCGTATAGTTGGATCTTTTTTTTTTTTTTTTTTTTTGTCCATTTGGTTAGTCTATATCTTTTATGTGAGGAATTTAACCCATTGACATTCAAGGTTATTATTGATAGATGAGAATGTATTTCCGTCATTTTATTTTTTTTCTGTTAGTTTTGTATATATTTTGTTCTTTTTTTCCTCTCTTATTAATTATCATTGTGGTTCAATGGTTTTCTGCAGTGGTGATATTTATCTCCTTTCTCCTTCTCTTTTGTGTATCTGCTTTATCAGTGAGTTTTATAGTTTCATAATGGTAGACTTTTTCCTTTCTGTTTTCAGATATAGGATTCCTTTAAGCATTTTTTTGCAGGGCCAGTGTAGTTAGTGGTGATGAATTTCCTCAGATTTTGCTTGTCTGGAAAAGTATTTCTTCTTCATTTTTTTAAGACTAGCTTTACTTGTTTTAGTATCCTTGGCTGACAGTTTTATTTTTTTCTTTCAGCACCTTGAAGATTTCATGACATTCTCTCCTGGCAAAAGGTTTCTCCTGAGACATCCATAATTAGTCTGATCAGGGTTCTCTTATATATGACTAGATGCTTTTCTCTTGCTGTTTTTATAATTCTCTCCTTGTCTTTGACTTTTCACATTTTGATTTTTTTTTCTTTTTTCTTTTTTTCTTTTCTTTTTTTTTTTTTTTTTTTGATGGAGTCTTGCTCTGTCACCCAGGCTGGAGTGCAGTGGTGCAATTTCAGCTCATTGCAACCTCCGCCTCCTGGGTTCAAGTCGTTCTCCTTCCTCAGCCTGCTGAGTAGCTGGGATTACAGGTGTCTGATACCATGCTCGCCTAATTTTTGTATTTTTAGTAGAGATGGGGTTTCGCCATGTTGACCAGGCTGGTCTCAAACTTCTGACCTCAGGTGATCCACCCATCTCAGCCTCCCAAAGTGCTGAGATTACAGGCATGAGCCACTGTGCCCAGCCTGGCAGTTTGAATTTTATGTGCCATGGATAAAATCTTTTTGGCGGCTGGGCACAGTGGTTCACACCTGTAATCCCAACACTTTGTGAGGCTGAGGCAGGCAGATCAACTGAGGTCAGGAGTTTGAGATCAGCCTGGCCAACATGATGAAACCTTATCTCTACTAAAAATACAGAAAAATTTGCGAGATGTGGTGACTCATTCCTGTAATCCCAGCTAATCAGAAAGCTGATGCAGGAGAATGACTTGAACCTGAGAGGCAGAGGCTGTGGTGAGCTGACATTGCACCATTGCACTTCAGCCTGCACAACAGAGCGAGACTCCATCTCAGAAACAACAATAACAACAACAACAAAAAGAGGCAGGGCGCAGTGGCTCATGCCTGTAATCCCAGCACTTTGGGAGGCCAAGGTGGGTGGATCACTTGAGGTCAGGAGTTCGAGACCAGACTGGTCAACATGGTGAAACCCCATCTCTACTAAAAATACAAAAATTAGCCAGGCGTGGTGGCAGATGCGTGTAATCCCAGCTACTCAGGAAGCTAAGGCAGGAGAATCACTTGAACCTGGGAGGTGGAGGTTGCAGTGAGCCAAGATTGCGCCATTGCACTCCAGCCTGGGGGACAGGAGCAAGACTTCGTCTAAGAAAGAAAGAAAGAAAGAAGGAAAGAAAGAAAGAAAAGAAAGAAAAGAAAGAAAAGAAAAGAAAGAAAACCTTTTGGGTTGTATCTATTTGGGGATTTCTGAGCTCTCTATGTCTGAATGTTTAAATCTCTTGCTAGACTTGGGCAATTTTCAGATATTGTTTCAGTAAATATGTTCTCTATGCCTTTGGCTTTCACTTCACCTTCTGGAACACCCAAAATTTAGGTATTTAATTACCTTATGATGTGCCATATATCAGGCAGGTTTTATTTTTTCTCTTTTTTTGGTCTGACTGAATTCTTCCAAAAGACCCGTCTTCAAGTCCAGAAATTTTTTCATCTGCTTGATTTAGTCTATTGTTGAAACTATAATCATATTTTTAATTTCATTCACTGGATTTTCAGTTGTTGGATTTTTGTTTGATTCTCTTTTATTATATCTATCTCTTTTTAAATTTCTCATTCTGATCATGAGTTGTTTTTGTGTTTTTTTGCATTGTTTATTTATGCTTTTCTGTATCTCACTGACCTCTAATATCATTATTTTGAATTGTTTTTCAGGCATTTCATAGATTTATATTTCATTGGACTCTGTTGCTGGAGAATTATTGTGTTCTCTTGGAGATGGCATGTCTCTGTGCTTTTTTATGTTTCTTGTGTCCTTACATTGGTATCTGCACATCTGGTATAACAGTCACTCCAATTTTATTGCTTTGCTTTCACAGGAAAATACTTTTTCCCATGGATGTATCTATAGTGCTGGTTCGGTAGGGTGGTTTGGCTTTGATTCCAGGTGGCCACAGTAGTGTTGTCTCCGTATGATTTCTTTGGCTATAATCAGCACCAGTGGCATCTGTGAGTTCATCAATAGCTTAGACTGTGGTTATTAGTGGACACTGTGGTAAGGCTTTACTGGGGACAGGAACTCCAGGCAGACTGGTCCTTAGGCACCAGTGATGATAGTGTCAGAGGGATGGACCTGTCCTTATGCTTCCCCAGTAGTGTGCAGAAGTGCTGGCTGCAGCAAGCAAGGTGGTTCGATCTCCAGATTCCTGGATGGCATGCTTGGGTGCAGGTAGCTTTGATGATGGATGAGACAGGCTTTTCTTCAGGCCCTAGACAATGCCCACAGGCACTGGCAGTAGCAGTGGTGGGTGGGGCAGGCCTGTCCTCAGGCCCCTGGATGATGCCTGCAGGGATCTGCAGTGGTGGACAAGACAGGTCAATCCCCAGGTCTCCAAATATCTGCGGTGGCTGGTCAGGCAGGTCAATCCCTAGACCTCTGGATGACATGCATGGCCACCAGTGGTGGGCTCACAGACTTATCTGCTGGTTTCCTCAATAGTGCACACAGTTGCTGGATGCAGCAGGAGGGGTGGGTCAATCCCCATTTCCTGAATGGCATGCTTGGGTGCAGGTGGTAGTAATGGTGGGTAGGCCAGTCCTGTCCTCAGGACTCTGGATGGTGTGTGCAGGTGCCTGTGCAGGACAGATAAGTCCCCACATCCCCAGATTACATGCCTATGTAAATAGTTTTAAGTTCTCTGGTTATTCAGGAAAGGGAGTGATTGTTTTCCCCATAGGCGATATAGTATAGGGACAAGGGGTATGTAGGTAAGGTTCTATATGATTGTGGGTGTATAGATCTCTATCCTTATGCCTTATTGACCACCTCCCCCTTATCTAATAGCCAATAGACTTTTTGCCTATAGATACCATTTTGCATCTAATTATATTATGGCTGCTAATATTTGTTGAATGTGGCAGGTTTGCTGTTAAATTTGCTCTGTTAAAAGATAAACTTAGGTATATTACAATTTTAAACAGTTTATTTGAGCAGTCAACAATTCATGAATCAGGCAGCACCAGACCACAAGAGGTTCAGCACTCCACTAAGGGGCATGAGGTGACAACTTTTATAAGGTGTTTGGAGAAACAGGGCGAATAAAATATTTGATTGATTAAAGTGGAAAGTCTTTATTTAGAGGTTAGTTGGCAGTTTCTGATTGGTAAAGTCTAGTTTGAGGCTAACTGGTTGCTTCTAATTGGTTAAGCTTAAGTTTCATTTTATAATTTACATTAAATTGGGTTTTGGTTTGCCAGAAACTCAAGGTGCTGGAGCTCTCTCAGCCTAACTGCCTCCCAATTAACTGTTTTTTGTTTGTTTGTTTGTTTTTGTTTTTGTTTTTTGTTTTTTTTTTAAACAGCTAATGATTTGTTGCCTCTTAAACTAGATGGTAAATTCTTGAGGCCAGGCCTAAACATTTCTTGTCATTGCACATAGGGTTTAGCCTGGATTGAGCACACAGCAGAGGTTCAGGAAATATGTATTGGTTGATTCCAAAATTAAACTAAGTTAATTTGAGATGATCTGCTGTTTGTGTTTGCTTTTCCTCTTCTCCTTATAATCAGTATTTAGATAATTAAGAAATTACTGTGAAAGTTAAAATTTCTGCCTGCTTTTCATTTAATGAGAAATGCATTTTCTAAACTTGATCTCAATCATGTGTCTTGCTTTATTTCTTAAGAGCTAATTTCTGCTGATTCCTGGGCAGGTCAAAACTGTTGTATTTATAGTTTCAAATTGAGGAGATTTTTAAATTAAGATGTATACTTTAGCGAGGTTGTGATGCAAGTTACAGTCTTCTACATAGTTCAAAATAAGAAAATTCATGTATAAACAGATGCGTTTTACAGAAATTAGGCGAGTAGATGCTGACAGGTAAGTGAACTGAGCTATTTCCAAGCAACAAAGGTAAAAAGGGAAATAGTTTCAGTTGCAGTTTTCCTTATATTAGAAGAGCTATTTTACAAAATTATGGGTGCACACAGTTTTTCTTTCCTGAGATTAAGCTCAAAAGGAAATTTATCTCACCAGTTCTTTTATAAACTACTTTGAATAACATTAAACAATATCTTCAGTGAGAGTTTTGCAGAAGGTACAGCAACTCTATTTAAATAAGTGGATTGTCTTTCAAATACAAGATTGAAGGTAAAATGTTAAATTTTTTAACAGTGTAGACATTTCTCAAAGATATTCAAATGATATGATCTAGATATTTTACTTTGTGCTGACCCATCTTTATAAGGTCTAGACTCTAGAAGTAAATAATGATTATTTTGAGCCAGTGCCCTACAGGTGCTCAGGAGTTACCAATTCAGAATTGAGTACCTATAGTAAACATGACTTTTGTGGTTGATTAATGCCAAAGTGGCACTCATGATATTCTAAATGTGATAGGGAAAAGCCACTAATCAATTAGGAAAGTTTCACAACAGGATTGTGTTCCCACTTGGTGAGAAGACCAATTCATCTCCACAGGAGGGTGGATAGCAGCTGTATTCAAAAGAAAGAGTCAGGAGTCTTTACAAGAAAGAACTTTTAATATTTTCAGACATTCAATATGCAGTTTATTATTCGAGACTCTAGTATCCTGTGCCTAATAGCTGGAAAACCTAGGACGTTTATTGAATAGTTTTTAGTAATGCACTAACAAGGCTGCATTGCAGCCTATAAATCTAGGCCTTTCAAAAAATGTTTGTGCAAAAATGCACATTTCCTCTAGTCTAAAATATAACTGGAGAGCAAGTATAGGGAAATTTGGCACATATATGTGGACATAAAATATAAATTACATATTATGTAAAATATGCACATTATGTAATACATCACGTATTAATAGATCGTTGGTAAATACATAAATAAAATAAAGTGGTCTCTTGGTATCCATGGGGGATTGGTTTTAGGACTCCCTGTGGGTACCAAAATCCACAAATGTTCAAGTCCCTTATATAAAATGACATTGCCTTTGTATGTAACCTATGCATATCCTCCTACATACTTCAAATAATCTCTAGATTATTTACAATACCTAACACAATGTAGATGCTATGTGCATAGTTGTTACATTGTCGGTTTTTTCTTCTCCAGATGGAGTCTTGCTCTGTCGCCCAGGCTGGAGTGCAGTGGTGCGATCTCAGCTCACTGCAACCTCCACCTCCTGGATTCAAGCGGTTCTCCTGCCTCAGCCTCCTGAGTAGCTGAGATTACAGGCACTCGCTACCATATCCAGCTAATTTTTTGTATTTTTAGTAGAGATGGGGTTTCACCATGTCAGCCAGGCTGGTCTTGAACTCCTGTCCTCATGATCCACCCACCTCGGCCTCGCAACGTGCTGGGATTACAGGCGTGAGCAACTGTGCTCAGCCTGTTTTAAATTTTTTTTTTTAATTGTTGTTTTGTTATTTTTTTCGGAATATTTTTGATCCATGTTTGGTTAAATCCATGAATATGGAACTCATGATTATGGAGGGTCAACTGCTTATATTTGACCATAGGGCCCACAAATGACCTCATCCCTTTCTACCTTTAAAGATACAAGCCCTTAAGATCTCACATCCAGGCCTGTTTTCTCTCTCTGTCAGTCTCGCTGTGTCTTTGTACCTGTCTCTTTCTCTCCTTTCTTGTGCTGAGCAAGGCTTTCAGTTCCCTCATTTATCCCATTGAACTAATGACTGAATATTCAGATGCTGGTGAGAGAATATTTTTCTTGCCTCAAGGTCTTCCCATTTATTATGCCCACTACAGAATACTCTTCTTGCTCCATCTCTTCTTGGTTTAGCTCCTACTCATCTTTCACAGCCCTATTTAAAATTCCCTTCAATCAAGAAGTCTTCCCTGAGAGTTACATTGAGACTAAGATTAAATCCCTTTCTTATATATTCCTCTAGCATCTCTTATTTAAGACATTTACTATTGTAAAAACATTTCAAACATATTCAAATGTAAAGAGAGCAATATAATGAGGACCCACTGAAGCATGCTTTCTAACTTTCAACAGTCTGGTAAATTCCTTTCTCAAAATTTGTCTTTCAATTTAAGTTTCATGACGTCAAGAACCATGGCTGACTTGCTATTGCTTTATCCTTAGTGCTTAGAACAGTACTGGATATACAGGAGCCATTTAATAAAGATGTGTTCAATAAAGGAATGCATCAATCAATCAGTGAGAGTGATAGCAAGGTTTGCTTTTATGGTTTTTTGTTGTTAACAAGAGAGTGATATAAACATCTTTACTACTTATAAGAAAATAAAAAGAAAGAGCTAAAAATACAACAGAGTGCAACATGGAGAGATGGGATTCCTGATGTCAAAGTAGGCCTACAGAGGTTAATACAGGATTTGCCTAGCTAATTGCCCTGCATGTCTCTGCTTGGATGTTGTAGAGCAAGCTTGTCCAACCTGGGGCCCACGTGGCCCAGGGAAGCCAGAAGATTGAACACACTGTTGTTGAGGCATCTCAAATTCAAATAATTCTAAATACATTGTCCATCTTTTCTTCTAGATCTGTTCTCTCTATTTTTATTAGTGTTTCTATTGTGCCCTCAGGTGAGAATCAGGAGATCTTGATTCTAGTCCTGACTTCCCTACTTGTTTTCTGGATAAATCACTTGACTTCTCTCAGCCTCAGAGTTCTCACCTGTAGAGTCAGAGAACAAGACTAGATGACATCAAGGGCATTATCCAATGCTTAGATTCAGAGTCTAATCCTGAGCCATCTGAAATTCTTCTCTTTTCCTCATTTAACACATCCAACACAGTGGCAGGTTTGCTCAAATTTTGTTCAGAATCTCATCTCTCTTCTAGACTAGTGTACTGGCCTAGACTCATTGTGACTCCTTTACACAAATATGATCCAACCTTTCAGTATGCCCCTGGTATTTAATAAAGTCCCAACTGCTTAGCCTAGCATTTGTGATTCTCTAAAATCTAACCTGAACCAATGTCTCCAGCCTTGCTTCTTACTTCTACATGGACCTGACAATCCAGCAGTACTAAATTGCCCTCTTTTCCCCCATGAAAGGACTATGCATTCCCACCTTTCTGTCTTTGTCCGTGCTAGTTTCTCCACCTAAAATGCATTTTATTCCATTACTGCATGTGTTGGGCTTCTTAATTCATTAAATGACAGCTCAAATGCCACTCCTCCATGAAGCTTCTTTTTATTCTTTTTAGCCAGAAATGGTCTCCCTGCTTTCTGAATACTTTGCATTTTATGATACATATATCTTTCTGTCTTATATGAATTTCTCACAGATGTCTGACTAGACTGTAAATTCCTTGATGGACGGACCAATGTTTTGGTCACCCTTATTTAAGTAAGTTGCTCTGTGCCTAGCACATAGTGGACACATGATAAAGAGTTTAAATGTATGAATCTATTTCTAAAATTTATAAATTTTCTGTAGTCCATAATTTTTTTAGGTACTCCAAAACTGTATTAGTCAGGGTCTTTTAGAGAAATGGAACCAATAGGAATGGGCTCACATGATGATGGAGGCTGAGAAGTCCCAAGGTCTGCTGGAGACCCAGGAGAACCAATGATACAGTTCCAGTTGAAAAGCCAGCAGGTTTGAAGAAAAGCTGATTTTTTTTTTTTTTTTTTTTTTTTTTTGAGACAGCGATCTCCCTCTGTAACTGGTGTCCAGTGGTACAATCATGGCTCACTGAAGCTTTGAACTCCTGGGCTCCAGCAATCTTCCCATCTCAGCCCCCAAAGTAACTGGAACTACAGGCATGTGCAATTATGCCTGCTTAAATTTTTTATTTTTGAATTTTTTTGTAAAGACAGGATCTCACTATATTGCCCAGGCTGGTCTCAAATTCCTGGCCTCAAGCAACCCTCCTATCTTGGCCTGCCATGGTACTGGGATAACAGGTGTAAGCAGCCATGCCTAGCCTAGAAAAGCTGATATTTCAGTTGGAGTCTGAATGTAGGAAACGACTAATGGTCCAGTTAGAAGGAAGTCAGGCAGAAGGAATTCTCTCTCTCTCTCTTATTCAACCTTTGTGTTTTATTCAGCCTTTCAGCAGATTGGATGACGCTTACCCACACTGTGTAGGACAATCTGCTTTACTCAGTCTACCAATTCAAATATTAACTCCATCCAGAAGCATCCTCATACGTACATAGATATTTAGGTGATGGGACACCCTGTGGCCAAGTCAAGTTGACACATAAAATTAACATCCCACACACAAAAATCAGTGAAATTTTAATCAGTTTTTCTCTCACTTCAGCAATTGCAGCTATTGAATACTCTAAAGTGATATAAAGTAGCAGGGCATTCTTTGTAAATAAGTTAATAAGCATAAATTATTTGTGAAACATTTGGGCATATCTATGCCAAAGCTCTATGCCTCTTTTTTACTTGATGCCTAGGCCTTCTCAGGTTCAATTACAGCAACCAGGGTATTTTTCCAAATATCAGGGATAGAACCTAGCACTGGTGTTCAACTTCCAAAACGATTGCTATCTGAGTTATACACCTATAGGTTCTGGTGACCCATTGAGCTACACCCTAAGTGTGACAACTTTATGGTGGCATGGGTGTATCCTGGAATTGACCCTTGAGGACAATTATCTTTTGTTTGTTACTCCGCAGTAAACTTACTATATTATATAGCCCAGGGGCATGAGAACTTCTATAGACTGACTGTTTGTGTTCCCCCTGAATTCATATGTTGAAACCTAATTCCTAATGTATTGATATTTGGAGGTGGAGTCTTTGAAAGGCAATAAGGTTACAAGGATGGAACTCTTGTTAATGGGATTAGTGCCCTTATAAAGGAGGGCCCAGAGAACTCCTTCTGCCCTCCACTATGTGAGAACAGAGCATTAAGATAGCACCCTATGATTCAGGAAGTGGGCCTCACCAGATACTGAATCTGTTTTGATCTTGGACTTCTTAGCCTCCAGAACTGTGAGAATAAATTTCTGCTGTTTATAAGCCACCAACTAGGTATTTTTGTTAGAACAGCCAGAATGGACTAAGGCAAAGACTGAGCATGACTTCACTGTTAGCTAATTTGTTTTGCTTTTGATCTGTGTTTAAACGATTCATATAAAGGAATTGTTTCAAATTATCCCTTTTCTTTTCTTTTTTATCTTTTTTTTTTGAGACAGGGTCTCACTCTGTCACCCAGGCTGGAATGCAGTTGTGCAATCGCAGCTCACTGCAGCCTCAACCTCCTGAGCTCAAGTGATCCTCCCACCTCCACCTCCCAAGTAGCTGGGACCACAAATGCACACCTCCATGTCAGGCTAATTTTTGTATTTTTTGTAGAGACAGGGTCTTACCATGTTACCCAGGCTGGTCTCAAAGTCCTGGGCTCAAGTGATCCATCCACTTCGGCCTCCCAAAGTGCTGGGATTACAGGTGTGAGCCACTGTGCCTGGCCTCAAATTATCCTTTTAAAGTCAACCTGACTCTTTCGACATTGTCACATGACTTCATCATTAGGTGATTCTCTCCACTGGAACAAATACCATGCTGGAAAAAAATCAAGGGTGAGAGCCATAGCTAGAGCAGCACAATAGTGTTAAATTTGTATAATTTTGTATAATTTGATGAGTTATTGATAAGTAAATGCTGACCCCCATCCTCATTATGATCACAAGGCCTGTGAAAGAAATGGGAAGGGGGGCCGAGCACAGTGGCTCACACCTATAATCCTAGCACATTGGGAGGCTGAGGTGGAAGGATTGCTTGAGCCCAGAAGTTCAAGACTAGCCTGAGCAACATAGTGAATCCTGTCTCTACAAAAAAATGCAAAAATTAGTGGGGCATAATGGCATGTGCCTCTAGTCCCAGCTATTCGGGAGGCTGAAGTGGGAGGATCACCTGAGGCTGGAGAGGTCAAGGCTGCAGTGAGCCGTAATTGTACCACTTGACTTCAGCCTGGGTGACAGAGTGAAACCTCATCTCAAACAAAACGAAAGAAAATAAAACAAAAAGAAAAGAAATGGGAAGGTGATGTGGATTGCATTTGTCAACCAAAAAACCCTGGTGACTCATGTAGGTGCAGAAATATTATCACTTATTACTTCTTCTCCAATTAGGAGAGCAGTTTGTCATCATAAGTGCATCTTAGGCAGGTCTGCAGAAATCCTTAACTGCTGACATGCACTCCATGAGGAAGTGTAGAGTGCATTGTCAAAAAGTCTTTGCTACATTGGAAGCAAGAGGGGCCAGGTTAAGCAGGACTGGGGAGCAAAACATTTGTATATTTGTCCAGATTGATAACTAAATTATGGGCAGCTATGAGTCTATAATGTCTCCTTGCAGTGGAGACTTATTTATTGATTTTGTGTCCATTTTTGTTGGGTGCATTTCTAGCATATTGTTGGATGCTCAGGTATCAATGACGGTCTACTTCTGGTAAATCATCCTCCTCATCAAAAAGTATTCTAATGACCAAGCAATAGCAAAGTCTACTTTCAAGAGCATACAATTTACAGAGTTAACAAGGACAAATTGAGATTCCCTAACTATCCAAACTACTGCAATCATTGTAATCACTGCAGGAGTCAAGTCTGCAATGTGGCACTTAGGATGTGCTCTTAGCTTAAGGGTCTAAATTCATATGATTTGGGCTTGTTATTTGCCTTTATGTCATGAAAGAAAAAACTGAAAGTATATTGAGCAATAGAGTCATCTCATATTTTTAGCATGCAGGTTTCCAAAATCAAATTCTACAAATTTGATAAAAAGCTTGGTTTTAAGTCAGGGTCTTAAAGGCCTGCCCCTGCAGGCCTTTAGACTAGGACAGGAATGTAAATGAAAAAAGTGGGCTGAGGGAAGACTGGGACAAAGTGGAGACTATGTGTCCTATCTTCAAAGGCCAGAAATTCATTAACCCCAGCCCAGTGACTGCCTTTTGGGAATATGGGTCTTGTGTGGCCACTCTCTATCATTTTCAAAATATATATAGACTCTAAACAAAGGAAATCAGTATATTGAAGACATAGCTGCATTCCCATATTTATTGCAGCATTGTTCACAATAGCCAACATTTGGAAGCAGCCTAAATGTTCACCAGCAGATGAATGGATAAAGAAATGTGGTACACATACACAATGGAGTACTATTCAGCCATAAAAAAGAATGAGATCCTGTTATATACAACAACATGGATGAAACTGGAGGTCATTATGTTATGTGAAATAAGTCAGACACAGAAAGACAAACTTTGCCTGTTCTTGCTTATTTCTGGGAGCTAAAAATTAAAACAATTAAACTCACAGAGCTAGAGAGTAGAAGGATGGTTACTAGCAGCTGGGAAGGGTAGTGGGAAAGTGGGGGTGGTTAGTGGGTGCAAAAAAATAGAAAGAATGAATAAGACCTACTATTTGCTAGCATCACAGGGTGGCTACAGTCAAAAATAATTGACTTATGCATTTAAAAATAACTACAAGAGCATAATTGGATTGTTTGTAACACAAAAGATACATGTTTGAGGGAATGGATACCCCATTTACCCTGGTGTGATTATTACACATTGCATACCTGTATCACAATACTTCATGTAACCTGTAAATACACACACCTATTATGTACCCACAAAAATTAAAAATTTAAATGAAAAACCCCTGAAAATCCAGATTTTTTTTCTGAAAAACTTCCTGATCTTTAGGTGCTGGCAGTGCACGCTCAGAGGCTGGGTTTGGCTTGGAGATTACTAATCTCTCGTTTAGTAGCAAGAGCAGTAGACTAGAAATCAGAAGACCTGGGTTCAAGCATGCTATCCCCTATATCTGTGAGGTCTTTGACAAGTCACTTCATCTCTGTGGGCTCCTTTTTTTTTCCTTCAACTTTTATTTTAAGTTCTGGGGATACATGCGCAGGATGTGAGGTTTGTTACACAGGTAAACGTGTGCCATGGTAGTTTACTGCACAAATCATCCCACCACCACCAAATGTAGCCAGGTTGTGTGTTTAAGGTATTAAGCCCAGAGTCAATTAGCTATTCTTCCTGATGCTCTCCCTGGCCCCACCTCACCTCCAACAGGACCCAATGTGTGTAGTTCCCCACCCCGATGTGTCCATGTTTTCTTATCATCCAGCTCCCACTTATAAGTGAGAATATACAGTGCTTGTTTTCTGTTCCTGTGCTAGTTTGCTGAGGATAATGGCTTCCAACTCCATCCATATCCCTGCAAAGGACATGATCTTGTTCCTTTTTATGGCTGCATAGTACTCCGTGGTGTATATGTACCACATTTTCTTTATCCAGTCTATCATTGATGGGCATTTAGGTTAATTCCATGTCTTTGCTGTTGTGAATAACGCTGCAATGAACATTCACGTGCATGTGTCTTTATAATAGCATGATTTATATTCCTTTGGGTATATACCTAGTAATGGGATTCCTGGGTCAAATAGTATTTCTGCCTCTAGGTCTTTGAGGAATCTCCACACTGTTTTCCCCAATGGTTGAACTAGTTTACACTCTGTGGGCTTCTTTTTCCCTCTCTGTAACATAGAGAAAAAAATGCCTACCGTAATTGTGCCACAGAATTGTGTTAATGAGATGAATGATGGTGTATGTGAAAGACCTTTGACATAGGCCAAATGTTAGACAAATGTCTGAGTTGGTGAATATTGCTTTGATACACATCAGGGATGATGGTAAAATGAACTATCTTTTCTGCCAGCTTTATTAGCCTAAGGAAAAGACTCAAGGAATTTTTGAAACTTTAAAGCCAAAAGACATTCACATTTGGGCAAAATGTTAGAAGGTTGTGTGCCAGGGCAGCATCCCCAGACTAAGGGCTGCATGTGCTTTAAAGAGAAGAGGTAGTCTTTTTAAAGTCAGTAGCTGTGGGCCATAAATTGATTCTTGAGCGGAGGTAGTGGTGCATGGTGGGAAGAACAATCCGGTCATCTAACCAGGCACTCCTCAGCTTCGAGAGAGATCCCTTGAAGTCATTAGCTCTGGTAAGATGAGTAATGCAATTTATAGGTGTGAGTCCTGGCTTAAATTGTAAAAGATGCTTGGTGCTAGAGTCAATTTGTCACGCAGAAGCTCAGGGAAGCCATAGGTTGCAGATTTCAGTTCAGCAACTGCATGAATAATGCACCAGTCATTTTGTCAGGTTACAGCAACCAGTTTTTCTCTCTCAAATTCTTAGACCGAGCTGTTAAGAATTAACTGACAAGAAGGTGAGCACTTCTACACTCTGCTTTAAGGCTCAGAAATGGCAGATGAAGAGATGTACCTTCTTGAACTTATTTTTCTAACTTACCTGCTGTTATTTTGTTCTGTCCTATTTAATTATATTTTCTTAGTTATTGATTAAGTAGATTGGATTTGAATAATTTACTCTATGAATAAGAGGGACAGTGTTGATTCTTAAAATCACTTTGCCATTCTTATACAACTTGTCTTCTCATTCGTTTTGAAAACAAATCTTTAGGAAGTCAATATGATCCTGAAAAGTTGCTTGTACTGTATTTTTTTTGTGTGTTTGTTTGTTTGTTTGAGACAGAGTTTCACTCTGTCACCCAGGCTGGAGTGCAGTGGTGCAATCTCAGCTCACTGCAACCTCCGCCTCCCGGATTCAAGTGATTCTCCTACCTTAGCCTCCTTAGTAGCTGGGATTACAGGCACAGGCCACCACACCCAGCTCGTTTTTGTATTTTTAGTAGAGACGAGGTTTCACCATGTTTGCCAGGTTGGTCTCCAACTCCTGACCTCAAGTGATTCACCCGCCTCAGCCTCCCACAGTGCTGGGATTATAGGCGTGAGTCACCGCGACCGGCCTGTACTGTTCTTTAGTTTAACTTTCAGCTAACAAGTATAGGGTATTTACAGATAAAGGGCTATAATGTTTGCGATTTGCTTTAGCAAATTTAGCTATGTTGTGTGTTTAAGCATATGAGGGACCATGAATGAAATGCCAGTGGCCAGGAAGTGATCATTGTTGAAGTTGGATAGTGAACACATTAGGGTTCATGATACTATTCTCTAATATTTTATAAAAAGGAAAAAAATTGTGAATTACTTTGCGTGATGTATAGGCAATGTTTTATCAGCTTACCCTCACCCATGGGACTTCATTTGTCTTTACTTTTATTTATTTGTTTATTTATTTTTGAGACGGAATTTCTCTTTTGTTGCCCAGGCTGGAGTGCAATAGCGCGATCTCGGCTCACTGCAACCTCCACCTCCTGGGTTCAAGCGATTCTCCTTCGTCAGCCTCCTGAGCCGTTGGGATTACAGGCATGCGCCACCACACCCAGCTAATTTTGTATTTCTAGTAGAGACAGTGTTTCTCCATGTTGGTCAGGCTGGTCTTGAACTCCTGACTTCAGGTGATCCACCCACCTCAGCCTCCCAAAGTTCTGGGATTACAGGCGTGAGCCACCACACCCGGCCTTACTTTTAAATTATTAATTATAGAAGTAACACATGCTTATTATGAAAATACTCAAAGAATACAGAATATGTGAACAGTAAATGGTCCCCATTTACATCTCACTGTGACTTCTTCCTAATTTCACATGCTTTCTCAGAAGTAACAACAGTAAAAGTCAGGTGTGTATTATTTCAGAGCTTTCTTTGTGTACACATAGACATATATAGAAATGAGTAGTTTTTTAAGAGAATTGCTATATTATAAAGGGCAATTTAATTTTATAGAAGGATCCATCCCCCCTCAGGTAAAACAGTCTCTAATCCTATGATGTAAATGAGTGGAAAAAATAGGTATCACTTAGCAGAATTTCATGTATTGGCAAATTTTGCTCTAACTATAAATAAATGTACTTCTTTTATTAATAGGCTAAGCTTTATTGAGATCAGAAAGCAATATGATGTGTCCGAATTACTCCAATGTATAATGACTGATCACTTTAAGGTATGGCCATTGAAAGCAACTTGAAACAACTTAGATTAATCGATGATATATTTTATTTGCATACATTTCACGTGCATTTTGAGAGGAAAAATCAAACTCATTTAGGCCAAAGAAATCAGCTTGTGATTTTGGTTAATTTTTAAAGAGTGAAGAAAAAATGGATCATTTTGAAGTAAAGCTTATCTTGTGAGAACATTTAGATCCATTAGCTTTTACTGAATGATGAGTAGTAGAAGTTCTCAATATATTTTGAAAGGATTCTCTCCCTTTTTTATTCTGGAACATCATCAGCCAACCCTCTCCGCCTCCCTCCTCTGTTCAGTTTTATGTAAACTTTTGAATATAGGCTCTGTTTCTCCCAGATGCTTCATATTTACTTCCAGCTATGCCAGGGACTGCAGATCTCAAGAGTGACCCTTCTTTGTTTTCTCCCTGATTCACTTTTAAGGCGCATGAAAAGCACTAGGCTGACAGCTCTGGAGGCTCAAGACCTGTTGATCTCTGCACCATGTGCAGCATGGACCTTCTCTGTCCCATTAGCAGTAGTTCTCCCCTTGCACCTGCAGGAACCAGCGTAGGGCAAAGGCCAGGCTGCTCCATCCTTGGTGCTTTTCCTGAAAGGAAACAATTAACCAGGATTCAGGGGTAGGCCCTTTCTGTTTCTTCTAACACTTCTTGCCTACTTCTCCTTTCCCCCGAATACACACACACGCACACACACACTCTCACACACACATACATGCATACACACATACTCATTCATTCACAAACTCTCTAATTGGCTTATATGAACTGGTGCCTGGTATTGTACTACAGAGGCCCATTTATTTAGAAAGAATTTAGTAAATACTTGCCATGTGTAAAGCCTTGTACCAAACTCCAGTGGCAAAATCTGTGTTCTCACCACAGTGAATAATTGAGGCTATTATCCAGACATTTGAGATGTAACTTTTGTATTAACTTGAATTATCTCTATCCATGGTTCTCTATTGAGGGTAGGTGGGTGGTAGATGTGGGAGGCAGGGATTCCATATAAGTGCTCTACAAATTCATATGCAAATTGACTAAACAGTATATCTCATTTTCATACATAAATGTATTATGAATTCATAGTAGCTTCTTTTATTTGTTTTTTAAAATGGTGGTAAGACATATAATTTGGCATTTTAACCATTTTAAGGTGTACAATTCAGTGGCATTAATTGCATTTGCAATACTGTTCTGCCGTTTTCAAAACTTTTTTTTTTTATCATTTCAAGTAGAAACTCTGTACCCATTAAACAACTCTCCACTTTTCCCTCTATTCAGCCTCTGGTAATCTCTTGTCTACTTACCATCTTTGTGAACTTACTTATTTTAGATACTTCATGTAAGTGGAATACAGTATTTGTGTTTTCGTGTCTGGCTTATTTCATTTAAGATAGTGTTTTCAAGGATCATCCATGTTGCAGCATGTATCAGAATTTCATTCCTTTTTATGACTAAATAATATTCCATTGTGTGGAAAGGCCACATTTGTCTATCCATTTATCTGTTGAAGGACATTTGGAACGTTTCCACATTTTGGCTATTGTAAATAATGCTGCTATGAACATTGGCATATAATTATTTTTTTGAGTCCCTGTTTTCTTTTTCTTTCTTTCCTTTTTTTTTTTTTTTTTTTGAGACAGGGTCTCACTCAGTCAGCCAGGCCGGAGTCCAGTGGCACAAACACAGCTCACTGCAGCCTTGACCTCCTGGGCTCAAGTAATCCTACCTGCCTTCTGAATAGCTGGGACCACAGATGCACACCACCATGTCCGGCTAATTTTTGTGTTTTTTTGTAGAAATGGGATCTCATTATATTCCCCAAGCTGGTCTTGAACCCCTGGGCTCAAATGATCCTCTTGCTTTGGCCTCCTAAAGTGCTGGAATTACAGGCATGAGCCATCATGCGAAGCCTGAGTCTCTGTTTTCAATTCTTTGGGGGTATATACCTAGGAGCGGAATTGCTAGGTCATTTGGTAATTGCATATTGAACTTTCAGTAACCACCAAACTGCCTTCCACAGTGGCTGTACCATTTTACATTCACACCAACAATGTGTGAAGGTTCCAATTTCTCTACATACTCCTCAACACTTGTTATTTTTTCTTTTCTTTCTTTTTTTTTCTTTGTAAGCCAACTTAGTAGGTGGGAGGTGCATAGTAGCTCTTTGTTGCATACTTTCTTACTATTCTCTGTGTGTAGGAGAGCAGGAGGTGGCTCCATAAAATATCCTCACATTCAAAAAGTATTCTCAAATTCCAAAGTTTGATAACCTCTAATCTAGATACATTTTTAAAAATCTCTTCACATTGACTGGGTGCAGTGGCTCATGCCTGTAATCCCAGCACTTTGGGAAGCCAAGTTGGGTGGAGCACCTGAGGTCAGGAGTTTGAGACCAGCTTGGCCAACATGGTGAAACCCTCTCTCTACTAAAAATACAAATTCAGCTGGGCATGGTGGTGCGTGCCTGTAACCCCAACTACTTGGGAGGCTGAGGCAGGAGAATCTGTTACAACCTGGGAGGCAGTGAGCTGAGATCACGTCATTGTACTCCAGCCTGGGCGATAGAGCAAGACTCTGTCAAAAAAAAAAAAAAAAAAAAAAGCTCTCTACATTGCATGTTTTAGAAACATTTTATATATCTGTCATAGTAATATTGTGAAGTATTATTATCCTTATAAGGGGAAACTGAGACTCTGAGAAGTTAAATAACTTACAGAAATAGATGCCACACTCAGTTTGTCCAGTTCCCAATTCTCAGGGAACTTTCCTCGGCATTCTCCTAACTGCCTTTCTGGACATGGACTATTCAAGCTTGAAGGAAAGCAAGAAATACACCTTTTTGTTTGTTTGTTTTAAACCTTCATGTATCTGTTCTCCCTGCCATGGCTCTACCTGTCTACTATGGTTTTATTCTTTACTCTCTGTCTATGTCAAATTCTCTTTTATTTTGATTGAGCCTTTCCTATGGTGGAAACATTAGGGAATATGAGAAATTGAAAAACAGAGACAAAAGCAATTCTGAATCATAATGCCGTGACATAGCTGCATACCATGTGCATTTATATACATCTACACACACAAACATATGAATTTACATGTATACATATAAAGGTGTGTATATGTGTGCGTGTGAGAGAGAAGTGTGAAAGTCTTTATCTTTTTATTTGGGACTCTCGCTGCTGGAAGTAGGCTTAAGTTGCAAGTAATACAGACCATTTCCTTGAAAAATCTTGCAGTTTGTTTCTTCTCTCCTTAGTGCTCCACAGAGAGCATAATAATGATGGTCTCACTGGGAGGAGGGCTCCGAAGGAGGTTGCTCACTCTTAGGTCACACTCTCAGAGCTGCTCCATGTGGTAGGGGTAGTAGAGGGAAGTTAAAATCTGGGTTCATAAGCACAAATACCAAAAATGGATCTCTTGCTTTTTATGAACTGTAAAATAAAGTGCTTTCCAGCAGGGAAAGGCCCCCTCAGCAATGCTTGGTTGACATTTATACCCTTTAGATAGGCGTTGGAACTGTGGAGGCCACTGAGCCAAAGCTGCTCAGACTGTGCTCAGATTGACTCAACTGAACATGCAGTGACAGAGCCTGCTATTTATTCATTTATTCATTTGATCTTTTTTTCTTTCATTTATTCTTCCAATGAAACCTTTATTGTCTCTGCTTTGGTTTCAGATTTTGAGCTAGGAGCTGGAGATACAGAGAAGAATGAGGAACATCACTGCCCCAGGGGAGATTGCAATGGAGTGGCATGGAGGAGATAGGCAGGAAAACAGATAATTACAGTGGGGAGACTTAAGTGCTCCAAGTGGCAACTGCTAGATAACTTGGGAGCACAGACAATGGAGAGGGCGGGGTGGATGGCTTAGTGGGAATTCCTCTTGGATGATCAGCCCTGGAGCTCAGCACAGGGGTCTAAACGGAAAGAAAGTAACCACATTGGCAACTATTCATTAGTAACACTTAACTGAACACCTACCAGGACCCAGAGAGTGTTGTAACATAATAATGATAGTAAGAAAATTTTAACTGACATTTATTGAATGCTTCTTAAGTGCCAGTCAGTATACTTATCATTTTAAAAATAGACTTCGTTTTCTTTTCCTTCCTTCCTTCCTTCCTTCCTTCCTTCCTTCCTTCCTTCCTTCCTTCCTTCCTTCCTTCCTTTTTCTTTCTTTCTTTCTTTCTTTCTTTCTTTCTTTCTTTCTTTCTTTCTTTCTTCTCTCTCTCTCTCTTCTTTCTTTCTTTCTTTCTTTCTTTCTTTCTTTCTTTCTTTCTTTCTTTCTGTCTGTCTCTCTCTCTCTCTCTCTTTCTTTCTTTCTTTTTTGAGACAAAGTTTCTCTCTTATTGCCCAGGATAGAGTGCAGTGACACGATCTTGGCTTACTACAACCTCCACCTCCCAGGTTCAAGCAATTCTCTTGCCTCAGCCTCCGGAGTAGCTGACATTACAGGCGCCTGCCGCCACATCCAGTTAATTTTTTGTATTTTTAGTAGAGATGCGGTTTCACCATGTTGGCCAGGCTGGTCTCGAGCTACTGACTTCAGCTGATCCACCTGCCTCAGCCTCCCAAAGTGCTGGGATTATAGACATGAGCCACCACGCCTGCCCTAGACTTCATTTTTTTAAAGTAGTTTCAGGTTCACAACAAAATTGAGCAAAAAGAAGAGCTCTCATATATCCCATGCTGGACACATGCATAACCTCCTTCACTATCAACATCCTCCACTACAGTGGTACATTTGTTATGATCCATGCACTAACTTTGACTCATTATTGTCATCCAAAGTCTGTAGTTTACATTAAGGTTTACTCTTGGTATATGCTATAGTTTGGATATTTGTCCCCTCCAAATCCCATGTTGAAGTACCCGAGATTGTGCCACTGGACTCCACAGTCCAGCCTGGGTGACAGAGAGAGAGACTCTGTCTCAGAAAAAGTCTGTTACCTCCCTCTTTTCTCACTCTCTTGCTCCATCTCCCGCCATGTGACATGTTGGCTTCCCTTCATCTTCTGTCATGATTGTAAGCTTCCTGAGGCCTCACTAGGAAGCAGGTGCTGGTGCCATGCTTCTTGTACAGCCTGCAGAACCATGTGCCAAATAAACTTCTTTTCTTTACAAATTACCCAGCCTCAGGTATTCCTTTACAGCAATGCAAACAGACTAAGACAATGTGGTACATTCTATGAATTCAAACAAATGCATAATGGCATGTATCCACCATTACAGTGTTATATGAGTAGTTTCACTTAAAAAAACCTCTGTGCTTTGCATAGGTATTTTTAATATATTAACTTATTTAATTATCATACCAACCTTTTGAGGGAGAGACAATTATTACCATTTTTCAGATGGGAAAATTGACAGACACGGGTACAAAGAGAGCAAGAAACCTGCCCAATCAAGTATTCTGACTCTGAAGCCTTAGCACAGCTAATTTCATTTCTATCACTCTACAAATCTTTGTCTGCTTATTTACAGTTTATGCAGTTATAATCATGCTGAAATAATGTGCTCTTTTCATGAAATAAAAGAATTTTAAAATAAATTTCTTATTCATACATAATATTTGTACATATTTGTCTGGTACTTGTGGTTTTTTTTGTTTTGTTTTGTTTTGTTTTGTTTTGTTTTTTGAGGCAGGGTCTCACTCTATCGCCCAGGCTGGAGTGCAGTGGTGTGATTTCGGAGCACTGCAACCTCCGCCTCCTGGGTTCAAGTGATTTTCCTGCCTCAGCCTCCCCAGTAGCTGGGATTACAGGCAGACGCCACCAGACAAAGCTAATTTTTGTATTTTTAGTAGAGTTGGGGTTTCACCATGTTGGTCTGGCTGGTCTCGAACTCCTGACTTCAAGTGATCCACCCACCTCGGCCTCCCAAAGTTCTGGGATTACAGGCATGAGCCACCGTGCCCGGCCTGTGGTAGTTTATTAAATGCACAGAGTGCATAATGATCATGTGAGGGTGTTTAGAACATCCATGACCTCAAGTATTTAGCATTTCTATGTTTTGAGAACATTTCAAGTCCTCTCTTTTAGCTAGTTTGAAATATCCAATACATGCTTTAAAAATTATAGTTACCCTATTCTGCTATAGAACATTAGAACTTACTTCTTCTTACTATTATGTGTGTACTCATTATCCAACCTCTCTTCATTGCCCTTCCAACCCACACACCCTTCCCAGCCTCTGGCATCTATCATTGTACTCTTCACCTCCATGTGATTCATTTTTTAGCTCCCACATATGAGTGAGAACATGTGATGCTTGTCTTTCTGTGCCTGACTCATTTCACTTAACATACTGACCTTCAGTTCCATCTATGTCACTGCAAATAACAGGATTTCATTCTTTTTTATGGCCAAATAGTATTCCATTGTGTATGTCATTACCACATTTTCTTTATCCATTTATCCTTTGATGGACACTTACATTTATTCTGTATCTCGGCTATTGTGAATATGACTGTGATAAACATAGGAGTACAAATATCCCTTTGATACACTTGATTTCCTTTCCTTTGAGTAAACATCCAGTAGTAGGATTGCTGGATCATATGGTAGTTCTAGTTTTAGTTTTCTATGAAATCTCCATATTGTTTTCTGTAGTGGCTGTACTGATTTACATTCTCACCAAAAATGCATAACAATTTCCTTTTCCTGCATCCTGGCCAGTATCTGTTATTTTTTGTCTTTTTGATAATAGCCATTCCAACTGGGGTAGGATGAGAACTCATTGTGGTTTTGATTTGCATTTCCCTGATGATTAGTGACACTGAACATTTTTTCATGTACTTCCTGGCCATTTGTATGGCTTTATTTGAGAAATGTCTATTCAGATCCTTTGCCTACTTTTTAATGTTTTTTTTTTTCTTTCTTTTTTTTGTAACTGTTGAGTTGGTTGGGTTCCTTGTATATTCTGGGTATTAGTCACTTGTCAGATGAATAGTTTGCAAATATCTTCTCCTATTCAACAGGTTGTCTCTTCCCTCTATTAATTGTTTCCTTTGCTGAGAAGAAGCTTTTTAGTTTAATATGGTCCCATTTGTCTATTTCTGTTTTAGTTGCTTGTGCTTTTAAGGTCTTAGTCATAAAATCTTTGCCTAGACCAATGTCCTGAAGTATTTCTCCAATATTTTCTTCTAGTAGTTTTGGATCTTACATATAAATCTTTAATTCATCTTCAGTTGATTTTTGTATATGGCGAGAGATAGAGATTCAGTTTCATTCCTCTGCACATGGATATCCAGTTTTTCCAGCATCATTTACTAAAGAGGAGGTCCTTTTCCCCATGTATCTTCGTGGCGTCTTTGTTAAAAATCAATTCGCTGGCTGGGCATGGTGGCTCACTCCTGTAATCCCAGCACTTTGGGAGGCTGAGGTGGGCAGATCACTTGAGGTCAGGGGCTCAAGACCAGCCTGGCCAACATCATGAAACCCCGTCTCTACTAAAAATACAAAATATACAAAAAATTATCCAAGTATAGTCCCAGCTACTCGGGAGACTGAGACAGGAGAATCGCTTAAAACCAAGAGGCAGAGGTTGCAGTGAGCTGAGATCGTGCTACTGGACTCCAGCCTGGGCAACACAATGAGACTCCATCTCAAAAGAAAGCAAACAAACAAACAAACCAGCGACAACAAAACACCAACCAATTAGCTGTAAACGTGAAGTGAATTTATTTCTCGGTTCTCTATTCTGTGCCGTAGGTCTATGTTCCTATTTTTACCATGCTGTTTTTATTATGATAGCCTTCTAGCATATTTTGAAGTCAGATAATATGATGCTGCCATCTTTATTCTTTTTGCTTAGGATAGCTTTGGTTATTCAGGCTTATTTTTGGTTCCATACAAATTTTAGGATTTTTTTTTTCTATTTCTCAACAGCATTTTTTATGTTTCTACATGGAGTACTTAATACATTTAACCTTTTCAAAATTATTAAAGAATAAACATGTTAGAAAATATGTAAAACAAAAAATACAATTTAAAATATCTTATAATCTTGACTTCTATACACTACTTAAAGCATTAGTATGTTTAATACTTATTTTTTAGTGTTTTTTTCCTTTGCTCACATTAAAAAGTTTTTTTTTTTTTTTTTTTTTTTTTGCCTGTTGGACATTATGTTGTTGTTTTACAGGAAAGGGTGTGGAATCTGTTATTTGGTTCCCTTGCTTTGCTCAGTTCTGAACACATTGTAGAGCCTGAGTGAGGCTTTAAAGTCCCCATTCACCTTGCTCTTTTGCTTTTTGATTAGACTGGAAGCTCCATGAGACAATGGCCTTACTGGTTTTGCTCACTCCTTTTTCCCCAGGATGAAACATTGCCTGACACATACACAGCAGGTGCTCAATAAGTATCTAGTCCCTCAGATCTCTTTCTTGTCCCAGATTTATGTACAGAAATAAGATTGTTGTCTGTAAAATTTAAATCAAATTGCGTGCTGTCCTTGTAGGCCTTGATTGAGATTTAACTTTATTTTTAATTTTAACTTTATTTTTACCTTGAGAAAAGTTAGTGAGGGAGGAATTCAGAAACACATATGGTAGGCTTTGCTTTGTACAGGAGGGGCATTTCCTCAGTTGTTGCAAGAGGAAAATATAGGGGCAGGTGTAGTTCTGTTTTTAGGTTTGTAATAGAAAGAGAAATCATTTTTGTTTGATGACTTCTATTTTGTCAATGAGTTAAGTAGCAAGGTTACAGCTGAGGGGGGTAGGATGTAGGAATAGGCATGAAATAGTTGTCTTGAAAAGTAGGAAGGAGATATTTCTAAAGTGATACAGTAGGGTTTCTGGGTAATGTTTGAGGGGTCATTAGAGGTCTTAGATCAGGAATTTTAAAGAAAACTTGCTGCCCAGAATAGGGGGCATTCTCTGTCCTAAGATACTTACAGTTATTTTTCTGTCTATTGCTCTTAAAGGAACTTTTTGTTTTAAACCTAAGGCGTGGTGTCCTTGAAGCTACTTCAGGTGATCCAAAAATCCCCTGAACTTACATGCAAAAAAATATGCATATGTGTATTTTCCAGAGAAGGGGTCCTTAGCTCTCATTACATTATCAAAGAAGTGTCTGACCCCCAAAAGATTAAGAACCACTGTTGAAATGCTTGCCCTCCTAATTAGTACAGTCCTTTAGGACTGCACCACAGTCGCTCTCCTTTCTAGCCAGTACTCTCACTGGCTCATGAATTACCTAATATGGAGGCATGTTAGGTAACTCAGCAACTAAACCCCTAGTATGAACTTCAGGTACCCTACCTAATGTGGTCTTTTCACACCACCAACTCTGCCTCTCTTACCCCCAGCCATTCACCACAATGACTATAGAGAGAGGAGACAGTGTCATTGCTTAACAATGCAACGAACACTGTCACTACAAGTATGGCTATTCCTGCCTTTATTTAATACCCCTCTTATTAGTACACATTGATGTTTCTCATCCTTGGATATGCTAGTTCAAAGAGGGTGTGCATAAAAAGAAATTTCCAAAGAGTTGTCAGCAATCTATACTCCCATCAGTGGCATGTGAACTTGCTTGTTTCTCCACACTGGGAATTATTGTGCCTTTTATTACTATTACCAATCTGATAATTGAAAATGGCACGTTGTTATCTTAAGCTGGCACTTGTTTTAAGTATGTCACCACAGGGATTTTTAACCTGGAGTTCTTAGATGGGCTGGGAACTCCCGGAAATTGCATGCAAATTGTTGTTTGCGTTTCTGTGCATTCTTTAGGGATGACAGAAAGGGTGAGAAGGGTTCTGTAGCCTTCCTCAGATTTTCCAAGGGAGTCTAGGCCTCCAAAATATTACAAAATAAAACTGGAAAGGTTTTATAGCAAATTACTTATGAAAAGTAGGTAAGCAAAAAATAACTAACTTGGGAAAGTTATAAAATTGCAGCAATCACGTAAGATGCCCATGGTCCCCCACTATAATTCTTGATACCCTTTTTTATGTTAAAAAATTCAATGATACTTACTAAAGCACCATAAGTAAGACTTTATTTAGGACCATGGCAACAGGTACACTGCAACAGAGCCTTGAGGTGGAAGACAGAGAATGGGCTCAACTCCAAATAGAGCATGGGCAAGTGGGAATAGCCAAGCAGCAGGGTGGAGGTGGTCATAGGATGGAAAATTGCTAAGAAGCCACAGAAGGGGCAGGGGTATTCTGGCTAAACCAACCCAACAGGATTCTTGCTGAAAGCAGGTCAGGGTGATAAGACATCCCTTGGGGAATGAGGGAGGATTGAGGACCCTGATCAGATAATCACTGAGGATAATCAGATATCAAGGATGGGGATTCTTGCTAAAGTGACTTAGCTAGTTTTCTGACGCTAGATTTTACAAGGAAATGCACAGATGGGCCTAGTAGAGGATTCCTGACCAAACTTTCACCAAGCAAATAATCTTTGTTTTTTGTTTGTTTGTTTGTTTGTTTGTTTTTTTGAGACAGAGTCTCGCACTGTCGCCCTGGCTGAAGAGAAACGGCATGATCTGGGTTCACTGCAACCTCCGCCTCTCGGGTTCACGTGATTCCCCTGCCTCAGCCTCCCGAGTAGCTGGGATTACAGGCACACACCACCACACCCAGCTAATTTTTTGTGTTTTTAGTAGAGACAGTGTTTCACTGTGTTGGCCAGGCTGGTCTCGAACTCCTGACCTCGTGATCCGCCTGCCTTGGCCTCCCAAAGTGCTGGGATTACAGGCATGAGCCACTGCACCCGGCCTCTTTGTCACTTTTGACACCTGAAATTCTCAGCCTCTCCTAGTTTCCTTCCTCTGAAATGCTCCTGCTTTCTGGCACACAGTCTGGAAAAATCTTTTTTTTTTTTTTTCTTCCAAAACATAGTCTTGCTCTGGCACCCGGGCTGGAATGTAGTGGTGCTATCTCAGCTCACTGCAACTTTTCTCTCCCTGGTTCAAGCGATATTCCTGCCCCTACCACAACGCCGGGCTAATTTTTCGTATTTTTAGTAGAGACGGGGGTTTCACCATGTTGGTCAGGCTGGTCTTGAACTCCTGACCTCAGGTGATCCACATGCCTTGGTCTCCCAAAGTGCTGGGATTATGGCATGAGCCACTCTGCCTGGCTGGAAAAATCTTTTTTTGTGGGAAAACCATGAATGAGCTCTGTGGACCAGTCCATTGCTCCCTCATCTAAGTGGTTGAGTTAATCCTGATTCCTTTCTCAAAGTTCTCCTCTTGTTCTTAGGGAAAGGCCATTCTAGCACTTTACTTCCACAGGGTTCCCAAGGAAGTACCTTTGTGGGAAGCAGGATGTGCAAATCTGTTTTTCTGAGGGGGTCTTGGGGCCTTTTAAGAAGCTGCCAGCCAAAAAGCTTTGAATTTTATCTTTAAATTTCATGTAATTATTGCATTGTATTCCCTAGAATATTTTGCATGTCTTAAAGTTAAAAAAAAAAAATTCTTACCAAAATATTGGTTTAAAATGGACATTTGGGGAAGTTGTCTCATGTTTGTCAGTGAATCCAAAGATCCCTCAGTTGGGTTCAAATGTGGCTGATTTTCTCTGTGTTTACTTTAAGGGTGTTAGGTACATATAAACTTAAAATAAAGCATGTTTTCAGGGCTGACTTTTCAGTTTATTTCATTTTGTAGGATTTTCTTTCTTAGAAAATTCTACTTTGGATCAAAAGAAGCTATGAATTCTATTTTCCAAAGATCTTCCATTTTGCAGAACACAATTTTAACCATCAGAAGTGTCGTTAGTTGAAATTATTTTTTCAATGTCTCAATTCAACTACCAAATGCCATTCTGTGTTCAGAAATGGTGTCTCTTCTGCCATCTTCGAGGAAGTGCATGGTTTGCCTTCTGTTCACCATTACCCTTCTAATTTTGTCTCTATCCATGAGGTAGGTGATGCAATCCTGACGACACAGTCTATATGGGCTAAGGAAATTGAAGTAGAGGATTTGTCCCAGGACAATTGGTGATAAGGTGGGACAAGAAAGTTAATCTTCTGAGACCCATTATCTTTTTGTGAGGGAATGCTTTGTAGCATTGAGAATTCTCATGTGATGATAGGCCTTGGTTCTACCATTTACTAACTGGGAGACTTGTTGCAAGGTACATCACTTCTGTATAACTCAGTTTTCTCATCTATAAAATGGAGATAGTAATATTTACTTTGCAGGGTGGTGGTAAGGACTAAAGGAGATAATATCTGTAAAGTGTCTGGTGTATAGTAGGTAAAATGTAAAGATTGATTAACCTATCCCTCTATGCTTCTGGGAAAAGTTCTTTGTGGAGAGAAGTAAGTCTTATGAAGATTCTATTGCGAACTTTATTTTGGCAATCCAGTCATAGAATCTAAGATTCTCTGGAACTGGAAGAGCACTTAGAGATCGACTAGTTTAATTAGCTTGTGTTACATAGGAAGAAACAGGCCGAGAGAGGGTGATGACATGCTCAAGGTCACAAGATGATATAGAATCCCCGATAAAGACACTCATACTTAAGAGGGGAATATGTATTTTCAGGAACCTTTGTTTCAAAAGTGTATTAAAAAGAAGTCTTTCAAAATAAAAATGCATTGTGCCCTAAAATAAGAATCCTCATGTCTAAAGCTCATCTGATAATGGATATAAATCAGTTATATTTAAAATGGTACCAAAGTAAAGTAAAACAGGTGGGTTTCTTTAAAATTAAAAGGTCATATGCATTTTAAAAACACAGTGATGTGTAGATAATGAACACATTAGCCTATATAGCCATTAAAATGTAAATCACCTTGCTAATCTCCCTCACAATTGAAAAAATAAATGGACTATCAAAATATTTAGGGGAATATCAGATGAAATTTTACTTAAATTATTTCTTCCAGACTTTTTCTTCTTCACCCAAGATCACTTTGGTCTGTCTAACCATAAGAAGAAAAATAAGCTTAATACATAGATAAATGCTTGTCTTCCTAACACTACAAAAGAAACATTTGTTCTCCCAGATAACTCTTAAGTAAACTGCTGTCAAAACAATTAGTGTTATTTTTCTATTATCTTCCTATTTGAGAGTAAATAACCATTTCATGAATATGTTAATTATCTAGTAGGTGGAAAAGATAAGAAGGGCTCTATATCTCCAGAAGCACTGATAAATCATCGATTGTATACAAAAACACAAGAAAGGGTTATAAGCGGGATAGTCATATGTCTACATTTCACCTAGTCAAAGTGAAATCAGTTCAGTTTTGATAGTTGAAAGAGAACCAGGGAAGAAGTGACAATAGTTTGATAGAATGAACCATGAATAAGTCTTCATTTGTGCACTGTGGCTGCAATGAGACTGTCTTCTATCTCACCAAGTATTCAATAGTTTTATTGCTAAGAAAGCTATTTGATTTTCACATAATTTAGAACACACTTTTTGGGATTGTGTAATTGTCATTGTAAAGAATTGGAGAAGTGAAGATAAACCCTTGAGTATGTTCCTCTCACTTAGAGAAGCCTAGTTTATGTTACAAGTGCTGAACAGAGATTTTTTTCTTATAAAATCACTTTTTAAAATATGTGATTGTGCTTACTTTAAGCTACATCTACCTTTAGTAATCATGCCCAACTTTTGGCAGCTTTGAATGTGCCTTTTGAAATCTCCAGCACAGAATTCTTCACCATCCGCAGTGGTTAAATGTTTTGCTGAAAGGGAACACAGTTTGCAGGGGGAGAGGAGGTGGGGGTGGGGAGAAAATGCAGAAAAGTGCTTTCTCTTCTTATTTTGAAGGGGCAAGATGTATTTTTCCATATTAAATATTTTGAAAAAGTTGAATGCAGCATTGTGCCAGATAATTAAAATGTAAATTTCAGTATCTATGCTTGCTTTGTGATTTTTTTTTAATACATTTAAGTTAGTTGTCTTTTAAAACATGTGGTCAGCTGTTGTATTCACATATGGTCAAATGATCAAAGTCTGAACTCCTCTCTAATTGTCCCCCCGCTGCTCGTCTGCTCTGTCCGTGATCAAGGCCTCAGCAGGTGATGAGAAAGGCATGAGAACGAGCTGGAAGGAGAATGAGGCACCGAGAGGCCCAAGCTGAAAGAAATAAAGACTTCCAGTACATCACCCTGACAGTAAAGAGCGAAGGAAAAGTGACGTCTGGTTAGTAGTGCTTATATATTTTTTTGTTCGCCAATCTGCATACATTTTTTCCCTAGCTAAATGCAAATGGAGCCGAGCCTGCTGGCAGAGATGGAGCCCCACACATCAGCGCCACCGACGAAGTGTTGCATTTGTTTACTTGCCTGGGGAAGAAGCTGCTAAGTCCCACAGTTTATAGTATTTCACATGTTTGTGGAAATCATTGCAATTCTTTTCACTTCTGCTTGTCATTGTTTGCCTAGAGTTCACTTTGCCAGATGGCGCTTTATTGTCACTAGTGGTTACACCTCGCTATTGGATCAGTTCAAGACCAAATGGTGTGAAGAGCTTTCATACTTAGAGGATTTACTCAAACATTCATTCTCTGCTATTCAGGCTGCTTGAGCACTAATTCATAAATGAGCCGGCTGACCTAGGAATGAAGGGAAGAGAAAATGGCCCAGGTCTTTTTTCACCGTAAATTATTAATTTGCTTTCTATTTACAGTCCAAATTGGGATGAATCATAATTAAGCAGGAGTATCTTGCAAAAATATAAATAAGATGCTAGGGGAGGGGCTGGGACAGAAAACAAGACATTGCATTATGTGAATACTACCAGAGCTTAAGGGTGGGGGAGATGCTAGTCCTCATGAAAATACAACCGATTATTTCCCCACAAGTCCAATTTCCTTATGGTCTCTGGTCCCTTATCAATAAGCCAGTTCTATCAGCAAATGCCACAAATGATCACATCAAACATTTTTTTGAATGTGTATTTTTTAGTGAAAGTTGTCAGAAGTGAAATGTTTTCAAATATGAACACATCTTCAAAGTTGAGAAGGAACCTCTAAAATCCAAGCTATTCCATTTATCTTTTGTAATTGTTAGCGGAGGTTTGGGAAGTCTGAACAAATTCTGGGTGGGTTCACTTTTCAGCTTTAGAAATTGGGTAATTTGGGGGCCTGAGATAAGCAGCTTCATAGTGTGTGTGTGTGTGTGTGTGTGTGTGTGTGTGTGTGTGTGTTTAAAATTGATATGGTATTTGCCTTTTTTGAACCAAATCTATTGATGCATCTTTTGGCTGCTGCCTCAAGCTCTGGAACTTGTCTTCTTTATCAAATCTTTTGAAAAGACTGAAAAGATGGTGCAGTGAAACTAAAACAGGGGGAGCAGGGAAAGGGTTAAGCAAACAATGACTCAATGGCTCTGCCTAATTTTGTTTCTTATTAAATTTGAAGCCCTGTAGTTGTCGCCCTAGTTTTCTTTTTCCTTGGGATGGGAGTATAGCTTTACCTAAGTATTCAAAGTCATGTCGAAAGGACAAAGAAAAGCGCCGAGGTGAAGAGGGAGGTTCTTTGGCAGAAGGCAGGTGCTAAGGGATTTGGAGGTTATTATTGAAAAAATCCTTGAAGCCCTTGGTGCACTGCCTTGCTGTAGTAAGAAAGGCAAACAGGATAATAGATTGTATCAACAGAGGGAGCGAACCCAAATCAAAAGACGTGATCTTGTTACTGTACAGACTGATATTGTCCCTCTACAAAGAGCTGGTTGGCGCTAATCAAACACTGCACTGCCAGCCTAATCACCTTGTCCTCAGAAGCCTATTGTCCTGAGTAAGGCCCAGTTCACAGAACAGCCGGGATGATACCCATTTTTCCATTGAAGGAAAGGGAAAAAGAGGTGTAGGTTTTCTCCTTCATACATTTTTTTTGCATTGAGGTACAATGCAAAATTATGTAATAATAGTATCCCTGGGTCCTGACCTAAACCCGGGGAAGCCACAGCAGAGGGGATTGCAGCTCCGCTTGGGAAGTAAGCACAGCTGGGAGGAACAAAGCACCAACTGGGGGTCCTCTGGTTTTTCCACACAACATTTCTGGACTTCAGCTCTTTGCTATGCTAAGTGGGCTGCCAAGTAATTGGACCTACCCTTATGGAGGGGAGGAGACAGAAAGCTGGAAGGCCACACTGAGAAAACAGGAACTGCTAAGCTGGGGATTTGGGTGGGGGTGGAGGTGGGAGTGAGGGTGGGGGCGGAGGGCTGAGGACTTTGCTTTCAAGCAGCTCCTTGAAACCAAACAATGAAGTAGGGAGAGTTAGTTTTAATATTAAACCAGACATCTTGGCATTTTCCCTTTGCAAGTGGGATAAAACTGGGTAAATAGCGTCTGGAGTTAGGAGGACACTTTTGTGCACTTTGTTAAGTCACTTCTTAGGGCTTCCGGTTTCCTCATCTGAAAAATTGAGAAGGTAGTGGGGAGGGTGTTCCACTTTGAATCGAAATTCTCTTCTAGCCTTAACATTCTGCGGGCTTGCATCTTCGTGATGTCTTGAGTTTATCTTTCACGAAGAGTCAGCGTACCAGGGGGCCAACAGATCCAGCTGTACTGAGGCTCTGAATGACTCAGGTCAGTTCAGGTACAGAATTAGATGAAAATACTGGATTTGCACTGTGCAGAGGGACCTCCTTTTGACAAGCCAACCTATGAAGAATGGCTGGCTAACAAGTACTTGCTTGTTTAGCCATCAGTTTAAGAAGGTTGGAATAGTTGGAGGTTTAGCTCTTTTGGAGGTTTACAGCCCTTTTTAGAAGCTGTCCCTTGCTATTCCTCGCTCCTTGTAAGGTTCAGAAACTCCTGTCTTTTGGGTTCATATGACTGAGGCCAATCAAATGCTTTCATCAGCTTGCCATTGGATGTTGAGTGATATATTGCCACCGGTTAAAATTTGACCTACTCAATGACCCTCTTGCAAACATTAATTGCGCAGAACATCCTTCTCCTCCAACAAGAGTATCTTCTTGAAAAGGCCACTCATTTGCTTAAAGCCAGAGTTAGCCCAACTCATCCAAATTTGTTACAAAGCTTATCTTGTACTACTTGGTCCAAGGATTCCTGGAGAAAAGAATCACATAGGCCTAACATAAAGGTTAGAAAGAGATTATTTTCCTCAGCGACTTTCCAAACGATTACTAGAAAGGACTTTCTGGACTTCTATGAGATACTTACTTACCATAACAAAAACACAGCCCTAATCATCAGAGAATAGAAAGATGTATAACTAAGGATTTACTTTAGCCGTGATGGATTTTGTACAAAACCTTTGAATTGCCATGGGAAAGGAACGGCAAATTTTAATGTGCAGAGAAATATTAAAACAGAATAAGCAATGATGGTCGTCTGGTTTTCAAACTGGTTGATGGATAAAGATAGGCTCTTTTTATTTCTGCAGAAACCAAACCACATTTAAAAAGTATTTCTTATCGTGGAGTCAATTGTATGCAATATTACAGATTTTCTTTAAAGCTTCTAGTTAATCTTGTTGTGTGCCTTTGGAGGTATTAGGAAGGCATTGTCCTGAGATGAGTGAATATCTAAAAGGAGACTCTTTTTAATCAGAGTACAGAAGCTGCGAAACAAGGGAAAATTAAGAATTGTCTTTAAATTTAACTAAGCTAATCCAGCTAGCTGCAGAGATATTCTTTCTATTTTACTTGATCCACTTCATCCACCATTTTAGTAATACTTGTTGTTTAGGAAAATGGTGTTAAATTGATTTGGAAATCTTGAGACTGTGTCTGTTGCACTCATGCTGTGTTTTTGTGCATATTCCAACACAGCCAAGGCAGACATTTTTGTTGTTGTTGTTTTAGCTTTTCCTTCCTGGACTTATAAAGTTAAAAAGTGTCTTTGTTGGGCTTGTTTCTTCTTTCATCAAGTTTATGGGGAGTAATGAACACTGAACTCAAAGTCAGATGCATTTTGGTTTGAATCTCAGCTTCGTGCTTTGTAGCCGTGTGACCTTGGGCAAATCACTTAGCCTCTCAGAACTTCATCTATCTAATAAAAGGGTCAGAATTCCCACCTGCTTTTAGAATTTGTGAAATAAAAAGTTCACAAGTTCATCTCAGTAATTTTGTCAACAATCAGATACAAAATATCTTGGGGAAACTCAAGACTTATCTCCTCTAGGGGCAGGGCACAAGACTTCCTTCCCTGCTCCATCTTTGCCTTTCCAAGTTGGGAGAAGGCCTGGAAATAACTCTGCAGAAATTTTACCCAGGATGAAGATTTACTATCCACATTTCAGGAGGAAACTGAGGCCCAGCAAAGTTGTGGATTTTTTTCAATGTCTCATAGCTGTTAAGTGACCAAGTAAAGATTATATAACCCAGATCGTCTAACTCCTCATCCAGCCCTTTCCACCATAGTATCTGTTTCGAAACAAACTGGGCCTTCTCATAGAGAGCTTTCAGTGAGAAATTAGCTTTATTTTGAAATGCATCTGCTAAAAAGAATTCTTCAAATCCTCTTCTAAAGGACACTTAGTGATTAATGTAAAATCTCCAGCCAGGTGACTTTTACACACTAATCCAAGTCAGAGAGATACAGATCCAAGGTTCTCATGACAACATTTAGCCCCCTCTTTGAGTAAGTGCATTACTACAAGGCCCTTCATCAACCAATCCCCTAATACAGGGGAACCTTGAATACAAGACTCTGGAAACTCTAACCCTAACCTTCTCTTACTCTGAAAGAAAGACAAACACTTTTTCCCCTTCTATTCTCTTTTTTCCTTTATGGAAAAGAAAGGAAAGAACTTTCCTTCTTCAATTTTCGTTTATTGACCATCCCCTGCCTTTGCCCTAACCCCACCTAGGACTTAATTTCTGTTACAATTTTCTTCTTTTCCAGTAGGGATTACTTATCAGTGTTTTTTTTTTTTATGTGGGAAAAATAGATTAGGACTAAGGGGAGAGCTTCAATCCTTTCTTTTGCAATTGGGTGATGGTGGACACAGTAACCGCATAGCTGGATTCCTCTTTCCAGGTCCCAGGTTCATCTCCAGTTCTGTAGGGAGACTTACATTTAGGCCAATAATATAGACTGCAATCATGAGGAAAGAATCCCAGTTTCTTTAGTTAGTTGTGGGTTTGGGTCTTGTTTGACCTCAGGCATGGATGGAAAGGCTGGGAGGGGATGCCACATTTCTAGCAGGACTCAAATTGTCTCCTGGCAAAAGTGTCCTCAAAAGGCAAACTTACTTCATGATCAATATAAGCTGCTTTAGCTCACAGGTATTGTAAGTGTGAATCCCATTTTCACCTGCCCCTCTCTCCTTATCTTCCAGTCTAACAACTTAGGGAAAAAAAAACAGTGACTCACAGTAGCCTTTCTAATTTGGTGCATTGGTTACTTGGGTGTGAAATACTGGGCCGTGTCTGTATCCCTCTGCAAAGAAATTGGGAGTAACCAAGAGCCCTTTTTAGAAAACTCTGGAGAACTGTTTTCTGTCAACATAAACCCACTCTCATAGTATGGAGAAATGAGATTATTCATTGCTGTCCACAATTGTTGACTCCGTTTTCCAATAGTAACAAAGTCAGATTTAAGGAATCGTTTTTTTTTTCTTGGTCACAATACTTTTTTTTTTTCAATTCACATAAAATACACTTCAGATTTTATTAGGCCATTTATTTGCTTTCTTTTTTCCTTTTTTTTGACACGATCTTGCTTTGTCACCCAGGCTGGAGTGCAGTGGCGCGGTCTCGGCTCACTATACCCTCTGTCTTCTGGGTTCAAGTGACTCCCCTTTTTCTTTTTCTTTTTTTCTTTCTCTCTTTTTTCTTTCTTTCTTTCTTTCTTCCTTTCTTTCCTTTCCTTTCTTTCCTTTCTTTCCTTTCTTTCCTTCTTTTCTTTTCTTTTCTTTTCTTTTCTTTTCTTTCGAGACACTGTCTTGCTTTGTCGCCCAGGCTGGAATGCAGTAGTGTGGTCTCGGCTCACTACAACCTCCATCTTCTGGGTTCAAGCAATTCTCCTGCCTCAGCCTCCCCAGTAGCTGGGACTATAGGCAAGCACCACCACGCCCAGCTAATATTTTGTATTTTTAGTAGAGACAGGGTTTCACCGTGTTGGTCAGGCTGGTCTTGAACTCTTGACCTCAGGTCACCTGCCCACCTTGGCCTCCCAAAGTGCTGAGATTACAGACGAGAGTCACTGTGCCCAGCCTTAGCCCAGTTATTTTCAAACTGCTCTTTATCAGTGGGGTCTTTTTATTTTATATTTTATTTTTATTTTAAAAAATTGTGGTAAAATACACATAACATAAAACTTTCCATCTTAACCATTTTTAAGTGTATAGTTCTGTGGTATTAAGTGCATTCACATTGTCGTGCAATTATCACCACGATCCATCTCCAGAACTATTCATCTTGCAAAACTGAAACTCAGTCCCCGTTCCCCAGACCCTGGTAACGACTATTCTACTTTCTGTCTCAATGAATTTGCCTACTCTAGATATTTCATATAAATAGAAAAATAAAATATTTGTCCTTTGTGTCTGGCTTATTTCACTTATCACAGTGTCTTCAAGGCTCATCCATGTTATAGCATGCATCAGAGTTTCATTCTTTTTATAGCTTAATGATATTCCATTGTATATCGATACCACATTTTGTTTATTCATTCTTCTGATGGACACTTGGGCTGCTTCCATCTCTTGGCTATTGCAAATAATGCTGTTAGGAATATGAGTGTAGGGACTTTCAAATTCTTTTGCCATGAAAATTTGCAGATACCTACAGAGAAGCCTGATAAAAAGTGATAAGTAGATTCCCATTGTTTGGCAGAAAGTTTTTCGCTCTCAGGGCAGTATGAAAAGTAGTGGTCCATTCAACCCTCTGTTTTCCCAGGTGAGGAAGGTTCCATCCATAAAAGAAAAGACACGCAGTACTAGGAAGTTAAAGGCAGAGGCTCCATAAGAACCAAGGCTTCTAACCTCAGTCTGCTGCTATTTCCACTCTACTTGGTATTACCAATTCAGGAAACTATAGCATTCTTTCTTAATATCTGCATTGGGAATATAGAAAGCCTTAGTGTAATTCTGGGAAAGTACTTTGATAGAGAACATGATTTGTTTTAGGACTTTCACATTGCGGTAGTTATGAAGCTTTTTTTTTTTTTTTTTTTTTGGTATCATTTCATTTTGCTCCAGTAGTCAGTCCTCTAGTAACAGTATGTGGTTTCCAGAGTGGAACTGCTGACATCACTAACCAGCTACATCATGATACTCTAGCTTAGGAATGTGGTATTTAATTATGAGATAATAGTTGCAGAGCCCTTTGAGCTGCTCAGAACAAAGGCATTGGATACATTCAAAGTGTTATTGTATGGAGTTATCTAAAGATAGACAGTTTACTAAATATTTCCAATTCAGTATTAATCTTCAGATGTCTGCAAACATTCATTTGCATTTACAGAATAATGCTTTAAACTTGGGAAAACAATTGGATATCATAGGATGTACTTGGCCTTACTGAGTATTTCAAGATAACTGAAAATAGTTGAAAATATTGGTACCATGGCGGCCGGGCATAGTGGCTCACACCTGTAATGCCAGCACTTTGGGAGGCCGAGGTGGCTGGATCACGAGGTCAGGAGATCAAGACCATCTGGCTAGCACGGTGAAACCCCGTCTCTGCTAAAAACACAAAAAATTAGCCTAGCATGGTGGCGGGTGCCTGTAGTCCCAGCTACTCGGGAGGCTGAGGCAGGAGAATCGCTTGAACCCAGGAGGTGGAGCTTGCAGTGAGCCGAGATCGCACCACTGCACTCCAGCCTGGGCAACAGAGCAAGACTCCGTCTCAAAAAAAAAAAAAAAGAAAAGAAAATGTTGGTACCATGGCAACAAAATGAAACAAAAATTTTTGAAACGTTTCTTTCCTAGGAAAGATCCTTTATTGAGTTTCATCTTTTTTCATCTTTAATTGACATGAGTTGCTTTTGACAATGTTAATTTTGATTAGTTCATCTCATCTAGAATCAGCACATTTAAGATCTGACTGGTCATGCATCAATTATCAAAAAGAAGGAAAATGCTAAGCATTCTTCATTACAGCATAATGAATTTCTGGATTTTCCTCATTTTTAAGAAGAGTCAGATTTTTTTAGGTCATCTTCACTTCTTGAAATTCCATACCTTTACTCTAAGGGCAATCAAAGTGAGTGACAGGGAAAGCAATGAATAAAAGGGAAAAGCAGATCATCTCTCAAGGTGGAGAAGTTCTCCTCCCCGGCTACTCATCAAGCAGTGTCCTTGGGATTGGAAGTAACTACAAAGAAGAGGGTGCTCATGTCTGAGGCTGAAAAGGCAGGAAAGAAACGTACATTTACTAAGTTGCTATTAGGTGTCAGGCACTGGGCTTGGCCTATTCCTGAATATTATCTTGTTTCATCCTCATGACAATGCTGAGAAGTGGATCATATCTCTCTTTTTTGTTAATACTTGAGGTAACTGGGGTTCTGATTATGTAACTTGCTCCAGTAAATTGACTGAGCCAGAATTGGAACACAGGTTTTTTGTTTTGTTTTGTTTTTGACAGAGTTTCATTCTTGTTGCCCAGGCTGGAGTGCAATGGTGTGATGTCAGCTAACCCAACCTCCGCCTCCCAGATTCAAACGATTCTCCTGCCCCAGTCTCCCAAGTAGCTGGGATTACAGGCATGCTCCGCCATGCCCAGCTAATTTTTTTTTTTTTTAGTAGAGACAGGTTTTCTCCATGTTGATCAGGCTGGTCTCGAACTCCTGACCTCAGGTGATCTGCCTGCCTCGGCCTCCCAAAGTGCTGGGATTACAGGTATGAGTCACCACGCCTGGTCACATCTACATATTTTAATCTCCAAATGCAAATTTCCAGGCTTGGGGGTGGGGAGTAAAGAGAGGACTTCAGCAGCAGGAAGAAAGCAGGCAATAGGAGATAAGAAAGTAAGAGGGGGCGGGGCGCAGTGGCTCAATCCTGTAATGCCAGTACTTTGGGAGGCCGAGACGGGCGGATCACAAGGTCAGGAGATCGAGACCATCCTGGCTAACATGGTGAAACCCCGTCTCTACTAAAAAATACAAAAAACTAGCCGGGCGAGGTGGCAGGTGCCTGTAGTCCCAGCTACTCAGGAGGCTGAGGCAGGAGAATGGCGTAAACCCGGGAGGCGGAGCTTGCAGTGAGCTGAGATCCAGCCACTGCACTCCAGCCCGGGCGACAGAGTGAGACTCCGTCTCAAAAAAAAATAAAAAAATAAAGTAAGAGGGTAGAGCTTAGTGTTTCAGGCTCAAATTTAAAGCCTCACCTCACCATTTCTTGCTGTGCACACCCAGGGAAAAAACTGTCTCCTTTAGGCTCAGTTTTCCCACCTGAAAAACAGGAGGAAAAATGCTCCTCACCTCACAGGGTGGTTGTGAGCTTTGCTGATAGTGCCAGAAATGTATTCAAGCATAGAGCTTTGCACTCAGAAAACATTTTCCGTGGTTGCTTTTATGTCTAGGGGACTCCATCTTCTAACATATTACTGGATGTTTCCAGCCAGAAGTGTGTATTCTTGAGTGGCAAGGCAGCTGACAAGATTAGGCAATGTAAGTCAGAACATACAATATGGCAGGAGGGCGTTTACACTCAGGGCTCTCAAACTCTGCCCCTGAGGCTCCCTAAAGTTCCCAGAACTGGACTGAAATGTCAGTCACTCACTAAGAATAAAGGAAGGCTTTCCCAGTTTGCAGATTAATTTGATACATCTTTTCAACTATAATTTTTTCTCCCATAAATATTTATTAAATAATTTGGTGCCTGCTCCCAGTCCTTCATTCATTCAACATATAGCTTCTGAGTGCCTTCTCTGTACCAGGTACTGTTCTTGGCACTGAAACAGCAGTGGAAAAAAACAAAAAACAAAAAATCCCTGGCCTCATGGAGCTTACGTTCTAATTGGGGAAAGAGACAACAAATACGACAAATAGGTAAAATGTATGGTATGTCAGTGATAAAGGCTAATGAGAAAAAAGCGAGTAAAGGAACAAAGGGAATAGAAAGTATGAATGGGGTTTGGAATGTTTATTTGGTGGGGAAGCCATGGAAAACCCTACTGAGAAAGTGACATTTATTTGACCTGAAAGAAGTGATAATTCCAGATAGAGAAAAGAGCAAGTGCAAAGGCCCTGAGGATGAATGTTAGTAATGTTCTAGGAGTTAAAAGGAGGCCAGAGTGACTGATAGGGTTAATGAATGAGAGAGGGATAATGGAGCGGAATGGGGGCAGGAACAGGGAAAGCACCAGGTAAGGCCTTGTACAGATGATGGATTGTAGGTGAAAAACTAAGCAAGACACAAGCAATTGAGTGTAACAGAAAACTTAAAAATATTAACACATAATTTCTTAAATGTTCCAGATACTGATATTATTGTTGTTCCGATAAAGAGGCATGTACATAAATAAAAAACCAAATGTGTTTGGTGATAAAAATAGATATCGCTATTTTTTTTTTTTTTTTTTTGGTTTGTTTGTTTGTTTTTGAGACGGAGGCTCACTCTGGCTCATCCTAGAGTGCAGTGGCCTGATCTCGGCTCGCAGCAACCTCTGCCTCCCAGGTTCAAGTGATTCTTCTGCCTCAGTTTCCCAAATATCTAGGATTACAGGCACCTGCCACCACACCTGGCTAATTTTTGTGTTTTTAGTAGAGATGGGATTTCATCATGTTGGCCAGGCTGGTCTCAAACACCTGACCTCAGGTGATCTGCCTGCCTCAGCCTCCCAAAGTGCTGGGATTACAGGAGCGAGTCACCACGGCTGGCCAGATATTTCTATTTTATAGTATTCCACAAAGGTCCCCATGACTTCAAGGTCCTTGCTACCTAAACAAGTTGGAGAATCACAGCTAGTGAGTAGGAGTGCTAGACTTCTAGGCCAGGGCTCTTATGGCCCTGCTCCATGTTGGAGGCATGTCCTATAACAGAATCATTCAGTATCAGAACAGGAAGTGGCCTTGGAGGTCATCTAATTCAACTTCCTCCTTGTAGAGATGCGGATGGGAAACCCGAGTCACGGAGAACAAAAGTGACCTGCCAAGGGTTAGTTAGCATGTCAGTAACACAGCTAGAACTAGAGCTGAAATTGTTGCTCTTTATCTGAAATGTCATGGTAGTGTTTGCAGGCTGAATGGTGGGCTCACTTTCCAGTACTTAAGGCAAAGGTGGGCTCTACACCCAGCTGTTTTAGAGAAAGTGGTGGCAGATAATTCACCCCCTAACTCGGGACCAAGGAGATCTGAGACATAGGGGACAAAGCTGAGTTGATTTTAGGGTATGAGGTAACTACAGACTCTGGGCTGGTGGATTGTTGCAACCAAGGCAGGGCCTGGTGTTAATGGAATCCCGTGTCTTTTAGGGGTGGGAGTGAAGATAGACCTGGTGAGTTTATATCCTGAATGTTTTTGAACATCTTGAGAAGACCACCCATGAAGTTCATGTGTGTTCTTGTTGCTTTCTGTCTAGGTGCTGTGCAGATGTGTCTGGAAACTGTTTGAGAAAATACCATGTGGTGGCAAACGTTCTTGCTGTGTGGGCTGAGCTTGTTGCTTCTTGCTGCCACCGGCCTATTGCTGAGACTTTACTTATTTTATAACCAAGTTGGTCTGAGATGGGCACACAGCATAAAGAAGGAGAACTTCCTAGTGACTATTTGAGGCAGCCTAGCTGTAAAGCCAGTGTGTGCAACACAGAATCACTCAATAGCAGAACTGGTAGTTGCATTGGAGGTGATCTAATCCAACTTCCTCCTTGTAGAGATGCGAAAACTGAGTCACAGAGCAAAAGTGACCTGCCAAAGGTTAGCCAGCATGTCAGTGACATGTTAGAACTAGACCTCAGATCTTGTTTGCCCTATGTACCGGAAAATGTGTTGACCATCCAGCCTGCAGATGCCTCCATGACATTTCAGACAAGGAGCAAGGCCCATTGTTTATCATTTGCTTGTCATTAGAAATTGACAATTGATGAACTTCATCTCACAGGCAAGGAAATGGATCAGGTACTGTCCCAGGCTTTGCTGGGCATGGGCAATGATTAGTGTCAGGGCCGAACTGCTTTTGCCGATGACTTGGGGGCTTTGGAGAGCTAAGATTGGGATTTTGCAGGGATGGGATTGGGGCCAACATTGGTCAGTCAGACCCTGCTACCTTGGAGAACCTGATTAATGCCTAGCAGTGTGGGGTTTAGCCCAACCAGCCTCCTGGATATTCTTCCACCTGTGAGTGGGCACTTGTTGGAGCTGATGCCTATCGGTTCTTTTCTCTGTCTTGCTCTCTCTCACAGAAGCTTGAGAAACAGACATTACACAGCATGAAAAGCCCACATCTGCAGCGGAGGTGCTGAGAAGCCACTAGTGAGGCAGCTGTGAGTCCTCAGACATGTGTTAGTGCTGGTGGCTCAGGGCCAAGTGAAATCTCTGGCTCCAATCATGCGGCTACTCTCTGTAAAAGTTGGCTGTCTGAAAGAATGCAACAGGAAAATCAGAAACGCCTGCATGCATTTCCCTGTTGCAGTTGGTGCAGAGCAGGAGTTCAATCCCACTCAAGTCCCAGTGATGTTACAGAGATCCTTTAATATCATCTGGAAACCCAGACACCTGGTTTTGCCATTTGTGAGCTCTCATGACTCATCGCCGTGGTCCACTCACCTCTGAGATGAGAGTGGCTTTCCCAGCTGGAGGTTGTCTTTGTGTAGATGGTCGGTTGGCTACATTTCCAGAAGAGAGTAAAAGGTGCATGACTTAGGTGTGATCTTGGACATCAGAACAAAAAGTGAAGAACGACACACCATTGCTCTGTGAAAACTGGCATGTAGTTATCTTGCTTCTGGGAAAATGTCACCTCCTGGTCGTCTACTGACCTAAAGCAAGGAGCAGGGGTATGTGAAATATGTTTGACACACACTTCAAACCCCCGCCCCTTTTTTTTTTTTTTTTTGAGACAGAATCTCGCTCTGTCACCCAGGCTGGAGTGCAGTGGCCGGATCTCAGCTCACTGCAAGCTCCGCCTCCCGGATTTACGCCATTCTCCTGCGTCACGCTCCCGAGTAGAGTAGCTGGGACTGCAGGCGCCCACCACCTCGCCCGGCTAGGTTTTTTTTGTTTTTTAGTAGAGACGGGGTTTCACCGTGTTAGCCAAGATGGTCTCGATCTCCTGACCTTGTGATCCGCCCGTCTCGGCCTCCCAAAGTGCTGGGATTACAGGCTTGAGCCACCGCGCCCAGCCCAAACCCCTTTTCCGAGGCTGCAAGCTAGCTAGAAATACACACTCTGTTATACTGACGTATCTTCTTGAAAAGTAATGTCATTTTAAAAAGGGAGAGGGGTGAAAGTGGGGAGGTGCTTGGAACTGATAATATTGCATTACTTTTGGAGAACTGCAATATGCTCTGCTTGGACAAAAGGAAGTTAGGCTGCGATAATATAATTTTGGATTCCATGGACTGTTGCAGCTCAGAGGGGCAAGAGATAAAAGACAGAGGCACAGCATAGTGGTAAGTTTCAGGTTTTTATTTTATACGAAAACCTCATTTTGTCATAAATATGGACTGAATGTAAGTAATAGAAGAGTATTAGATTTCTGTGCATCAAAATGGAAACATGCTTACTTGGCTGTGCTTTGTATTATCTGAAAAATACCAAGTGTGCCTCATCAATAGTGTTTGTGCTAAAAGACTTGCAAAATAATTTCAGAAAAGGTGTTTTGGCAATTAACAACTCTTTAACTAGAGGGAAATAAATAGCCTACTTGATGAAACTACCTGGGAAGCACCCTTGCTGGTGCAACATATGTCTATGCCCCATTGCTCTATGGCCAAGCATGTTTCTTCAGTTATGGATCAGGGTGTGTAAGTTAGAGAACCATGGAGTCATAGGCGAGATATAATTTATGCAGATTTGCCCAAGTTTATATAGCACTTTGTTATTCAACACGAAAGCAGCCACCATAGCAACCTCAGGATCACAAAATCCTTATGGTACCTCTGAGAGATAGATCATCCTCTTGCAAAATGTTGAAGCATGCAAACGTTCCACAACCACATAGTTTATCTTTGCCCTGTGTGAACAGGGAGCTGGATGGCTAAAATGCTTTTTTCCTTTTGGTGTGATCTTAATGTCCCATTAACGCACAGTCTGTGTTAAGTAAGCTAGCTAGTAGGTGGATTTTCTCCTCCCTCAGGGTTTGTTTTCATTTTCATTTCCTTAATGATTTGAAAAGTTCTTTTCAAAGGTTCCTAGGACAGAACCCAGTGGCACTATGCTGGGCATGGCTTCCTTTGCTGCCGAAGTGCAGACCCTCTGCAGCATAACAAAACAAGGCCTTTGAGCAGCTAGTGGGTAAGGGGTATAGTAATGAGCTCCAGCTGTTGAGTTAAGTGCCAAGGAACTGAGGAGAGCCCAAATGGAGAGGCTCTGCCCTTACCTTTCCTGTTTTGGTATCCAGACTGTGGGTCCAAATTCAAGCCGATGTCCCCACTTCTGAACACCCCTAGTGATCTGCAAGTGTCCTTCTTGTGCTAGACATGGCAGACTCCCCAGCTCACAGGTCTTGGGTATTACCTGGAAAAGGATCCTGGGATGGAGTACAGATAAAGTGCATCTCTGAAAACAAATGAAAAGCCCTGATGTGTAGGGTCTGCATATTGTTGTGGTGTAAATACTCCCATCGTAGCCCAAGTTCAAACTAGCAGCAACTTAACAACCAGCTCACAAAACTCCTGAAAATCTAACAGCCGGCTCCAGGACAGTGGTGTCCCAGGTTATCTCATCTGCTACCCACAGCCAGTCTCAGGGATAGGTTGGTGTCCTCAATCCCATTTAAGGGAAGCCGAAACAGGCCTAGAGGGCTTAAGGCAGTGATTCTCAAACTTTACTGTGCATATGAATCACCTGGGGATCTTGTTAAAAGGGGATCCTGTGATTCTGCATTTTTAACAAGCTCCCTTGTGACAAGTTTCCACAGTTAATTAAAGGTATAGTCAACCTTCTGGAAAAGGAGAGGAGGCTAAAAGATGGTGTCTCACAACTGACCAGTCATGCTCTGCCCACTTGTCCAAGCCACACTCTTTGATTCCCCAATCAATTCCACTCCTGGAATGCTCAGGGACCCTCATGGGCCCTCACAGCAGCCACTAGCAAAAGGATGTAGGACACAACACAGACTGCCCTTTCAGGCAAAGGGGAAGCTAGGTCTTTTCTTTCCAATGTGCACAGGTTAGGGACAGGCTCAAAGGAGAACTTTCATGGATTCATGGCCGTATGATGGCCTTTTGCGTGACCCAATGCTAACCCTATAAAGCAACCCCTCTCCTTGAGTTTACTCATATTATGTGACTTTATGGTACTGCACCCTTAGGAATTTGCTCAAATTCTGTATTTCCCTCCTCTCTTGGTCTTAGAGGAAAAAATCTGTTGCTGCATATTGTAGAGGAGCTGAAAATTGAGGTTATTCTCTGTCTACCTGATAATTATAAACTCAGGGGCTAAAATCAGCCACCCAGAAAACAATTACAAATGAGCTAATGTGGGTCCTGTTTTCACTCAAGTTCATCACCTTGTAATAAAGACTTAGAAGAACTGGAGAGATGACTGAATGGAGAAACCTAAGCTCAGGGGACTGTGTGTCTTGGATAATGCTAAATTCTGGGGAAAACAGGTAACAGTATTCCTGAGCTCAGACGGCCTGCAGTCTACTGGGGGTAACGCAGGCCCACGAAACACTGTATGAGAGAGTATATAGTAAAAGGTCCAGTTGGGCAGTGAAATTTAGATTATGTTTGTTGTACAGAATGCTGTAGTGTCTATGGGCAGGGCTACTGTCTAGACTGTCAGAGCACAATCTCCAAGGGAATGTCTGTTCTTCATTCTTGTTTTAAGAGTTTTCATTCAATTGTATAATCAAAAGATTCAATTATATCCAAGATACTTTCTAGTTAATAGAATGCACGAGCAAGGGATTCTTTTCTTTTCCTTGGGAGATTGTCTCACAATCAAAACCATCTTTCTAGTAAAACAATTTTATCCTGACATTCAGCTCCAATTCTTTTTTCATTTTCTTCTCCTGAGTCTGGAGAAACCCAGTGAGTCATGATGATCCATTTATTTGCTGCCAAATATATGTTTGCTGTTATAGAGACATAATCTTAACTGCGTCTCTCTGCTTTTCTTTATCACCCTAACAAATTTCATTCTGTGTCTGCTACAGGGATACTTTTGTGTTTATAGGACAAGAGAGTGCACAGTCACATACCTTATCCCTTCTCTACCTATAGAAATCCTCCTCATCCCCTCAGGCCCAATTTGAAACGCCACATTATCTGGGAAGCCTTCCCCAATCCCCACAGTTAGTTGGAAGGTATTATATTTTTCTCTGGGTCTACAACCTTGTGTCCCCCTTCCCAATGCGAACACATATTTGACTCTGCTTTCCATTAGAGGTAATTATCTTATGGTCTTTCCCCCTTTCTTACCTCCACCCCAGCTAGAATGTAAGATTAAACCTGTAGGTTAATTAATAATTTTAATTATCAATTACTGAATACCTACTAAGTACCAGGCATTTTACAAGAGGGTGTTTTAAAAAGGCAAAATAACTCTTTATCAGAGGTGTCATCATCCTATTTCACTGAAGGTCAGAGAGGTCAGCAACTTGCCTGGAATCTCCCAACAGCAATAGTTTAAACCTGAACCAAAGCCCACATTTTTTCATTCCACCCCCTACTGTATGCTCTCCTGGAGGATAGGGACTAAGGTATTCAGCCAGATTAATTGTTTAATCTTAAGTTGTCGAATGAATACATACAGGAAGCGGTATGTGTTACTCTGCTCATGGTATCAATAATGAGGTGCTAGAAAAGAGACTGCCACCCTGCTGGTGCCCCTCCTTGCATGGCCTCCCAGGGTACAGCACTCAGGTCTCCTTTCTTTCAATCTCTGTACTGTGCCATGTCCCCATTTGTCTGTTCCTTCCCATTCAGTCAACTAGTTAAGCTTATAAATGGATGCACTTTGATGCTATTGTATTAATGGATGCTAATAGGTATTTCCCTTCATTCAACATTTATATAACAAATATTTAATGTACAGTGCCAGGCACATAGGAGGAGTCTTATACATATCCATTGAATAAATGTGCTAGAGGCAGAATGGAGCTGTTTGTGACAATAAAGATAAGAATACAGACACAGTTAGGTTAGAGCTAATCTCTCTCCCTCTCTCTTTTTTGTTTTCCGTTTTTTGTTTTTTTGGGATGGAGTCTCTGTCACTCAGTCTGGAGTGCAATGGCACGATCATGGCTCACTGCAACCTCTGCCTCCTGGGTTCCAGTGATTCTTCTGCCTCAGTAGCTAGACTACAGGTGTGCACCACCACGCCTGGCTATTTTTTTGTATTTTTAGTAGAGATGGAGTCTCACCATGTTGGCCAGGCTGGCCTCAAACTCCTGACCTCAGGTAATCCAGCTGCCTCGGCCTCCCAAAGTGCTGGCATTACAGGCGTGAGCCACCATGCCCGGCCAGGTTAGAGCTAATGTCTAGCAAACACATCCAGGTGCCAAGGACTGTGCTAAACCAGGGACACCAACATGACTAAGACTGGCATGGTATCTGCCCTCATTGAATTTACTCTCTAGTAGGTGATACATTGCACTTTACACTACATCTACTTGAATTAATGTCCTAATCAAAAAGAGGAGGCTAAAAATATATTTTAGGGGAGGAGGTCATGAGAGATTAGAATGACCATGCAGGATTTTCTGCCATGGAACTTTACTATGAAGAATTGATTCTAGATGGCAAGTCTCTATGTGGACTTCCTCTTCCTTTCACCTTTTCTTTCAGTTAATTGTCAACTTGGGAAGGAGGTGGGGGCACACCTTCCTAAGGGCTTGTAGCATCATTTGCAGTGAGTGCTTTTATCATTTAAAAAGTATGTAACTATCAAATGAAAACATGGTCACCATAAAAATCTTCTAATAATACCTTATTACCTTCAGACTTTGTCTCAAACCCATTCTCCAGAAGTACTCACAGTTACAGATTGCTGTGTCTCCATCTGGACATTTTTCTCTGCACTTATGAAAACAAATGTACATATACTTAAATAGTACAGTATTTATTTTTATAAAAATAAAATCACTTTTTTCTATACATTCTTCAGTGAATAGCTTTTTCATCTAACAATATATCTTGGATAACTTTCCATGTTGCTACTTATGGATCTGTATTTTTCTTCCATCTTTTAAAAAACAAACTGTTGCATTTAAACTGCAATATAGTATTCCATTGTTTGGATGCATGAAAGTTTTATTTAACCATTTCTATACTGGTGAATATTTAGGTTGTTTCCAATTTGTTTACTCTTATAAAGAATGTTGCAGTGAGCATCCTAGGCAATTCCCCTTATGCACATGTGTATCAATATTTCTCTAGGGTAACTGTGTAGAAGTTCAATTGTTGGGTCACGGGGTATGTGCATTTAATTGCCGTTTTTCCCTCCAAAGTGGCTGGATCAATTTACATTACCACCATTAGTGTATCGATACCCTTTGTATTTATTTATATTTATATTTAGTTCTTTAAACCAGGGGTCCCCAACCCCTGAACTGCAGACCGATACTGGTCCGTGGCCTGTTGGGACCTAGATCACACAGCAGGGAGTGAGTGGCGGGCAATCTAATTCAGCCACTGATCTGACAGGAGGCAGAACTCAGGCGGTAATGCTGGCTTGAGCCTGCTGATCAATGTTAGCATCACTAAGACAAGGATAAACCAGACCTTGTGTTCCTCCTCATGGGTTCCAACAGGAGGCACACAGAAGTATCCATGAAATAGTCTTGCCAAAAATGTCTATAAACTCTCTCAAACTTTTAGAGCAAGTGTCAAGTGAATAGGAAATATAGGGAATAGAGAAAAAAAGTTAAATGGAACCCAAGAAAGCAATCAGAAAATCCAGAATATAAGAAGAAGTGGCTTTTATTTTTTAAAGACAGCAACGGGAGGGAATAATTGAGGGGAGACTACGCTAGTTTAAAAGATATTTGAGGGACATTACAAACAAATGTAGTGAACCTGCATTGGCTGCTACTGCAATTGAATTAAAAATGTCTCCAAGGCAGCCTGGTATGAGACAGAGGGCTAACCATTTCATTTTCTCAAATGAATAGCTAATTTTCCTTATACTATTTCTTGAAAAGCTCATTTTTCCCCAATGATTTTAAGTGCTACCTTCACCATGCACTAAAATTATTATAATTTTAATGCACTAACATGCATTTTGACTGTTTTTTGACTGTATTCTCTTTCATGGTGAGGGCTTTATCTAATTTTCCATTGCCACAGCAATTGAATGGAGTGTTGGCACAAATACTGTTGATTCTTTAATACATATGCCATTCTTTCAAAGAAGACTCTTAATGAGGGTCAGGCGCAGTGGCTCATGCCTGTAATCCCAGCACTTTGCGGGGACGAGGAAGGTGGATCACGAGGTCAAGAGATCGAGACCATCCTGGCCAACATGGTGAAACCTTGTCTCTACTAAAATTACAAAAATTAGCTGGGCGTAGTGGTGCGCACCTGTAGTCCCAGCTACTCAGAAGGCTGAGGCAGGAGAATTGCTTGAATCTGGGAGGCGGAGGCTGAGATCACGCCACTGCACTCCAGCCTGGCGACAGAGCAAGACTCCGTCTCAAAAACAAAAACAAAAAACAAAACATTTAATGACATTCACAAATGTTTTCTTTTTGTTTTAACTAAGTAGTATATTAGTGTAGACCCTTTGTTTCAAGAATAAGACATTCACATGCAATGACCTCAGAGTTACTTTATTCCAATAAGAGATTAATCATTATAACAAAATAAAATAAAAATGCCAAAGATTAACTGTTGGTGCATGTAGCCACATTTCTATTTCTCCCATTAAAATGAAAAGATATGCTGGGCAGAATTTTTATGTCAGAAGATACTGGACTTTGTATTTGATCAACTGACCTAAAGGATCCAAGACAGTCCTACTTTATTCACACCTTGAAAGCAAATCTTACTCCAGACATTAACTTCTGTAGAGGTCCTTTTAGAGACAGGCTTAAAGGAAAAAAAAAAAAAAAAGCTTGCAGAATGTAATATAATATAAAGGGGAAAAAAAGAATATTCAGAGCACCATTTTTTATAAGCACAGAAAAATGTTTTTACAAACATTTATAAAGATGATGGAAATAGCTTTCTCCAAAATGATTATCCATCTATGGAGTAGAGCAGTTGCATTTTGCACCTCAAATGTTTGTGACTTCCTATAGAAATACATTGGCTTTACTTTTCTTTTTTTTTTTTTTTTTTTTGAGGCGGAGTCTGGCTCTTTTGCCCAGGCTGGAGTGCAGTGGCCGGATCTCAGCTCACTGCAAGCTCCGCCTCCTGGGTTCACGCCATTCTCCTGCCTCAGCCTCCCGAGTAGCTGGGACTACAGGCGCCCGCCACCTCGCCCGGCTAGTTTTTTATATTTTTTAGTAGAGACGGGGTTTCACTGTGTTAGCCAGGATGGTCTCGATCTCCTGACCTCGTGATCCGCCCGTCTCGGCCTCCCAAAGTGCTGGGATTACAGGCTTGAGCCACCGCGCCCGGCCGGCTTTACTTTTCTTAGAAAGTCAATGTATTATGTGGATATTTCACATGGAAGACAGCCAGCGTTATCTAGGAAAAACAAATGGTTGTGTGTAGCTTTTAGTGGTGCCGTTCGGGTTTCTGATCCACAGCTGATGACTTGGTGTTGTATTTCAAGTACCAGAGGATTTAGAATCACACAACTTTGGTTTAGTTTCAGTTCAGCCATTTACTTGCTGTATAACTTTGGGTAAGTCATGTACATCTTTGAGTTTCAGTTTCCTTGATGGATCAAGCCACTGCTCTGCCTATTTCACTGAGTTATTATGAAAGTGAAATGAGAAAATGAACAGAAAAAAGCTTTAATTACTGTAAACATGAAATAAAAGGGCATTATTAAAGGACATTGAAGAATATGCTCTGATGGTCTTCAAACATTGTACACCACAGGAAAGGGGCCATAGGGGGCAGAGGAAAAATAGCCATGGGAGAACAATGGGAAGACAGAACAGGAAGAAGTTCTGTGGTAGAAAGCATAATATCCAAATATTTGCCACCCTTGTTACAAACCTAACAATAGGGACCCTCCAAGTGGTGGATAACAAAATCATAGGGTCGTGGTGAAGAGCCTTAGGAAAATGGAAGTCTGATTCTGGTACACTGGAAGTTTCAAGGAACTGGGGAGTCTGAGTGTTAAGTAACACCTATTGCGTGCCTACCACAGGACAAGCACCGGGACACGTGCCTTACATACATTATCTCATCTATCCTATCAAGAAACTTGCAAATCTGGATCTTAACTGCATTTTACAAATGGAGAAATTGATTTGTGAATGTTCTTTGTCCCCAGTTGGCCAGCAAAATGAACCAACCTATCTCTTCCCCACCAACTCCTTTCTTTCACCAGAGGAGTCTGAATCTCTACATTTGTCTTTCTATCTTCTCATCTTTCATTGCTTAATCACACCTCAGGCAATCTTTTATCATACGTGTATATATACCTCTATCCCCTTTGCACGCCTTTGTTTTCAATCTCTTTCTTCCAAATGTTGCCCAGTCACGTCAAGAAGAGGTATTTGTCCTTAACTTTTTTTTTTTTTTTAAATAGAGTTTTGCTCTTGTCACCCAGGCTGGAGTGCAATGGTGCGATCTGGGCTCACTGCAACCTCCGCCTCCAGGGTTCAAGCTATTCTCCTGCCTCAGCCTCCCAAGTAGCTGGGATTACAGGCGCCCACCACCACGCCTGGCTAATTTTTGTATTTTTAGTAGAGATGGGGTTTCACAATGTTGGCAAGGCTGGTCTTGAACTCCTGACCTCAGGGGCTCCACTTGACTTGGCCTCCCAAAGTGCTGGTATTACAGGCGTGAGCCACTGTGCCTGACCCTATTTTTTTTTTTTTTTGTCTTTAACTTATTTGAGCCTTTGCTTACTCATCTATAATAAGACAACTCATAGGTGAGATGTGAGGTTTAAATTTGATTGCATTGTGAAAGCACATGGCAGTCTCTAAATCTCTGATCTCTAAATCTAAATGTAAGTTATATTTTACCTTTCTCTAGGGAATGTTAATTACTGGATAAAACTATTCAGTGAAGCATGACAGGGCTTTGTCCTTTACCATATTGAATCAAAATATGTATCAATAATTGGAAAAATGTCATAAAATACGCTGAGCAGATTTACATATGCAATAAATCTGAAAAGCATAGCTTTAATTAATTTATTTATTTATTGAGATGGAGTCTTGCTCTGTCACCCAGGCTGGAGTGCAGTGGTACGATCTCAGCTCACTGCAACCTCTGCCTCCTGGGTTCCATATATTCTCCTGGCTTAGCCTCCCTCATAGCTGGGATTAAAGGCACACGCCACCACCCTGGCTAATTTTTGTGTTTTTAGTAGAGATAGAATTTCTCCATGTTGGTTAGGCTGGTCTTGAACTCTCGACCTCAGGTGATCTGCCCGCCTTGGCCTCCCAAAGTTCTGGGATTACAGGCATGAGCCACTGTGCCTGGCACACATTTTCTTATATAACCACAATGGTATTATTACACTTAACAAAATTAACAATAATTTCTTATTATCATCTAATATCCTGTCCATATTCAAATTTCCCAGGCTGCCTTGGAGACATTTAATTCAATTGAAGTAGCAGCCAATGCAGGTTCACTACATTTGTTTGTAATCGTCCCTCAAATATCTTTTAAACTAGAGTAGTCTCCCCTCAATTATTCCCTCCCATTGCCTTCTTAAAAAAAAAAAAAAAAAGCCACTTCTTCTTATATTCTGGATTTTCTGATTGCTTTCTTGGGTTCCATTTAACTTTTTTCTCTATTCCCTATATTTTTTATTCACTTAACACTTGCTCTAAAAGTTTGATAGTGTTTATAGACATTTTTGGCAAGACTATTTCATGGATACTTCTGTGTGCCTCCTGTTGGATCCCATAGGCAGGAACCCAAGGTCTGGTTTATCCTTGTCTTAGTGATGCCAACATTGATCAGCAGGCTCAGGTGGTGACAATGGGTGTTACCCTTTTCAGAGGGTCATAGACAAATTGGAATATGATCAAATGTTGTAGACTTGATGGTAAGAGGATGAAAACGCTGTGGCGTCAGGAATATAAAGGAATTAGGAAGAGAAGACTTGGTGATCGTATTCGATTTCTATTGCTGCCATAACAAATTACTCAAACTTAGTGGCTTAAAACAACACTCATTACATCACAGTTCTGTAGGTCAGAAGTTTGGGTGGTCTTGGCTAGGTTCTCAGATTAGGGTCTTACAAGTCTGAAATCAAGGTTTTGGTGGGGTTACGTTCCTTATTGGAGGCTCTGGGGCAGAATCGACTTCTAAGTTCATTCAGGTTATTGGTAGAATTCAGTTCCTTGGGGCCGTAGGACTGAAGACCCAGTTTCCTTGCTGGCTGTCAAATGAGGGTTAGTCTTTGGAGTTAAATGTTGCCCTCATTGCTTCTCATGCTTTCCAACTGGCCTTCCTTAAGCATCAATTGGTTGAATGCCTCTCAAGCTGTGAGTCTTTCTGACTTCTCTTGTTGCTACATCTGTCTTGCCTCCAGATGGAGAAAGTTCTCTATTTTTCAAGGACTCAAGTGATTAGATTCACCCACCTGGCCAATCGAGGTCAATCCCTCTAATTTTAAAGCCCCTAACCTTACTATAGTACATCTGCAAAACATCTTTTGCTGTGTAGTATAATCCCATGTTTTAGGAATTAGGATATGGACATCTTCAGTGGACCATTCTGCTTACCTCAGTGGAGTTGGGAGTGGTGAAATTTGCTAACTGACTTTAGACGTTTGCTTCATAGTTATAAGGAGGTAGACTTGGGTGCAATATGAGGCAGGACTCTGAAGATTTAAACTGTGCCAGAATAGAATGATCTGAACAGTGACAGCACGTAAGCAAAGGCTGGCCAGCCCCTGTAGAAGCTATGTGGGAGGCAAGTCTCTTGCATGTTTCATAAATAGAGAGTCTAAAAACTGGGGTTAAGGGCACAAACTCTGGAGCCAGACAACCTAAGGTTTCAACCTGGGTGTAGTCAACCTCTCCGTGCCTCAGTTTTCTCATTTGTAATGTGGGGATTACAATCCTGCCTTTGACGGTTATTTTGAGGTTTGAATGAATTGCTACTGAGTTAAATGAGTTAATAAAACATGCAAAATGTTAAGAAAAACAAGTCACTGGCATAGAATGAGCACTAATGTCAGGTATTATTTTCTGAAAGGAATGAAAATTTGTGAGTCACTTGAAAGTTCAAATTCTTGTAGATATGGGCCAGGCCAGGTGGCTCATGCCTGTAATCCCAGCACTTTGGGAGGCTGAGGCGGGCAGATCATTTGAGGTTGGGAGTTCGAGACCAGCCTGACCAAAATGGAGAAACTCCGTCTCTACTAAAAATACAAAATTAGCTGGCGTAGTGGCACATGCCTGTAATCCCAGCTACTCAGGAGGCTGAGGCAAGAGAATTGCTTGAACCTGGGAGGCGGAGGTTGCATTGAGCCAAGATCACACAATTGCACTCCACCCTGGGCAACAAGAGCGAAGCTCTGTCTCAAAAAAAAAAAAAAAGTTCTTGTAGATATGAAAAGCAGTATTTCTCCATACCTCAATTTCCATCATTTTTGCAAGGCCATTTTTACATGTTTGCCAAATATCTTTTTTTTTTTTCTTTTTTTTTTTTTGAGACAAGATCTCTCTCTGTCACCCAGGCTGAAGTACAGTGATGTGAACCTAGCTCACTGCAGCCTTGACTTCCTGGACTCAAACAATCCTCCCACCTCATCCTAGCTGGGAACACAGGCATGGTACACTGCCTTGGCTAATTAATAACTGTGTGTGTGTGTGTGTGTGTGTGTAGAAGTGGGGTCACACTGTGTTGCCCCAGCTGGTCTTAAACTCCTGGGCTCAAGCAATCCTCCTGCTTCAGCCTCCCAAAGTGCTGGGATTACAGGTGTGAGCCTCCATGCCTGGCCCAAGATATCTTCTTAACACACAGGTTAATACACTCTTGGCTCCCCAAAATGATTATAAGTGATCATAAAGTAAAAACTAGATGAGATTAGTTCGTATTTCACAAGAAACAGAAAAGAATCCAAAGTCCTTTGCATAATATACAAGGTCCAGTTTACCAGCCTAAGCTTATCCTGTACTGCAGCTTTTGTTCAGGCTATATTATCTCTGGGGCTTTGTTCATTTTATGTTCTCTTTGCCTGGAATACGTTTCTCTTCTCTTCTTTAACTGTCCTCTCCCAATACATTCTCCAGTACTTCATTTAAATGATTCCTTCTGGCCGGGTGCAGTGGCTCACGCCTGTAATCCCAGCACTTTGGGAGGCCAAGGCAGGCAGATCACAAGGTCAGCAGATTGAGACCATCCTGACTAACACGGTGAAACCCTGTCTCTACTAAAAATACAAAAAATTAACCGGGCATGGTGGCAGGCGCCTGTAGTCTCAGCTACTCGGGAGGCTGAGGCAGGAGAATGGTGTGAACCCCGGAGGCAGAGGTTGCAGTGAGCCAAGAGGGTGCCACTGCACTCCAGCCTGGGCGACAGAGCAAGACTCCATCATAAATAAATAAATAAATAAATAAATAAATAAATCCTTCTTTATAGAGCTTTTTCTCAGTTCCCAAAGTCAAAATCCATTTTTTTTTTCTACATTTCTACTTGCATTTATACTTTGGTGTTTACATGTGTGTTTTTCCTATTAAACTAAAAGCTTATTAAGAGCAGGGACCTATTTATCTTTTCTTTTTTTTTTTTTTTTTTTTGTGTGAGACAGAGTCTTGCTCTCTGTCACCCAGCTGGAGTGCAGTGGCACGATCTCGGCTCACTGCAAGCTCCGCCTCCCGGGTTCACGCCATTCTCCTGCCTCAGCCTCCTGAGTAGCTGGGACTACAGACGTCTGCCACCATGCCTGGCTAATTTTTTTTTTTGTATTTTTAGTAGAGAGGGAGTTTCACCGTGTTAGCCAGGATTGTCTCGATCTCCTGACCTTGTGATCCACCCGCCTCGGCCTCCCAAAGTGCTGGGGTTACAGGCGTGAGCCACCGTGCCTGGCTAATTTATCTTTGTAAATCTATCCGGCACAGCTTTTTAATGCAATATAATTCAATAAATATTTGTTGACTGTAGTCTGCCAGAAAGACCATTAGACTTGGAGTCGGCAAAGTGTGACTTTGTGTCCTGGTTCTACTACTCCATAGCTGTGTAACCTTAGGGAAGTTATTTAACTTCTCTTTGCCTCAATTTCTCCATGTTAAAAATGAACATAATTATGCCTATCTTATACCTATCTCCATAGTACCTATTTCACAGTCTTTATTGATAATACATGAGGAAGGACTTAATATTGCCTAGTATGATGTATGACACATAGAAACGTAGAGTTTCTCCCCTCAACAGTGTATACTGTGTATTAGCCTGTTCTCACGTTGCTGTAAAGAACTAACAACAGAGACTGGGTAATTTATGAGGAAAAGAGGTTTAATTGGCTCATGGTTCCACGGGCTGTACAGGTAGCACGGCTGCGGAGGTCTCCAGAAACTTACAATCATGGCAGAAGGTGAAGGGGAAGCAGGCAAGTCTTACATGGCTGGAGAAGGAGGAAGAGAGTAAAGGTCGGAGGTGCTACACAGTTTTAAACAACCAGATCTCATGAGAACTCACTATCACGAGAACAGCAAGGGAGAAATCCACCCCCATGATCCAATCACCTCCCACCAGGCCCCACCTCTAACACTGGGGATTACAATTCAACATGAGATTTGGACAGGGACACAAATCCAAACCATATCATATGGTTAAGTGCTAAACTGTAATTTAATAACATTCAACATAAAGATTACAGCACTAAATTCAGGTTCTTCATTGCCTGATTGTGAGATCATTTACAAGTATTATTATTATTATTTTGTAGAGACAGAGTCTCACTTTGTTGCCCAGGCTGGTCTCGATCTCTTGGCTTCAGGGATCCTCCCACCTTGGCCTCCCAAAATGCTGGGATTATGGGTGTGAGCCATTGCACCTGGCCAGAAGTTTTAACATATTTTTCTCCACAGAGAAATCTCTTGCTGGGCTTGGTGGCTCAAACCCTGTCTGTACTAAAAATACAAAATTTAGCCGGGCATGGTGGCACGCCCCTGTATTCCCAGCTACTTGGGAGCCTGAGGCAGGAGAATTGCTTGAATCCAGAAGGCGGAGGTTGTAGTGAGCCGAGATTGCGCCACTGCACTCCAGCCTGCCAATAGAGCGAGACTCCGTCAAAAAAAAAACAACAAAAAACCAGTCTGATCAATATGATGAAACCCCATCTCTAATGAAAATATGAAAATTAGCAGGGCATGGTGGCATGCGCCTGTAGTCCCAGCTATTTGGGAGACTGAAACAGGAGGATTGCTTGAACCTGGAAGGCGGAGGTTACAGTGAGCCGAGATAGCGCCACTGCACCCAAGCCTAGGCAACAGAGTGAGACCCCATCTCAAGAAAAAAAAAAAAGAAATCTCTTTATAAATATTCCATTCAGAAGCTATACTCATAAATTAGTATATCATTAGAAGCCAATTTATTTAATATTTTCTAGAGGCTAACTTGACTGGGAAATTTAGATAGATAGGTAGATATAATGAAAGACAGATAAACCAGCCTTCAAAAGTTGTATGTGATTAACTCTGTACAAAAATATGAAATTTCTGTATGATAAATATGAATAATGTTTTAAAAAATTCAACAAATGAGGCAAATATTTACAACACATACAACAGAGAAATAATTGTAAATTTACAAAGAGCTCCTAGAAATCAATATGAAAAGGTAATATAACCCAATGGGAGATACTAGGTAGAGCATATGAAGAGACAGTTCATAGAAAAAAACAAATATAAATTGACAATAAAGGTAGAAAAGATGCTCAATCTTTTTTATAATTAAGAACATTCAAATTGAAACAGCATTAAGGCAGTATTATTTTTCCTCATCAGAATGTCAAATACTAAGAAGTAGATTAATAGCTAGTATTAACTATGATATAGAAAAATAGCATCTCTCAAGCATTGATGGTAAGAGAGTAAGCTAGGCAGCCTTTTTATAGGATAATCTGGCAGGATTTATAAAAACTAAAATGACACTGACTCAGAAATTTCACTTCTCTTATTTTTTCTTAAAGACAATTGCATATATTCATTTATAACAAAATAAAAACAGACAAATTAACAAACTGGAAATAACACAAGTGTTCATCAAAAGAGGGCTGTTTAAATAAATTATGGTGCATCCATGCAGTGGAATACCTTTGCAGGCATTAAAATGAATACTCTTTGTGTGTTTAATAAATATCAAGCACACAAGAGTAAAGTGTAATTTATTTATATAAAGGGCATATATATCTATATACTAGTATATTTCTAGTACATTTCTTGAAGAAAGTCTTAAAAATAAGTTTTATAAGAAACTCTTGAAAATGGTTACTTCTGAGAAATAGAACAACTTTTAAGAAAGGGTGGAGAGAGGAGGTGGGAAAGCTGTAGTATTTAATGTCTCTCTCTCATTACTCTTTTTTTTTTTTGTGAGACTGAGTTTCGCTCTTGTTGCCCGGGCTGGAGTGCAATGGGGTGATCTTGGTTCACTGCAGCCTCTGCCTCCCGGGTTCAAGCGATTCTCCCACCTCAGCCTCCTGAGTAGCTGGGATTACAGGCGTGCACCACCACGCCTGGCTAATTTTATATTTTTAGTAGAGATGGGGTTTCACCATGTTGGTCAGGCTGGTCTCAAACTCCTGACCTCAGGTGATCCGCCTGTCTCAGCCTCCCAAAGTGTTGGGATTATAGGGGTGAGCCACCACACCCAGCTGATATATATATAGATATATATATAGATATAGATATAGATATCTATATATATATATATTTGAGACGGAATCTTGCTCAGTCGCCCAGGCTGGAGTGCAGTGGAGCAATCTCCGTTCACTGCAAGCTCCACCTCCCGGGTTCACGCCATTCTCCTGCCTCAATCTCCCGAGTAGCTGGGACTACAGGTGCCCGCCACCACGCCCAGCTAATTTTTTGTATTTTTGGTAGAGACGGGATTTCACCGTGTTAGCCAGGATGGTCTTGATCTCCTGACCTCGTGATTCACCCGCCTCGGCCTCCCAAAGTGCTGGGATTACAGGCGTGAGCCACTGCGCCTGGCCTGATAGGTTTTTAAAAAGAAACAATTAGGACGTAGATGACAAGCTCCTCAAACAGTGCTTAACATGTGGTAAGTGCTCAGTAGATGTTAGCTATTGTCATTGTTATTAATCCTTAATTTCGATCTCTCTTCCACTAACTTGATGCATGATCTTAAACTATGTCACTTCCCTTCTCAGGGCCTCATTTTCTCCAGCTTCATAATAAACGGACCCGCACTAGACATTGTGATGTTCTGTGACTCTTCTGTATGGTTTTCTCTGTCCCCACTCTACCTCACTCTCCTTGGCCGGAAAAGTAGAGGGTATGCTATAGATTACTTAGAAGATTTCTGGCTGCTTCTCAAGGAATCCATCCTGATTTTCAAGCAGCTCTAACACTGTGCTATGTAATGAAAGGCCCACGGTGTCTGGGTGTTATATTGGGGTCTGTTCTTGAAGATAAAAACAAAGATACTTTTTCACTTGAAGTGATGTGGAAAGACTTGTAAGGTTGTGTAAGTAAAAAGTTGCTTGGCTTTGGGGGACATGGTGAACTTACTTTCACTTACTGTGAGGAGAAGTGAGGGCAAAGGAGAAGAAATCTCCAAGTCCAAAAAGTGGGATACAATTCTCAGCGTTCTTTTTGTTGTAGGTTAATGCCTGGTGCGATTTAGCGCTGCCTACCAGCTTACCTCTTTTCTTTCTAAAAGTTGTAAACTCAGAGAATCTATTGAGGGGCTTTCCCTCACTGTGAGAATGCATCTGTATGTTAAGAATGAATGTTATGGAATTCCATGCTATAAGAGACCTCAGAGGCCATAAGGAGCAGTGATTTTCATGATGAAACTCTACAACGCAGAGATATTTATGTGAGAAGATAGTTTAAATATTACCCACTTATTAAATTAAATGAAGAAATTCCGTTAAGCACTAGGAAGCTGGAATTCATTTCATTCCTTAGGGACACTCCCTCGATTCTATGGAAAAGGAGGGTCTATTTCTTCGCAGTCCTTCTTGGTCCTTCCCTTATATAAAGGACAATAGTAAAATAATATTTCTCAATGTATTTTAAAATTGTTTTGTTTACTTCTGTGATTTCAGAGTCATTTTTGGAGTATGTGTACATGAAAAGTGGCCATGAAAACAATCAAAAGCAAATGCAGGTTTCCTTTCTTTCTCTGGTTCAGCAGTCATCTCACTATGACTGTGAGTTGATGTCTCTATCAAATTTGAGAAATCTTTGCAATATCTGCCATGTAAATTAGACACAAATACCCATGACCTCACATGAACTAATGAGCGGCTCCCCCTGCAACAGAGCTCACCATGGGGACTTGTAGCAATTCATTATGTATTTCAGTGGGGGAAATAAATTAAAGCAACCAAACAAAACTGCTGTTAAAGCAAGGAAATTTTTATTAAAATTCAGACCAACTGAGAGGAAAAATTCTATCTTTCTGTTCTTTTCTTTTCACTCTGTTTTCTTGTCCTACATGCGTCCTTCCCCCTTGGCAAAAGGCAGGTTAAAAATGTAGGGTGAAAAAAATAATCAGGATCTTGACATTTATGATAAGAACAAACCCTTCAATCAGTGGTACTAATGCCTTAAGCACCCAAGCACTCTATCATTAAACGGAGATGATTTTTTTTTTTTTTTTAAGCAGGGAGTCAGGAGGCTGGCCATACATTATTTAAGCAATAAAGAAGACAAAGGGTCCTCATTCCATGTCTAGTCATGTTTTCGATCATCTGCCCTCTCTCCCAGGTTACTCTAAGCATGGGAAGTTGCTCTTCCAAAATTGTGAGCTCTCTCTGAGCTTTATCTAAAAAATATTTTCATATAAAACAAGAATGAATATTGTAATACTACTAATCAATAGGAGTAACTTTCATTTGCTGTATAGGTGGCATGTTAGAAGCTTTCTATGGTATCTCATTTATTCCTCATATCAATCTTGGGAGCTTAGCTTATTTATTTCCATTTTACAGTTAGAGAAACTGAAATTCAAAAAAGTAAATTATCTTAACTGAGATCACTTATCTATGCTAAATCTAGATGTGACCTTCTTAACCACTGTACAGGTTGCTGCTCCACAATCTCCACTGACTATACATGTGCATGTGTGCGTGTGTGTGTGCAAGATTTAAGGAAATGGCTTCATTGAGCTTAACACCAATATCCATGAGACAGAAATTAAAGGGACATCAGTATATAGCAAGCAAAATGAATACTGAATGCCCTAAAGAAATTCTCCCTAGAAGAAATGAGAGCTGGCTGTCTTGTCTGCTGGCCACCTGTTGAAAATACCATCCTGAGATGGGCCCTTTCCTTAAGTAATCGTAAGCCTTAGACAATGAACCCTCGAACCTCCTTGCCAACCATGGGCTTCTACTTTTGCCAATTTTGGCCTCACTTGCCACTTACACTGGGCATTTCTCAGTGAGTTCAGGTATTTCTTACCATGTGAGCATCACTACTCTTTCCTTTTCTAAATCTTCAGTCTTCTTGGTTTCTCCCTAAATTGTGGTTTCAGTGGCTGCCATTTCTTTTTTCTTTTTCTTTCTTTATTTTTTGAGATGCAGTTTCGTTCTTGTCACCCAGGCCGGAGTGCAATGGCGCGATTTCGGCTCACTGCAACCTCCACCTCCCAGGTTCAAGCGATTCTCCTGCCTCAGTCTCTAAAGTAGCTGGGATTACAGTCACGCACAACCACGCCCAGCAAATTTTTGTATTTTTAGTAAAGACGGGGTTTCACCATATTGGCCAGCTGGTCTCGAACTCCTGAACTCAAATAATCCACCTGCCTCAGCCTCCCAAAGTGCTGGGATTACAGGCGTGAGCCACTGTGCCCGGCCTAGTGGCTGCCATTTTTTATGTTTCTCTGTAGAAATTACCCTTTGCTGAGCATAGTGGCTCACACGTGTAATCCTAGTGCTTTGGGAGGCCAGGAAGGGAGGATAGATTGAGGCCAGGAATTTGACATCCACCTGGGCAACATAGCAAGACTCTTTCTCTTTAAAAAAAAAAAAAAAAAAAGCCGGACATGGTAGTGCATACCTATTGTCTGACCTACTTTATTGGCTAAGGCAGGAGGAACACTTGAGCCCAGGAGATAAAGGCCACAGTGAGCTATGATTATGACATTGTACTCCAGTCTGGGTGAAAGAGGAAGACCCTATCTTTCAAAAAAAAAAAAAAAATACTAATGACCTCTGTGAGGTATGAAACAAGTCCTTCTGGATAATTTCATCTGGACAAATGCAGTCTTCTTGACAAAGGAAGGCCATACAAACCAATTCTAGATGTGTTTGCAAAACTGCCCCTTTGCTTGTGGCTTGGAGACCTAAGGCTTATAAGCTTGTTTCTAGAGAGGGAGTGGTATGGGACCAAACAGCGTTGGGAATGGTTTTAAAACTTTATTAAAAATAAAAGTTCATAGGAAATTCTCAAAATATCTCAGTTTTCATTATAGACTTTACCAAAAAAAAAAGGTTGTTTTTTTTTTTTTGTTTTTTGTTTTTTTTTTTTAATGAATCATTTAGTATAAGCAAAGAAAAAGTGGAGACAAAGAAAATTTTCCATTTAATTAGCTATGATAGGCAGAATTCTAAGATGGCCCCCAAGAATCTTGCCTCCTGATGGACACACACTGTGAAATCTTCTGCCCTTCAATGTGCACAGAACTTGTGAATGTGAGGGGTTTTCACTCCTGTAATTAGATTGTATTCTATGGCAAAGGTGAAGATATTTTGCAGATGTTATTAAAGTCTCAAATCATCTGACTTTGAATTAATCTAAAAGGAGATTATTCTTGGGGGGAGCCTGACTTAATCAGATGAGCCCTTTGAAGAAGGTCCCCAGGGCCGGGCATGGTGGTTCATGCCTGTAATCCCAGCACTTTGGAAGGCCAAGGTGGAAGGATTGCTTAAGGCCAGGAGTTCGAGATCAGCCTGGAAAACAAAAGGAGTTCGAGATCAGCCTGGAAAACAAACAAAGACTTTGTCTCTAATAAAAATAAAAATAAATATTAGCCGGATGTGGTGTCACATGCCTGTGGTTCCAGCTTCTTGGGAGGCTGAGGGAGGAGGATCACCTGAGCTCAGAAAGTTGAGGCTGCAGTGAGCTGTGATCACACCATTGTACCCCAGCCTGGGTGACAGTGAGACTCTGTCTCAAAAATAATAATAATAATGAAAATACAAAAATACAAAAATAAGGAAGATGTCAGACCTCCCTGGAAAGGAAGGGTAATTTTCCTATTAAACTAGGAATTTCCTTTGTTTTTTTGAGACAGGGTCTTGCTCTGTCACTCAGGCTGCAGTGTAGTGGCATTATCATGGCTCACTGCAACCTCAACGTCCTGGGCTCAGGCAATCCTCCCACTTCAGCTCCCTGCGTAGCTGGGAGCACAGGTGTGCACCACCATGTCCGACTATTTTTTTTTTCTTTCTTTTTTTTTTAGAGAGACAGGGACTTGCTATGATGCCCAAGCTGGTCTTAAAGTAGGGGCCTCAGGCTATCCTCCCAGCTCTGCCTGTCAAAGTACTGGAATTACAGAAATGAACCACCGCAGTTGGCCAGAATGGGAGGATTGAAGCCAGAGAATTGTTTTCTGCTGCTTAGAGAAAGTAAACTGTCTTCTTGTGAAGAGGGCCACATGGCAGGAAATAGAAGGTAGCCTGTAGGATCAGAGGGTCTCACCTACAACCATAAGGAACTGAATTCTCTAATATCTAGTAAATTTGGAAGAGGACCTAGAGCCTCAAATGAGATCACAGTCTCTGCTAACACCTTATTTCTGCCTTGTGAGACTCTGAATAAAGAAGTTAGCTAAACCATACCTGGACTTCTGACCCAGGTAAACTATGAGGTATTAATAATATGTGGATGTTACTTTAAGCCATTAAGTTTGTGATAAATTGTTACTCAGCAATAGAAAACTAATACAGTAACTTTGCTTTTCCTCTTACTCTTTTTGGAAAGTATGTGCACATTCTGGTACAGGAGTATTTTGTATGTGCAAGTGGATGGGGCAACATAGTCTACAGCATTATTCAGATATGTGAATGGTATTCACTGTAAAGAGTAGTTCAGTGAATATAGAGTAAACTCAATGAAATGTTAAAGATTAATCACCTTGCCGAAGTAATGTCTGAGGAAAATTAGTAATCTGTGGCTCACAACTCCTTTGCTTTAAATCAAGAACTCATAATGTTTCAGGACCATACTACTACTGTATTCCGTCCTACTCCCTATCCATTCTGAAATCCAAGTTAAAAACAGGATTCCAACTTTTAAGTGTTGATGTCTGTTTGGCATTATGGCTGCCCCCTCACATGCTCAACATTCTTTTGCCTCAACCTTGGCTTCGTCTCTACCTCTTCTCTGGTTCTCCCAAAGATAAGCATTTTCCTTTCATTTATATGGCTGTTATTTCAAATTCAGTTTCATGCCTGGGGCGTTTTGTCACTTTCTCTCGTAGAGTTGTAAAACTTATCTTTCTGCAAAAGAATTGTGGGGGAAATATGTTATATGCCACATTCTAATAAGATGTTTTAGACTATCAGGCATAGTTTTGTAGTTACTGAGTCTGAAAAAAATAAGAAAATCTTTATTTTCTCAAATACCCATTCTCGTTGGTTTCTCCCTAGAGTTTGGTTTTTGTGACTGCCATCTCATGTACTTTTCTATATAGAAAAGAATGCTTTGAGGTATATAATCATGTCCTTCTGGAGAATTTTACCTAACCAAATGCAAACTCCTTGACCAAGAACGCATATAAAGTAAACTCTGGGTATATTTGCAAGATTGCCCTTTAATTTGTGCTCCTAAGACAGAAGATAATCCTATTCTGATGTGATGAGGCTTTAAAAGGTAAGCTGCCACATAAAAGTTATGCTGCCCTTATATGTTTCCAGTCAATGTATTTCTTTAAACATTTTTTGATAGTAAAAACTTAGGGGAAAAATCAAGTGTAGAAAGATGCATGTTGTTCAAAAACAACCTTTTTCCTTTTTTTTTTTTTTTTTTTTTTTTTTTTTACAGCTTCAAGACTAGTAAGGAAATGGAAATGTCAGAACACAGTAGCTGGGTTGCTAAGGTGTGTGGAACAAAATAAGACATCTACGCATTGAAAGGGAGATTGTCATCTAGAAAGACAATGGAATTCATCCCATTAATGGAAATATGTAATTAACAAGCTGCTGGTGTCAGTCTGTAGTGAGAACCCTGGCTTGGGCTCTTGCCTCCTATAGAGTGGCAGTCTTGTCAACGTCTTCTGGCTCCTTGTGGGGGTGGCACAGATACAAGTACAAAGAGGAAATCAGCCTCCCCACTTTCATGGAATCTTAGATGTTTGAGACTACATTCCAAGGTATGTGAATAAGTAGATGAGCATGACATTTTCTTCTTGAAATGTAATCTTTTTGACTTCAATTAGTAACTACGAATCAGAGATAAATGGTTTGCCAGTATACCTTATTGCTGTTAATTTTGCTACTACATAGTACGTATGTATGATGATGCTTTCTCTAGCACTTGTGTAGCTTTTTATAGGATATACCTATATTGCTTCACATACATTATCTAATTTTGATTTTCATTCTCAAAACAACACTGCGAAGTTAATATAATCTGCAGGGCAGGTATTATTATCCCAAATGAGGAAACTGAGGCTAACAAAAATTAAGTAGCTTGCATAAGGTCAGATGGCTGCCAACATTGAAGGAAGATAGATGTTTAGTCTTAATGAAGAATCTCAGTAATACATATATGCACCAATTTTCTCACATACTTGCATGTACATGTGTATACCCCTTTCTTGCCTCTCGTTTGGCAAACTAAACACATTTCTTTTATGGCCAGGCAAATCCTTATGATGACTGGGTTAGCTATCCTCCTGAAAAAGGCATTGCCTATGATCTGGACTCAGGTCCAGATCAGATGAGAGCTTCCTGAGTTTCTTGACTTTTGTGTGAATCAATTTAGTACTGTTACTGAGATTCTACATACAGGAAAGAAGAAGCAAAATGAATCACTTCATTCTCCCATCTTTCTCCTCAACCATGTAGCCATCCATTATCCAACCATTTCACTATATTCTAAACACTGAGCTAAGAGCTGGAAATAAAACTTTAAAGAAAAACAACTGGATTCATGCTTCAGGGAACTTATAGTCGAGGGCTGCTTTTTTTTTTTTTTTTTTTTTGTCTAAATGAGCCTACAAGAAATAAGAGAGAAATACAATGATTTTGTGAATGATCTTCTGTGCATTTTCTACTTCCCAACAGAAGTATCCCTAACAGCTGAGCACTATAAACTCAACTCCTAAGGGTAAGGGGTGAGGCACTTCTTTGAAGACTCATGTTTTGACTTAAAGATTAATGCAAAAGCCGGGTGCGGTGGCTCACGCCTGTAATCCCAGCACTTTGGGAGGCCGAAGTGGGTGGATCACGAGGTCAGGAGATGGAGACCATCCTGGCTAACACGGTGAAACCCCGTCTCTACTACAAATACAAAAAACTAGCCGGGCATGGTAGCGTGTGCCTGTAGTACCAGCTACTTGGGAGGCTGAGGCAGGAGAATGGCGTGAACCCGGGAGGTGGAGGTTGCAGTGAGCCGACATCACGCCACTGCACTCCAGCCTGTGTGACAGAGCAAGACTCCCTCTCAAAAAAAAAAAAAAAAAAAAAAAGAAAAAGATTAATGCAAAAATATATATTCTATTCTATAATACGTATGTGCTTATTTTGATAACCATTTCCTCTCCCTCAGTATCTAATAAAATTGCTGATCCAGGAAGTTCTCTATGTTTATCCTATGGTGTCAAGTCATTTCCAGTGTATTTCTAGGGGTGCCTGTGCCTCAGCTTAAGTTGCTTTAAAGCTTACATCCCAGGTCACTTCTCATTGTAATCTTGTATGGGCCTTGTATGAGTAAAGTCCCAGGTTCTGGATCCATCACTATCTACTCTTGCCAGTATTTCTAACTAATCTCCATGTCCCACCCCTGTCCTGCTTATTTTTCACAAGAGGCAAACACAATTAGTTTTTTCTTTATTGTAAATAATAATAATGACTCTTAATTTAGCCCTTAGTATATGGCTGGTACTATGTACTCTGTGTTTCATACACGTTTCCCTTAGTCTTAAAATCCAGCTCATGTGGTAAACACTATTATAATCTCTATCTTCCAGATGAGGAAAGTGAGATTTAGAGGTTAAGTACATTTTAGAATAAAGTAGGGCATTTCGATAAATGTTTCAAATGTGTTTCTGGCCTCTGAGGACTACACTCCCAGGCTGCTGGGGATACATAATACCCTTTCTTTACCATAGGAGCACTTGGGTAGAATATTTGCAGAAACAATAAACTGGCTGATATTTAAAGTTCTCTTCAGCTCTGACATTCTATAATTTCATTGACTCTCTTTGCATTTAATTATGTTGATTTTTCTTTCTACCCTTTGCTTAGCTAAAAAATATACCCCTTCTTTGTCCATGCACAGGAGATGGACGATTGAATAAAGAGCACCGTAACACATCCTCGTGATTATTCAGATGTCACTCTAAAATATTTATCATCTTGGTAAGTCTAAAGCCATCACAACAGCTCATATGCAACCATGAATATCATACTAACACCACTAAAACAGATATAGCTGAGAATGATGCTTGTTAAGCTCATAATGATTCCGTTCTCAAAGGACTTGCAATTCATCTCCTTTATGCCGCTTGATTGCCTACCACATCCTGCAGGTTTGGGTAGATTCCTCTTTGGTCTCATGTAATACATGATATTCACAAACTATGATGCAGCTCTCATCATGCCAATCAAGAATGCAAATGGGGAGCTAGCTGACTGTGTGATCTGAATTTTCAGCTTGTTTAGAAGGATATAAACATAGGGAGAATATGGATCTGCTGTGTAATGGCTTAAAAGTAATCAGACTTTTCATTCAAATTAAGTCAGAAAAGGTTATTTCAACGTTATCCTATGCTTTTCATTTAATAAGATTTTTCTTAAATTGGTAAGTTACTTACTGAAGAATACCTACAAATTTTTAAATGAAAAAGTGAATTAGAATTATTTTATTTGAAAACTTTCTAAACATAAGATTATAATAATTAGACAGTACTCTGACCTTTAATGATCTGTGCTATACATTCTGCAGAATGGCCATGGACACTGGTTCTCTTTTTAATGTTGAGTTAGCTAGGAAACTAGGAATAATGTTATTCCTAGATTATCAGTTGCCATGGACTTGGGAAATGATGAAAATAACAAAATCTAAGCTAGGTCGAATAAAAAGTTATTTCTCTTTGGTGATGCAGCCTCATATGCTCATGTTGTAAATCTGAATTCTCTTTGTGTAGCAGATGTGGGATGTACTGACCCAATGACATGCCTGAAAGTTGCTTTTTAGAACAATCCCTGAGGATAGGTTTGTTTATGTATCATTGGCCTCTCTCAGAAACAGAATGTATGATATCCAAATTGATAACCTCCTGGGCCACATAATGTGGGCGCCTGTCTGCAAATTTAATTATTGCCTCAAGGGCTAAAGCAGGACTTTGCCAAATTATTTGTTTCCTTCTTTCAGAATCTTCCTCTTCATATCCTTAGCTTGTCTTTTGACTCTCTAGTATTCAGAAACAATCTTTTTAATTTTTTTTAAATTTTTTTTGTTGCATCCAGGTAATTTTCTGATTAAATTTCTACTATCTGTTTCTCTTACCTGGATCAACTTTGTTGTTTGGGCAATTTTTATAATTCACACTGTTGTGGTTTAAAATAAGAATTTACATTATTCTTTTTTATTTTTTCATGTTTATTTTTATTTTTATTTTTTTTAGAGACAGGGTCTCTTTCTGTCACCCAGGCTGGAGTGTAGTGGGGCGATCACGGCTCACTGCAGCCTCTGACTCCTGGGCTCCAGCAGTCTTCCCACCTCAGCTTCTCGAGTAAGTAGGTCTGTAGGTATGCGCCACTATTACCAGCTAATTTTTAATTTTTCATAGAGACAGTGACTTCCTATGGTTGCTCAGGCGAGTCTCAAACTCCTGACCTCATGTAATCTTTGCAAAGCACTGGGATTACAGGCATGAGCCACTGTGGCTGGCTTCAATCGGTTTTTGACAAAGGCATCTTTATCGCCTAATGACATACGGTGCCTTTATCTGAATTGGAAAAAGGCCTCCTCTCCACAGACACATCCCCCTGCAAAGGTGCATGGCTTGGTGAATGGTGGAAGGACTGTGGATTTCAGCCTTCATTTGCCATCTCCACTAGTGTTCTTGTGCACTGAACAACCTGTGTGTTGTGTATGTACTAATTCTTAAGAGGTAAGTTGTGCTCTGTGCATTTAACACAAGTCCAGAGTTTTCACTAAGCCTTCACTAAATGTTTCACTTTGAATAGAGATTCAGTCACCAGTAACAAAGAGAGAATGATCTCCTTTCTGCTCTCTTACAGTTGAGTACTGAACACTTCAAATTTCTCATGAAATATTTTCTGCTAAGTATTTCACATTTTAAATAAAGCCCTGGCCCAAAGACTGAGTTCATGACTAGCAGGGAGATCATAATGATTGCTTCAGATGAGAAATATTCTCATTCTTTAGCACCACAACAGTTCTCTTTCTATAAACTTTTATTTTTATAAAATAGCCCCTTCTCTAAAGATGTTAAACATGAGAAACAATTTTTTAAAAACTCTGGGTTTATTCATTGAATTACATTTTTCATTATGAATATTAGGTAAATATGTAACACCTCAAAAAATCTGAAATTACTGTATGTTACAATCATCAAAGGTTTTAAGGTTTTATCCTATGTAAGTCTGCAGTGGGAGGAACGATCAACCCAACTTATTTTGGCCACATAGAATTCTCATCAATGGAATCATCTGTATCTGCTAGGGTAGCAGTTGACAAGCATAGTTCAGTTTCATCAACCTTCCAGGATAAACTAAGATAAGATGTTTTCAGGACTGACCACATTCAAGAATTGGACATCCTAGCCAATCACCAAAAAAAAAAAAAAAAAAACCAAAAAAAGAAAACAAAAGTCCCTAGGCTTTCTTTTGCTCTACTTCCAACTGATAGAACCACATACAGACACATACATGTTAGAATAATGGGGAAGAGCCTTAGAAATGATGGAACCAAATGTCCTCAGTTTACAAAGGAGGCAACTAAAACCTAGTGAGGAAAAGTGTCTTACCCAAAGTCACACACAAAAAAGAAGGGTGACCTTAGAACTCAAGTCTCCAGTTTCCCTATTCAAGGATGGTTGGCTCTCTTTCTCCCCTCTCTGAAGAATTCCCAGGCATTAAAAATCCAAGTTAAGGGGGCAGGGTTGGCTGATAAGATGGCTGAATAGGAACAGCTCCGGTCTGCAGCTCCCAGCAAGATCAATGCAGAAGGCGGGTGATTTCTGTATTTTCAAATGAGGTACCCAGCTCATCTCACTGGGACTAGTTAGATAGTGGGTGCAGCACAGAAAGGGCTAGCTGAAAGAAGGTGGGGCATCCCCTCACCCAGGAAGTGCAAGGGGTCGAGGAACTCCCTCCCTTAGCCAAGGAAAGCCGTGAGGAACTGTGCCATGAGGAACGGTGCATTCCAGCCAAGACACTGTGCTTTTGCCACGGTCTTTACAACCCACAGACTAGGAGATTCCCTTGGGTGCCTACACCACTAGGGCCCTGGGTTTCAAGCACAAAACTGGGTGGACGTTTGGGCAGACACCAAGCTAGCTGCAGGAGTTTTTTTTTTTTCATACCCCAGTGGCCCCTGGAACACCAGTGCGACAGAACCACTCACTCCCCTGGAAAGGGGGCTGAAGCCAGGGAGCCAAATTTTCTAGCTCAGTGGATTCCACCCCCATGAAGCCCAGCAAGCTAAGATCCACTGGCTTCAAATTCTCGCTGCAAGCACAGCAGTTTGAAGTCGACCTGGGAAGTTCGAGCTTGGTGGGGGGAGGGGCATCTGCCATTACTGAGGCTTGCATAGGCGGTTTTCCCCTCACAGTGTAAACAAAGCCGCCTCAAAGTTCGAACTCGGTGGAGCCCACCGCAGCTCACAAAGCTGCTGTAGCCAGACTGCCTCCAGATTCCTCATCTCTGGGCAGGGTATCTTGAAAGAAAGGCAGCAACCCCAGTCAGGGACTAATAGATAAAACTCCCATCTCCCTGGGACAGAGCACCTGAGGAAAGGGGCAGCTGTGGGTACAGCTTCAGCAGACATAAACGTTACTGCCTGCTGGCTCTGAAGAGAGCAACAGATCTCCCAGCACAGTGCTTGAACTCTGCTAAGGGACAGACTGCCTCCTCAAGTGTGTCCCTGACCCCAGTGCCTCCTGACTGGGAGATACCTCCAAGCAGGTATCATCAAACACCTCATACAGGAGACATCTGGCCAGCATCTGGCAAATGCCCCTCTGGGATGAAGCTTCCAGAGGAAGGAGCAGGCACCAATCTTTGCTGTTCTGCAGCCTCTGCTGGGGATACCCAGGCAAACAGCATCTGGAATGCACCTCCAGCAAATCCCAGCAGACCTGCAGGAGAGGGGCCTGCCTGACTGTTAGAAGGAAAACTAACAAACAGAAAGAAATAGCATTAACATCAACAAAAAGGACGTCCACACAGAAACCCCATTCTAAGGTCAAGACCAAAGGTAGATAAATCCATGAAGATGAGGAAAAACCAGTGCAAAAAGGCTGAAAATTCCAAAAACCAGAATGCCTCTCCTCCTCCAAAGGATCACAACTCCTCGCCAGCAAGGGAAGAAAACTGGACAGAGAATGAGATTGACAAATTGACAGAAGTAGGCTTCAGAAGGTGGGTAATAATAAACTTCTCCGAGCTAAAGTAGCATGTTCTAACTCAATGCAAGGAAGCTAAGAACCTTGAAAAAAGGTTAGAGGAATTGATAACTAGAATAACCAGTTTAGAGAAGAGCATAAATGACCTGATGGAACTGAAAAACACAGCGCGAGAACTTTGTGAAGCATACACAAGTATCAATAGTCAAATGGATCAAGCGGAAGAAAGGATATCAGAGATTGAAGATCAACTTAATGAAATAAACCATGAAGACAAGATTAGAGAAAAAAGAATGAAAAGGAATGAGCAAAGCCTCCAAGAAATATGGGACTATGTGAAAAGACCAAACCTATGTTTGATTGGCACCTGGAAGTGACAGGGAGAATGGAACCAAGTTGGAAAACACTCTTCAAGGTATTTTCCGGGAGAACTTTCCCAACCTCGAAAGATGGGCCAACGTTCAAATTCAGGAAATACAGAGAACACCACAAAGATACTCCTTGAGAAGAGCAACCACAAGGCACATAATCATCAGATTCACTAAGGTTGAAATGAAGAAAAAAATGTTAAAGGCAACCAGAGAGAAAGGTCAGGTTACCCACAAAGGGAAGCCCATCAGACTAACAGTGGATTTCTCTGCAGAAACCCTACAAGCCAGAAGACAGGGGGTTGGGGGGCAATATTCAACATTCTCAAAGAAAAGAATTTTCAACCCAGAATTTCATATCCAGCCAAACTAAGTTTCATAAGTGAAGGAAAAATAAAATCCTTTACAGACAAGCAAATGCTGAGAGATTTTGTCACCACCAGGTCTGCCTTACAAGAGCTCCTGAAGGAAGCACTAAATATGGAAAGGAAAAACCTGTACCAGCCACTGCAAAAACATACCAAATTGTAAAGTCCATTGACACTATGGAGAAATTGCATCAACTAAAAGACAAAATAACCAGATAGCATCATAATGACAGGATCAAATTCACACATAACAATATTAACCTTAGAAATGGGCTAAATGCCCCACTTAAAAGACACAGACTGGCAAATTGGATAGAGTCAAGACCCATAGGTGTGCTGTATTCAGGAGACCCATCTCACGTGCAAAGACATACATAGGCTCAAAATAAAGGGATGGGGGATTATTTGCCAAGGATATGGAAACAAAAAAAAAAAAAAAAAAAAGGGAGGGGGGTTGCACTCCTAGTCTCTGATAAAACAGACTTTAAACTAACAAAGATAAAAAAGACAAAGAAGGGCATTACATAATGGTAAAGGGATCAATTCAACCAGAAGAGCTAACTATCCTAAATACATATGCACCGAATACAGGAGCACCCAGATTCATAAAGCAAGTTATTAGAGACCCACAAAGAGACTTAGACTCCCACACAATAATAATGGGAGACTTTAATATCCCACTGTCAATATTAGACAGATCAACAAGAGAGCAAATTAACAAGGATATTCAGGACTTGAACTCAGCTCTGGACCAAGCAGAACTAATAGAGATCTGCAGAACTCTCCACCCCTAAATCAACAGAATATACATTCTTCTCAGCACGACATCACACTTATTCTAAAATTGACCACATATTTGCAAGTAAAACACTTCTCAGCAAATGCAAAAGAACTGAAATCATAATGAACAGTCTCTCAGACCACAGTGCAATCAAATTAGAACTCAGGATTAAGAAACTCACTCAAAACCGCACAACTACATGGAAATTGAACAACCTGCTCCTGAATGACTACTGGGTAAATAACGAAATTAAGTCAGAAATAAGTTCTTTGAAACCAATGAGAACAAAGACACAATGTACCAGAATCACTGGGACACATCTAAAGCAGTGTTAAGAGGGAAATCTATAGCACGAAATGCCCACAGGAGAATGCCGGAAAGTTCTAAAATCAACACCCTAACATCATGATTAAAAGAACTAGAGGACCAGGCATGGTGGATCATGATTGTAATCTCAGCACCTTGGGAGGCTGAGGTGGGTGGATCATGAAGTCAGGAGTTTGAGACTAACCTGGCCAACACAGTGAAACCCCATCTCTACTAAAAATACAAAAATTAGCTGGGTGTGGTTGCGGGTGTCTGTAATCCCAGCTACTCGGGAGGCTAAGGGAGGAGAATCACTTGAACCCAGGAAGCACAGGTTGCAATGAGCTGAGATCACGCCATTGCACTCCAGCCTGGGTGACAGAGCTAGACACCACTGCAAAACAAACAAACAAATAAAAAAAAACAAACAAAAAACTAGAGAAGCAAGAGAAAACAAATTCAAAAGCTAGCAAAAGACAAGAAACAACTAAGATCAGAGCCAAACTGAAGGAGATAGAGACAAGAAAAATCTTCCAAAAAATCAATGAATCCAGGAGCTGGTTTTTTGGAAAGATTAACAAAATAGATAGTCTGATAGCCAGACTAGTAAAGAAGAAGAGAGAAGACTCAAGTGGACACAATAAAAAATGATAAAGGGGAGATCACCACTGATCCCACAGAAATACAAATTACCATCAGGGAATACTATAAACACCTCTACACAAATAAACTAGAAAATCTAGAAGAAATGGGTAAATTCCTGAACATATACAACCTCCCAAGACAAAACCAGGAAGAAGTCAAATCCCTGAATAGATCAATAACAAGTTCTGAAATTGAGGCAGTAACTAATAGCCTACCAACCAAGAAAAGCCCAGTACCAGATGGATTCACAGCCAAATTCTACCAGAGGTACAAAGAGGAGCTTATACCATTCCTTCTGAAACTATTCCAAACAATAGAAAAAGAGAGACTTCTCCCTAACTCATTTTATGAGACCAGCATCTTCCCGATACCAAAACCTGGCAGAGACAAAATGAAAAAAGAAAATTTCAGGTCAATATCCCTGACGAACATCAATGCAAAACTCCTCAATAAAATACTGGCAAACCAAATCCAGCAGCACATCAAAAAGCTTATCCACCACGACCAAGTTGGCTTCAACATACACAATGCAAGGCTGGTTCAACATACACAAATCAATAAACGTAATCCATCACATAAACAGAACCAATGACAAAAACCACATGATTATCTCAATAGATACAGAAAAGGCATTTGATAAAATTCAACATCCCTTGATGCAAAAAACTCTCAATAAACTAGGTATTGATGGAATGTATCTCAAAATAATAAGAGCTATTTATGACAAACCCACAGCCAATATCATACTGAATGGGCAAACACTAGAAGCATTCCCTTTGAAAACCGGCAAGACAAGGATGTCCTCTCTCACCACTCCTATGCAACATAGTATTAGAAGTTCTGGCCAGGGCAAACAGGCAAGAGAAAGAAATAAAGGGTATTCAAATAGGAAGAGAGGAACTCACATTGTCTCTATTTGTAGATGACATGATTATATATTTAGAAAACCCCATTGTCTCAGCCCCAAATCTCCTTAAGTTGATAAGCAACTTCAGCAAAGTCTCAGGACACAAAACCAATATGCAAAATTCACAGGCATTCCTATACACCAATAACAGACAAACAGAGAGCCAAATCATGAGTGAACTCCCATTCACAATTGCTACAAAGAGAATAAAATACCTAGGAAAACAACTTACAAGGGATGTGAAGGACCTCTTCAAGGAGAACTACAAACCACTGCTCAAGGAAATAAGAGAGGACACAAACAAATGGAAAAACATTCCATGCTCATGAATAGGAAGAATCAATATCGTGAAAATGGCCATACTGCCCAAAGTAATTTAGAGATTCAATGCTATTCCCATCAAGCTACCATTGACTTTCTTCACAGAATTAGAAAAAACTACTTTTAATTTCATGTGGAACCAAAATAGAGCCCGTATAGCCAAGACAATCCTAAGCAAAAAGAACAAAACTGGAGGTATCATGCTACCTGACTTCAAAGTATGCTGCAAGGCTACAGTATCCAAAACAGCATAGTACTGGTACCAAGACAGAGATATAGACCAATGGAACAGAATAGAGGCCTCAGAAATAACACCACACATCTACAACTGTCTGATCTTTGACAAACCTGACAAAAACAAGAAATGGGGAAAGGATTCCCTATTTAATAAATGGTGTTGGGAAAACTGGTTAGCCATATGCAGAAAACTGAAACTGGAACCCTTCCTTATAACTTATACAAAAATTAACTCAAGATGGATTAAAGACTTAAATGTAAGACCTAAAACCATAAAATCCCTAAAAGGAAACCTAGGCAACACCATTCAGGACATAGGCACGGGCAGAGACTTCATGACTAAAGCACCAAAAGCAACGGCAACAGAAGCCAAAATTGACAAATGGGATCTAGTTAAATTAAAGAGCTTCTGCACAGTGAAAGACACTATCATCAGAGTGAACAGGCAACCTACAGAATGGGAGCAAATTTTTGCAACCTATACATCTGACAAAGGGCTAATATCCAGAATCTACGAGGAAGTTAAAAAATTTACAAGAAAAAAAACAACCTCATCAAAAAGTGGGGAAAGGATATGAACAGTCACTTATCAAAAGGAGACATTTATGCGACCAAGAAACATATGAAAAAAAGGTCATCATCACTGGTCATTAGAGAAATGCAAATTAAAATGACAATGAGATACCATCTCATGCCAGTTAGAATGGTGATCATTAAAAAGGAAACAACAGATGCTGGAGAGGATCTGGAGAAATAAGAATGCTTTTACACTGTTGGTGGGAGTGTAAATTAATTCAACCATTGTGGAAGACAGTGTGACTATTCTTCAAGGATTTAGAACCAGAAATACCATTTGACTCAGCAATCCCATTACTGGGTATATACTCAAAGGATTATAAATCATTCTACTATAAAGACACATGAACATGTATATTTATTGCAGCACTATTCACAATAGCAAAGACTTGGAGCCAACGCAAATGCCTATCAATGATAGACTGGGTAAAGAAAATGTGGCACATATACACCATGGAATACTATACAACCATAAAAAAGGATGAGTTCATGTCCTTTGCAGGGACATGGATGCAGCTGGAAACCATCATTCTCAGCAAATTAACAGAGGAACAGGCAACCAAACATTGCATGTTCTCAGTCATAAGTGGGAGTTGAACAATGAGAACACTATCAGGGGAACCTGCCCCCAATATTTCAACGTAGGTTCTATTTTCCCTAAGTGTTGACTGGCTGAGAAATAAAGAGAAAGAGTACAAAGAGAGGAATTTTACAGCTGGGCCTCTGGGGGTGACATCACATAACAGTCGGACCATGATGCCCACCTGAGCTGCAAAACCAGCAGGTTTTTATTAAGGACTTCAAAAGGAGAGGGGGTGTATGAACAGGCAGTAGGTCACAAAGATCATGTGCTTCAAAGGGCAAAAAGGAGAACAAAGATCACATGCTTCTGAGGCCAATAAAGATCACAAGACAAAGGGCAATGCAAAGATCACAAGGCAAAGGGCAAAGTCAAAAACTCCTGATAAGGGTCTATGTTCAGCTGTGCACATTTTGTCTTGATAAACATCTTAAACAACAGAAAACAGGGTTCGAGAGCAGAGAACCAGTCTGACCTCAAATTCACCAGGGTAGGGTTTTTTCCCCACCCTAATAAGCCTGAGTGTACTGCAGGAGACTAGGGCATATTTCAATCCTTTTCTCAACCACACAAGACAGACACTCCCAGAGCAACCATTTATAGACCTCCCCCCAGGAATGCATTCCTTCCCCAGGGTATTAATTATTAATATTCCTTGCTGGGAAAAGAATTTTGTGATATCTTCCCTACTTGCACATCCATTTATAGGCTCTCTGCAAGAAGAAAAATATGGCTGTATTCTGTCTGACCCCACAGGCAGTCAAACCTTATGGTTGTCTTCCCTTGTTCCCTAAAATCACTGTTATCCTGTTCTTTTTCAAGGTGCACTGATTTCATATTGTTCAAACACACATGTTTTACAATTTGTACAGTTAAATACAATTAACACAGTGGTCCTGAGGTGACGTATATCCTCAGCTTATGAAGATAACAGGATTAAGAGATTAAAGTAAGACAGGCATAAGAAATTATAAGAGTATTATTTGGGAACTGATAAAAGTGCATATTAAAATGAAATCTTCACAATTTATGTTCAGAGGTTGCAGTAAAGGCAGACATAAGAAATTATAAAAGTATTAATTTTGGGAACTGATATGTGTCCATATTAAAATTAGATCTTTACAATTTATGTTCCTCTGCCGCGGCTCCAGCTGGTCCCTCCGTTTGGGGTCCCTGACTTCCTGCAACAGAACACAGGGACACAGGGAGGGGAACATCACACACTGTGGCCTGTTGGGGGGTGGGGGGAGTAGGGGAGGGATAGCATTTGGAAAAATACCTAATGTAGATGATTGGTTGATGGATACAGCAAACCACCATGGATCCAGTATACCTAGGTAACAAACCTGCACGTTCTGCAGATGTATCCCAAAATGTAAAGTATAATAATAATTTTAAAAATCTAAGTTAAGGACTAGTTTAACATCCTGGTTTAGTGGTGTTGCTAATGGGGTGGGAATTAGGAGAACGTTAGAGTCCTGTCCTATTCTTTGATATACATAATTGATATTTCTACAACTTCACAAAATTTTTAAACAAACTATGCTCCATCTTTCCACTTCTCATCAGAATGCCACTCCCAAGCCCCTCCTATATAATAATTATAGTGCCATCCGAGCATCACAGTTCCTGGATTATCTCATTCTAAATTCCTCCCTATTTACTCTACCTTTGTTACTCATCAGTGTGCCTATACCCAGGGTTTCTCACCCTTGGCACTATTGACATATGGGGCTTGATATTTCTTTGCTGTTGGGGACTGCCCTGTGCATTTTAGGATATTTAGCAGCATCTCTGTCCTCTACCTACTAGGTGCCAGTAATACCTTCCTCCATCTCCAGACATTGCAAAATGTCCTCTGCAGGACCAAGTTCACCCTGACTGAGAACCACTGGGCTATACTTTATCATCTTAGGCCTGTCTGAGAATGAAGCCAATATTTTTTGTATATTCCAACTAGAACTGTGTGTGTGTGTATGTGTGTTTGTGTGTGTGTGCACATGTGCATGTGACATGCATGCATACACAGGCATGTATGGCATGGCTTAAGGTTATTTGGGGTTCTGCTACTTTTAACCAAAATAGTCTTGACTAACATACTGCAAAGGGATAAAAATAATGAAAAAAATAATAATGAGTGCACAATGTTCTTAAACATTAAATTCTAACTTCTTTTGCCTTGTATGCTGTAGTATAAGGACTGTAAAATGATAACGAAGATATTTTCTTTGAATGCAAAAATTAAAAAGTTTTTTCTCTTTGGTGTATTTTAATTTTTTAATGGTAAGAATAAACTTGTTTCATGCATTATAAAAATAAAGATGGCAATTTGTCATTAAGTATTTGTCCACAGAAACTAAAATAAAAAACAGTTTTATGAAAATGGAAAATGAAAACCATGTGGTCTTATATTCAGGGACTCCCAAGAACACATGCTGATCTGTAAATAAAGATATGTGGAAACAAGAATGTCCTCTACGTAGAAAAATACACAAACCCACAATGAAAACAGATAGCTATTTCTCTTTCTGATCTAAATCTGATGAGCTTAAAAAGAAATATAAATGAGCAGACAGTATGTTTAAAGTAGACAGCTGCTAACAAATCGTGATGACACCAAGCTAACCCTAACTGCACCAGTTTTAGGGCCAAATTTATACGTTTAAGGAAAAAAATATTCCAAGTCATTTTATAGATAGGACCTTACTTAAAACTTTTAAAATAGATTACTATTACAGGTTGTTATGAAGATGATTATGAAACCATGATCATGTTTCTCATAACATAGGTAAAAGCTGAATAGGAATTAATTATAATGAATTACTAGATAAAACTTTAAAAAATTCTTTCTTTAGAAACTCTTAACACAACCTTGGTTTGAAGACCAACTCTGCCCTTATTGCTGTGAGGACTTGAGTAAAAATATATATTTTAAATGCATTTTTAAACCTTTACCTTTTTCCATGAAAGCACGTGCGTGGGTTTAAAAACAAAATATTATTCAAAAGCTTGTAATGAGAAACAGCAGTTCCTTACCCTATGCTTTCTCATTACCCAGTTTTATTTAGTATTTAAAACTTTTATTATGTCTAAAAAATTACACAAGTAATATAAGAATACATTCCCATTGGGAATGAGTCGTCATTCACAAGTACAGAAAGTAAAACGTTCAAGTGCTCCTTTTACATTTCAGTCCCCCATCTCACCGTCCTTCCTGAAATAATCATTGTCATCATTTTGATGTGAATGTTTACAAACTTTTCCCTATGGATTTACATATATATGTACCTACAGATTCGTTTGGTTACCTTATTGAAATCATATGATAAAAATGGTTTTGCTATTAATACTTTTTTTTTACATAATAATACGCTTTGGAGACTTTTCCATGTCAGTGCATATAGACCTACTTCATTTCTTTTAACCACAACCTAATGCAGATAAATCGTTATTTAACAACTGATGAGCACTTAGATTGTTTCCAATTTTTTACAATTAAAAATAATGCAACAACAAATATCTTTGTCCTTGCGTCTCTGTGTGTACACATATGCTAGGTCCAAACTTTGCATATTTTATATTTTGATAGCAACTAAGAAATATCCCACCAAAGAGGTCATATTATTTTATAGGCTTTAAGCAAAAGTGGAAATTTCTGTCAAATCAGACCCAAAAAACTACTATCCTTTTAATATTGCTTTCCCTGATAAGTAGTGAGTTTGTGTACATTTTCATACTTGGTTGCCTTTTAAATTTCTTCCTCTCTGAATCTCATAATCACATCATTTCTAACCCTGTCTTCAAAATAGGTTCTTTGCCTTTTAAGATTTTTTTTTTCATATGTTCTAGATCTGAATCTGTTATCATACATGTTGCAAATAATTCTCCCAGTCTGTCACTTTCCTTCTTAGCTTACAACATCAATTAATTAACAATATAATTAAATTATATAATTTGTTATAAGATCTATCTATTACATAATTAAAATGTTCATTTTTTTCTTTACAAATCTTTTAAACTTTTAGTTTCAGGGGTACATGTGCAGATTTGTTATATAGGTAAACTGTGTGTCACTGAGGAGGGAGGTTTGCTGTGTGGATTATTTCATCACCCAGGTAATAAGAATAGTACCCAATAGCCGGGCGCAGTGGCTCAGGCCTGTAATCCCTGCACTTTGGGAGGCCGAGGCTGGTGGATCACGACGTCAGGAGATCTAGACCATCCTGGCCAACACAGTGAAACCCCGTCTCTACTAAAAATACAAAAAAATTAGCTGGGCGTGGTGGCGGGTGCCTGTAGTCCCAGCTATTCGGGAGGCTGAGCCAGGAGAATGGCGTGAACCTGGGAGGCGGAGCTTGCAGTGAGCTGAGATCGTGCCACTGTACTCCAGCCTGGGTGACAGAGTGAGACTCCGCCTCAAAAAAAAAAAAAAAAAAAAAAAAAAAAAAGAATAGTACCCAATAGGTATTTTTTCTGATTTTCTCCTTCCTCTCACTCTCCACCCTCAAATAAGTCCTATTGTCTGTTGTTCCCTTCTTGGTGTCCATGCGTTCTCGCTGTTTAGCTCCCACTTATAAGTGAGAACATGTGGTATTTGGTTTTCTGTTCCTGCATTAATTTGCTTAGGGTAATGGCCTCCAGCTCCATCCATGTAATGGCAAAGGACATGATCTTGTTCTTTTTTTTGCCTGCATAGTACTCCGTGGTGTGTAAGTACCACATTTTCTTTATCCAGTCTACCATTGATGGGCATTTGGGTTGATTCTGTGTCTTTACTATTGTGAATAGTGCTGTGATGAATATATGTGTGTATGTGTCTTTATGGTAGAATGATTTATATTCCTTTGGGTATATACCCAGTACTGGGATTGCTGGGTTGAATGGTAATTCTGTTTTAAGTTCTTTAATGTATTACTACGCTGATTTTCACAATGGCTGAACTAACATACATCCTACCAGCAGTGTATAAGTGTTCCCTTTCCTCCACAACCTCTCCAGCATCTGTTAATTTTTGGCTTTTTACTAATAGCCATTCTGACTGACATGAGATGATATCTGATTGTGGTTTTGATTTGCATTTCTCTAATGATCAGTGATACTGCGCTTTTTTTAAAGGCTTTTTGGCTGCATGTACGTCTTTTGAAAAATGTTTGTTTATGTCCTTTCCCACTTTTTAATGGGGTTGTTTGATTTTTGCTTGTAAATTTATTTAAGTTCCTTATAGATTCTGGATACTAGACCTTTGTTGGATACATAGTTTGCAAATATTTTCTCCATTCTGTAGGTTTTCTGTTTATTCTGTTGATAGTTTCTTTTGCATGCAGAAGCTTTTTAGTTAAATTAGATTCCACTTGTCAGTTTTTGTTTTGTTGCAATTGCTTTTGGCATCTTTGTTATGAAATCTTTGCCACTTTTTATGTCCAGAATGTTATTTCCTAAGTTATCTTCCCACGTTTTTATAGTTTTAAGTTTCACTTTTAAGTCTTTACATCTTTATGGATTCTTGATTTAAGTGTTGCTAAAGGTCTTCCTCACCCTATAATAAAAATATCCTTCTAAATGTTCTTCTTAGAACTTAATACAGTATTTAGTTATGTCATTGATACTGTGTTCTTTAATCCATCTGGAATTTATTTTTTGTGTGTGGTATCAATTAGAATGTGAACTTAATTTTTTTCTAATATGAAGTAAGTTATCTCAATATTACTTAATGCATTGTTTCCCTTTTAATTTGAAGTGTCACTTTTTCCCTCTATTAGATGTCCTGACTCTGTTTTATCTTACTGATGTACTTGTCCATTTTAATTACTATAACCTATTTTAGCCTTATAGGATATTTTAATATCTGATGGCGCAACCTATCATTGTTCTTTTTTGTCCACTTAAAAATAATTTTTATGTATTTTTACTTTCTACGTTGAATATAAAATTAGTTTGCCAAGTTGCACAAAACATCCTGTTGAAATGATGTTTTTCATTGCACTGTATTTATAGGTTAATTTTGGGAGAAATGGCATCTCTAAAATATTGTTTTTCCAGCCCGTATCATTGTATAACTCTCTGTGGATTTTTTTTTCTTGTTATGTCCTTTATTGAAGTGTTACTGATATAAAATGTTTGCCTCCAGACTCTGCAGTGCCAGTGGATTTCCTTCTTCTATGGGTTGAGGCTTTTGTCAAACAGTATATTATACATATCTAACATGACAACAATTTTAGAAGTTGTGACCAGGTGGGACATATGCAAACAATGACAGATATATCATTACTTGCCTATCAAATGTCCACTATAAAGTGCTGTTGGTTGTAAAATTCTTTCTGATTTTAGAGATGTTAGAATGTGAAAAATAGACACATAGAATTAATGAAATATAATCAACAAATGAGTTATCTATTTTTTTCAGATTTGGTTGACTTCATTTGTGAAGCTATATGGGTCTTAAGGCTTTTTTAAGGGCAAATATTTGACTAGGTTTTCAGCATCTTCTATGATTTGAGGATTATTCAGGATTTCTACCTTTGAGTCAATTTTCATAACTGTTGTGTTTCCCAGAAAGTGATCTATTTCATTTAAGTTCTCAAATCTATTTACATAAAGTTATACATAATAAGCTCCTAATAGTTTTGATATTTCTCTTTGTATTGTTAGTTATGCCCTCTTTTATATTCTGATTTTTTTTTTTTCTGGATGTGGCGTGGGATGGTGGTAGATTTTTTAGTACATTTGTTATCAATCAAACCAGTAATCAAATGCCACTATCCTTGGTATTTCCTGACATCATTCAGTAATTATTTCTTCTTTCTTAATTCTTCAGAGTTATTTTTAAAATTGAAATTATATTTTTACCAAGTAATATATGTATTTGATTTTTAAAAATTTTAAATTTATATATAATAGTTGTACATGTTTTTGGAATATGTGTGATATTCTGTAACTGTATACAATTTGTGATGATCAAATCTGGGTAATTTGGATATCCATCACCTCAAACACTTATCTTTTCCCTGTGTTGGGATTATTACAAATATCCTCTAGATATTTTGACATATACGATACATTACTGTTGACTATAGTTTCCCTAGTATACATTGAAATATTAGAACTTATTATTTCTATCTGACTGTATTTTTGTACCCCTTAAACGATTTCTCTTCATTCCTCTCCTCCCTCTCCTTTCCAGCCTCTGGTAACCACTATTCTGCTCTCATACTCCATGGGATTCACCTTTTTAGTTCCCACATATGAGTGAGAACATGCAATGTTTTGTCTTTCCGTGACTGGCTTATTTCACTTACCATTAAGGACCTGCAGTTTCATCCATGCTGTTGCAAATGAGAGGATCTCATTCTTTTTTATGGCTGAATAGTATTCCATTGTGTGTGTATAGATTATGTTTACTTTATCCACTGATCTGTTAATGGACACCTAGGTTGATTCCATATCTTGGCTATTGTGAATAGTGTTGCAATAAACATGGTAGTGCAGATATCTCTTTGATATATTGATTTCCTTTCTTTTGGAGATATACCCAGCAGTGGGATTGCTGGATCATATGATAGCTCTATTATTAGGTTTTTGGAGAACCTCTGTACTGTTTTTCATGATGGATATACTACCTTACACTCCCACCAACAGTGTATAAGACTTATCTTTTCTCCACATCCTTGCCAGTATTTGTTACTTTTTGTCTTTTTTATAATAACGATTCTAACTGGAGGGAGATGGCAGCCTGTTGTGGTTCAGATTTGCACTTCCTTGATGATTAGTGATGTTGAGGATTTTTTTCAGATGCTTGTTAGCCATTTGTATGTCTTCTTTTAAGAAATGTCTATTCAGGTCTTTGCTTACATTTTAATCAGATTACTTGTTTGTTTACTATTAAGATGCTTGAGTGTCTTATGTATTGTGATTACTAATCCCTTGTCGAATGGATAGTTTGCAAATATTTTCTCCCATTCTGTTGGTTATCTCTTCACTTTGTTAATTGTTTCTTTTGCTGTGCAGAAGCATTTTAGCTTGGACGAATCCCATTTGTCTATTTTAGCTTTGTTGCCTGTGCTTTTAATGTCTTACCAAATAAATCTTTGCCAAGACAAATATGCTAACATGGTTTCCTAAATTTTTCTTTTGGTAGTTTCATAGTGGTAGGCTTTACATTGAATCTTTAATCCATTTTGATTTGATTTTTGTATATGGTGAAAGATGGGGATCTAGTTTCATTATTCTGTGTATAGATATCCAGTTTTCTCAGCACCATTTATTAAAGAGACTGTCCTTTCCTCATGGTCTGATCTTGCCTTCTTTGTCAAAAATGAGTGTGCTGTAATTGCTTGGGTTTAATTCTGGGTTTTCTATTCTGTTCCATTGGTCTGTGTGTCTGGTTTTATGCCAGTACCATGCTATTTTGGTTACTATTGCCTTGTCATGTAATTTGAAATCGGGTAATGTGATGCCTCCAGCTTTGTACTGTTTGCTCAGGATTGCTTTAGCTATTTGGGGTCTTTTGTGGTTCCATATAAATTTTTGAATTGGTTTTTCTATTTCTGTAAAGAATGTCATTGGTGTTTTGATAGGGATTGCATTGCATCTATACATTTTTTTGGCCACCCAAAGACATTTTAACCATATTCATTCTTCAAATCCATGAGCAAGGGATGTTATTGCATTTCTTTGTCTCCTCTTCAATTTCTTTCATCAATCAGTAGTTTTTTCACAGAGATATTTCTGTTCATTGGTTAAATTTATTTCTAGGTATTTTTTGTAGCTGTTGAAATGAGATTGATTTCTTCATTTCTTTTTTCGATTGATCGCTATTTTCATGTAGAAACACTACTGATATTTGCACATTGACTTTGTATTCTATAACTTACTGAATTCATATTTTCATTCTTTTTTTTTTTTTTTTTTTGAGATAAAGTTTCATTCTTGTCATCCAGGCTGGAGTGCAATGGCACGGTCTTGTCTCACTGCAACCTGCACCTTCTGGGTTCAAGCGATTCTCGTGCCTCAGCTTCCCAAGTAGCTGGGATTACAGGTGTGCACCACCACACCCAGCTAATTTTTGTTTTTAGTAGAGATGGAGTTTTGACATGTTGGCCAAGCTGGTCTCAAGCTCCTGACCTCAGGTGATCCACCTGTCTCAGACTCCCAAAGTGCTGGTATTACAGGCATGAACCACCTCACCCCACCTGCTTTGTCTTTTCGCATAGTTTTTGATTTAAAGCCTATTATATCTGATATAAACATATCTATTCCAGCTCACATTTTTGGTTTCCATTTCCATGGAATATTGGTTTTACCTTTACTTTCAGTCTATGTGTGTCTTTATAGGTAAAGTGAGATTTTTCTCAGCAGCATATAGTTGGGTCTTTTAAATAAATCCATTCAAGGCCAGGCATGGTGGCTCATGCCTGTAATCCCAGCACTTTGAGAGGCCAAGGCGGGCGTATCACGAGGTCAGGAGTTCAAGAGCAGCCTGACCAACATGGTGAAACCTCATCTCTACTAAAATGCAAAAATTAGCCAGGCGTGGTGGCGCATGAGTGTAGTCGCAGCTACTCAGGAGGCTGAGGCGGCAGAATCGTTTGAACCCGGGATGCAGAGGTGGCAGTGAGCCAAGATTGTACCACTGCACTCCAGTCTGGGCGACAGAGTGAGAGTCCATCTCAAAACAAACAAACAAATCCATTAATTGGTTCTATGTTTTAATTGGAGAATTTAGTCTGTTTACCTTCACTGGTATTATAGATAGATATGGACTTACTACTGCCACTTCATTAGTTGTTTTCTAGTTGTTGCATAAGTTATTTTTCTTGTCTTCTTTCTTTCTTTTTTTTGATAAAGGGTTTCGCTCTTTCCCCAGAGTGAGTGATTCAACAGATAGTGCAAGGAGGAAGCTGCAGTGCCTTTTTTGACCTAGTCTTGCAAGTCCCACACCTTCACTTCTGCTTTATCTTTTCTTTAGAAGTAAGTCACTAAGGCTGGGTACAGTGGCTCACACCTGTAATCCCAGCATTTTGGGACGCAGAGGTGGGCGGATCGCTTGGGGTCAGGAGTTCAAGACCAGCCTGGCCAACGTGGGGAAACCCGGTCTCTCCTTAAATTACAAAACTTAGCCAGGTGTGGTGGTACATGCCTGTAGTCACAGCTACTCAGGAGACTGAGGCAGGAGAATCACTTGAACCTGGGAGGTGGAGGTTGCAGTGTGGGTGGTGGGGGACAGAGTGAGATTCTGTCTCAATCAATCAATCAATCAATCAATCAATCAATCAATGAAGCAAGTCACTAAGCCCAGCCCACATTCAAGGGAAAGGGATTAGGTTCTACTTCTTGAAGGGAGACTATTAAAGAATTTGTGGACATACTTTAAAGTCACCACACATCAGTAAGCACCAAATCACTAATTCTTACTCTTTTCAGATGAAGTTTTATAAGCTTAAACCCTCCTTTGGATTCTTGAGACAGAGTTTCGCTCTTGTTGTCCAGGCTGGAGTGCAATTGTGCGATCTCGGGTCACTGCAACCTCTGCCTCCTGGGTTCAAGTGATTCTCCTGTCTCAGCCTCCCAAGTAGCTGGGAATACAGGTGCCCGCCACTACACCCAGCTAATTTTTGTATTTTTAGTAGAGACAGGGTTTCACCATGTTGGCCAGGCTGATCTCAAACTCCTAACCTCAGGTGATCCAGCCGCCTAAGCCTCCCAAAGTGTTGGGATTACAGGAGTGAGCCACCATGCCCAGCCGACATAGTAGGTTTTTTAAGACTTTTTTTTTTTTTATTTAAATTTTATAAAAATAAAAAAAATTATCCATTTTTTGTAATTATTATCTGTGGGGAATTTGTGTGACCTTTTCTTCTGCTATCACAGGAAATTCTCCCATTCTGAATTATTTTAATGTGAGATAGAGACAGTATAAGGGGTAGTCTGAGTGTTGCCACCACAAGAGGAAGGAATTCAGCTATTTTTTGTTGATTTGTAGTAATAAGGTAAATCAGAGACATGGTATAGCTCAGCGTTGAGAAAAGAGCAGAATATACACAAAATGTGTAAGCAATAGTAGCATTAGAGAATCAGATTAAAGGACAAATTTGGAATTAGAATCCAAGAGCTTAGGGTGCCAGACTATAAATAAGATTTGATAGAGTTAAGTGTACCGAGACAAAGATAAATGGCCTAAGAATACCCATGGTAAGCGCCAGGTTGGGGAGAGAGTGCTCTTCATAAATTCTGACTCCTAAGCTGGAGTCACTGAGCTGTAGAGGCAGACACCTGGGAAGCATCTAGGAGAGGACCTTGGGGGTTCTTTAGCACCAGGCCTGACCTGGTGGCACCCCCTTTTCTTCCTGACCCAATGCTGCAAATTAATCTTTATGGTTGCTTCCATTAAGTTTCTTAGCACCATCATTTTGAATCTCAATACAAGTCAGTCACTTGCATCCACTCACTTCAGTAAGCACTGGGCCAGACACAGAGGTTCTTTAAAAAATATCTTTGATTTCTATATGAAGCTTTGCCAGATGATCTAATATTTTTATGGGAAGAATATATCCCTGCTCAATAGCTTTAGCAGAATAATAATAGCCACTATGAGGTGCCAGGTATTGTTTAAGGCATTCTGTGATGTCCATCTATCCTATTGAAAACACTGCACACTTAACTTCTACTAAAATGACAACTGAATGCCATAAATTCTGAAGCACAGACCTAAGAAACACAGCAGACTAGGACCCCAATATGTGCTCAATACTAACCAATTTCCCCAGATACCTACAACCAACCAATCAATCATACACTGAACTTTCCTAGTATAGAGCGGAGATAATTTGCAATTTTGGCTTTTTAAGAACCGTAACCCATTTCCATCCCTCTAGTGCAAATTCATGGAACGTGACATCTGCCTAAGACTGAGGTTTTTGTCTAACAGTAAGACACTTACCACTCAGTCTTCGGCCTTTGAGTTCCTATTTTCTTTTTAACATGTTCAAAGCTCTTCCCAATCATAACTCATTTAATATTCACAGCAGTCTTGTGGGACAAGTATGCTGTACAATTATTATCCCAGATGAGGAAATCAAGATATAGAAAATTTAAATTACTTGCTTAAGTGACAGACTTGGCATTTCAAATCCAAGTAAGCTGGCTCCAGAGCCTATGTGCTTAACCACAACACCAGACTCTCATAACTCCTGAGGAATCTGAGCAAATTCATTTCAGAATTCTGAAGACAGTACATGGACAAAGTAAAATTGCACTATTGCATCAATATTTTCAAGCGCCTATTGAGACATAAACATTAAATAAAATTTTCTTTATGACTAGAAGAACACTGTATTTCTCTCTTTTGCTTTTCATTCTAGGTATATTGTAACCCATGGAATAGGATGGTTTCTGCTTTAGTTTACAGAAAACTCCCCTGGTTTTCTTTGTGCTATGTGACTTACACTACAAAGACCTGATGTTTCTTCTTTGTCTCTGGCAGAGACCCTTTCCTCCAAATTTATATGTAGATATGGGAGTAGCTGCTATCTGTCTGGAGCCAGAAGAACTAATAATTGAGTTGAAGATGTGTTATTGTTCTATGTTCATATTATCTGAGGTGAGACAATGATCCTAGAGTGGTTGGAGAGGTTAAGTCTCAGGTAGTACAAAAGGGCTAGGTGGAGGGGAAGAGTTGCCAAAGGAATTGGGGCCTGGAGAGAATAAATAATTTAGATCTTGGAGCTTCTCAGAGATTGAGTGGACTATGGGACTTAAGCAGCTGCCAGACTTGAGAAAAGAAAGAGATTGGCTACTGTTTACTAAGCAGAGGAGGGTCCAGTTCAGAGAATTTCTCCAGGGATAGTCTAGGGAACACTGCTGACTTGGGATTCACAAAGCTTCAAGAAAAGCAATCAGAAAAGCAATCTCAGCTTGAAGGTGAGGGTGGGCCAGGGAACAGAATAGAAAGGCCTCTGCTTTTTCAGAGAAAACTCGCACAACCAAGGAGAGGCGGAATCATATGAATGAGCAATAAGGACAGGTAAATCAAAGGTCAGCAGATGGAGAGTAGAATATAATAATGGTGAAACAGATAATCTGGGAGAGGCTAAAGAGCAGTTTTATCTCAAGATTGCACTGAAATGGAAAAAAAAATAGCAAACACCCTATAACGGGCCATAGTGTTCTCTATTGCAGTCAGTGGTGTGGGGCAGGGAAACTATTGAAGAAATGAATGCCAAAGGGTGGACTTTAGAGACAAAATGGTGCTTTGTCTTCTCAATGGTGGTACTACAATGTCCAGAGACTGGGGGCAGAGGTGGAAGGCTGACACTGGAGCCTGTTCTGGAGTTACATCCTCCCATACTGCTCCTCTATTTCTTTTGAAAGTCTTCACTGCTCCATGTCTTATTTGAGATGGCCATCTCATAGGCGTTTGTTCTTCTGCTTGCTCCCTTTTAGCCCTTTCAACCCCGGCAATTTACCTTTTAGTAAATTGACTTGTCATAGACTAGTTGAATTTTGCTTTAACCTCATGTTTTAGATATATCTGAGTTTTCTCGCTGCTTAGTTCAATTATTCAGTGTTTGATTTCTGATAAAAAAAAAGGCCTAATATTTATGTATGCTTTATGTATTTCAATATGACCTTGTATGTGATATCTCATTAGTCATCAAAACGACCTGTGACTAAATCAGTCATTGTGCTGGCTGAAATTGGTGGCATGCTCAGCTGGAGTAATTAAGAGTTTAATAAAGTGACTGTTTACACAGATATGTCCCAGGTTAAAGGGAAACCAACAAGTCATGTTGAATCATTCTTAGATGCCAATTTAATCTAATCTAACCATTGCCAATGTTAAGCTTCTAGGCCCCTAGTCCCGAAGGGACAAGGGAAGAAAGTAGAGAACATAACTGGTGAGGGCCATTGGAAAGGCTGTGAAGGGATCTTTAGGAGAAAGGATATAGCCAACCCAAGATGACCTAGCAGGGAGGAAGCTGGGGAAATAAATTCCCTGACCTTATTCTCTTCATGACCTCTGACCTCTTGCCAGTGCCTCCCATTGAATGAACCCAAGTCGAAGTTAGAAATCAAGGAAGCCTATACAAGTTAGCTTCCTGGTCACAAAGCAGAGTGGAGAAGGAAGGAAGGGTCTGAAGTGGCAAATGAAAGCTTATCTAGCACATCTAGGTCAGCCCTATATTATTAGCTCTATTTTACCATTTCAGAAGAGTAAATGGAGACTCAGTGAGATTGAGTCATCAAAAGACTCTATATTAAATCCAAAGATCTGGCTCCTATTATGGAAGTATCTCCCATAATTTTTCAAAAAGCCTATTATCTCTTTAGCCACTGAAGAACTTGAGGCTCTATAAGGTAAACAATGATTAATAAATTTCTATAGATGGACTATGTAGAATGAGACCCTAAATACAGAAAATAATTGATTACTACTAGTCTTTTATCAAAGAACTAGATGAAATATCATGTTTTAATTTTTAAATCTATCTGCTTTGCAACATACATTATTTGCTATTATACCAGCTGTAATACTTTCATACACAGTGCTAGCACAGAATTACAAAGCAGGATCTCATTTGTGACTTAACTGGTAACTGGTCAATTAGAATGCATGGTACACTTGGAGAATACTTTCCTAATGTTTATGCCTGCCATCAATCAGTATTGTCCCTTCCTTCAGGGCTCACCGATACTGTGAAAAAAATTATATTTTCTGCATTAATAAATACTACATTCTAAACCAGAACATATACCATTTCATTGCTGTAAAATCACTTGCTTCCTGTTTCAAAAATATCATTAAAGGCAGCATTGAACTTTTTCTAGCTAATTAGGACATTTGTGTATTTATTTATTTCATTGATGAGATCTATAAATACGTTTTAGAAGATTCAGGAGGTCTTTTAGTACTATTCCTTAGAGGGATGGTGTAATAGAAATAATCATTCATAATGAAAATAATCATGATCAAAGCCATGCTTCTTTAATATTGAAAGGACAGCATGTTCCAATACTTTGAACAATCTGGTTCAGGGAATTCAAGTCTTTTTCTCTGATCTCAGAGGCATTTTCTCTGAACAGGAGTTCCTCACACACAAATTGTTTCTGTTGGAATTTAAAAGGTGTCTTCAGCATATGCATCCTCTGGACAAAACTCAACCTCATTTGCATGTGTTATATATGTAAATAGTTGTGTGGTGTCCTTCCCATACAGAGATGATAATGCTGACCAAAGTCACTCAGACATGTTTTAAAAGATGTGCTGTCAATAGCAGGGTAAGTTTCTACTATTTAATCCACACACCCTCCCTCTGCTCTCCCTGTAATCAATGGGGCACAGGACCAGGTGGTTCAAATGAAGATTAAGTATCTGATCTTGGTTTCTTTTTTTTTTTTTTTTTTTTTGAGACGGAGTCTCGCTCTGTCGCCCAGGCTGGAGTGCAGTGGCGCAATCTCGGCTCACTGCAAGCTCCGCCTCCCGGGTTCACGCCATTCTCCTGCCTCAGCCTCCCAAGTAGCTGGGACTACAGGCGCCCGCCACTGCGCCCGGCTAATTTTTTTCTATTTTTTAGTAGAGACGGGGTTTCACCATGGTCTCGATCTCCTGACCTTGTGATCCGCCCGCCTCGGCCTCCCAAAGTGCTGGGATTACAGGCGTGAGCCACCGCGCCCGGCCTGATCTTGGTTTCAGTGATATTATGATCTAATTGAGCTAACTGCTTCATCCTGTATTATCTATCGCTGAAGAATTTCGAACAAGTTTGGGACATCAAGGTGAGGTGCAAAGATGAGAAGAGATAAAAATCACACTATGAATACAAGGTAGGAGAAGTTAAAAGAATGGATTGATCACTAAGCTGGGACAGAGTGTCACAAGCCAAACAAAATCACAGGTCTCAAAGCTACTAGTCAGTTAAGAGCAGTGGTGAACTCAGATAATAAAGGCAATAATAAATCTGTGGGTCGCATTTGAGTAGAAAAACTACAGTCAGATCGTGCAAAGAATAAAGGTTAGAATTAATCATGGGGCAGAAGCCAAGTATAGAGATAAGAAGGGAGGCCATTATCGTAACTGAATTAGTGCAGAACCAGAAAAGCAAATACTGCATGTTCTTACTTATAAGTGGAAGCTAAACATTAGGTACACATGGATATAAAGGTGGGAGCAATAGACATTGGATACTACCAGGGGCGGGAGGTGAGGTGGGGGCAGACGTTTGAAAACTGAGTTGTTTGGTACCATGCTCACTACCTGGGTCATGAGTTCAATTGTACTCTAAACCTTAGCATCACCCAATACACCTTTCTAACAAACCTGCACATGTACTCCATGAATCTAAAATGAAATAAGTGGAAAAAAATAAAAATAGAACCAGCAGAATGAAGACACCCAAAGGTAGAGAAAAATTGAAAGTGTGAAATTCAGGTAACTTGGAACCAGAAAATCTTCAGGAACTGAAGGGAAAAAAATTACTAAAGGATGGAGATAAAATGCCAGGAACAAAGAGGGACCTCAATCTAAGCCAGTTTTGGTGTTCTTAGTTCATAACTTTTATATATGTTTCCATTGGAGGGTATTGTATAAGAAGGTATACAGTTAGAGGGCCTAGTTAAGTACACAAACCCTGGCCCAGCCACCTTTTCTCTTTATAGGAGCTCCAAGGGATATATAGATGCAAATGAAATCATGAAAAACAAAGTGATGATTTATTATTACCTGGGATTTGAGCTGCATATGCCAGAGTAAAAGTTAAGTGAGCATGCTTGGAGCACTCGAGGCATTTATTTCCTCTTTCCTGTGCTAGAGTAATTTTTGTTTGTTTGTTTGTTTGTTTTTTACTTTAAGTTCCAGGGTACAAGTGCAGAATGTGTAGGTTTGTTACAAGGTGTATGTGTGCCATGGTGGTTTGCTGCACCTATTAACCCATCATATACGTTTTAAGCCCCACATGCACTAGCTATTTGACCTAATGGTCTCCCTCCCCTCAATCACCCACCCTCCGACTGGTCCTGGTGTGTGTTGTTCCCTTCTCTGTGTCCATGTGTTATTGTTCAACTCCTACTTATGAGTGAGAACATGCAGTGTTTGGTTTTCTGTTCCTGTGTTAGTTTGCTGAAGATGATGGCTTCCAGCTTCATCCATGTCCCTGCAAAGGACATAATCTCATTCCTTTTTATGGCTGCATAGTATTCCATGGTATATATATATACCACATTTTCTTTATCCAGTTTATCATTGATGGGCATTTGGGTTGGTTCCTTGTCTTTGCTATTGTAAATAGTGCTGCAATAAACATATGTGTGCATGTGTTTTTGTAATAGAATAATTAATATTCCTTTGGATATATCCCCAGTAATGAGATTGCTGGGTCAAATGCTATTTCTGGTTCTAGGTCTTTGAGGAATTGCCACATTGTTTTCCACAATGGTTGAAATAATTTACATTCCCACCAACAGCATAAAAGCTTTCCTATTTCTCCACACCCTCACCAGCATCGATTGTTTCTTGGCTTTTTAATAATTGCCATTCTGACTGACATGAGATGGCATCTCATTGTGGTTTTGATTTGCATTTCTCTAATGATCATTGATGATGAGCTTTTTTTCATATGTTTGTTGGCTGCATAAATGTCTTCTCTTGAGAAGTGTTTGTTTATATACTTCGCCCACTTTTTAATGGGGTTGTTTGTTTTTTTCTTGTAAATTCTGTGCTAGAGTTTTAAGTGGCCCTCTTCCCTAAACACAAAGCTGCATCTCGGAACGTTGCCTTTCAAATGAGACATTAAGCCATGCCAGCTCGTTTTAGAGGAAATAGCAGAATATCGAGACATTTGTTCATCAGGCTCATGCTTGTTCATCTTTTTGAGACCTTATACACTAGAAAACCAGATCCAATTAATGCCCAGGAATCTGATCAAACATATCATCATTGCTTTTCTTTGGGTGGGTTGGGGGTGTCTTCATCTGTTTTGTGCTGCTATAACAGAACACCTAAAACTGAGTAATTTATAAAAAACATAACTTTATTCTCTCACGGTTCTGGAGGCTGGGAAGTTTAAGATCATGGCACCAGCAAATTAGGACCAACTCTCTGTTTTTCCAAAATGACTCCTTGAAGCCTGATTGCTCCAGAGGAGGGGAATGTTGTGTCCTCACACAGCAGAAGAGCAAGAGAGAGAAACTAATCTTGCAAGCCCTCCCGCCTTTTTTTTTTTTTTTTTTTTTTTTTTTTTTAACAGCATTAATCTATTAGAGAGGGCAGAGTTCCCATGACCTAAACACCTCCCATTGTGCCCCATCTCCCAGTGCTGTTGCATCGGGGATTGTGTTTCCAATGCATGAAGTTTGGAGGAGACAACAACATTCACACCATAGAAGGGGGAGTGGGAAAATAATGAATGAAAGGAAAAAATGTTGGTTTTGAACTCATTTCCTCAGAGGAAATGTTTCAGACAGAAAGAAAATAATACCAGAAGAGCCCTCAGAAATAATACCACACATCTACAACCATCTGATCTTTGACAAATCTGACAAAAACAAGAAGTGGGGAAAGGATTCCCTATTTAATAAATGGTGCTGGGAAAATTGGCTAGCCATAAGTTGAAAGCTGAAGCTGGATCCCTTCCTTACACCTCATACAAAAATTAATTCAAGATGGATTAGAGACTTAAATGTTAGACCTAAAACCATAAAAACCCTAGAAGAAAACCTAGGCAATACCATTCAGGACATAGGCATGGGCTAGGACTTCATGTCTAAAACACCAAAAGCAATGGCAACAAAAGCCAAAATTGACAAATGGGATCTCATTAAACTAAAGAGCCTCTGCACAGCAAAAGAAACTACCATCAGAGTGAACTGGCAACCTACAGAATGGGAGAAAATTTTTGCAATCTACTCATCTGACAAAGGGCTAATATCCAGAACCTACGAAGAACTCAAACAAATTTACAAGAAAAAATCAAACACCCTATCAAAAAGTGGGCAAAGGATATGAACAGACACTTCTCAAAAGAAGACATTTATGCAGCCAACAGACACATGAAAAAATGCTCATCATCACTAGCCATCAGAGAAATGCAAATCAAAACCACAATGAGATACCATCTCATACCAGTTAGAATGGCGATCATTAAAAAGTCAGGAAACAACAGGTGCTGGAGAATATGTGGAGAAATAGGAACACTTTTACACTGTTGGTAGGACTGTAAACTAGTTGAACCATTGTGGAAGACAGTGTGGCAATTCCTCAGGGATCTAGAACCAGAAATACCATTTGACCCAGCCATCCCATTGCTGGGTATATACCCAAAGGATTATAAATCATACTGCTATAAAGACACATGCACACATATGTTTATTGCGGCACTATTCACAATAGCAAAGACTTAGAACCAACCCAAATGTCCATCAATGACAGACTGGATTAAGAAAATGTGGCACATATACACCATGGAATCCTATGCAGCCATATAAAAGGATGAGTTCATGTCCTTTGTAGGGACATGGATGCAGCTGGAAACCATCATTCTCAGCAAACTATCACAAGAACAGAAAACCAAACACCGCATGTTCTCACTCATAGGTGGGAATTGAACAATGAAATCACTTGGACACAGGAAGGGGATCATCACACACCAGGGCCTGTTGTGGGGTGGGGGGAGGGGGGAGGGATAGCATTAGGAGATATACCCAATGTAAATGAAGAGTTAATGGGTGCAGCACACCAACATGGCACATTTTCTCCAGGAAGAGAAATACTGAAGTGTGCTGCTCCTGGGAATAAATGGAGGATGGGGAGAGCTGGAATCTTGTATTCAGAAAGTGAGTGGATTCTCTGCTTTGTTGGAGAGAGAGGGAAGAGTCTTGGTTCACATTAACACAGAATTTTCAAAGATGTTAAATAAATGTTTCTTCATTTTCTTTTTTTTTTTTTTTTTGAGACGGAGTCTTGCTGTATTGCCCAGGCTGGAGTGCAGTGGCCGGATCTCAGCTCACTGCAAGCTCCGCCTCCCGGGTTTTTACGCCATTCTCCTGCCTCAGCTTCCCGAGTAGCCGGGACTACAGGCGCCCGCCACCTCGCCCGGCTAGTTTTTTGTATTTTTTAGTAGAGACGGGGTTTCACCGTGTTAGCCAGGATGGTCTCGATCTCCTGACCTCGTGATCCGCCCGTCTCGGCCTCCCAAAGTGCTGGGATTACAGGCTTGAGCCACCGCGCCCGGCCTGTTTCTTCATTTTCTAATGGCTACTTCAGAAACCTTAAATGGAGGTTTAAAAAATTAATTTTGTGGGTACACAGTAGATATTTATATTTATGGAGTACATAAGACATTTTGATACAGCCATGCAATATATAATAATCTAATCTTGGAAAATGGGGTATCTATCCCCTCAATAATTTATCCTTTGTGTTACAAACAATCCAATTACACTCTGCCTACTTTTAAAAAATATTGGATTGTGTATAATATTTAAAAACATATCAAGAATTACTATTAAATATATTTTAAAAATGTAAAAAGTTAAAAGAAACAATGATACACTAATACTTGCGAAGAGTTATTGATAAAACACAGAATTAAACTCTAAGCTTCCTGGCAGCATAAGCAAAAAGTAAACTATTAAAAGTAGCATGTATTTATCTGTGAATCTACTGATGTCTATTTAGGAGGAGTTACTCTCATGGATTTCTGGGACTATATGTTTGTACTTTTGTGATAGGTGTAAAAATAATCTTCAAATGGCCAGTTTTCAAGAGAAGATTGATTAGTTTAACAAAAATAATAACACATGTTCATTTCAAATTTTTAAAAGCTTGAACAACGTAGAATTGTATAAGGTAAAATAAAAACAGCTCTTCCTCCGTTTATTTTTACCTTTTACTTGAGAGAACCAGTGTTAAATGTATTGTTTTCTTCTAGACTTTTTGTACTCTGTGTGTGTGTATGCACTATGCTTAATTTTTAAAATAAAAATCAATTCATGTTTTACAAACTGTTTTGAAACATAAGTGCATCACTTTTTTTTTTTTTTTTTCTTTTTTGAGACAGTGTTTCACTCTTTCACCCAGGCTGTAGTGAAGTGGCGCGATCTCAGCTGACTGCAACCTCTGCCTCACGGGTTCAGGCAATTCCCCTGCCTCAGCCTCCTGAGTACCTGGGATTACAAGCATGTGCCACCATGCCTGGCTAATTTTTGTGTTTTTAGTAGAGATGTGGTTTTGCCATGTTGTCCGGGCTGGTCTCAAACTCCTGACCTCAGCTGATCCACCTGCCTTTGCCTTTCAAAGTGCTAGGATTACAGGCATGAGCCACTGCACCCCGCATAAGTGCATAATTTATAATCATAATTCATCAGTAGAATTTCTAAGGGTTCCAAGATACTATAGACTAGCTATGCTATTTTTATTTGAGGTAACATAACCTAAGAACATAGAAGAATGCGTAGCTAAAATGTTGCTTAAAATGTCTGAAAAATCACACACTGGAATTAGAAATGAAAGTAATTAAAATAAAGGACAACTAATATTTACTCGGTAATTACCACATGTTAGTCATGGTGCCAAATACATGTATTATCACATTAAATCTTTCCCAGCTTAAAATCTTCTCAATGCTCTTTTGCTACCCTTTCTGAAAGAACCCCCTGCAATACGGGCTTTCACCACAAGGCTCGCTGGTCCATGAGTTTGCTGCTGAGGCCTCTGTGGAAATCAGCACCTATTCTAAAAAATTGTTTCTATACTAAGTGGGAAAGATAAAATGTGAGAGTGAATCAATGGCTTTTGGAGATAAAAGTGGTTTAGAAATTTTCTAGGTTTGTCCACAAAATACATCTTATTTTATTTCAGAGGGAAACCCATAGATAGACTCCTCTGCAGCCACAGATTCAGAATTTGGCATGTAAAAAATTAAATGTGGTTTGGGGTTATTGATTAAGAAAACAATTTTCATTTTAATAAAAACAACTAAAAATAGTAATTCTTTAGTGTGCCAGACACTGGGCTTAGCAATTTAATATGCATAGTGTCATCTAATATACAGATGAGAAAACTGAGGTGTGGAAGTATAGGTATATAGTTCATAAGTGACAGAACCAGAGTTTGAACTCAGGGCTGTCTGATTCCAAAACCCACGTAATATGCTACACTCTCTAACAAATAAGGCTCCAGTGGCCCAACAGTGGGCATAAGTTAAAAATAAACTTCTTAATTGTAATGATTCCAACAAAAAGAAAAGATGAATGTTTAAGGTAATGGATGTCCCAGTTACTTTGATTTGATTATCACATATTGTTTACAGGTATCAAAATATCACACATAGCCCCTGAATTTGTACAAATATTATATATTAATAAAAATTTAAAAGTAATTTTCTTTCCTATATTTTCCCTAGTATCTTAAACATTATTTAATTCAGTATGCTCCTGCACAAAACTGCAGGTTGGCAGATGGAGTTGGGAGGGAGAATGAAAGGTAGCAGAAGACACAACCATTTCCTGAAGAGCTTATAATGTTGCTGGGGAAAAAAGAAAATTAAATTACAGCATTCAACAATATTTATCCTAATGCTCACCTGTGCAGTAGAGACTATCAAGGCAAAGTTCCTAGACCCTACAGCAGCAGTCTCCAACCTTTTTGGAACCAGGGACTAGTTTTGTGGAAGACAGTTTTTCCATGGACCAGGGTGAGGGTTGGGTGGATGATTTTGGGATGATTCAAGTGCATTACATTTATTGTGGACTTTATTTCTATTATTGTTACATTATAATATGTAATAAAATAATTATACAACTCAGCATAATGTAGAATCAGTGGGAGCCCTGAGCTTGTTTTCCTGCAACTAGATGATCCCATCTGGGGATGATGGGAGACAGTGACAGATCATCAGGCATTAGATTTTCATAAGGAGTGCACAACCTAGATCCCTCACATGCACAGTTCACAATAGGGTGAGCACTCCTATGAGAATCTAATACTACCACTGATATGACAGGAGGCAGAGCTCAGACAGTAATGCGAGCAATGGGGAGTGACTATAAATACAGATGAAGCTCCCCTCTATCACCCACTGCTCACTTCCTGCTGTGCAGCCTGGGAGTTGGGGACCCTTGCCCTAGAAAGTTCATAACGTTACTGGGAAAGGCTTTGGGCAGGAGGCCAAAAGGGAAAAATAAGATTTGTAGAATAGAAGGTTAGTTTTTAAGGTTGGACCTATGTTTCCCTCATCTCTTCTTTCCTGAACCATCATCACAGTGCCACTCATAATTGTTTGCCCTCCATCAGTATCAACTGTAATGGGATATGAGGATAGACTATGAGAGAAGAAAGAAAAAAATATGGAGTTAGGACTATAAAAGTAGGTGTGGCAGAAGAGGTAGAGAAGGGAGACTCAGACTGTGGCAGAGGGTTTAGTTTGGCTAATGACGGTATATATGTTTGGACAGGCAAGATGGTTTCTATTAAGCAAGTGCCTTTAATGCCAGTAGGAAACTTACACTTTCCATTTGCAAGCAACAGTAGTGGACTCTAACTAACCAGAACTCTACACACACACATGAATATCTATCTATCTATCTATCTATCTATCTATCTATCTATCTATCATCTATCTATCTATACACACACACACACACACACACACACACACGCACACCACTAGAAGGATATAGGGAAGCTTCTAGAACTTAAGAGAATGCACAACAAACAGGCTTTAGAAAGGACAAGAACCATACAGATCCAAAGCCACAGGAACTAAATTACAAGTTCTTCAGCATTCTGCTCTTACGGTGAACTAGATACCAATAAATCCTTCAGGTCAAGATTTAAATTTCATGGGAAGTCTAATTGGCTTGGCCTGGCTTATACAACTGGCCTCTGACCAGAGGAAGGTGGGACATGATCCACTGGGGAAGGGATTGTTTTCTAAAGGAAAATTATGGTGCTGCTACCAAAAATGGGGGCATGTTTGTTATGCAATTAGAAACAACAGGTGCATATTATATGGCTGAAAGTGGAATTTAGAAAGAGCAAATTTCCAGAAGTATTCGTGATGAATTGGAGGAAGGAGGGAGGTATATTAGGAAGCGAATTAGGAAAGTTTGTATAGGGTTGGTGACAGTGGAAGGGGAAGAATCCACTGATTTGACAGAATAAATAACAGCAAAGGAGCTAGAAAAGCATCAGAAAAGCAAACAAAGTTATCATGTTATGAAGAGTGTTAAATACTCTAGTCGAGGAAAATGTAATTGAATAGAAAAATCAGATTCTTCTGGAAGTAGTGTTCTATTTTTAATGTTACACATAAATAATATTCTTAACATGTGCCCTGCCTCCCAATACACAATTAAAAACTGGTTCTCCTTTGCTTTCAGGATCAGGATCTGAAATCCTTAAAATGTGAAAAACCTTTTTATGATCTGTTTCCTTCTTCGCTCTCAAGCCAAATATCCTGTTATGCCATTTTATGCTCCAGCCATGTTGTACTTCACCTCTGTGACTTTGTACCATGTCACTGATACTTCCCCCTCCCCTAAAAACCAGGTTAATATTCTATTCATGCTGCAAGACTCATGTTAAGTGTCATCTCCTCCAGGAAAACGTTTCTGATCAAGTCTGAGCTAGCACTACTCTTATGTGCCTCCATGGCACACATTCTCTTGTGTTACACTGCAACATCTAGCACAGTGCCTAACACATAGTATGTGCTCAAAAATATGTTCATTGAGTGAATAAATAGATGAATTAACGAATGAATGGGCTTTGGTAGCCATGGAAAGCAGTTGCCTGAGTATGGTTCATACAAAAAAATAGCTTGTTAATGAGAAATCAGAGACCAGTAGAGGCCAGGCATGATGGCTCACACCTGTAATTCCAGCACTTTGGGAGGCCAAGGTGGGCGGATTACCTGAGGTCAGAAATTCGAGACCAGCCTGGCCCACATTGTGAAACCCCATCTCTACTAAAAATACAAAAGTTAGCAGAGCAGGTGGCACATGCCTATAGTGTCAGCTACTCAGCAGGAGAACCGCTTGAACCTGGGAGACAGAGGTTGCAGTGAGCTGAGATCATGCAACTGTATTCCAGCCTGGGTGACAGAGTGAGACTCTGTCACAAAAAACTAAATAAAATAATAAAGTAAATAAATAAATAAATAGAACAGTAGAGATTGGGTGTGGGAGTTACTTTGTAGCTGTGAAATGTATCAAAAGTTATTTAATCTTGGGTTAATCTGCAGGCTTCTTGGCAACTTTCAATTAGTCACTATACCCTCTAAACACTAGCTACAGGATGTCATTTGCTAAATTTCAAACTAACTGATTGCATTTTGTTACAATACTAATTGTGACTCCGCATCTTCATTACACATAATTATGGTTAGTGTGCTGGCCCCTAGTATTGGTGGCCTCTACTTCACCATCATGTTGATTTCCCCAACCCATCCTCTCAGAAAAACTGCCAATGGTCAGTAGCTTCTAGTGTTTTGCTTTGGGGTCGATAGACTTTAATGTGTTCCAACAACTCCTGAAAAGGCAGTGAGTGATGAAAACCTCTTGTCATGTTGGGCTTTTGTACATGTTCAACCATGAACTGCTCCTCTTAGCTTGTAATCATAATTAGAGGATTTTTTTTTAAAGTGCAGAGCGTGCATCTAGTTTTTAACACACAGAATATTTTAGGCTTCTCTCTCTCAAATTTGGCTTCACGACCAGATTATTTTCAATGACTCTATGATTTTCTTAAAAAGCCTATAAAACAAAAATAAGGTTATCATTTCACTTTAGGCTATTAAATATGCTTTATCGATTCCAGTCTGTTGCTGTGGAAATAGATACAACACAGGAGCCTTGGCAGTATGACAAGCAATTAAGACACCAAGATGTTTAGCCATGTATGAGTATTTTCTCACAGTGAGACCTCAAAGCTTAGTCTGCCACTGACATTGTTAGTCATTGAATCAATTACACAAGATGAGGTTGACAGGTGTAATTATATATTTCTATGGTGATTATGTATGGCCTGCCATAGAGACCAACAAGCCTGTTACTTTGCACTCATTTAAGCAATCACTTATATAGCAAAGTATTTGAGTTAGAGAGCCTCTTTGGAGTGAACGAAATCCAAAATAAAGTAAAAAAATCCACTGCCAACTGTAACTAATGTCATTGGGTTGAGTCACACTGTCTTTGTCATTAGAATGATATCCAGCTGCCAGGTGATTATGCCCTCACACATTCTAGAAATATGTGTGGTTATGTGGCACTGGAGTGAAGACAACAATTCATAAGAAAAGTACCAGATATTTGACTGAAATCAAACCCAAGTTAGTAATCTATTCAGAAATGGAGAATAATCTTCCAAAAAATTCAAACTAGTTTGTATGTATAGACACAATTTGTGTGTTTTTCTTTCATCAATTCAAATAATTTAGATTCTACGGGAAGAAGAACACCGCCAGCGTAATTTTAGACATTAGTTGCTTTCTACATACCATGTTCTGGTTAGAATAGTTTAAATTTGCTTTGAGAAATTATTATTTTTGTATTCCCATTTTCCCCCAACTGAGATTTTTTGAAAAGGTGGAATTGAACCAAACCAGCCTCAAAGTATCTCATGGAGAGCAACGGAGGTGATTTAAGAAGTGTAATTGTCTTTTTAATCTCCATCCTGTTTCACCAAAGCATCCCTCAAAGGCAGGATATTTTTGTCATTAATGAAATCTTAATTAGCATATGTCTAGATCACTGTTTGGTGCTGAATCTGGGTCAAAGGAACCTATAATGTGCCTGTGTTACCAGAGGGTTAAGTTGAGCTCTGCAAATTAGGTCTGTGCTCCATGTGTGAGTATACTGGGAAATATCCAGCAGTGATCAGCAAATGCATAGATTGTACCCATGTTGTCACATCTGTTTTCAACCTAATTTTACAAATGTAAGTATGTTCGGGAATTCTGAAAACATGAAAGAAATATACAACAAACAAAAACTTGAAAACACAACAAATCTAGCCAAAATATACCATTCATTACTGTGCCAAGCTTCACCACATTTAAAATATATATGAAACATCCTTAATTAATAAAGTTGTATTTTAAAAGTTGTAATTTAAAAAGTTGTATTTATTGAGTACCTACTATTTGTCTAGTACTGCCATAGGTACTGAAGGAGAACATTGCTTAAAACATGGGCCTTCAGGGAACTGAGTTTACTTACAGAGAAGCGACATACATAAAACCACTCAACTTCCTGCTTGCTAAACTGAGGGATACAAATTAGAGGTGCTATTGGCCTCTATAGAAAGAGGAGATTAATGCAGCTAGAAGAGTCAAGAAAGGCCAATTAGAAGAAATAGAGCAGGAGTCCAAATTGATGAGCAAAGGAAAGGTAAAGGCATTCATTTCCTTTGAGAGGAACAGCATGAAGCAAGGATTGAAGTCAGCCGCAAGCAGTAAGCATATTGAGTCAGGGACCAATGAAGAAACCTTCTTGGCTGGAATGAAGTGTTTGTGTTTCTGATTGCTGAGAGGGAAGTTTGGAGAGAGAAGGTGACTGGAGCTTGCAGTGTTAGGTACTAGAGTCTGAACTTTATTGGGTAGGCAATTGTAAGCCTCTGAAAGTATTTGAGAAGAGTGATACAAACAAAGTAAGTGTTTTCAGATGGTTGCTTTAGTGGCTATACAGTATTTATTCTCCAAGTGTGGTCCTTGGACTAAGAGTGTCAACAGAACCTGGGAACTTGTTATAAATGCCAATTCTTGACCCCCACCCCAAACCTACTGAATCAGAAACTCTGAGGGTGGGTCCCAAAAGTCTGTGGTTTAAAAAGCCCTACAGGTGATTCTGGTGGATTCTCCAGTACGAGAAACACTACTAAGGAAAGTCAAGCAGGAGGCTTTTGCAGAATTCAACCCCTGGGCAATAAGGGCCTAAACTAGAATCTTCATCTCACCAGTTAAATAAAAAAAAAAAAAAAACTCACTGGAGAATACAATCTAATGATTTTTTCATCCTTAAAGTAATTAGCTGCTTGATGAACATAGGCAATGAGTATATTCATTTTCATGCATACATTTTGAAAAATATGTTATAAGATAGGGTAGCCTGTGAATAGCATGATTTGATGACTGAAATTTTTAGAGACCTTTTGAGTATCTCTGCATGCTCATCAGGTAGCTATTTATCTTATTCCTACATGTTCTCTGCTATCTATATCATTATAATACCATCCAGGTTCTTTTTTTAACAGGGTCTAGTCATGACTCATCAATATAACACAACTAGAGACTCTTGTCTCTCTGATAACCTGTTGTTAATTTCTCCAATGCCATTTTTATGTTTTCCATGTGTTTTGGATTTCCTCAAGGTTAAAGTCATGTTTATTGCATTTGGGAGTTTGAGGGGGAGTTCTCTGCACCTATGACACATAGACTATGTCTGCATGGTACCAGACCAGCTGGTCATTTCAATCAATAGAGAGCTGGAGACAGGATTGGAGAGAGAAAATTCGTGATAGGGTTTGGATGCTTGTCCCCTCCAAATTTCATGTTAAAATGTAATACCCAATGTTGGAGGGGACCTGGTAGGAGGTGATTTGGCCATGGACGCGGATCCCTCATGAATGACTTGGTGCCCTCCCTATGGTAATGAGTTGAATTCTCACTCTGGGTTCATGTGAGATTTTGTTGTTGTGGCAATCTCGGGAACACAGCAAAATGGCAGAATAGAAGCCTACATCATTTGTTCCTCCTGCTAGAACACCAAATTTTCACTACTATCTGCACACAAAAAAAGCACCCTCACAAGAACCAAACATCAGGTGAGCAACCACAGCACCTGTTTTTAACCTCATATTGTAGAAAGAGGCATTGAGGATGGCAGGAGAGACAGTCTTGAATCACTAATGCCACCCCTCTTCCACCCCACAGCAGCAGCTATTGGATGCAGAAATAAAATCTGTGCACTTTGGGGAGGGAGAACACAGCAACTGAGAGACTTTACATTAAACTCAGTGTTGCCTTGCCACAGCTGAGAGTAAAGCTGTGCAGTGCAAATGCCTCCAAGGCCAATATTGTCCTGATACCAAAACCAGACAGAAACATATCAAAAACAGGAAACTACAGGCTAATATCTCTGATGAATATTGATGCAAAACTCCTCAACAAAATACTAGCAAACCAAATTCAACAATACATGAAAAAGATCATTCATTATGACCACGTGAAATTTATCCCAGGGATACAAAAATGGTTCAGTATACACAAATCAATGTGATACATCATATCAACAGAATGAAGGACAAAAACTACATGATCATTTTAATTGATGCTGAAAAGCATTCTATGAAGTTCAACATCCCTCAAACCATCAAATCCCAATTTTTTGATGATGATAAAACTGTCAAAAAACTGGACATAGAGGGAACATACTTTAAGATAAGTAAAGCCATTAGCCAGGCGTGGTGCACTTGCCTGTAATCCCAGTTACTCAGGAGGCTGAGGCAGGAGAATCGCTTGAACACAGGAGGCAGAAGTTGCAGTGAGCTGAGATAGCGCCATTGCACTCCAGCCTGGGCAACAAGAGTGAAACTCCGTCTAAAAAAAAAGCCATATGGGGCAGACCCTCAGCAAGTATCATATTGAGTATGGATGAATTGAAAGCCTTTCCTCTAACGTTAGGAACACAATAATGCCCACTTTCACTGCTGTTAGTCAACATAGTACTGGAAGTCTTAGCTGGAGTAATCAGACAAGAGAAAGAAATAAAAGACATCCAAATTAGAAAGGAAAAAGTCAAATTACCCTTTTTGCAGATGATATGATCTTACTTTAAAAAAAATTTTTTTTTCTTTTTTTTTTGAGACAGAATCTTGCTCTGTCAGCCAGGCTGGAGTACAGTGGCATGATCTTGGCTCACTGCAACCTCCGTCTCCCGGGCTCAAGCAATTCTCCTGCCTCAGCCTCCTGAGTAGCTGGGTTTACAGGTGTGTGCCACCACGCCCAGCAAATTTTTATATATTTTTTAGTAGAGATGGGGTTTCACCATGTTGGCCAGGCTGGTCTTGAACTTCTGACCTCAGGTAATCCACCTGCCTTGGCCTCCCGAAGTGCTGAGATTACAGGGGTGAGCCACCACGCCCAGCCAAATTTTTTTGTTTCAATGGTTTTTTGGGGAGCAGGTGGCGTTTGGTTACATGAATAAATTCTTCAGTGGTGATTTCTGAGATTTTGGTACACCCATCACCCTAGCAGTACCCAGTGTGTAGTCTTTTATCCTCACCACCCCCCACTCTTTCCTCCAAGTCCCCAAAGTCCAATATATCATTCTTATGCCTTTGTATCCTCATAGTTAACTCACTGTATGAGTGAGAACGTAGAATGTTTGGATTTCCATTCCTGAGTTACTTCACTTAGAATAATAGTTTCCAATTCCATCCAGGTAGCTGCAAATGTCATTATTTAATTCCTCTTTATGGCTGAGTAGTATTCCATGGTGTATATATATATGTCACATTTTCTTTATCCAATTGTTGATTGATGGGCACTTAGGTTAGTTCCATATTTTTGCAATTGCAAATTGTGCTGCTATAAACGTGCATGTGCAAGTGTCTTTTTTGTGTAATGACTTCCTTTCCTCTGGGTAGATACCCAGTAGTGGGATTGCTGGATCAAACAGTAGATCTACTTTTATTTCTTTAAGGAATCTCCACACTGTTTTCCATTTTTCCATAGTGGTTGTACTAGTTTACATCCCACCAACAGTGTAAAAGTGTTCCCTTTTCACTTTATCCATGCCAACATCTATTATTTTTTGATTTTTTGATTATGGCCATTCTTGCAGGAGTGAGGTGGTATTGCATTTTGGTTTTAATTTGCATTTCCCTGATCATTAGTGATGTTGAGCATTTTTCCATATGCTTGTTGGCCATTTGTATATCTTCTTTTGAGAATTATCTATTCATGTCCTTAGCCCACTTTTTGATGGGATTGTTTGATTTTTCTTGCTGATTTGTTTGAGTTCTCTGTAGATTCTGGACATTAGTCCTTTGTTGGATGTATAGATTGTGAAGACTTTCTCCCACTCTGTTGGTTGTCTGTTAACTCTGCTGATTATTTATTTTGCTATGCAGAAGTTTTTTAGTTTAATTAAGTCCCATCTATTTATCTTTGTTTTTGTTGCATTTGCTTTTGGGTTCTTGGTCACAACGTTTTTGCCTAAGCCAAAAAAGGATTGTATTTTTCCAGGAATTTATCATCTCCTCTAGGTTTTCTAGTTTATGCATGTAAGGGTATTCATAGTAGCCTTGAATGCTCTCTCTTTTTTTAATTTCTGTGGTATTGGTTGTAATATCTCTTGTTTTGTTTCTAATTGAGCTTATTTGGATCTTCTCTCTTCTTTCCTTTGTTAATCCCGCTAATAGTCTATCAATTGTATTTATCTTTTCAAAGAACTGGCTTTTCGTTTCATTTACCTTTTGCATTTTTTTAACTGCTGTTCCTTTAAAGTTTGTTTTGTCTGATATAAGAATAGCTACTCCTGCTCACTTTAGGTGTTTATTTGCATGGAATATCTTTTTCCACCCCTTTACCTTAAGTTTATGTGAGTCCTTATGTGTTAAGTGAGTCTCCTGAAGACAGCAGAAACTTGGTTGGTGAATTCTTATCCATACTGACATTCTATATTTTTTAAGGGGAGCATTTAGGACATTTACCTTCAATGTTAGTATTGAGTTGTGAGGTACTATTATATTCATCATGTTATTTGTTGCCTGAATACCTTGTTGTTTTTTTTTTTAATGTGTTATTATTATATAGGTCCTGTGAGATTTATGCTTTAAAGATGTTCTATTTTGGTGTATTTCGAGGATTTGTTTCAAGGTTTAGAGCTCCTTTTATCAGTTCTTGTAGTTCTGGCTTGGTAGTGGTGAATTCTCTCAGCATTTGTTTCTCTGGAAAAGACTGCATTTTTTTTTTTTTTTTTCATTTATGAATCTTAGTTTTGCTGGACCCAAAATTCTTGGCTGATAATTGTTTTGTTTAAGGAGGCTAAGAATAGGACCCTGAACCCTTCTAGCTTGTAGGGTTTCTGCTGAGAAATCTGTTGTTAATCTGATAGGTTTTCTTTTTATAGGTTACCTGATGCTTTTGCTGCACAACCCTTTAGATTCTTTCATTTGTCTTGACATTAGATAACCTGATGACTTTGTGCCTGGGTGATTTGCAATTAATTTCCCAGGTGTTCTTTGAGCTTCTTGTATTTGGATGTTTAGGTCTCTAGCAAGGCCAGGGAAGTTTTCCTTGATTATTCCCTCAAATATGTTTTCCAAGCTTTTAGATTTATCTTATTCCTCAGGAACACCGATTATTCTTAAGTTTTGACTTTTAACATAGTCCCAAACTTCTTGGAGGCTTTGCTCATTTTTTAAAAAATTCTTTTTTGTCTTTGACAGATTGGGTTAGTTTGAAATACTTGCCTTTGAGCTCTAAGGTTCTTTCTTTTGCTTATTCAATTCTATTGCTGAGACTTTCCAGTGCATTTTGCATTTCTCTGTGTGTGTCTTTGATTTCCAGAAGTTGTGATTGTTTTTTATTTATGCTATCTCTTTCACTGGAGAGTTTTTCTTTCATATCCTATATCATGTTTTTTTTATTTATTTAAGTTGGACTTCACCTTTCTCTGGTGCCTACTTGATTAGCTTTACAATTGACCTTCTGAAATTTTTTTCCTGGTAATTCAGATATTTCCTCTTGATTTGGATCCATTGCTGGTGAGCTGGTATGATCTTTGAGGGTATTAAAGAACCTTGTTTTGTCATATTACCAGAATTGTCTTTCTGGTTTCTTCTCATTTGGGTAGACTATGTCAAGTGGAAGTTCTGGAATTCAAGGGCTGCTGTTCAGATTCTTTTGTCCCACAGGGTACTCCCTTGATTTGGTGTTCTCCTCCTTCCCCTAGGAATGGGGCTTCCTAAGAGCTGAAGTGTAGTGATTGCTTTTACTCTTCTGGGTCTAGTCACCCAGCAGAGCTACCATGCTCCAGGCTGGCACTGGAGATTGTCTGCAACGAGTCCTGTGATGTGATCCATCTTCAGGTCTTGCAGCCGTGGATACCAGCATCTGCTCTGGTGGAGTTAGCAGGGGAGTGAAGTGCACTCTGTGAGAGTCTTTGGTTGTGTTTTTGTTTAGTGCACTGGTTTTGTGTTGGTTGGCCTCCAGCGAGGAGCTGGTGCTTTCAAGGAGGCATCAGCTGGAGTCCTATAGGGAGGATGCAAACTTGCCCTAGGGACACCTGGTTAAGTATTCAGGTTTCTCAGGCAGTGGCAGGGCCATAGAGTTCCCAAGAGATTGTGACCTTTGTCTTCGGCTACCAGGCTACCAGGGCAGGTAGAGAAAGACCACCAGGTGGGGGCAGGGATAGGGGTGTCTGAGCTCAGCTTCTTCTTGAGTTGGACTTGCTGTGGCTTCTGTGGGGGCTGGGAGTGTGGTTCCCAGTCCAATGGAATTATATCCCAAGGGGGATAATGATCTGATTAAAAAGTGGGCAAAAGATTAGACATTTCTCAAAAGAAGACACATGAATGTCAAACAGGCATATCAATAGGTGTTCAATATCATTGATCATTAGAGAAATGCAAATCAAAACTATAATGAGATATCATCTCATCCCAGTTAAAATGCCTTTTATCCAAATGTCAGGGAATAACAAATGCTGGAGAGGATATGGAGAAAAAGGATCCCTTGGGGACTGTTGGTTGGAGTGTACATGATTCGAACCACTATGGAGGAGAGTTTGGAGGTTCCTCAAAAAGCTAAAAATGGAACTACCATATAGTTTAGCAATTCCACTGCTGGATATATACCTAAAAGAAAGGAATTCAGTATACTGAAGAGATATCTGCACACTCATGTTTGTTGCAGCACTGTTCACAATAGCCAAGATTTGGAAGCAAGCTAAATGTCCATCAACAGATGAATGGATAAAGAAAATGTGGCACAATAGAGTACTATTCAGCCATAAAAAAGAATGAGATCTTGTCACTTGCAACAACATGGATGGAACTGGGAGTCATTATGTTAGTGAAATAAGCCAGGCACAGAAAGACAACTATCACATGTTCTCACATATTTGTGGGATGTAAAATTCAAAACAATTGAACTTGTGGAGATAGAGAGTAGAAGAATGGATACCACAGACTAGAAAAGATAGTAAGGGGCAGCAGGAGTGGACATGGTTAATAAGTACAAAAATGTAGTTAGAATAATGGATGAGACCTAGTATTTGCTAGAACAACAAGGAGATTATAATCAATAATAATTTAATTGTACATTTTTAAATAACTGAAAAAACATAATTGGATTGTTTGTGACACAAAGGATAAATGCTTGAGGGGATGGATACTTCATTTTCCATGATGTGATTATTACCCATTGAATGCCTATACCAAAATATCTCATGTTCCCCATAAATATACACACCTACTATATACCCACATAATTTTTAAAATATATTTTTAAATAAATTAATACATAAACTATTGAAAAAAGGATGTGACACCTTCCCCATCTCTCACTGGATCCCTATCTCACCATGTGACATCCTGGTTTCCCCTTCACCTTCTGCCATGGTTGTAAGCTTCCTGAGTCCTCACCAGAAGCTTCCTGAGTTTTCACCAGAAGCTAGCATCATGCTTATACAGCCTGCAGAAACGTAAGCCAATTAAAACTGTTTTCTTTATAAATTACCCAGCTTCAGATATTTATTTATAGCAATGCAAAAATGACCTAATACACTTCAGAACCTGGAAGATTAGCAGTGAGAAATAAAATCAGTTAAGTTGATGACTTCTCCTAGTATTTCACTCCATGGTTATTTTGCCAAAATGAAGGCAATATCAGTGTCTTCACACTTAAAAAGTAGTATATTGAACTTTGAGGTCAAAGAGCTGGGGTTTAAATTTGTACTTTACCAATTATTGAGATATGTGTCCTTGAGCAAGTTGCTTGCTTTCTCTGATCTTTAGTTTTCTTATTTGTGAAATTGAAAGTGGTGGTGTTTCAGAGGGGGTTGTATATAACCTTTGTAAACTATAGAGTGCTGTACAAAGGTAACCTGCTAGTATAATTGTTTACTGTAGTTTTAGTCATGTAGTACTTAAAGAGGCAGAAGAGCCTACCAGAATAATAGAGCTAATCCTTATTGGCTGTGGCTGTCAACTCGAACCACTCAAATAGTTCTAGTTAGCACCATTTTTCTCTGACCCTTGCTGTAGAGTCGCTTGATGGTTAAGTAAATGTGGGGGTAGTCTGACTATATAGTGAAGGGGTAGTTTGACTATATAGTGAAGGGTTAGTTTGACTTTATAATGAATAGTCCTGGGAGTCTTGGCATTAATTGTTTTCCCTAACTTGGCTATAACCTCAAAATGTCTGATATTCAAAGATATTTGGATGATAGGCAAATAGAAATTTTTACTAGGTTCCAGATGAATAGCAACTGAAGGTATGGATGAATCACAGGGTACCCTGACTCAAATTTTTGCAGAGAAATTCCCATTCAGGGGGCAGTGTGGTATGGTAAAAAGAATAGTGGATTTAGGCCGGGCGCGGTGGCTCACGCCTGTAATCCCAGCACTTTGGGAGGCCGAGGCGGGCGGATCACAAGGTCAGGAGATCGAGACCATGGTGAAACCCCGTCTCTACTAAAAAATAGAAAAAAATTAGCCGGGCGCAGTGGCGGGCGCCTGTAGTCCCAGCTACTCGGGAGGCTGAGGTAGGAGAATGGCGTGAACCCGGGAGGCGGAGCTTGCAGTGAGCCGAGATTGCGCCACTGCACTCCAGCCTGGGCGACAGAGCGAGACTCCGTTTCAAAAATAAAAAATAAAAAAAATAAAGAATAGTGGATTTAGAACAAAATGGGCTACAGTTTGAATCCTGTATTGATCTGCTATCTGAGGCTCAGTTTTTTCATCTGTAAAAGGGGGCTATATTAGGACCTACCTCATAGACTTTATGTGAAAATGAAATTGAAGAACACACGTACAAGGGTCACGTACAAGGGTCTTGCACAATGTCTGCAAATACTACTTTCTTTTCTCAAGGACACATTTCCCAGGTACAGCGTTGCCATATGTTTTCAGGACCTTTTCTTTTACAGGCCTCCAAGTCCTGTGGATTTTATAGTATTGGAAGCATTTGGAAGGTTCTGAGACTTACTGTAATAAAGAATACTGCTAAGAATAAAATACTTGAGAATCTGTGGACTCGGTTCCTGCTATACACTTTTTAAAAGTATAATGTTTGCAACCATATCTAGGCTGCAAATTTTATACAATGCCTGAGACTGAAATTTGAGGTTTTTCCATGATCTGGCCCTACCTATCGTGAATTTGATTTTCCACTAATCCTCTGAATGGTATTCAGGTCAAACTGGTGTATTCATTGTTCCCAGTCATGCTAAGCATGTTCCTACTTCTGCATCTTTGCTCAAGCTTTCCCCTACTCTTGAATTTCTTTCTTCTTCCTTTGTACTGTGTACAACCTTCAATCTTGAGACCTAGCTTCAGGATTGCCTACCTCGTAGAGCCTTGCCTGACCACCTCATCCCCCCGGAGATCATTTGTGCCTCTGAACTCTTATAACATTATTATTACCTATGCTGGTTGAATGGAAGGGTTGGTTGGATGAATGGCCGATGTTTACACCAATCTAGAACCAACCTGAGCCTGTGGGCAAGAAAGTCTGCTGGAGGGGCAAGCCTTCTTCATGTTTTATTCATAAGAAAATATAAACATGATTTCCTCAGCTGGAGTATAAGTCTCCTGAGAGCAGAGGAAGTATGCAAGCATACAGGAAAGGTGTAATGGTGTTGTGACAAAACTAACATATATGTCTTGTTGTTTAGATGAAAATGTACCTTTTGCCCAGGCGTGGTGGCTCAAGCCTGTAATCTCAGCACTTTGGGAGGCCGAGACAGGCGGATCCCGAGGTCAGGAGATCGAGACCATCCTGGCTAACATGGTGAAACCCCGTCTCTACTAAAAAATACAAAAAACTAGCCAGGCGCGGTGGCAGGCACCTGTAGTCCCAGCTACTCGGGAGGCTGAGGCAGGAGAATGGCGTAAACCTGGGAGGCGGAGCTTGCAGTAAACTGAGATCCGGCCACTACACTCCAGCCTGGGTGACAGAGCGAGACTCCGTCTCAAAAAAAAAAAAAAAAAAAAAAAAAGTACCTTTTAAAACAATAGCACATATTTCTAAATTGGGTCCCAAACAATACCTTTTGTGTGAGGTTGATAGTCATCTTTTAGCAATAAATGCATGATGGCTTTCAAAGCATTTGCATTTAATTGTGTATGTAGAAGGAATGAATACACACATTCTGAGCATTTGTTGGCACGAAGTACTTTTCCAGGTAGCTTTACAAATTCTGTCACTGAAGTCCTTGCCATAGACTACTTTGAAATAGTTACTTGTGTTCTCGTCAGTGTTATTCATCTTTTTCTTCCTCCCAACATTTGGCACAGTGCCTGGTATATAGTAGGTGCTAAATAAATGTTGAACAAATGAATTCATGCATAAACGAATGAAATCATGCAAGGCTCAAAACATAGCCTTTAATGCCTTCCAAGTTTTCTTCCATAAATGCACAGAGTAAGCCCCCATTTAACATTTTAGTCGTCAAAGACAAAAAGTCCCATATCTTTCAGCCAGTCATTGCAATGCCGTTTTGTGCTTGGCTTTATGAAGTTGTTAAAAAAAAAGTTTTCCTTGGAAAACTTTCACCAAGAAACTACCTAATGGGGGCCAGCTGCAGCTCCAGGTTTTATGAACACTTTGATAGAAACCACATTAAATAGCAACACTGGTTCACACATTAATTTTGCCATGTTAAATTCCAGCTTGGGCACATGGGGAATTCATGAGATATTGACTTTTCATCATCATCATTGCAGAAAATATGATTTTTTTTTTTTTTTCTGGCTCAGCCATTAGCAGACATAATGAAGTAGAATAGTCTCAAAGTGCCTTAAGAAAACTCAATCTGGTCACACGTTTTTCTGGCTTTGGAGTTCAGTGAAGCAGGTGAGGGTCAAGGATTACCAGAGAAATATTCAAATCGTTCCCTAAGTGGCAGTAGAAGTTGGACTCTTTCTTCTCATTGCAAACTTTGGTAGCTGTGTGGCCTCACTAGTACTGGTGGATTTTTTTTTTCTTTTGCTGATTGCCACTGCTTTGTTATTTTCTTTTGGTGCAATCTCTGAACTTCCTTGGCTCCAGATATCTCACCCTTTTGCTTCTATTGGCACCCAAGTCAGAGAGGGTACAAATGGCCCAGCCACCACTTAATAGACTCATATGGACAAAAAAAGGTGTATCATTTGAGCTGCAGAAACCTAGAGTAGTACCCTATTCTGCCATAGGCTAGTTGTGTGGTATAGGTAAATTGCTTAAGTTGGAAGAACTTCAGTTTCTTCATTTGTCAAAGTGGGTTGTCGATCTGGGTTGGACAGTGGATAAGAACACAGGTTTAGATCCAAACAGTTCTGGATTTGTCTCTTAGCTCCATTTCCTACTAATTGTATGACTCTCTCTAAACTTCAGAATTGTCATCTGTAAATTGGGGATGAATAATTCACAGGGCTGTGGTGAGGATTAAATGAGAGAATGCATATGAAGTTTCTGACACATGGTAGGTACACAATAATGAGAGCTATTATGACTATTTTATAAGAAATACAAAACAGGGGAGGGTTATGGCTGACTGTGGCAGAAGTTTCTGATGAAAAAATAGCCCGATTCAGTGGTTTTCCTTGAGGGGCAAGTTTGACTCCCTAGAGCACATTTGCCAATGTCCAGAGACATTTTTCATTTTCATTGCTTGGTGGAAGTGTTGTTGTTATACAGTGAAGACATGCCAGGGGTTTTGCTAAACATCTTACAATACACAGAGAAACCCTTCACTACCCCCAACAAGTAATTATCCACTACAAAATGGTTTTTTTTCTTGATTTCCAGCTTTTATTTTAAGTTCAGGAGTACATGTGCAGGATGTGCAGGTTTGTTACATAGGTAAACATGGGCTATGGTGGTGCACAGATCATCAACTAGGCATTAAGCCCAGCATCCATTAGCTATTCTTCCTGAAGCTCCCCATCCTCCCCCCGTCCACCCTCTGACAGGTCCCAGTAGGTGTTGTTCCCCTCCCTGTGTCCATGTGTTCTCATCATTCAGTTCCCACTTATAAGTGAGAACATGCAGTGTTTGGTTTTCTGTTCCTACATTAGTTTGCTGAGGATAACAGCTCCATCCATGTCCCTGCAAAGGGCATGATCTTGTTCCTTTTTATGGCTGCATAGTATTCCATGGTGTACATATATGACATTTTCTTTATGCAGTCTATCATTGATGGACATTTAAGTTGATTCCATGTCTTTGCTATAGTGAATAGTGCTGCAGTGAACATACATATGCATGTATCTTTATAATAGAATGATTTATATTCCTTTGGGTATATACCCAGTAATGGGATAGCTGGGTCAAATGGTCTTTCTGCCTCTAGGTCTTTGAGGAATCTCTACACTGTCTTCCCCGATGGTTGAACTAATTTACACTCCCATCAACAGTATAAAGGCATTCCTTTTTCTCTACCACCTCGCCAGCATGTGTTGTTTGGTGACTTTTTAGTAATAGCCATTCTGAATGATATGAGATGGTATCTGAATGTGGTTTTGATTTGCATTTTTCTAATGATCAGGGATGTTGAGCTTTTTTTCATATGTTTGTTGGCTGCATGTATGACTTCTTTTGAGAAGTGTCTGTTCATGTCCTTTGCCCACTTTTTAATGGGGTTATGTTTTTTCTTCTGAATTTAAGTTGCTTGTAGATGCTAGATATTAGACCTTTGTCAGATAGATTGATTGCAAAACTTTTCTCCCATTTTGTAGATTGTCTGTTCATTCTGATGATAGTTTCTTTTGCTGTGCAGAAGCTCTTTAGTCTAATTAAATCGCATTTGTCAATTTTTGCTTTTGTTGCAACCGCTTTTGGTGGTTTTGTCATGAAATCTTTGCTTGTGCCTATGTCCTGAATGGTATTTCCTAGATTTTCTTCTAGGGTTTTTATAGTTTGGGTTTTACATTTAAGTCTTTAATCCATCTTGAGTGGATTTTTGTATATGGTGTAAGGAAGGGTTCAAGTTTCCATTTTCTGCATATGGCAAGCCAGTTCTCCCAGGACCATTTATTAAATAGGGAATCCTTTCCCCAGTGCTTGTTTTTGTCAGGTTTGTCAAAGATCAGATTGTTATAGGTGTATGGCATTATTTCTGAGTTCTCTATTTTGTTCCATTGGTCTATGTATCTGTTTTTGTACCAGTATCGTGCTGTTTTGGTTACTGTAGTCTTGTAGCATAGTTTGAAGTCAGGTAGCATGATGCCTCCAGTTTTGTTCTTTTTGCTTAGAATTGTCTTGGCTATTCAGGCTCTTTTTTGGTTCCATATGAATTTTAAAATAGTTTTTTCTAATTCTGTGAAGAATGTCAATGGCAGTTTAATGGGAATAGCATTGAATCTATAAATTGCTTTGGGCAGTACGGCCATTTTCATGATATTGATTCTTCCTATCCATGAGCATGAAATGTTTTTCATTTGTTTATGTTATCTCTGATTTCTTTGAGCAGTGATTTGTAGTTCTCCTTGAAGAGGTCCTTCACTTCTCTTGTTAGCTGTATTCCTACAAAATATTAATAGTGCTGAGGTTAGGCCTGGTAAGGTGGCACACGCCTATAATCCCAGGACTTTGCAAGGCCAAGGGAAGTTGATTACTTGAGCTCAGGAGTTTGAAACCAGCCTAGGAAACATGGAAAAACCCCATCTCTACCAAAGAAAAAAAAATTAAAAATTAGCTGGGCATGTGCCTGTAGTCCCAGCTACTCGGGATGCTAAGGTGGGAGGATCACTTGAGTCAGGGTGGCCAAGGCTGCAGTGAACTGAGATTGCGCCACTGCACTCCAACCTGGCTGACAGAGTGAGACCCTGTCTCGAAAAAGAAATAGTGCTGAGGTTGAGAAACCCTGCCCTAATTTGAGAAACACAATTTACTAGGCTTATTGAGACTTTTGCAAAGTCATTTAACTTAGTGGTTAGCCTTATAAATTTATTTTTTCTCTCCCTTCCATTCATGAGAATTATGCACGTTAAAATTTCCAGTTCATCTGTGATCCTGGTGAAGTTTCCTTTCCAGTAGTATTGCCGAGAATGCCTCTTTGCCTTTCCTGTCATATTCTGTTGTTCCAAGAATATAGATAATCAGATTATTTCTGAATTTGTAGTTTAACTCTTTTCACCTTGAATAAGATAAAAAAGGTCCCTATACCTCTAAAAGCCATCCATACTCTGTCCAGTGACCCACGAGACTATTTTCTTCTCTTTAAAGACAATGGAGGAATAAGTGAGAGCCTGTAATGCTTTAGAACTGGGTATCATGGGAATGGACTAGATTCACTTTGTGGATATGGTTTGGCTCTACAAGTGAGTTTACCTTGAAAACAAAAGAATTTATAATAGCTATCAACATCAATATTTCCGAAGGATTCTAAAGCAGTTTAAAAGATAAAAATACACATATGAATATATGAGGACAGTTATAAATAAGAGAAGACTGGAGTTAGAAGCACAAGAAATTACACCTGGAAGGAGCAATATGATAGCTCCTGAAATAGAATGATAAATTTTGCTCTGAGCTTCCTAGTAGCTAAGGTAGAAATGAAAATATGATTCCACTTTGCCAAAAAAATGCTGGATAAGCAAAAGATAAATTTTCTGCCTCAAACCAGATTCTAAGCAGATCTTATCACATGAAGTATGATATAAAGAACACTGTATACAACATTCTATTGTCTTCTGCAGATAATGACTTGTTTTAGATCAATTTTGAATGACAACTTAAGGCTTTATGAATGCATTCCCATACAGACCCAAGCTAAACCAGCCAAAATAAATGAGCTTCTGCTTATTTAATTTGCATAAAATTAGACCTAGGAGAGTCTAAAGGATTGGATGATCAATATGTCCTTCAGACTGCCTCTTCAATATTACTTATCTAAATCATGTTTCCCAGTTGGTAAAATAACTTTTTAGTCAAGATTAGACTCTTGACTAAAGTCTAATGACTAAGTTACAGCTCTCAGAATGAGAAAACTGTAGCCTTAGATTATGACTGTTACCAGTCAGAATAGGCTAGAATATGCTTCAAAAACAAACACCACCGGAAGCTTAGTAGTTGAATACAACAAAAACATTTTGATCACTCATGCTACATGTCCAGCATGGCTCAGTAGGTGGGTTTGCTTCATATAGTCACTCTATAGCACCTCATGACCTCATCTCGATCAACACTGTACTACAGGGTTTACCAGACCAGGGAAAGAAAGCCCTGGAAGTCCTGGCAATTAAATGCTCCTACCCAGAAGTAACACGTAGCACTTTCACTCACAGTTCATTGGCCAAAGCAAGTGACGTGGCTGTGCCTACCTTCAAAGGGACTGGGTTTGCTTTCCTCAGGTATGCCCACCTCTTCATCTAGAAATTGTTTAGCAGTTGTAATGCTTACCACACTTGACAGCCAGCCAGGTAGCAGGGTTGACATTTTGTTTTATAAATTAAGGAGGGTTCCTGGTGCTCTCACACAGATGGAGGACCATCCCACATCTGCACCAGACTGGATATCAGGGATATCTTCAGACAGGACCACATTTCTTAATCACCTCTTTTGAAATCTGCTACTCAAAACAGTTTAATTAGTCTCTGTGACATGCTGTTTCCATTCCCACCGGTTTAGAAATGGGGATCTGCTTTCAGTGCCTGAACTACCATTCATGTTTCTTCCATGTCTAATGTCTTAGGAAGGAATGTTCTTTGGACAGTCAAGCAGGCCCCTAAGGTCGGGTGACTTTCTGAGGGCTTCTTAGATCCTGGTAGCAGAGTCAGACTTGGAACTCACAGGTCCTGTAGTTTTGTGCTTTGCAATCTTACTTGTTACAGGCATCTGATTTAAAAATGCAAGGATTAGTCTCCTTAATCTATAATGCAAGTTGGTGCCATTGCTGTGAACATGGTGGAATGAAATGAGAGGGGACTGGATTCCTGTGACGGTCTAGAGTAAGCCCCAGATAGACAGCATTGGAACCTCCTTTCCTTTTCCTGCTACCAGCCTCCAGATTGCAGAAAATTGGAGCTAGAATCCTGACCATATCCCAACACACTAACAGGTGTGCCATATTAATATTGGAAGTATTGACAGCACTAGATTCTGAAAGGGATGACATTACAATTGTTATTCTTTGTTACTCAATTTATTTGTTGACATACCATGAGCCACATTGTTTATTGATGTACAAAAATGATTTAATATTAGTGCATTAGTTATACAACATAGTACAGGACAGCTGCAGCTAGCTGTCAGCTTTCCAAATTTTCCAGTTGGTTCCGGCACAGTTGTTCTTCCTCCTTCTGTAATCAGAATTGTCTGGGAATGCTTGTTTTGGAGGGAACTTGAAGGGAAAAGGAACCAGAACCTTAAGAAGTGAGATCCATTGGGAGCTCAAGAATTATCAGACTTTCCAGGAAAATGCATGGGGTGGAGGGGGGCAGTGACACGGGTGTGGAGACATGGAAAGGAACGGTTAGGAGCAAAGGGACCTATAGGCCAGAAAGAAATGTAAGCAAAAAAATATCTTGCAGAGATGTGAAAAGGAACTTTCAATAAAGACTTACTCTATAACCCATTCTGTAAATCTAATTTGCTGGAGCAACTACCCCCACCACACAACCTTCTACCTTCCCCCGTCCTTTTTTTTTTTTTTTTTTTTTTTTTTTTATAACTGCTACCAAATGGCTGCAGTTTTTAATTCTTTACTTTCCTTTTTATGGCCTACAGCTTCATACAAAAGTGTGAGTGCCCTCTCCAGATGGACTGTGCACCTCATTTGGGAAGAAGGGCAGCCGATTTTCATCATCTGGGCCTTTAAGAACTCTCTAGGTAGCCCTAAAATACATAAAAGTACAAATGGTGGACAGGAAATTTAGCAATGTCTCTTGCTGAACAGAGTATGGATTTTAGTCAGTTCGTTTTTCTTTTACTGTTAGAACTACCAGCCTTGCAGGCAAGCTAGAATATGGGGGAGGGGGGCGCATGCGCAGAACACAAGTCTTTCTTGCTAGGTGACACTTTTTATTCTGAAATTGCTTTCACTGCAGACATTCCCAGTGATCCTGGGAGCTTCATTTCGTTTTTGGCCATATGGCTCTGCTCACGAAATTCCTCAGGCTCTTCCAACTGATGTTTTCCCACCACGTGGCCACAAATTGACTACTCGCTTTGCCTAGAGCTTTTAATTGGTTTAAATAATAAACTCCCCAAGTCTTTGTTTGTTGGCACACAGAACTGAGCACACAATTGCAAATGAGTTGGGCAACCTGCTTTGATTCGGTGATTAGTCATTGCTCTTAATTGTTTTTACAATTTCCACCTGAGCGATCAGGAAATGAAGCGCTGCCTCACACTTCCAGCAAGTTGCAAAGAGCCTAACTATGGTATTTCCTTATTGACTGTTTCCTTGCCTGGGAGGAGGCTGCACTAGATGTTGTGGCTTGGGAGGTGGGCGCTGCAGGGCTAAAGTCAAGTCTTGGCTTTTTAAGCTGATTCCCGTCTGACTTTGGGAAGTGATGGAGACAGATTAAGCCATGAAGCATAAAAAGGCCCCCAACAGGACACTAGGCCCCGGTCACACCATAGCATAAACACAGAAAACATGAATGTGGCTTTGGGAGACAGGGCTTTCCTCCTGTCTCAAAAGAGGTCTTTTTTGTTTAAGGCGTTTTTGTTTTGTTTTGCTTTGCTTAGCTCTCTTGGTTTATTTTCCTACATCGTTGGTGCAGATGACAGATTAGCAATGCCTTTGGATTTTTTTGTTGTTGTTGTTTGGTTCTGTTGTGTTTTCTTCTGGTGGTCAAGTCTCTGAACTTCTGAAACAGAACTATCAGCAACTGTAATATAGATTCTTTTTTTTTTTTTTTTTGGAAGTTTGTTTTTTCATTTAAAAAGTTTTATGAAAATTCCCATATGGACAATATTTCCTGTGTCAGGAATGTACTCCACACCCACCAAGCACCTACTGCCTACTCCTTGTGTCCTTGGTGACTCTTATCAGGACTCAGTTCAAGGGGCTACTCTTCTGTAATATTTCCCTGACCAGCCCTCCACTCCACATGCTAAGCTGACATGGTAACATTTTCTCTCCTTCAAGTTCCACTGTACCTTGAACAAACATGGAGCATAACTATATTTGAGTTATTTGTTACCAAGTTTCTTCTTCACTATTAGAGTGTGTACCCCCCACACAGGGGCCAGAAGGCACTGAGCACAGGCTTATTGAGATCTGTGGTCAACTGGAGGGAGCAAAGACTACAGATTTTGGAGTCAGTCTGACCTTAGCTGTAATCTCAGCTCTGCAAGCTAATATACTAAGTGACCTTAGGCAATTTACACTATCTCTCTGAACCTCAAGGTCAGTGTCTTAGTCTGCAAAGTGAGAATCATGAGATCTACCTTATGAGACTGTTGGGATGGTTCGGTGAAATATTGTGTATTAAGCGCACAGCACTGTGTCTGGCACAGAGAAAATACCCTAAAAATGTCTAATCCTATGAATATGTAAGATATTATCATTAAGGGACGCTGGGTAAAAGGGATGAGGGAATTCTCTGTACCATTTTTGCACATTTGTTAAGTCTAAACTTACTTCAAAATAAAATGTTAGAAAATACATGTATCTAATAACACGCACACACAAAATAAAACCAAATAAAAATAAAAATGGCTAATCCTCCAGGAAACCACCCCTGCTCCCCTTTCAGAGAAGGGCTTGTTCTTATCTGATTCATTCACTCTCTAGCCTCCCCTTCCTTCACTCTCACAAAATCCAAGATAACGTGTATGACTTTTGCCACGTCCACCTTGCCAACCACCTGGTTGGGAGAAATCCTTTGCAACCTTTTCTGCTTCCATTTTGATGTTCCTTGCCTAATAGTATGATTAGATACATTCATCTACAACTTACATTGAACTTACATAGCCTCTTTCATTATGATGAGCTTAAAGTGCTTTGTAGATATATTAAGTTATGGCAGGGAGAGATGGTGATGAAAAGAAGGTTTCCTTCTCAAGTATCTTCAGGGTGACAGTGCATCCTCTAGCTCCCTCCTGGAGATTCACACTGCATCTTAACATCCTTTGATGGGCCCTATAGTAAGGAAACGTGTTAAACTTTATTTAGTGCTACAATTTCCAAGTTGGTTTCACAGTATGCCTACTAACTTCCTCAAGAACTTTGTTTCTCCAGATCAAGCTTTGGAAAATGCTAGCTTATGGAAATAATATTTCTCTTTTTCAGTGGAACCTTAGGATTCTGAGAAGGAAAACAACTCATGTAAGGCCTTGAAGAGAGTGCAAGGTGGTCAGTCTGGCTCTGCTTTCCCCACAACACACCTTAATGACAAACACCAGATTCCTTGGTTTGGTCCAATTCCAAAATTGGTCTTGGATTCTATTTTCCTGCCCTTGATTCCTGCTGTTCTTGATCTCTTGCCTGGTTCCCTGGCCATGGCCTCGCTTACCAGATATGGTAGTGGCTTAGCTTTCCTCTTTAATTCAGGTTGGCATTCAGCCCTTGAACTAGTTCTTCCTCTGGCCATTAAAGATAGCAAGGCCTTGCAATCTCAGCACTTTAGGAAGGAAACCAGACAAGTCATTGGGTCATCCCAGAGACATTATAGTAGTAGCAAACACTTAACATTTACTTTGTGTTAAGAGGTATATTTACAGCGTCTAACTCTTAAGCCTATGTGAATCTGCCTCTCTTTACTAAGTAGTAGCAGATACAATTACCCTTCCCAGTGATCTTACATTTAAGCTGAGGCCACCAGACAAGATTGGTGGAACAGATCATTATGGCACAGGACATTATGCGATTAGGTGTCACACCACATGGAGGAAAGCTCTGGAAATTTGTGTGGAGAGAAAAGTGGGCTCCATCAAAAAATTTTAAAAAATAAAAATAAATCAAGCAAAAAGTGACCAGAAGCAGGGACAAGCTGCTATTTAAGGCTGCCAGCAGCTTCTTACCTTTGCTTTGAGAGTTCATTGCTGAGAAAATATTACTCTTTTCTTTTGGGAAAAATCACTTCAATGGACCATTAATTTTGAAAAGCTCTAACTTACATTTTGTTCTAGAATGAAGAGGTTGTCAAAATAAAGAGTTAAACTGCCCTGTAGAAGAGTGTACATGGTGGGCTTCCTGGGGATAGAGTTGGATATCTGTAGAGATTATGATGCTTTCCACTGGAAGCAAGGATGACTTTCCTTCTCTCTTTGGGTCTTGAAGGAGAAGGTCACGGGGTGACCTCTGGACAGTGTGGATAAGGTGGAAGATGCTTTTCTCCATGTGAGCTATGCTAAACTTTCACCATGGCAGTAGATGCTGAGACTAAGGAAAGAACCTGCTAATGTGGACCCTTGTGGACAGACCTGACTGATAGAGCCTATGCAACATGATAATGAACAACCAACATTGAGCTTTTTTTTTTTTTTTTTTTTTTTTTTTTCCTGCTCTGTAATTCCCGTCTGTGGTCCCCAAGCCTTCAGTAAAATTCTTTTAAACTCCATAGCCAGGTCTTAACTCTGTCATTATTTGCCACGACATTGTTTGGAAAAATAGCAGCAGCCCAGGGAAAGTTAGTTACATGGAGGCAAGAAGTGACCAGTAAGGAAATGTGGGACAGAGGTCTAAATCTAAAGGTGATGAATGACAACCAGAATCAATTTATAAACTGCAGGCATCTCTTAATGATTCCCAGGAAATCTAGGCAAAGGAAACCTAATAAAAAGATGAGTTTTTCTGCAAATTAGGCCATACATCAGTTAGGCAAGGCTAGGTTAGACTGAAGTAACAATCCTAAAATTTCAGTGGCTTTAAAAAACAACAGAATTTGTCCATTGCGGGTTGGCTGGCTCTTCTTCTGGTCCTCACTCTGGGTGTCAGGCTCAGGGAAGTTACATCTCCATGCTTCTGTGATTGCCTAGGCATAGAAAAGTTCTTAAAGCTTCTGGTCACATTTCATTGGCTAAGGGGCATCACAGTGCCACACCTAACTTTAAAAGGAGTGGGGAGGTGCGGTCTGCCATGTGCCTGGAAAGCAGAAAAGTTGAAAATATTTGTTGAGTGACACTAATGATTGCTAGGCTACGGAGGGGATTGGGAGCGTGGACTCTTATTTGTGTGTTTGAAGACTGGAGAACTTGAAGACATCCGGGTTGTAGCTTAGGATAGCAAACTGAGCACTGTCTGAATGCCTGAATTCAACAAATATTTCTCAAGCACCCTCTATGTGCCAGGTGCTGTTTTAAGAATTGGTGATAAATTCTTGTACAAAAAGACATGCTTTCTGTGCTTAAGGAGCTTACACTCTAGTGGGAGGAGGTAGGTAGACAGTAGACCCTTCTCCCTGGGAAAAGCATTGCTTGTATTAGTACCCTATCCGACGGCTCCTCACATTCTGTAAGATGATACCTAAAGGTGAGTGGCTGTGGCCTTCTGACTGCTGCTTGGTATGCCAGAGCATTTGCTAGCTTTTCATGATTCCCTTTCTGAGTACAACAATCAATCGCCTGGACCCATTAACCATTTCTCTGAGCGTTCTGATTTCTTGCTCTTGTTTCTTTTGTTTTTCGCTCTCAGCACTTTTAGGGCTTAACTTCCAGCAAGCAGTGTCTATGCTGAGTCCTCTATTGGCTTTTATGAGGCTTTGTATTCTTGCAAAAACCAGCTCCCTTGGAGATCTCTGCGATATCCATAGTACTACCCTATTAGTTACATTCAGCTCTAGTCTTTTGGGTACTCAGCAAAGACCCGGGGTTTCTGATTCTCTTGCTGATACTTGCAGTATGTACATGTATCAGCAAGAGATACATGTGGTTAAGGTACAGTGGTTAAGGACAGTAGCTTTGGCCTCAGACAAACCCAGATTTAAATACCCCAGCTCTGTGATTTACTAAACCTCAGTTTTCTCATCTATAAAGTGGTGAAAATAATAGAATCTACTTCATGGGGTTGATTGATAATTAAATTAGTTATACTTAAAGTACTTAACGCAGTGCAATATTAAGTGTTCAATATAAGCTAGCTGTTTTAATTTACTGATGGTTGAATAATCCATAATCATTTGTTGATTGTTAGATGACAGAGTCAGCTCTCATGGTCTTAAAGCAAGGCTCCTCAAATTAATGTAATCAATAGAGTCAGTACCAATTCCAAATCTCTCCTAGTATATTCCTCTTAAGACACAGAGCCACATATGCAAACCAAAACCTAAGAGCAGCTTGGCGAAGAGACATTCCTAAAAATATGCAATGTAAACTGTAACAATGATAGTGTTCTCTAGCTTCATGTCCACATCTGTCTGTCTTCCTGTTTTTCTCATCTCTCTGGATCCCTTCTTGCTGTAAGATTCTGTAATTTTCACATGTACTTCTAGTTTAAATGTGAGCCCATCCAGATAGTCTATATTTCAGAATGCATTTTTTTTTGGCAAGAAAATAAAGAAAATAACACACTACTTTTGTCATCAAGAATGTGCTTGTGAACTTCCCTAAAACAGATGTCAAACAGTTGACGCTTTCAAAATATTGCACATCTTTTTCCAGTATGGCTCTGACCGGAATAGATGAAACAGGAAGACATTTCTCATTTTGTGGCTTCTCTGACCTAGGATCAACGTGTATGGTCCAAGCAGGTTTTTCTTACCAGCCATCACTGGCCTCATGCCTTAACTGTGTGCAGAGTGATGTCATATGGCAAAACTGTTGGCTCTGAATATACATGAAAACTAGGAAGACAACAAATGAGACCCCAAGAAGTCAAAACAACTTTTATTTCACCCAAAATATAAACATGTTTGACTGTCTTTATTCTACCAGCATTTATCAAGCGCTAACTACCTGAAAGGTACAGTGCTGGACACTGCTCTCCAAGCTCATAGGAAGAAAAAAAAAAAGAACAGTATTTGCAGGCTTATTAACAAGAAAGGAGGCTGAAAATCCCCAGTAAGAAAGCCCCAAAATACCAAAAATGCAGAAGGCTGATACTACTTTAGTGTGGGATAATGTAGCCCTGCCCACTTCAGTAGCCTTAAAGACATTGTTCATAATGTACATAATGTCAGCACTAAGGTTGCTCTTTCCGGACTGTGATAGCAAGTCATCCAGAAAAGTTTACAATATTTTCAATGTCTTCTCTTTAAAAAGACAGAGAAAAGTCTAATATACCTTAGTTGGCTTTTTATCTATCACACATGGTTAAAATAAGCTTTTTGTTTGTTTGTTTTATTCAGGCATTCTCGTACCCTGAGAAATCTCCCAAGCTTCTAGCTGGCTGAGTTATTACTACAGATTGCTTAGCACTTTTGTCAATCTCACTGTAGATGAATGATCAGATTTCTCTAGAAGTAGTGGTTTTTCTGGCTGTCTTAGTTTGTTTTGTGCTGTTACAACAGAATACCATAGATTGGTTAATTTATCAAGAAGAGAAATTTATTTCTCACAATTTTGGAGACTGAGAAGTCCAAGATCAAGTCACTAGCAGGTTCAGTTGTCTGATGAGGTTCCATTCTCTGCTTTTAACATGATTCCTTGAACATAGCATCCTCCCGAGGGGAGGAACACTGTGTCTTCGCATGGCAGAAGAGTAGAAGAGAGTGAACTCACCCCTCCAAGTCCTTTTCATAGCAGCGTTAATCCATTCTCCCTCAGGATCAAAATGCTTCCCATTAGGCCCCACCTCCTGACACTGTTGCATTGGAGATTAAGTTTCCAACACACAAACTTCAGGGCATACATTAAGACCATAGCACTAGCATTCCGTAGAAAGTTGAGAGAAGTGAATCCTACAAACCAGATGCTAGCCTGAGAAGAAATAAAGTACAGAATACCACCTACTTCTTCAGCCAGATTGCCAGCCTTATCGCAAGTTAAAATCAAAGTTTGATGACTTCTCAGCTATCATTTCTTACCCAGCCTCCTAACTGATCTTTAGCTTCTGGCCTGGAAATCTAGTGTCCAATCTCAACACAATAGTCTGTGCGATCCTTTAAAATAAAATGATTGTACACTCATGTTAATAGAAGCATTGTTTACAAATAGCCAAGGGGTGAAAACACCCCAAATGTTCATTGACAGATGAATGAACGCAATGTGATACTGTGTGTGTGTGTGGGTATATATATATATAATCATATATATAATCTATGTACTATGGAATATTATTCAGCCTTAAAAAGGAAGAATAGCCTCTCAGATGCTACATGAATGAACCTTGAAGACATTATGCTAAGTGAAATAAGCCAGTCGTAACAAGAATAAATACTGTATGACTTATATTAGATTTCTAGAGTAGTCAAATTCATAGAGATAGAAATTGGAAAGTTGGTTACCAGAACCTGGGGGAAGTAGAAAATGTAATGTGGAATTATTGTTTAGTGAGTATGGAGTTTCAGTTGGGAAAGATAAAAAAGTTATTCATCTTTTGGAGATGGATGGTGATGATGATTGCACAATATGGTGAACATATTTAATGCCACTGAACTGTCCACTTAAAAATTGTTAAGATGGGCAATTTTATGTTATAGATATTTTAATACAATTCAAAATAACGAAAATTCCATTACAATAAAAATATCTGAGCCAGGCGCAGTGGCTCACGCCTGTAATCCCAGCACTTTGGGAGGCTGAGGTGGGTGGATCACCTGAGGTCAGGAGTTTGAGACCAGCCTGGCCAACATGATGAAAACCTATCTCTACTAAAAATACAAAAATTGGCCAGGTGTGGTGGCACATGCCTGTAATCCCAGCTACTCGGGAGGCCAAGGGAGGAGAATCACTTGAACCTGGGAGGCGGAGGTTGCAGTGGGCTGAGATCGCGCCACTGGAGGATACAGCGAGACTCTGTCCCCCCCCAAAAAATCTGATTCTGTCACTACTCAGAACCCTTCTACAGCTTCCCATCAGGCCTCCTAATAAAATGTAAAGTACTTACATTGGCCTCCAAGCTGTCCCTTATCTGGCTTCTGGCTACCTCCCTGCCTTATTTCTTCCAGTCCGTTGCCCCACTCATTCTGCTGTGGGTTGATTCTTGAACAACCCAAACTGTTTTCTGCCTCAATGGCCTTTGTCCTTGCTATTTCTTCTGCCTACCACACTCTTCTCCTAGATAACCACGTCGCTTATCAGTCACTTCTTTTAGCCACCTGCTCAGATGTCAGCTCCTCAGAGGTGACACTAGCCTATTTAAGATACCTGCCATCCCAATCCTGCCCTGGGACCTCTTCATCCTCTCACATTGTTTTATTTTTCTCCATAGCACTCTAGATTAGATATTTATTCGTGTGTCAGTTGTCTGTCTCAGACCCCTGAAGGATGAGCTCCATGAGGGCTAGAATTTTGTAGCTCAACACCGTATTACCAGCACCAAGAGAAGTGTCAGTAACCTAGCATGTGCTCAGTAAACATTTGCCAAATGAATGAATAATACCCCAGGACTCTGTTTAAAACTCTCACCTCACAGAATGAGGTCCCTTCACCACATCAACTGAGGTCCATCAGACCTCAGAAGAAGGCAGCAGTGACAGGCACTGCCATCTCGATATGACACCCAAGTGGTTTGCTCTCTTTTATTGAATTCTTTCAAGTTTATGTGGTAGCATCCAACACGGGTTTACTCCAGTGATTTAGAAATTAGGTTGATTTAGTGTAATCATAGCACTCTGCTGTTTGGATGATTTTTAAACACTAATGTGACTCTTCATGCTCACTGCTAGATAGCAATTATGGCGTTTCAGAATGATTTTCACAGACCACAGTGTTATGCCCAGCCTCCTCTTCATATGGAAAGCTACAGGGAACCTTCTCTCAAGTGAGGGCTGCTGCCAGCTGCAGACTTTCTCTTGAACTTTAGTAGGCATGATGGTGACCTCTACAGACCCCTAGGAGAGGAGGACTTCTACCAGTAAATCCAGGCTGGGAAGGGCTGGCACAAGACAACTGTGGGAAATAAGAGGCCTCCCTTTTCTGTGCCTTTACCCAGCCTCAGTACCCAGTGCTCTCCCTGGGAACTTTTACTCATAGGTAGGAAAGTCTGTAACAAACCTCAGCCGGAAAATAGTTTCACAGATTCCTCCTCAAAAACACATTTGCATTTCCGAAGAGAAGTGTCCTTGAAGAATCGTGAAGCATTACAATAGTAGCTCAAACTCTTTAGCACTTACTGTGGACCAGTCCCTGTGCTAAGAATTTAACATTTCATATCAGGAATGCACTTCATCCTTACTGTCTTGCTGTGAGGTAGTTACTATCATTTCCTCCATTTTACAAGTGAGGAAAGCAAGACTCAGGAAATAAGTTACCCATGGTCATGCAGCCGGCTAGTGGTGGCTGGGCTGTTCAGGGAAGGTTTCATGAGAGAGGTCTAGTGAATTAATGTCCTTGCTCAGAGTAATATTCAACAAATATTTGTTTCATTATGTTTTATAATAAGGAGTTTAGACTTTATTTTATAGACAATAGAGAGTTACTAAAGGTTTTATTTTTCTTTCAGAAAGTCAGATAAATTTCCATGAGGGCTGGAACCACGTTATTTTCATATTTGTACCCCAAGTGTACAACACAGCATCTGGCACCTAGTAAATGCCCAGTAAATGTTGCATCAACAACAGAATTCATCACTGCATATGTTTGGATAAACTATGCCAAACAAAATTCCTGGAAATACAGCTACATACAATATATTCCTAACACAACATGGTTAAGGCCATAACACAGATATAATGGTCTTGCCTACAACCACTGTAGTAAAAATTTCCACTATAACAATTGCAATTCTTAGGAAAATGGCTTGGGTGTATTTAAAATCAGGATAATTGTTCATTTTGAGCACTAAAGCTTGAGTTCTGATAACCCCACTTGGCTTTTATCCTCTCACATCTTTTATTATTTAAGGCTTTTAGTGACATGATCAGGCCTGTGTTTTTAGAAAGCTCTCTCGTGGTGGATGTAGAGGACTGATTACAGAGGGAGGAAACAGGAGGCTGGGGGCCAGTGGAGAAGCTGCTCAATGCAGGAGGTGGAGCAGGGGGCGGGGGTGGAGAGATGTGGTGGTGTGCGGTGAGGGCCAGGACAAGGAAACTGCTGAGAATGGAAAGGAGGGAAGAGATTGGAAAAAGACTGAGGAAGTTGAATTTAGTAAGAGTTACCAACAAGTAGTGACAAATGATGGAATGCATTTTAAAAGGGTTAGGAAATTGCCAGGGATACCTCTGAAGATTTGTGTGGGAATGTGGATAGAAATAGGGAAATCAGGAGCCAAGCCCTTTTTCAGGGGGTCAAGTATAAATAATGACTTTGGTTTAGAGCACTTTAAGTTCATTGTGCCAGAGGATATCCAGAGGGAGACATCTAGCAGACATTTAGAAATTGTAATCCATTAACAATTCATTCTCCTTTTTCTCCCCTCAGCTTGCAAAGACTAATCACCATTTGAAAAAATCAGGTTCTACAAATGACAGAGTGCCCAATATTTAGATGTCCTACAGGCACCTGTATTACAAGGGCTGGTGCTATAGAAAGCAGTATTTTAAGGCTAGGTTTTTTGGCTGTTGTTTTGTTTTGGTGGAGGGCAAGTGTGAAGATGGTGTTGTAGGGCAGAGTTGGAGAGAGAGTGAGCTACTTTGCCTATTTAGGAAGCCGTGTGTGCTTCCACTTCTCCTCACTCTCAGAGGCAGGCTAGTGAGTGGTGATTTTCAAGAATGATAAGGCACTTAAATACTTAAGTACTTGGTAAGTAAGATTCTATATGAGCAATCAGTTGAAGAAGCAAATAAGATTCCGAGGGGAGCATTAATCATCTCTGTGTCTAATGGGTCTTCCCTAAGGCCACATCTACACAAGTGTGGAATTTTAAATAGGCTTTATTTCTGTAGACTTGCAAAAGGACAAGAAGACAAGAATATATTTTGTTTTTAAAAACCAGGTATTTTCTGGTAACTCTTTTTACATGAAAATGAACTTTAGAGCAAAGGTCCTTGTACTCTTGTCCCTAAAACTGAACAAGTTTTCAACTTGACAAATTTGTTAGAACATATGTGGAGCTCTGTGAAGTCGGAAGGCTTCCAAACCTAATCAAAAAGGGTCTTGCAGTTCAGATGCTTCTTCCTGAAAGCATTTGTCTGTCAACCACACTTTGCTTACCAAAGTAGACTTAGCCCAGCATATCACATCTTCGTGATTGAATAAATTATAAAGCCTGATTTTTTTTTTTCTTAGGATTTGGAGCTGTTTCACTTTCTTTGATATAAGGACTGAAAACATATTGGCAGATGTTAAGAGTTACCTTTGTTTCATCTCATGAAATGTAGCTTACTTCAAAAATTTAGAGGCTGTAATATACTCATGCCTCTCTGACGAGAAATCCACCAGGGAGACTGTTTCCTCCTTTCCCCTGAATGACAGAAACATGGAGAATTGTTAATAAAAGTTGGCAGCATTGAAATTCTGAAAATGACTTGAAAGGAGAATTTGCATGGGACACCGCCACCCAAACTCACTCCAGGTGTGACTACTTTCCCCGGCTCCCTGACCGGAAGGGGAGGGCGTATGGGGATCTGCTGTGATTCTTAAGAGAGATACTGAAAAGGAGGTGTGACTGTCTCCTTAGAGGTTATCTTTTGGTCTGGGGAGGAATATTGATTACTATGTTTTGTCCCAATATCTAAATTCGAAGTTTAAGCAAGATTTACATGATCTCAACTACATTCCTAGGCTTTATGACCTTCTATCTCTTCCTCTGCTATATGGCTAGTGAGGGTATGGATCAAATTTCTTAAAACCGTCTTTCTGTGAGAATATGTTTCTGATATAATTTTGTGTTCTGATGCACTTTTATGTTTTGCAAGGAAAACCCACTGCAGGCAAATTCATCCAAAAGGTTTTATTAGAGTGTGAATCATATCTGAGGAGCCCTAGGAAACATTTGTCTAAGCTGTGCCCTAAACTCACTTTCAAAAGCCTGGGAACATTCAAATAACACTGAGAAAACAGACATTTTTTATGGGCACCATAACCCTTGGAATACTAAAAAAAAAAAATACCTACCAGTTTGAAATGTATGCCAAATATGTGTCCAAATGAATAATCCATCCTACTTGAGAACAAATGATGATGATGATGGTAATGATGATTATACTAATAATCATCATCGTCATAATAGCTGCCATCACTAAGCAATTACTGTGTATAAGGCACTATATTAAACTGTTCGTGTGCGTTTTTCTTATTTATCCTCATAACAATACTGAGGAGTAAGTATATAATTATCCCCGTTACAGAGATGAGAAAGTGAGGCTCAGAAAGATTTAAGTAATGCTCCCAAGATCCCACAAGTAGTTAGTGGCAGACTTGAGATTCAAAGCTAGGTCAATCTGATTCCAAGGCCCATGTAATAAACTACTACATTATATTTCCTATATAGTACATATAGAAATGCCCGTAAAATCGAGACAATATTCTCAGATGACTTTAACAAAACCTGAGTAGCTATTATGTGCCAGGAACCTGAGTACGTTATGTGAAAACAACGTATATGACTCTCTACTATTTTCCTCAGTCTCAATTGATTTTAAAAACCCACAAATGCTATCTTTGTTTTTATGTAAATGAACCATCAAGTGTGTAAACACAATCTTTTTTGCCTAAAATTACAGAATGTCACAAAATATCAGGAGTGCCAGTCATATTATGTAGACCAGTGCTTCTCAAGGTTGAAGTGCACCAGAGTCTCCTGGAGGGCTTGTTAAAATGCTGCTGAGCTCCACCCCTATAAAGTTTCTGATTGAGTAGAAGTGGGGTGGGCCCAGGAATTGACGTTTCTAACAAGGTACCACTGATGCTGATACTGCTGGTCAGGGAAGATTAGATTGAGAGCCACTGATCTAGTGATGTGAATGCTAAGGTGAAACATACATCTGTGAAAGGCAGCTAGTCAATGGCCTTATACTGGGGTCTAGCCCAGGCTCTTTTGCTCTTTTGTTAACCAGCAGTGGGATCCTTGGGGAGTAACTTCTTCTTATGGACTTGGCTATTTTTTCTTCAGTAAAATAAGGGAGTTGGATTAGATGAAAATTTTTGTTTGTTTGTTTTGTTTTTTGTTTTTTTAGTTCCAGCATTCTATGAGGAAGGATTGAAGGATACCAGATAAATAAAGCCCATTGAAATTAAAACCATGCTCTTTAGGGTCTAGAAACTTAAATCTATTCATAGTGACACCAAGTATCATACAGATACATATCACATAGCTAGCTTGAATCTAAAATTTATTATTTTCATTCATTCAACATATTTATTGAGCACCTACTATAAGCTGGGTGCTATTTTAGGTACTAGGATGCAGTGGTGAATGAAACGACATGATTCTTACCTTCATAGAGATTATAGGCCATACTAGCTAACTGCAGACATTCTAGATAAAAGTAAAAAATAAACATTAGTAGAAGTTCCAGCATGTCATTTTCTTTCTTTCTTTCTTTTATTATACTTTAAGTTCTAGGGTACATGTGCACAACGGGCAGGTTTGTTACATATGTATACATGTGCCATGTTGGTGTGCTGCACCCATTAACTCATCATTTACATTAGATATATCTCCTAATGCTATCCCTCCCCTATCCCCCCACCCCATGACAGGCCCCGGTGTGTGGTGTTCCCCTTCCTGTGTCCAAGTGTTCTCATTGTTCAGTTCCCACCTGTGAGTGAGAACACAGCATGTCATTTTCCTATCTAAATGGACCATGTTACATACTCCTGATTTCATGATTCAACAACTAGCTACACAAATATTAAGTATTTGTGTGATTGATGGTATCAAATATATATTTTTGGACAAATTCAGGCTAAAACAAATTATAAAGCTAAGAGCTACTTAAAACCGTATCCGTTTACAAACAAAAGGAAGTAAACTGCAAATTCTATCCTCTATTCTTTTTTTAGTTTCCTCTATTCATTTTTCCATATTTAATGTATTTTTATAAACTAGTTTTTTCTTTACAGATTTGTTTTAAAATTTACATATTCTAACATCTATCCTATAATCTTTAATAAACAAGCTCAGTTTAAAATCTAGCTTAAAATTTTTATGCTTAAAAGTATGGTGATATACTTTATCCAAAAGTAAATAAAAATGTTTTATTTTGTGTGTTTTTTTCTGTATACACACACACACATATATCCATGTGCACAGCAAGGGTAAAAGGTATGTTTGTGGCATGATTTTATTAACAATACTATAGAGTGGAAGATGTGCTGGGGCAGTCATCAGGAAACCTGTGTTCAACAATGAGATCCACTACCAACAGAAACTTACAGTAAGTCATTGACACTTTAAGGGCTTTGGTGTCTCCATTTGAAAATAAAAAATTTGAAAATAAGAAGATTGCCGGGCGCGGTGGCTCAAGCCTGTAATCCCAGCACTTTGGGAGGCCGAGATGGGCGGATCACGAGGTCAGGAGATCGAAACCATCCTGGCTAACCCGGTGAAACCCCGTCTCTACTAAAAAATACAAAAAACTAGCCGGGCGTGGTGGCGGGCGCCTGTAGTCCCAGCTACTCGGGAGGCTGAGGCAGGAGAATGGCGTAAACCCGGGAGGCGGAGCTTGCAGTGAGCTGAGATCCGGCCACTGCACTCCAGCCTGGGCGGCAGAGCGAGACTCTGTCTCAAAAAGAAAAAAAAAAAAAAAAAAAAAGAAGATTGCATAAGGCGTTTCATGATATCTTTCCCTTTCAGCCTGAGCAGTTTATTAAGCAGATGCTAACAACTAATAAGAGGAAAATACTATATTTCCACTCCCTCTCTAAAAAATAAGTATTTATTCTATTAAATTAAGTATATAATTTCAAGTGTTGAAATCTTACAATATGATGTGTTTTATTTATTTTTTTTAATCTAATATTACTCCACTGTCTTGGAAAGCAAACTGGTCACATCAAACACTTCCTTTTAGATGGTAATTTCACAAGGGGATACATAAACACAGTGGGTCTAGCAAGCCTGCTACTAGAGACAGCCATGGGCTGGTTTAGCTGTAAGGTTCCCTCTCATTTATGTGCTTACTGCCCAACTGGTTATAATAATAAGAAAAGAACCATGGTGGTGATTCTTCCTGCACTGGACTTTTCAGTTTCTGTGATTAGTATCGATGATTTTAGTCCAACTGTGTTGGTGTTAGAAACTTCAAAGCAAATCCAAAACCCAGTATTTAGGGAAATATATTTTAAAGGAATACTCACTACCAATTAGCCTAGGCGGTAATGAAAATCATCATATATTTTCAATGATGAAAGATCCCAGTAGGAGGGCTCCTAATGGATGACAGGTGCCAGAGTGAGAGAAGTCCAGCCAGAGGAGGGCAAAACTTGTTTCTCAGTCAGCTTAGGAGAGCACAGCACGCCCTTTAAGCTGGACTCGGAACACATACAGCGTGCAACCCACAATTTTTTGTTGGATTTCATTCAGAACACTGCTGCTTAGACTCAAATCACCTGAAACCTAGGAAGACAAGACAGGTGACCATGAGTCGACTGTCTCTTCTGGTGTCTTGACTGCTGCTGATCACATGAAACAAACCATGGCATAATCTAATCAATGAGGATTTAGGTTTTGAAGATTCCATATATTTCCTTCAAAGGACTATTACACTCAATGCTGATAGGATATGCCTCCAATTAGAATGTGATTGCTACAAGGGCAGGAGTATGTATTTTCTTCACGATGTGTCCCAGGCATTTAGAATGGCGCCTGTCTCCTGAGGGTTGTTCAAGAAATATTTATTGAATGAATAAAGCAATGCTATCATTATAAGAATAATTTTTTTGTCTAGCTCTCTCTTTTTTTTTCTATTTTTCTTCTGTAACAGTTATTCCAAGATGTTCAACCACCTTATTTCTGTCTTTTGCCCCATTCCTATTTGCCCCACCAAAACCTCTTTTATTCAGTATTTTTATTGGTATTGTGCTTTATTAAACTTATTAAAGAAGTGTAACATATATCAGAAAAGTGAAAAAATTGTGTTGGCTTAATGACATTTCAAAACCTAAACATGCATACCAGTGTAACCAGCACCCAAATGAAGAAATACAATCTGAATAGCACCTAGAAGACTCCCTCAGTCACTACCTCCTCCTCCCAAGGGTAATCACTAACCTGATTTTGAACACCATAGATTGGTTTAGCCTCTGTTTATATTTTATGTCAACGAAATAATACAGCATATCTTCATTGATTATGGCTTATTTTGCTTGACATTGTGTTTTTATAATTCACGCCTATTGCTGGGTGTAGTTGTGCTTTGTTCATACCCATCGCTGTTTAATACTTGAATATACTGCAATTTATTTATTCATTTTAGTGTTAATAGGCATTTGGGTTGCTTCCAGTTTGGGGAAATTATGAACAAGGCTGCTGTTCACATGTTTGCAACTGTCTTTTGGTATACTTATGCATGCATTTTTGGGGGGTATATACCTAGGTTTGCCCCATTTTTAGTGATGTGCATCTTATTCCTCCTCTGCATTTCTTTTCCATTAGGTTTCTTGCCTTGTTAGGGAGGATTAGCCTTACCAGTTTCCATAAAAGCAGCCCTTTTAATGGGAGTTGAAGACTCTGCAATTAGATCAGACTGAAAAGTCCTGGCTATTTCCTGTTATATGGCTGATATTCCCACCATTAACATCCATTCCTGAGGTTTTTCTGGGAATCATGTACTTTGGATGTCATGTACATTTTATTGGTTAAAGCATTGGTTTATCTAGGTGGTAATACATGAACTAATCTTAATTGACTCATTACCACTCATTGAACCCTAGCTGAAAGTGGGATCTTGAAAAATGGGGACACAGAACAGAAAACTTTTGAATGGGGTTTCCAGGGAAGAGGTTGTTGGGTGGTTTGTAGAACCAGTGCAACCTGCAGAGCTAGGACACAGCATAAGATTTGGAAGGGCAAGAGAGAGACCTGCTTCAAGATGAGCATGAAAGTGCCATTATGTGAAGTGGAGGGAGCCAGAAATCCAGTAACTTTGTTGGTTTTGCAGCCTTGCCCAGGGCTTATGCTCATTCCAGGGTGCACTCTGTCCACAGTGACCTATCTGATGAGGTCATACAGAGGTCAAATTAAAAATTTTTTTGAAAGTACCTCTCCACACAGCAGGAAAGAAAATCAGGAGCAAATGAGTGATTTGGTAGTAGTATAGGCAGACCCTTTATATGCTAATGATCTAGCAACCTATAAGTACTAAAGTTTAGTACTTAAGTATACAACCTGATGCCAGGACTGTATTTACATGGTCTTGTTTTCTGTTTAGAAAGAGCGTTTTTACTGCCACAACTGTCAGTCAGCTTTGAGTACAAACCCACCAGGTAGCAATCATGGGAGCTTAGGTCAAAGGGGGTAGAAATGGTCAAACCAGCTGACTCTGAACGTTTTTAGAGACAAACAAGGTTGAGGTGATGGATGAATTCTGTCAAGGCTGAAATTGAGCAGTTTGAGTCTCTTAAATGGCATCCACTGAAATGCTGATACAATTATTTAAAAAGTCGGCAGGATTTAATTATTTTTATAAATGTATGTGATTTTATTTGAGGTTTAGTAAAAAGCACTATATATATATTTTTTTCTAGCAGATCCCCTTTAGCTGATATCCTGCCTTAGGCAGTGTTTGGGCTAATAATGACATTTCTCACAGAGAAACATGGTCGTGAACCATGCTTACTTTTATTATACAGCTTTATCCTTTCAGGTATTTCATGTCAAGCCACATGTTCTATTGGTTTGCCAACCTTTGTCACGTCATGTACTACATCACCTAGCTTGGATTCACTCATTCATATGAGTGTATATTGAGCATCAGTGAGCTAGGCAGTGCTAGGCACTGTTGGGGAAACTAAAAGTGTATAAAATCTGCTCTATGCCCTCAAAGAGTTCACAGACTAGTAGGGGAGCTGAGGCAGGATTATGATTCTAATATAAGGGGGAATGGGAGAAGTGCCAACAGGGAAGTACAAAGGGCAATGGTGTTCAAAGGAGAGTGCGATCATTTCCAGATGGAAAGATCAAAGAAGGCTTCATGCAAGAAGTGGTATTTGTGCTGAGCCTTAAAGGGTAAGATTTCTGCTGAAGGAGATGAGTGAAAGGAAAGGGAAGCATTGTAGGTTTAGGGCTAGCGAGAGTTGAACTGCAGGAGTGGGTAAATGTGGCTGAACTGGGCAAATATCTGTCCCTGAAAGGACTGGAGGCCTTGCAGAAGATTCTGCTAACATTTGTTAAGCAATCCTTATTACAACCCAGGGTTGTAGAAATACCAGCACACACTAGAAAACCATTACTGTTGACCAGAAGCTTTGACAGAGAGGTTCTGAGAAACATCCAGGCGAGGTGTGGTGGCTCATGCCTGTAATCCCAGCACTTTGAGAGGCCGAGGCAGGTGGATCACCTGAGGTCAGGAGTTCGAGACCATCCTCGCCAACATAGTGAAACCTCATCTCTATTACAAATAATAACAATTTTAAAAATTAGCTGGATGTGGTGGCATGTGCCTGTAGTCCCAGCTACTCAGGAGGCTGAGGCAGGAGAATTGCTTGAACCCAGGAGACAGAGGTTGCAGTGAACTGAGATTGCGCCACTGCACTCCAGCTTGGTTGACAGAGTGAGACTCTGTTTAAAAAAAAAATAGAAAAAGAAACATCCAAACATGTATCATTCATTCATTGTCCATTAATTTATTATTTAAACAGTACTAAGTTTCTACTTTGCTCGATGTCCTGGGTCACGTACCAAAGTGAGAGGGGTCATACAATGCTAAAATCTATGATTCTGGGCCGGGTGCTGTGGCTCACACCTGCAATCCCAACACTTTTGGAGGCTGAGGAGGGTGGATCATTTGAGGTCAGGAGTTTGAGACCAGCCTGGCCAACATGGTGAAATCTCGTCTTTACTAAAAATACAAAAATTAGCCAGGTATGATGGTATGCACCTGTAATCCCAGGTACTCAGGAGGCTGAGGTAGGAGGATCACTTGAACCTGAGAGACAGAGGTTGCAGTAAGCCAAGATTATGCCACTGCACTCCAGCCTGGGCAACAGAGCGAGACTCTGTCTTTAAAAATAATATTAAACAAACTATATGATTCTGGTCCTTTAGGGCCTTACAATATTTATATCTTCCTTTTCTTTTGGTGAAGGTAATTAAATGAAAATCAAAATAGCCCAGAACTTTTGATAAAGTTCAGGTCCAGGTCAGGTTCAGAAGCTAAAACATCCCCACAGTCTTCCTGGATGACAACAAACACCAATACTAATAGCTACCACTTATGAGCTCCACATTTGTGCTAAGCATTTTATATTCATGACCTTTAAATTTCCCATCAGCCCTATGAAGTAAGGATTCCCACTTCACAGTTCTGCCTCAGTTTTTTGGGGGTAAGTACTGTTGGGGTAGGTAATTTCATGCTAAAGTGTGTGTGTGTATGTGGGTGTGTTGGGGGGCAGTGCTGGTGAGCAATGGGACAGGGTGAAGCTTGCTTAGCAGTATAGGACATGTTTTTCTTACTGCCCGGAGCTCAAGGAAGTCAGGGAGTGTCCCTTCATCTACTGTACCAGCAACATTTAGGACCACACCCCAGAATAAACAAATCCTTACAAACTGTCAAAAAGCCACATTGTATGAGGTAGATTTGATTGTGATGGACTCCAAGCCCCAATATTGCGTTTGACATGATTATTGAGGCAAATTCCATGCCCCAAACCCTTTACATGAGTACTGATTCTGCAGACAGACTATACTAGGTACTTTTACATGTGTGAATGTAATCCTCATGAGAGTCTTGGAAGATAGTATTATCATTTTTCAGAGGAAACTGAGTCTCAGAGAGGCTGGGAAATTTCCCTAAGAGTACACAGTCAATATGAAACAGAACCAGAACCCATAATCCCATATTTTGTCCATATTTATTCTTTGTGATTCTATGAATGAGGGTGCCATATTTGAACCCACTATAAGGGCATCTAAGCATCTGAACATTTGACATACCATTAGCCACAGAAACCTAACCTGAAAGCCAAGAAAGTAACAACTATTTCCCTTATGAGCTGCCTGTTTGAAATGAGAGAGAGAGAGAGAGTGAGAGAGAGAGAGAGAAGAGAAGAGATGAGAGGAGAAGAGAAGAAAGGAAGGAAGAGAGAGAGGGAGAGAGATTGAAAGGGAAAGGAGAGGGGCAGAGGAAGGGAAGAGGGAGACAGGGAGAGGTATCAAGAAAGAGATCCTGCAAAAGGTTCTTCATAGGTTAGGCTGAAGTAGGGCATCAGGCTGAGGGGGCACAGTCAAGGCTGTGATAGGAAGATTCAGGTTTGTTGGCCCAGAGGTCGGCTTTTATCTTACTTCCTTTTGTTCCTCACTTCAGAAACGTCTTGCTTTTGCCTTCAGTCTCCATTCTGCGTGGGGTTAGATGACTCTCCATGGAGATTTACATTTTGGTCACCAGTCATCTTTTCTGTGCCCTCCTAACTATGATAGCTTTGAGCAACTATGAACCTCAGGTTGCTCATCTTTCAAACAGGGATGATATCAATAATAATTGTAATGATAGCAACGACAACAATAATAAATATCTGTTTCATAGAGTTGTGGTTATGAGACTTACAGTTTGCAAACGTTAGTTTTGTTACTACTTCTCCATTCCATGCAAAGGCATCCTTGCTGAAGGAATTCCACTGTCTAAGTATCAATCAGTATTCCACCTCAGAACCACACCCATGAGAGGATCTATAAATTCTTTGTCCACAGGTTCAGGAGATGTTATCAGCTGCTCTGTTCCTGTTACAAGTTAGCTAACTCAACTACTTCTCAAAGAGTGAAACATGCTTCTGATGTGTTGGTCTTTATTTTATTTTATATCTTAAAACTTTTTCATCAAGGGAAAAACACAGAGGAAACAAGGCTGTTAAAAATTATTTCAGATGATTAATTAGTACCCATTCGTCCTCAGAAGGTCAGTAGTGATTTGCTTAGAGCTCATCTTTGATTTTTTGTAAGATTTGACTTTGAAACAAAACATCCATATCTTACTAGAATTCACATTTTCTCTCACATCTCTACTCAAAATGTCTTTACTATCCTGTGTGAACTCCACTTATATTTTCTAAGGACTTATCACTAAAGTGGTAAAGTTATTAATATTTTTACAACTTCCTTTGGAATATTCCAATTGTTTAAATTTATTTTGTTAGTATAGTTAGCTTCGCAGAAAACAAATAAATTAGCACGGAATTATCTTTAAGGTAACTAAGTGTGTCATTGGCTAAAACAGCAGCACCCAAAGCAATAAGGACTTACAAGAACAAATTAGTTTGTATTCAGATAACTGAGTATGCATAGCAAGTGATCTTCAACATGACAAAACAAAAAAAAAATCTCAGACATAACTCCAAATTTCTCTAAGCTAGGGACAATGGTTTTGCCTGTTTTTAATAAAATATAGAGCTTGAAAAATCTCACTGAAAATATCAAAATACTTCTTTTGACATCAAATACCTCTTAAGAAATAATACTTGGAGCATTTTAGTGTAAATGAATCACAAGCATGTGGATTAAATTTCCCACAAAATATGCACGGCTCAAAAATTAAGTGAAAAATTAAGGGAAAGTATTTCAAAGAAATGTGTTGAGTTATGTTAACTAAAATGATGGTCTAAATTAGAGAAATCCTTAAGATGTCCCACGCACAGTAAATTGTTTGGTTTCAATTCCTATAAACAGCTGTACACACTTCTAAATCAGACACACCCTTCCATTTACTAAGTTCATGAATTTGAACAAGTTATTTTACTTTCTCTGAGCTTCAATTTCCTCATCTGTGCAATGGAATTAGCAATACTTAACTCATAATGTTGTGTGGATTCAATAAGAGTGGCTCACTTATGCATACCAGTTACTTGATATGTATGTATGTGTATTTTTGAGTGTGTTTAAATGTGTACATATATGTTTTAAGTATGAATGTGCATGTGTGTGTGAGCATGCAGAAGTTTTATCAATGTGTGTCCATGTGTATGAGAGTGTGTATGTAAGTGTGTGTGCATGTGAATGAGACTGTGTGGGTGGTGTGTGGATGTGTGTGATTGTGCAAATGTGTGTAAGCATGTGAGTATGCACATGTATGTGTATGTATATCTATGTACTCATGGGCTTGGTGTCTTTTTTCTCCATAGAAGCAATAGGTTATGGATTATAAATCAGTGTAACAAAATGTACAATGAAGTTTACTTAGGACGTTTCAGAAAGCCGACATTTAGTGAATTCATTTCTGACAGTGTGATGATTTTTTTTTTTTGAGACAGAGTCTCACTCTTGTCACCAAGGCTAGAATGTAATGGCACGATCTTGGCTCACTGCAACCTCCACCTCCTGGATTCAAGCAATTCTCCTGCCTCAGCCTCCTGAGTAACTGGGATTACAGGCATGCACCACCACACCTGGCTAGTTTTTGTATTTTTAGTAGAGACGGGGTTTTGTCATGTTGGCCAGGCTGGTCTCAAACTCCTAACCTCAGGCGATTTGCCTGTCTTGGCCTCCCAAAGTGCTGGGATTACAGGCTTGAGCCACTGCTCCTGGCCAGAATGTGATGATTTCTAATGCACTTGGTGCATTTGTAACCTAAAGATGAGGATGCTGTAAGATGCTATGTACTGTGTATAAAATCATTTTATATATTTTAAATAAGGGATTTTACAAACTCTAAATTAGAATAAAGGTTTGACAAAGAGCAGGATATGTATATCTGAATAAAAGTATAGTTACTTCTTACAATACATGTATGCGCTTATCTTTTAGGATGCTAAATTTACTGCGGCAAAAAAAATAAGCACCAACCCACTTATTTGATGTGGTGTTAGCAAGTACTCCCTAGTACTTTTTGGGCTGGAGATGATCTGCTGTAGTCGTCACTCTCAGTCTTTGATGCATCCTAGCCTGAGGCTCCAACCAGAAACCTTTTCATATAAAGAAATACGCTCCAACAAGAAATATGCTCCCTGATCTCTTTGGTAGACTCTTGATGGCAGCCATGAGGTCTTCAGCAGCTCCTGAACAGTTCCCAGGTCTCCTTCAGGATGCTTATCCTGCTAGAGAGCTTACTCCATAGCTACAGCTCTCCCAAGTACCTAGTTTTCCCAACTTTCCCAGGACCCAATTTTCCACTGGAAAGGATTAGGTCCACTGTTCCAGGAGAGTCTATCTACTGGTGAGGATTCAAGCACAACGTTCAAAGGTGGTTTCTTTGCTTCAGCTGACTGCTTTGAGTTGGCTTGGCTACTAGGCTAGGGAGGACTGCCTACCTGCTCTTTGTGGGATGTGCTTCTCTCTTTGAGAGGCTTACCCACCCCACTGGTGTGGTTGTTTCAGTAGTCTGTGCTAAGATCTTTTGGTGCCACTGCTGTGATCTCCTTGCTTTTTGTGTAGTCTTCTTTTCTCTGGTTTGGTCTGCTTTGTGCTCTCTACTGGCACTCTTCCTAGGTAACGACTTTGGGTCTTCCCTTAGCTGTTGGATTCTTGCAGGCACGGCAGCCTTTGCTGAGCACCCTCCTGATTTGGTCTGGGGTTTCAGTCCATTTTGCCACCCTCCGCTGCTGTGCTTACAGCTATAGAAATCTATAAGACTGTCTGTCCAGAGCTTTTTCTCTCCATTTTCTCTCTGTATCCCTGGGCCATCCCTTTGTTCCCAGGTACGTGGCTCCTGAACACAAAGATGAATCTAAGAGAAGGGGTTAACACAGCATCCTTTCCTCTGGAGCTCACGCTTGTCCAACTCTTGTCCTCCTTGATTAGGTCTCAGTCTGCTTCTGTAAGGTACTGGAACTAATTATGCAGATGAAGAGCTTGCACGCAAATTCGAATAATCACCATGGGTTAGAGTAACAGGAAATTCAAGGGGGTTTTAGTACAGGTCAAATCCTTTACATTAAGCTTCCAACACCCTGTCCATATTCTTTTTTGTTCAAAAATACTATTTTAAATATTTCTTGAATTTGTGATAAAGTTGCTAGGATTTGGTTTCTTTTTTGTAATAAAGAAATTTTGGTTATAATAGAAGATGGCCTAGGGCATTTTGATAACCATATATACTATGATTGGTCAGCAAAGTCAACTCAATTTTTATTTCCATCTCCATCCATTAGCAGTCTTTATGAGAGAAGGGAAAAATCATTTTCAAGATTTTATAGCTCTTGCAACAATTTGTCAAGTTACGTGGAAATCATAAAAGAATGGTCATTACAGAGTTGGCACAGACCTCGAGAAGTTCTCTATTGCATGTTTTACCTGCATCCAATACAAGTGCAGCTTTCGATTTGTGTACCAGCTCTGCTACTTACTAGCTGTGTGGTCATGAAGATTGATTTAACTTCTCTGAGCCTTAGTTTCCTAATTTGTAAAATTGTTTAGTTATGCACAGAGTTGTTTTTACTACTAATAATGGCAGCTTATATTTACTAAGCCTTTAAATAGCAGGCACCATGCTGAATTGCTTTACATGCATTATCTCGTTTCATTCTCATAATAGCTCTTAAGGCATGTATTATTAGATGCTAATTTTACAAGTGAGAAAAATGAGACTCATACAAATGAAGTGGTTTGCCCAAAGTCACCTAGCTGGTAACTCAACTCATGGTTCAGTTGAGACTTGAACCCAGATAATGGCGTGAAGATTTCCAATGCACTTTGTTCTTAACCACTATAAGATGAGGCTACGAGGACCAAATGAAATATAATTGCAGTAGTACAACAAACAACCAGGCACTATATAATTATTTATTATTGTTATGGCCATGATTACTTCTATGAGGTAATCATGATTTTTTTTTTCTCTTAATCTCCTTAAAGCAATAGGTTATGAAAGCACAGGAAGAGTCATGTAAACATGAAAGGGTTATAAAATATGACTACAGAGCCAAGACCTTGACTCCACGGATTCTAAGATTTGTGCTCCCATTTGATATTCCCAAGTGATAGAGTACACTAAACATTCACTGCCATTTTGAGGGGGGCTTAATGCAGACAGGATCTGTTTTTGCTTTGTTTGAGAGTCACTGTTAGCTGCTTTTCTAATTATATTGTTGTTTTCCTTAACTTTGGTGATTCCAGACTCTATTTTGGAAGCCACTCCCAAGGAGTCTACACTTATCCCCAAAATAGTCATGAAATTATCAAAAAGTATAAAATGCAAGTAATATTTCATTTAAAAAGTGATTATAGGCTTGCCAAAGAGTAGAAAAGAAGTTATGAAATAAAACAAGGTCCACTAAAGCCTTCTGGTTAGGAACACAGACTTGGTATACAAGCCTCAACTCTTTTGCTTATTAGCTGCGTGACCTTGAGCAAAATACTCAATGCCATCTAATCTAAGATGTCATCAATTGTATGATGCAATATTATTTTATGGACCACTAAGAAAGAAAAACAATTCCAATGAAACAGTGATATACTTTTTAGCAATATTGCTGTGCAATGTGCAAGTTGGCTACACAGACCTCTCATTACAAGCCTTGAAATTTTTTGCATATATATAGTGAGATTTGACAATTTCTCCTGCCTTCAGTCACTTTGTTTGGCAATTGTTTTGGATACATAAGTTAACACAACATGACAAAGCTTTCTTTTTGTTGACATCTTTCTTTCTTAGGTCTTGCAAATCACTTAATTGTCACTTTGCAAGAAAATAAGGACTTGCATGCATTCCTCCAACGATATATGTTTGTTTCACGAATACCCAGTTGCTACCCTGCTACTGTGTTTTCAGTGCTTTTCAGCATACACAGTACCTTTTCCTTTCAATGTCAATTCGGAGTGAATACTCTTGAAAACATTTAAAACGGAAATAAAACTCACCATGTCTGGTACTAACGTTGTATATAAATGCAAAGGAAGTGACAACAATATCAACAACTATGACCAAGTGTGCACACACGCAGGTAATAGCTACTATGCCAGGCTATCATCTGGGCAATAGTGATTGTAAGATGTCATTGATTACAAGATACATACTGACTTTGGAAATGTAAACTGTGTATCTTATTATCAATGAAATACAGTCATTCAGCTTTAACAGCTTGTTTCCTTATTTGAAAAAAACTGAGACTAGTAATGGTATTTGCCTCTGAGGGATAACATGAGAATATAGTTAAATCCCTTAGCGCAGTGTTGGGCATTATAGTAAGTGTTCAAAGATACTAAAAAACAACAGCCAAACTACCCCTAAAGTGGACAGCGCCGTGAAAAACCAAACATAAGGCAGAAGATACAAGGACATCTATAAGAATATCTTAGCCAAGTGCTAATTTCATCATGGAGGAAAAACCATAAAACATTATTTGCAGACAGAGGCCATGACTTCTCAATGCCACAGTGGCAACTTGTAAAGCAAAATGGTTGGCTTCTTTTAAAATAATTAATCAGTTGTTTTAATGCCAGTGAAAAGCAAACTTAACTCATCTTTAATGGACTATTTTAAATCACTCTTAGGATCCCAAAATATCTAGTTTACCAACACCCCACATATAAACTTCTAAGCATTGTTTTCTCATTTTAAATCATTTATATATTGTAACATGGTGCAGCTACTACAGAAAGCAGTATGGAGGTTGCTCAAAAAATTAAAAACAGAATTATCATATGATTCAGCAATCTCATTTCTGGGTACATATCCAGAAAAAAAATTGAAAGCAAGATCTCAAAGAGATAGTTGTACATCTATGTTCATAACAGTGTTATTCACAATAGCCAAATGTTGGAAAAAATCTAGATGTCCATGGATGGATGAATGGATTAACAAAGTGTGGTATATGCATACAATGGAATATTATTTAATTTTAAAAAGGAAGGAAATGGTGTCACATACTACAGTATGGATAAATGTTGAGTACATTATGTTAAGTGAAATAAGCTAGTCACAAAAGGACAAATACTGTATGATTTCACTTATATGAGATATCTAAAGTAGTCAGAATTATAGAAACAAAAAATAAAATGGTGCTTGCCAGGGACTGGGGGAAGCGGCCAAAGGGGGAATTGTTATTTAGTAGGCATAGAGTTTCAGATTTGCAAGATGAAAAAATTCTGGAGATAGTTTCGCAATAATGAGAATGTACTTATCACTATGGAACTTTACATTTAAAAATGGCTAAGATTATAAATTTTATGCTATATTTTTCACCGCAATAAAAAATTATATGTTCTCAGCACACCTTTTTTTGTTTTTGGAAAGGACTAGTACATTTCAAAAACATTATGTGTTTTTCTTCCAAAATCTCTTTTTGTCTTTCCTCTGACAGTGAGAAGATACTGTTCTGAACAGAAAGTATAAATGCATGTGTCAAAACAGTGATGTTCTATTCAACTCAGAGCACCTCAGGGATGAAGTGTGATTTAAAATCAGGAAATAATCCCATTTTGTACTTCTCTGATTACACTGGAGTTAAGCTAAAGATTATATATATATATATATATATATATAGAAAATTATGTGCTTGAAAATTAGGAAATAATTCTTTATAATGAACTCATGAATCACAAAAGCAAATATTAAACTAAATATAACATATTTAGCACTAAAATTACTGGAATACGTATAAAAACTCAGGAGTTACAGCTAAAATAGTGCTTAGAGGGAAATTTGTAATCTTAAATGCTTATATCAATGTAGACTAAATATTCGTGAGCTAAGCATCCAACTTAAGAAATTAGAAAAAGAATGACAGACTAAATCTAAAGAAAGTGGAATGAATGAAAGACTAAAGATAAGAGTGGAAACCAATAAAATAGAAAGTAGACGTTTACTAGAAGCAATCAATAAAGCCAAAAATTGGTACCTTGAAAAGACTGATGAAATTGGTAAACCTTTGGCAAGAATGATCAAGAAGAAAAGATGTAAGTAACAAATATACCAGGAATAAAAAAGAGAATAATTATGAATGTTTCAGAAATTAACAAATTTATAAAATAATAAATATTGAATAACCTTAAGTTAGTAAAACATGCAGATGAAGTGGAAAAATTTATATTGAGTTTTAACAAACATTCAAGTAACAAATAATTCAGATTTTACACAGATTATTTCAGATTTCAGAAAAAGAGGGAACACTAACAAACTCTTTTCACAACACTAGCATAATGTTGATAACAAACAAGAACAGAGATAAGAAAATTACAAGCCAATTTTAGTATGAATATAGAATTCAAAAATTTTAAACAAAATATTAAACCAAATCTAGCAGTGCATGAAAGGATAATACATCATTACAAAGTTGATTTATTTCCAGAATACAGGAATGGTTTAAATTTTTAAGATCAATTAGTGAAATTCCCCACTTTATGTAATTAAAGAAAAAACAGTATGATTATTTCAATATAATCAGAAAGCACATTTGGTAAAATTAAACATCTATTCATGCTAAAACTCTTAGTAAACAAGGAAAAAAAGAGGACATCTAAACCTGCTGAATGAGAAAAAACATACTACACGCATCATATTTATGGTAAAACATTGAAAGTATTAAATTTACATTTCTGAAAAAGGCAAGGTTGTCTGCTATCACAGTTTCTACTCAACATTGAGCTGGCAATCACAGCCAGTTAAATAAGAAAAGAAAGAAAAATAGTTTGAGTATTTCAAAAGAAGAAATAAAAATATTGTTATTCACAAATCATATGATGGTGTACACAGAAAAATTAAAAAGTGTACAGATAAGTTACTAGGATTAATAAGAGTGTTTGACCAAGGTGTTTGGATATAAAGGTAATTTAGAAGTTGAATTTCTACATACCAGCAGAGTAAATGTGAATGGCTAATAAGTATATAAAAAGTTTCTCAGTTTCGTTAATAATCAGAGAGGTGTAAATTGAAATCACAATGAGGTAAGTATTCCACAGCTATCAGACTAACAGAATGAGTAACAAGTCTTCCTGAAGATATGCATCAACTGCAATTTGGCATTATCTAGTAAAGTGGAAAATGTGTATTTTCTTTCCTGGGAATTCACCCTAAATTTGGCCACTTTTATACTGTGAGACATGTACAAAAATATTTATAATGGCACTATTGTACTGTGAAAATAAAATCGAGTGACATAAATATCTAAGGATATGTAGAGACTGTATGAATATGAATACATTTTGGTATACACATGAATAGAATACTGTGCTTCAATGAAAGTAGTGTATTAGTCTGTTCTCATACAGGTATAAAGAAATACCTGAGACTGGGTAATTTATAAAGGATGTTAAATTGGCTCACAGTTCCACACGCTGCACAGTAAACATGGCTGGGAGTCCCCAGGAAGCTTACAATTATAGCAGAAGGCAAAGGGGAAGCAGGCACATCTTATATGGCTGGAGCAGGAGGCGGATAGAGGGGCGAGTCACTACACAGTTTTAAACAACCAGATCTTGCAAGAACTCTCTCACTATCAGGAGAACAGTTCCAAAGGGGAAATCCACCCCTACGATCCAGTCACCTCCTACCAAGCCCTGCCTGCAACATTGGGGATTACAATTTGACATGAGATTTGGGCGGAGACACAGATCCAAACCATATCAAGTAGTTTAATTCAAGTTACATACTACAACATGGATGGACCTTGAAAGCATAATATTAAAAAATGCAGAAGGATACATTAAGAATTATTTTATTTTATAGAGCTCAAAATATGGAAAATTCAGCAATATATTGTTAGGAGATATAAATGTATATAGTAAACACTATAAAAAAGAGCAAGTGAGTAATAAACACAAATTCAGAACAGTACCCCTAGGTGCAGAGGGAAGGATGTAGAGTTGTGGAGGGGCTAATGGGACTGCCAATGTAATGGTAATTTTTTTTAATCTATGATAACTTAAATATATTTTATATATATTCTTTACATACATGTTCTTTTGCATACAATTTAATAAAAACCCAACTCTGTCTCCCTATTCTAGATACACTCTTTCCCCCTCTATTAATGTTAAGTTATTTTTAAAAAGACAAGTTAACATTCTTCTTGATATTCCATCTTAATGAGGGAGGAAATGGAAATATTTTCAGGCAATGATCATCTCTGAAGCCCTGGAGTGGGATGCTTGGGGCTAAGGGAAGTCCATGATAAGAACGGAGGAAGTGGGGTGAGGGAGAGTATATTGGGAATATAAACAAATCCACTTACAGAATCCAGTTGTTTTCTCAGGTAATTGTCGATAGTTCAAAACACATTTTTGTTCAACAACTTTTAAGAGCTGCAAACAGACTTACTGGCAGATTTTCTGATCTATTATGGCAATGGAAACCAGCTGATGCCTGTTTTCAAATGTGTTTGCAGACGGCCAGAACTTATGACTCAATTAATATAACAAACGTGTCTATGAACTTAATGTAATCCTTTTGACCTTAATAAAGTCTTAAATCCTGAGTAAATCTGTTTTAAGATTGAAAAATGTACACAAACGTGAAACATTCCCTACACTTGTGCTGAAGTTTATGACCCTTGCCTTCTACCACTGCTTCCTCGCTAACTTAGTGCCATTTAAAGTGCTTCCTTTGGTGGTAGCAAATTATAAATCCATATCTTTGTTAGACGCTCTCATCAGCCCACAGGCTTGTGCATAAGTGAGCGCGCGCGCACACACACACATACACAGTTTTCTCTTGGCATTGATTTGTTTGGCAGGTTGAAAAATGACTGAGGACTTTCTGTTCTAATTCCAAATATCATTGTTTGTAATGGTAATATACTGTTCCCTTTCTTGAATTTTCCACCATGGAAATGCTAGACACATTACAATACAATATATTCTTATGCAAATAATCCAGTTTTTTTTAACCCCCAGAAGTAACGTCTGAAAGAACGTTCTGTCAAAAGCAAAATACTAGACTGAGGTTTCTCAATAGGCCACTATGTACCATTCTTTCACTGAGCTGTTAAGTCTCTAAGTTATTATATTATGACTGAATTGAAAGACTAAAATAATACTGGATAGTCAGCCCCTAACCCCTCCCGTACATAGCAATTACAACTGCAGCTGAAAATGACTGAAATTTTATCACATCAAAGAAGACACCAGTCAACCATGGCCTCACGAAAGCCATTCTGGAGTTTTGAGTTAAATTCAAAAGGGAGTTGTTTGGCATACTCTTCTATTGTTTTAGAGGTCCCTGTCAATCAGCACAGCAGTTAGTGGGGAACTGTACTACTTGCTACCATCAGCCAATAGACAAACTAGTTTGGCCTTTTTAACCTAGCTGGTTATCAAATCTATTTTTATTATGAAAGAAGAGTAGAGTCAGTAGATTTGATCAAGACTGAAACTCAACATGAATGTTTTAATGGCAAGCAAATTATTCCTTATGCTCTCTGCATTCAAACCTGTTTTTCATAATTATGTTGGTGGGGAAAGGAAGAAATATCCCTAAATTTGGATTAAGGAAACCACAAGTGCTATTCTCTCCATGAGTTCTACTTCCTGCTGAAGATGCTTTGCAAAACCTTGAGGATCCTGTCTTCATTTGGGGAATTGGTAGTACTTTTGTCATAGAAGGAAAATTAATCCTTACTTCGACAAGTCAATATAGCAGCATTGAAGTTGAGAAAACAAACGGGTCTCTTATGTCACATTTAGTATTATCTAAACTCTACCTTATCTCATTCTGGCATCTCTAATCTTGATGGTAAGAAGCTTAAACTGACATCTGAATGCAACTCAGTCTGAAAACTCTCTTTTAGGTAGTCATTTTGTTCAAAGTTCAAACTCTTTCTCAAGGCTGTTTCAAGGGGTTTTCGCCTTCCTTTTTCCCTGAAATAATATCTGTATGCAGAGGAAGGCCTATGCATAGTGGCGGCAGCAGTGGGACAGAAAAGATTTGTTGGTTTCTCCTGGAATATTCCTCATCCTGCTAGGTTACGGCACATCTATCCAGTGTTGATGTCTGCTGTGGTGTGCCTGTTTGCCTGTAGTATCCACTGCAATGATCCAGGGCTTCTTCGCTCTTGAGGTCTCTTTACCTTTTCATCCTGCACCAGACTTCTTCCAATTCATTAGTTCTCTCAGTTTATCCCTTCCTCTGCTACTCACAGACTGTGTGGGCCATTGGAAGTGCTATCTCAGATCCATTCACACAGGTGCCTTTCCTGCTGATGCTGCCTCACTTCATGTTTCCAGTATATCATAATTACTCTTTCCATTTTATAACATGGCCATGAAAGTAGACCACCACCCAGTATGTTCTGGATTCTCTCAGTATATCTAGTTGTTTTGTTGTTTGACCTCAGGGGTGAGGCATCTTCTCCTTTGTCTCAGCTGTTCAAAATGTATTCGTCCACCAACTCTTCCTCTCGACACAGGAAGAGTTTTTCCCTTTTTGAGTGATAAATTATTTTTGTGACATATCCTTCATGCTCTTTTACATTGTGGCTAATAATAAATCTTTATTCTCAGACCTCCAAGTTTAACTTTTGCTATATAATGGGATTTAAACAGATTTAGAAATCCTTCAGTTTCTCAGCTGAACCCGGCTTTTAAGATCATTGTCTTGTTATGGAATTAGAAAAATGTAGTTTGAAATCCATGCTGACTGATTATTTCTTTGTTCTAAGTTGTACCAGGAGCACTCCCTCTCCTTACCCTGCCATGTCTCACCCTAAACAATGAATGTCATTGGTTCAATGGGTAAGAAAAATACTTATGGAGAATGAAATATACATTCTTTCAACATTTTCATATATCTGATCTGCTTTGGCTGTGTTCCCACCCAAATCTCATCTTGAATTGTAGCTCCCATAATTCCCACATGTTGCAGGAGGGACCCAGTGGGAGATAATTGAATCATGGGGGTAGTTTTCCCCATACTGTTCTCATGGTACTGAATAAGTCTCACTAGATCTAATGGTCTGATAAGGGGTTTCCCTTTTCTTTTGATTCTCATTCTCTCTTGCCTGCCACCATGTAAGACATGTCTTTTGCCTTCTGTCATGATTGTGAGGCCTCCCCAGTCACTTGGAACTGAGTTCATTAAGGCTCTTTTTCTTTATAAATTACCCACTTTTGGGTATGTCTTTATCAGCAGCATGAAATATAACTAATACATTATTCTATTATATAAATACATCTTTTCTCTTCAAATTTTTTTTGAACCGGGGTCTCGCTATGTCACCCAGGCCAGACTGCAACTTCTGGACTCAAGTAATCCTTCTGCCTCAGCCTCCTGACTAGTGGGAGTACAGGTGCACGCAACCATGCCCAGTGTTTCTCTTCAACTGTGGTCTTCAAATGTGGTCAACAAAATATTGACCACATTTTATAGCATAAGTTTGATGTACTACACTGCCTACTAGGGAGCCAATGGTTTTCAGAGACCCAATATGGAGAATGTTAAGAAGAATAAACCCTTTGTTTATCAAGTAAGATTTTTTTAATTGAAGAGAGAGATTCAGAGTATCTTGGGATTAGTAGCCCCTATGTGTGTGGTTGAGCGTGTGTACTATCTCAAAGTGCTAGTGCATTAGATGATGCAATTGTATTTGAGAAGACATTGGAAAAGGCATGTGGAGCAACCCCTTAAGGTGTTTGTTTGATGAAGAATGTTGAAACTATATCTGGAAGGAGACGCATTGACTCAAATTTATTGTTAATTTATCACTCAAGCTTCTTCTGAGTTGATCTTATCATTAATGATCCAGAACCCCAGTAGCAGTGTTTGAGGACAGGGGAAAGTAACATAACAACTTTACAATTGATCCACAAACATGTTTTAATTTGCTATATTTCAAAATTCATTGCCTTCAAACAATATTTACTGCTATAGTTAATAAATCTTATTTTTCTTATTTTACAAGTTAGAAATTGAGTCCCAAGGAGGGAAAAACGACTTTCCAAGGATGTACCTCAATTCATTACTGTCTATTTTGCAGTATCTGTACTACACTCCTGCACAAATTTTAATCACAAAATAAGCATCTACATAAAACTTTTGTGTTTTGGCCAGGCATGGTGGCTCACACCTGTAATCCCAGCACTTTAAGAGGCCAAGGCAGGTGGATCACTTGCAGTCAGGAGTTCAAGATCAGCCTGGCCAACGTGGTGAAATGCTGTCTCTACAAATAATAGAAAAATTATCTGGGCGTGGTAGCTCACGCCTGTAATCCCAGCTACTAGGGAGACTGAGGCAGGAGAATTGCTTGAACCCTGGAGGCTGAGGTTGCAGCAAGCTGAGATCATGCTATGCATTCCAGCCTGGGTGACAGAGTGAGACTCCGTCTGAAACAACAACAACAACAACAACAACAACAACAACAAAAACATTTGTATTTCACAGTTGCAGCGTCATAAGGTCATAATACAGCCACACTTTGTAGAGAGCAGAGAGTTCAGATCAAATATGGTGGAAGAAAAAAAGCTAAGAAAGTATGAAGAAAGTTCAAATAATTTTGAGATTAGTTTTCAGCTTTGGGAGCTTCAAAGTATAAATAATACTTTTATATCAATCCAGATGCCAAGTTAAGTTTATTGCAAAGCTTTCTTTGTGAACTAGAGGATCTTGGTCCTAGGCACTGCAGCATCAACAAAATAGACTGATTGATTTGATCCAAGTTAGTCAACTTCTGGACCTCCAGTTTCCTTATGGGTGAAACAGGAGCACTTAACTGGATAATCTCCAAGTTCCCCTCTAACATTCAGTCAGTCTGTGTGGATTCCACATCCCACAGATACATCTTTTTTTTTTTTTTTCAGTCTACAGGTCCAATCAACCACCAAGTTCTGCTATCTTCTAAATATTATTTGAATTTTTCCCTGCCCTTCTATTTCAGCTGCATTCTTCTTGCTGTGAGCCTCAGTATCTTTCATCAGCCTCCTAACTAGTCTCTCTGACTCTCTTGACTCCTTCCAGAATCTCTTCTTTGATGGTGCCAAGGTGATTTTTCTAAAACATTAATTTGATCACATCACACTCCGTGTTACAAGTCTTCTGTAATTCCTCAATTGCTGTAGTATAAAAGATGGCTTTCATGATCTGGCCCTGTATCTTTGTCTCTTCTGTCCTCCTCATCTTTAATGATTGGGCCGAGCTGTTTCTGTCACTCCCCTGCTTAAAAACAACAGAAACTGTGTCTGTAGTCTCAGTGCCTAGTCCAGGGCCTACCATGTGGTAACGGCTCAATAAGTTTGTGGACGGTACTGCATAAATTCAATTATAAGCTTGGCTCTACAATGGGTATGTGTCAGGAAAATTGCTCACTCTCGGGTTCTTCATCCAGAACACCTCCTATGGGTTAGGTGCCCTTCCTCTGTGCTTCATCAACCCCCTCTGCTGACCTCTGTAACAGCACTCATCACACTGGACCACTATTGCCTGCTTGCTCTTCTGTCTATTCCAATAAACAGTGAGCAACTAGGGAGCAGGGCCTAAGTCTGAGTCAGCATTTTATTCTTAATGCCTACACATGACAGGCATTCAACAATTGAATGACTGAATGAATGAATGGATGCATGTCACAGAAAGAGGACTCAGTTGTATTGATAAACACTTCTTTGTAGCACAGATTGCTACATTTGTCATATAAGGAATTAACAGCATGGTACTGGTACAAAAACAGGCACATAGACCAATGGAACAGAATAGAAACTCCAGAAGTAAGGCCGCACACTTACGGCCATCTGATCTTTGGCAAAGCTGATAAAAGCAAACAATGCGAAAAGGCTCCCTATTCAATAAATGGTGCTGGGATAACCAGCTAGCCAGTTATGCAGAAGATTGAAACTGAACCCCTTCCTCATACCATATACAAAAATTAACTCAAGATGAATTAAAGATTCATATTTAAGACCTAAAATCATAAAAATCCTGGAAAATAACCTAAGAAATACCACTTTGGTTATAGACCCTGGCAAAGATTTCTTGTCAAAGACGCCAAAAGTAATTGCAACAAAAATAAAAATGGACAAATGGGACCTCATTAAACTAAAGAGCTTATGCACAGCAAAAGAAGCTATTAACAGAGTAAACAGACAACTTACAGAATGTGAGAAAATATTTGTAAACTATGCATCTGACAATGTCTAATATCCAGCATCTGTAAGGAACTTAAATAAACTTGGAAAAACAAACAACATCATAACAAAGTGAGCAAAGGACATGAACAGACACTGTTCCAAAGAAGACATACATGAGGCCAACAAGCATATAAAAAAAAAGCTCAACATCCCTGATCGTTAGAAAAATGCAAATGAAAACCACAATAAGATACTATGTCACAAATGTGGAGAAACAGGAAGGCTTTTACACTGTTGGTGGGAGTGTGAACTAGTTCAACCACTGTGGAAGACAGTGTGGTGATTCCTCAAGGATCTAGAACTAGAAATACCATTTGAGCCAGTGATCCCATTACTGGGTATATACCCAAAGGATTATAAATCATGCTACTATAAAGACACAAGCACATGTATGTTTTTTGCGGCACTATTCACAATAGCAAAGACTTGGAACCAACCCAAATGTCCATCAATGATAGACCAGATTAAGAAAATGTGGCATATACACACCATGGAATACTATGCAGCTGTAAAAAAGGATGAGTTCATGTCCTTTGCAGGGACATGGATGCAGCTGGAAACCATCATTCTGAGCAAACTATCACAAGGACAGAAAACCAAACACTGCATGTTCTCACTCATAGGTGGGAATTGAACAATGAGAACACTTGGACACAGGGCGGAAAATATCACACACAGGGGCCTGCTGTGGGGTAGGGGGCAGGATAGCATTAGGAGAAATACCTAATGTAAATGACGAGTTAATGGGTGCAGCACACCAACATGGCACATGTATACATATGTAACCTGCACGTTGTGCACATGTACCCTAGAACTTAAAGTACATATTAAAAAAAAATTGGAGATACCATCTCACATCAGTCAGAATGGCTATTATTAAAAAGTCAAAAAATAACAGATGCTGGTGAGATTGTGGAGACAAGTGAACACTTACATATTGTTGCTTGGGAGTATAAATTGGTTCAACCATTGTGGAAATCAGTATGGTGATTCCTCAAAGAGCTAAAAACAGAGCTACCATTCAACCCAGCAATCTCATTACTGTGTATATATCCAGAGAAATAGAAATCATTCTATGATAAAGGCAAATGCCTGCAAATGTTTATTGCAACACTATTCACAACAGCAAAGACATGGAATCAACCTAAGTGACCATCAGTGACAGATTGGATAAAGAAAATGTGGTACATATATGCCATGGAATACTATGCAGCTGTGAAAAAGAATGAGATCATGTCTTTTGTGGAAACATGGGTGGAGATGGAGGCTATTATCCTTAGCAAACTAATGCAGAAACAGAAGACCAAATATCACATGTTCTCACTTTTAAGTGGGAACTAAATGATGAGAACTCATGAACACATAGAAGGGACAACAGACACTGTGGCCTACTGGAAGGTGGAGGGTAACAGGAGAGAGAGGAGAAGAAAAAATAACTATTGTGTAGCAGGCTTTGTACCTGGGTGATAAAATAATCTGTATAGAAAACTACTGTGACATGAGTTTACCTATATAACAAACCTGCACACGTGCCCCTGAGCCTAAAATAAAAGTTTAAAAAAAAAAAAAAAAAAAAAAACAAATAAAGAAGAAAGAGACTATCTTAATAGCAAATGTCCAGAAGAATGGGTTCTTCTGGCTCTCAAAACTCTGACTTTTGCCAGCTGACCCACTGAATTGTTGATAGAAGTGCAATTGTTGGCCACTATAGGTGACTGCATCCTTGGGGTAGGAAAAGGAAAAGCAGTCCTTAAGAGGTAAAGGACAGCTGGAACTGTGAGGATGGTGCAGGCACCTTGGGAAAGAAAGACAAATCACTAGGAATAATCAGGCAGCAATGACTGAGGATTAGTTTCCATTGTGTGATTGTGTTGATATTTGAAAATAAGAAGGTATTTATTTTACATGCTGCGGTAATTAAGCAAACAAAAACCTATACGACCAAAAAGTGAAGATTGATACATGCGTTCATTGAGAGCAGGGAAAATTACACTCGCAGAGGAAAAGATTCCATATGTTCTCCAATACCTAGGCACAACTGGGTGCCGCTTTAATGACTTTCCAAATGCACCCCGTTGCTCTTAGGTATTGAAGAACATATGGTACGTTTCCCCTTTAACTGTGAATTTCCTTGCTTTTGTCAGTTGGTGTCTCAAGCTTAATGTATTTTAATGCAGCTTTTGTGGGTGTGAATACAGTCCGAACTTGTTATTAGAGAGGCCATGTTAATAGTATACGCAGATGTTATCTCTTAGTCTTCCCCAAATATGCTGTGAAAATCTAAATATACAGGTCTAACTTTGAAATTGTTAATAAAGGCCCTCAAGAGTTTCCAAATCATTCTTCTGAGCTCCAAACTTAGCATGGATGATAAATGACCATTTAGTTGCCAATATAGCACAATATTTCAATTTCCTGCCTTCCCAAAGGTATTTGAAAGGTTGTATGAAGTTCATACTCACAGTATGTGTTGTCTACAATGCTGTGATCTCCGACTGGCTAACTTTAACCAAAACCTTTTCAATTAACTCAACACATTCCTGGATAAAACCAGCCCACTCTAGGCTCTGTACAAATATGTCTTTATTGATTTTCTTGGCAAAGACTCCCTAAATTATGGTGAAATCTGTTCTTTCAGGTGATGTAGGAAAGGGAACATTGGCAGTATAAGGCAAACGCTAAATGAACAGAAGATGATCAACATTTAACATCCGAAAATACAGATTTAACTGTCTTGTGTTTTTTGTACAAGCAGCCTCTGAGAATGTTAATGAATCTCTAAAGGAAAGGAAAAACAAATCCTCATTCATAGTCCTGCCACCCCCCGCAAATCAAATTGTTTTCATTTTGTCCTCATCCCTGTCTAGTCCTTGTCAATATGCATACATAATTTTTACATAATTACACTTCCAGTGTAGAAGAAATTTTGTAATCTGCTTTTTTTTTGCTTGTTTAAAATTATAGCAATAGGGTTCTAAGGAAAGCTATATAGCACATTCTTGTGGACAAATAGAGCAGAGCCCATAGCAGAAAACTGAAACTCATATACTGAGGTTTGCTGGGCAAATAAAGCCCAGCATTTCAAAGTATAGAAAGTTCCCTGAGTAGACTAGGTTGGCTCATTGTTTGCTTTTGAATCCTCATTGTAAGTGGGGGAGCCAAAAGAGGGCTGCATAAGATTGTCCCATTATTCTGAGAGCCAGGCTGCCCAGAGAAAGGAGCCCAGTGCAGGCCAGTCGACAACTCCATTGGGGGCTTAATATCATCCTAATAAAAGGAAACAAGGCTGATTTCTGGTGATCCACCAGAAGGCTGACTACAGAACGAGCATTTTTGAAGTGTGTCACTTACAGGAAAGCTATTCCTTTCTGTTGACTGAGGACCTTAAGCTCACTGCATTGAGGCCAAGGCTGTGAGGCTAAGGCTTATTTTAGGCATACTGAATATCAACAAACACACTGATTCATGTTGCAGATGGAAATTATGATCAAAAAGTGATTGGAGTGACAGAATTCCTAAATAAAGGTTTATACATACAGCTAAACCTACAGTTAGTGGATGTAACACTTTTAAAAAAGGATATAGATATACAAGTTTAAAAAAATCATGTGTTTCAGTTAAAACTCAAGCTTTGCTTAATATTTATTGGTTGGCGAAGTCAAGCAGTAGTTCACTTGAGGCAGAGCAAGGAATTTCTAATGTTTTCATAGAATTGGGAATATGAGAGGAATAATTAGAATACAAGTTTGCAGATTCTTTCTGCAAGTCCACATCACTGAACCAATTCTCTCTGTTCTCATTGCAAGATTTAACATCAAGTAATCCCTTCTGGATAATAACATATTCCGTCAGCTAACTATGATGTTAGCCAGAATGTAGATGGCAGCTGTTGGGCTGTGATTATTACCAGGGCTATGATTATTAGCAATATCTGGAATATCAGATTTGGTAGTCATTGCTTAAAGAAATGTAGCCTGTATACTATTTTTTCCAATTTTGATTAAAAGTCTAACTTACTCCAGATTTATAAGCAAAAGCTAGCTGACAAGACTATTGTTTGTGAAGTCATGACAGACTGAAATGTACATAAGAATTTAGTGAAACTTTCGAACAAGATAGAATAACCCTGTCTGGGACATAATATTGCAGAGTTTCTTAAACTCCCCCTCCCCAAGTGTCCCTAACAACAGAGGAGTGTGAACACTCCAGGGGCTCAGAAGCTGTCTGTTAAAAGCTTGAAATTTCTTTGAAGATTCTGTTTTATCTTAAAACATCACGGGCCTTTGCATACTACTTCATGATATGTTCATGTTTGTTTTGAGTTTTAAAAATATTTTACATTGTCACGCAAATTATATAACTTTTCCTTCCCAATCTTTAAGGAAAATAGATGTTCCAGGAAGATCTATTATGTTTATTCTACGGCTCAAACTGGTTGCATGTGTCTGTTGAAAAGCATAACAGAGCTATTTTAAGATCTTATTTTCCAACTATTAAAAGTCACTTTAGAATTCATTAAATACCAGGGAGCAATTGTCTGAAGCATTTTACCACTGAACTTCAGTCTGCCAGATTACTAATATGAGATAATACATGACAAAATTATTTCAAACAGTCCTTGGTGCTGTGTTTGTGTTAGGTTCTAGCATTTGTTGATTTCTTCTTCCTTTCTCTGGAGCTGTGTACTTCAAGCTTCCCCAGCTAATGCATTTGCCTCTGTGAAGTTTTCATGTTAGGGTTTTAAAATGCACTTTGAAGTGAAACAGGCCTACATTCAGATCACACCTCCGCCATTTCATAGCCTTGTCAAGTGGGAATCATAGTATCCATTTTTGAGGGTTGTTGTGAGGATTAAATGAGGCAATGCATTTAAAGAGCATAGTATGTAGAAGGGGTCCCAATAATGCTAGTTCCCCTTCCTATGTACCTCATTGTCTTATAGTACATGTGAGCTGGATTTACTAACAACTCTTGCTCCTGATCTCTGTGAGTTGGTATAGTTGGGTAGGGAAAAATACTCTAGGTATCTTCTGCTAGCATTTTCATTGCTCTCCTGTCTCAATGAGCAGTGTAGGATACTTTGTCATTTGACAGCAACTCAGATATCTGCACCTTTCTCATTCAAAAAACAAAGGCCGTCTAGGTAAGAGATGTATCTTCCTAACCACATTCTGTGCCATTTTAAAATTCTCAAGATTCTAGGATTTTCTTTGGTGGATGATTTTTTATATTAGAATAGTAAATGTTCCTTATCTGATCAGATTTTGATAATTTCTTCAGAAAATGTAGATTATTTGCTTGAGATGGATTTAAAGATTTCATTTGCAGTCCAAAAATACTTGAATCACATAATAATATCAAACACTGACATTGTCCTAGACACTGTTCGAAATTTCCTATGAGGCAGATGGTCTTACGTGTATGTGTATGTGTATGTGCATGTGTGTATGCTCACATATACTATTTTTTGAACTATCTATTTTTCTATGTATCCATTTGCAGTAATGTCCTAGGTAAATGGTCTCTTTGTTTTCTCTTTTTCTTAGTGTAACATCTGGTGTCATGTTGTCAGTGTTCAAATCCCAGCTCCATTATTACTTAGCTTCACCTCAGTTTTCTCATTTATAGAATGTGGACAATAAGAGTGCCTACTTTTGCCAGCCAGGTTTCTTGGTTGCAAGCAACAGCAACCAACTACAGTTAGCAAGTTCAAAACAGAAATTTCCTGGAAAGATATTAGGAAGGCTGGCAAAACAGGTTTCAAAAATGGTACAAAACAAAGGAAACTGCAAAGGCCAGTTTAGGTACTAGACTCTGGAGGCTATTTTTGGTACCACGACCACTGATCACTCTGATCACTTGATGTTCCTACTGGTGAAAGGCATCACTTGTTTCAGATGCCAAGTCCTCTATGGGATCATTCAATTGGCCAACTTTAGGGCACTAGCTCATGATCACTACAGTAGCAGGATCTGGCTTTTGGAATGGGAGGTAGGACCCTGCCTTCCATAAAGATTCACATAGTGGGTTGGATGCAGTGGCTCACACCTGTAATTCCATAACTTTGGGAAGCTGAGGCAGGAGGATTGGTTGAGCCCAGGAGTGCGAGTTCAGCCTGGGCAACACAGTGAGATTCTGCCACTACAAATAATAATAATAATAATAATGATAATAATAATTAGCTAGGTGTGATGGTGCATACCTGTGGCCTCAGCTACTATGGAGGCTGAGGTGGGAGGATCACTCGAGCCTGAGAGGTCGAGGTTGCAGTGAACCATGATGGCACCACTGCACTCCAGCTTGGGTGACAGAGTGAGCCCTGTCTCAAAAAAAAAAAAAAAAAGACTCACACCGTGGTGGAATTTTCAAACAAGGGAAGAATGTTCAGGTACTAGACTACCATAAAGCAAGTCAAAACACAGTGAAACAAACAAACATTACTGGGAAAAAAGTCTACAATCCATCTCACAGGTTGTTATACAGATGAAATGAGTGGCACATAGTTAAGAACCCTCTAAATTTTACCTATTATGATTATGTAGGGGAGAAAAAATATCTTTTCCCTTCTACCTTTCTAAGTTCTCAGATGGGGCACCTGTAACAAAAGACAGATTAACAAGAGAAAAGCATACAAATTTATTTAATATAATTTTTACATGGCAAGGCAGCCTTCATAAAGAAACGAAAACACCAAGAAATGGTTAAACCTGGGCATGTTTATGAGGAGGGAGAAACTGGGAAAATTTGATGGAACAAACAGGTATGAGCTAAGAGTAGTAAACTGGGGAAAACTTAGCAAGGCCTATTCATTCAGATTCCTCTCCACATCCCTCTGCCTTGGGAGATAAGGGTGTTCCTTTCGCCTGGGTATAGGGAGGGCACCTCTCACATAAGGGTCTTATGACCAGCTTCAGGGAAAGATCAGAGAGTCTTAAGTACACCTGCCATTTCTCAAATATCTTCAGCTTAAAATATTCAACTTGCCAGGTTGCCATATTTGGGGGTAGAGTATCCTGAGCCCCATAAATTTTTCTCATATACTATTTTGTAGTAGGTTATAGTATAGGACTCTCTTTTCACATGTGAGTTTCTGCCTTCTGGTTCAATGGTTTCCTGTGATCATTTCTAATGCCCTTAAAACATTTTTATATTTGGTCCTAATCTTACAAGTAAAAATAGTTCTAATAAGAAAAGTAATGGTGTTATATTTATATAGTTCAAAATTATTTAAATTTATAGCATCTCATTTAATCATCACAACAGCCATATGGGAAACACTGTAACAGCCCAATTGAGAAACACTGTAACAGCCCACTGTAACACTGTAACTGTTACAATTGAGGTCAATTCTAACAGCCCCAAAACTGTAACTACTAATTGAGGAAGCTGTATTAGTCCATTCTAATGGTGCTATAAAGACATACCTGAGACTGGATAATTTATAAAGAAAAGAGGTTTAATCAGCTCATGGTTCTGCAGGCTGTACAGGCTTCTGGTTCTGGGGAGGCCTTAAGAAACTTAAAATTATGGTGGAAGGCAAAGGGGAAGCAAGCACATCTTCACATGGCTGGAGCAGGAGGAAGAGAAAGCAAAGGGGAAGGTGCCACACACTTTTAAACAACCAGATCTCATGAGAACTCCATCATGAGACAGCACTGGGGGATGATGCAAAACCATTTGAAACCACCCCCATGATCCAATCACCTCCCACCAGGCTTCACCTCCAACACTGGAGATTACAATTCAACAATAGATATGGGTGGGGACACAGAGCCAAACCATATCAGAAACTGAGGTTCAGAGAAGTAATGTACATTGCCTTAGGTCACAGCTTAGTGGTGGTGGATCCAGGATTCGAATGCACATCTTCTGATAGTCCAGTACTTTTGCCATGCTGTGCACATTCAGGGAAGAAGAGAACTTTCTCTCCATATCTGAGTCTTGTCTTGATTTCCTATCATTGGAGATGTTATAGCTATCTTTCCAAATGAGTTGTTGATGGTGTGGGTTGGCAACTGAGAGCACAGGGACAAACTTGAATTTTGTCTCTATAACTTCCTAGCTGTGAAACTGCAGACAATTAACTAAACCTCCTTGAACCTCTTTCCTTATCTGTAGAATAGGATATTCTATTACCTTACTTATAGGGTTACCTTACTTATAGGGTTATAGTTAAGGTGAAATTAGACAATGGATGAAAAGTGCATAGCATAGTGCTCGGCCCACAGTAAATTCTCGTTATTTCATTATTATTATTATTATTGCTGGATGAATGTAGAAAGGAATAGAAGAGTAGTAGAAGCAACGTGTCAACTGCCATAATTATCTTGGTAATCCGGGCATCACCCCCCGACCTTTGTTTGAATTACCCATATATGTCCATATGTGTGGTCTCTCTGCTTAGCCAACTCTTGAGAGTCTTTGGAGCCTAGCCTACGTTCCATTTCCTCTGAGGATTTCTTCAACTGCTCAATAAATCTCTCCTATAGTTCAACATTGTTAGCACCATGTAACCATGCTTTTCTAAAATCTTTTGTGTGGTTATCAGTTAGATTGTAAACTTCTTGAGGATTGTGATTAGTTTCCCACAATGACTAGCACAGGGCCATGAAAGCACATAATAGTGGCTTAATTAATGCTTGTCGATTAATTTCCCTGGATCATTCAGAGGAAAGGCCAATAAAAATTGCTGAATAACACTCAACAATAAGAAAACAAACAACTATACCAAAAAAATTTCAAGAACCTTAACAGATGCCTCATCAAAGATGATATACAAATGGCAAATAAGTATATGCAAAGATGTTTTATATCATGTCATCATGGAAATGCAAATTAAACAACAATGAGATACCTACACACTTATTAGAATGGTAAGTCCAGATCACTAACAACACCAAATGCTGGCAAGAATGTGGATAAACAGAAACTCTCATTCATTGCTGGTGAGAATGGAAAATGGTACGGCCACTTTGGAACTCAGTTTGGTAGTTTCTTACAAAACTAAACATATTCTTAACATATGATCCAGTAATTGTGCATCTTGGTATTTACCCCACGGAGCTGAAAACTTATGTCCACACAAAAACCTGAACATATATATTTATATTTATATCAGCTTTATTCATAATTCCCAAAATTTGGAAGCAACCAAGATATCCCTTTGTAAGTGAATGTATAAACTGTGGTACATCTAGATGACAGGATATTATTGAGTGCTAAAAAAAAAGGTTATTGAGCCATGAAAACACATGGAGGAATCCTAAATGTATGGTACTGAATGAAGGAAGCCAATCTGAAAAGGCTACATTCAGTAGTATTCCAACTATATGACATTCAGGAAAAGGCAAAACTGTGGAGACAGTAAAAAGATCAGTGTTTTTCAGGGGTTGGGGCATAGAGGGGAAAGAAATGAATAGGTTGAGTATAGAGGAGATTTTAGGGCAGTGAAACCACTCTGTGTGATATTACAGTGGTGGGTACATGTGATTATGCATTTGTCCAAACCCATAGAATATACAACATGAAAAGTGAACCCTGATGTAAACTGTGAATTTTGGGTGGTAATGATACGTCAATGTAGGTTCATTAACTGCAACAAATGTACCACTATGATGGGGGATATTGATATTGGGGGAGGCTGTGCATGTGTGGAGACAAGGGGTAAATGGTAAATCTCTGTACAGTCCAATTATGTTGTAAACCTAAAACTGCTCTAAAAAATAAATACATTTTAAAAAGGACAAAAATATTTCTGTGTAATAATACCATATTTTGGCCTATTTTTCAAAGCCCCTTCAAAGTGTAATGTTATGATAATCATATTACCCCATGTGAGGAAGGCATAGAGTGTTTTCAGTTATGTTTTAATGACTGCAGAAACAGCGACAAAGGGCTTTCTTGTTTTTATTCCATTCTGCTGTGCTTCTGGTGGGTTTGTATTACCAACTTCCCATGCTGAAATTTCCCTATGAATAGACCTGGTTCTAACTACGCAAACAGAGAAAATGTGATCATATGGTCTTTAATTAGCATTATATGTAAAAGGGCAGGGCCTAGTGTTGAAGGAGTCCTGGAAGTGAAGGATCCATAAGTACCTTCAGCAATAATTCTGAGCCTCAGTCTCCTTCTGCGTAATGGAGAAGATCTTTAAAAACATTTTCAGATCTGCTCTTCTGTGACTTGGGCAGTGTATTATTTAGGATAGTACTAGCTGCTATAACCAATAGATCCCAAAATTCAGTGCTGTATTAGTCCATTCTCACACTGCTATAAAGAACTACCTGAGGACGGGCACAGTGTCTCACGCCTATAATCCTAGCACTTTGGGAGGCCGAGGCGGGCAGATCACCTGAGGTCGGGAGTTTGAGACCAGCCTGAACAACATGGAGAAACCCTGTCTCTACCAAAAATAGAAAGTTAGCCAGGTGTGATGTCGCATGCCTGTGATCCCAACTACTTGGGAGGCTGAGGCAGGAGAATCGCTTGAACCTGTGAGGCAGAGGTTGCGGTGAGCCGAGATCGCGCCATTGCACTCCAGCCTGGGCAACAAGAATGAAATTCCATCTCAAAAAGAAACAAAAAACAAAAACAAACAAACAAAAAACTGAGATTGGGTAATTTATGAAGGAAGGAGGTTTAACTGACTCATAGTTCTGCATGTCTTGGGAAGCCTCAGGAAACTTACAATCATGGAGGAAGGCAAAAGGGAAGCAAGCACCCTTCTTCGCATGGTAGCAGGAGAGAGACAGAGAGAAAGAGAAGGTCCCACACAGTTTTAAACAACCAGATCTCATGAGAACTCTATCATGAGCCAGTACTAGGGGGATGGTGCTAAACCATTAGAAACCACCCCCATGAGCCAATCACCTCCAACCAGGCTCCACTTCCAACACTAAGGATTACAATTCAATGTGAGATTTGGGTAGGGACACAGAGCCAAACCATATCAAGTGCCTTAACACAACAGAAGTTTATTTATTGGTTATGTAATGGTCCAATATAGGTATTCCCAGTCTGTGGTAATAATGATAGGGCTCTGTTTTATGTAGTCATTTTAGTGACCCTGGTTGCCCTTCAACACGGGGTATCCAAGGTTGTCCTAGGGGTCAGCATCTGGCAAATGGGAGGGGAAAGAGCATGTAAGATTGTGTTTTAAAGGCCTGGAAGTGGTGCACATAACTTTTGTTCATTTTTTATTAGCCAGACATGACTACAATTAATTACAAGGGAAATTTGGAAACATACTGTAGCTGGGTGCCCAGGAAAAAGAGGAGAACATGGATATTGATGAATTAGTCTCTGCACACATAATAATAACAATTATCATAAGTAACATTTTAGAACACTTATTCTGTGCCAGGTTCTGTGCAATGTGCATTTACATGCATTATCTTATTTAATCTTTTCAACCTTAATGAGGTGAGCACTATTTTTGAGGTGAGCCCAGTTTTTCAGATGAAGAAACAGAGGTTCACATAATCCAGCAAGTCAGCTCTAAAGCTGTGCTTTAAACCTGGGTCTACTTGACCTCAGAGTTGGATCCCTTAACGTCTATACACTTATAACTGCCCTATATGATTGTTTAATGTTGGAATATATTCTATTGAGTTCCAGCCTAATGGAAACACAGATCATTTAGTAAAATGCTTTCTTTAGCTCTTTGGGTGTTTATATCATGTTATAGCTGGCCAATGTCCCAGTCATATTTTAGCTCTCTACAGGTGAGCTTTCAGAATATGTCCATAGATAAAATATACTGCCTCAATCAGATTCTTATCCACAGTTTCTCTTGGAATGTTGTTCACACGTGGTATATGAAGTGTTTATGAACGTAGGGAACGATGATTGGAAATGAGGTTGGAAATCTCAGGAGCTACTTCTCTGATGAGGTTTCCAGTTCCCTTTGAGTCATGTGGGACATTGATGTAACTGTACTCTTGTGGTACTGGGAGAGTTCTGCTTTGGGTCTTGGCCATCATCAGAAGGGCTGGGAAGTGAAGCATTCAGGGATGCAAATTAGCATGGATCTGTGGCCAAGGCTATAAAGAATCCAGACTGCCTGAGGTCAGAAACCTTACACACTGAAAGCAAGGGGCCTTTCAGGTGCATATTTTGCACGGGAGGAGAATGCACCTGGAGAAGGCAGAGACAGGGATATGGCAAACTCCATGCTCTGTGAAGGGTGGAGGTTGCAATCGGTCATACCGATTGAGGAGAGATGGTGGCCTGACTGAAGAAGTTTAAAAGCCTGCTATGAGGCTAACCAATGTTGGAGAAAAATATATAAACTACACATAATGGAATCTTTTGAGTGTTTGATTTTCAACTTGTTGTTTTGATATCTTGTAAATGCACTGGTTTTCCTTACGTATTTTTACTCACTCAGGCTTTAAATTCTGAGAAACACTACTCTTTCAATTAGGTTATGTGACCCAGCCATAAGATGCAATTTAAGCTATTCCTCCACTCTCTGTCCCCACCTACTTCCCTCTTAAGTTGGTTGTGATAGCTAGAGGTAGGAATTTTTTGTTTGTCTTGTAAAACAGGGAAAACAAAACAATGTTTAGCATACATGTTCACAGTAGTTCCTCAACACAGGCAGCAGGGGCAGCAAGGGGCACAGCAAATTCTGGTGCCGTGCAGATAGCTTCATTTCAAAGGACTTCAGGCCTTTTGCTCTAACCATTTGCTAAGTAGTGGTTTGCGATTAGTCAAAGGATATCTGCAAGAAAGCCTCGGGCAATGTACTAGGCTTTGAATACCCAGAAACAAAATAGACATTGCTCTTGGCCTCAAGGAGCTCACAGTCTAGTGGGGGACAATACAATGTGATAAAGGTTAGACTGGAAGAAAGAAAGGAAGGCAATAGTAGCAAAAGGGGTTGCCCTTAGGCATTGGAGATTGTGATGTTTAATATTGAGTGTCAACTTGATTGGTTTGAAGGATGCTGTTCCTGGGTGTGTCTGTGAGGGTGTCTCCAAAGGAGATTACCATTTGAGTCAGTGGACTGGGAGAAGCAGACCCACCTTCAATCTGGGTGGACACCATCTAATCAGCTGCCAGCGCGGCTAAGATAAAGGCAGGCAGAGGAACATAGAAGGACTAGACTGGCTAAGCCTTCTGGCCTCCATCTTTCTCCTGTGCTGAATGTTTCCTGCCCTCGAACATCAGACTCCAAGTTCTTCAGCTTTTGGACTCTTGGACTTACACCAGTGATTTTCCAGGAGCTCTCGGGTCTTCGGCCACAGACTGATGGCTGCTCTGTCCACTTCCCTACTTTTGAGGTTTTGGGACCCAGACTGGCTTCCTGGCTACTCTGCTTGCAGGCGGCCTATTATGGGACTTCACCTTGTGAACGTGTGAGTCAGTTCTCCAAACAAACTCCCTTTCATATATACACCTATCCTATTTGTTCTGTCTCTTTAGAGAACCCTGACTAATACAGAGACCTAGGCTGTTAAAAGTACTAACGCTAAGGTGACCTATGGTAGCGAGTCTTATAGAGCCAAGCCCCTCCACTAATTCTCAAGCAAACTTATAAAAACTGTATTTTGCACAGCTGGAAAATGAGTTTCTTCCTCCTTCTCTTCACCAAGAAATGCTTTCCATCCCTTTTATAAATACTGGCTTGATACCTACCATGGGCCAGACACTGTTCAAGGGCTATAAAGATCTCTGACATTAATAGGGATTGGACGTAGAGGACAGAGGGCTAAACAAATAATATGGCACATGGAATGCTAGAGATATGCACAGGGGATTATGGGAGCACAGAAGAGAGGTGCCTAAATCTAGCCTGAGTATAGGGGAGGGAATGCTGGTGGTCTGTCAAGGTTTTGTGGAGATGTGCGCCTGAGCAGAATCTTCGGGAATAAGCAGGAATTAGCCAGGAGAGGTAAGAAAGGGCATAGCAGGGGGGGTGGCACGTGGCACCCCTGGTAGAGGCAATAGTGCAAGTATGAAGGTCAAATTTTAATATGATACAAAAATCACTATAACCATTCAATTTTGTTAAATGGATTTTCAATTAATATATGTTTCTGATAAATGTATTATTATAAAGATAAAACAGCCTTTTGTGTCAAATTTGAGAATTACAGACATACTCTAAGAGAAAAGTAGAAATTATTCTGAATGCCCTCATTGTGAGGGCACCGCCATTAATATTTTGCAAACTATTTTCTTCCACATAAGTTATGGTAATTTTCTCAAATCGTTAAATAATCTTTTAGATCATGATTATTCGTGTCTGCATAGTATTCCATTGGATTTACTTAAGCGAGCCCCTATTGGCATGTGTTTATGTTATTTACACTTGTACACAAATATAAATCCTGCTGTACCTGGTATCCTTTCATAGATATCATGGCATAGGGGTTAAGAGTAAAGACTGTTGGGTTTAGATTCTAGCTCTGCCACTTATAAGCTCTGTAAATCTTTGGCTAACTACTTAGCTTCCATGTGCTTCCATGTTCCCATATATAAAATAGAGATAAAATAGTAGCAATCTCAGAAAGTTGAGAGAATTAAATGAGTTAATGCTAGTAAAATTCTTACACAAAGCCTAATACCAAGTAAGCACTTGTAATATTTACTATTATTGTTAAATGTATGCCTCTCTGATCATTTACTGAGGGTAAAATCTTGCAGGTAGAATGGCAGGGTTAAGGAGTACGTCTATATTTAATATGCTTAATGCTTCTTTTCAAATTCCTCGGCAGAAGGGGTATACCAATTTACTGTCCTACCAGTGGTGCACGACAGTGCCTTTTGTCTGAAGCTCTCTTACCACTTTTCCTTCTCCATCTCCATCCGAACACTTATGAAACAAAGCCCATGTCGAATTCACCAGCACTTATTACTTAATGCAGTGCCTGATAAGTAATAGTTGCTGCAAAAATATTTCTAGAATTAAGAAAAATATGCCAACTTGGTATTTTTGTTTTAAAAGAGTGGCTTATTTTAAAGCATATATTTTCTCTAAGTTTATTATTTGCCTCCTAATTTTGTTTATGGAATTATTTTTTAAATTTCAACTTTTATTTCAGATTTAGGGGGTACATGTGCAAATGTGTTACATGGGTGTATTACATGATGCTGAAGTTTGGGGTATGATTGATCCTGTCACGCAGGTAGTAAGCATACTAACCAATAGGTAGTTTCTAAGCCCTTGCTCCCCTCCCTTCCACCTCTAGTAGTCCCCAGTTTCTATTGCTGCCATCTTTATGTCCATTAGTATTGTTTAGCTCCTGCTTACAAGTGAAAATATGAGGTATTTGGTTTCCTATTCCTGTATTAATTCTCTTAAGATGATGGCCTCCAGCTGCATCCATGCTGTTGCAAAGGACATGATTTCATTGTTTTTATGGCTGCATAGTATTCCATGGTGTATATGTGCCACATTTTCTTTATCCAATCCACCATTGATTAATACCTGGGTTGATTCCATGTCTTTGATATTGTGAACAGTGCTGCGATGAACATGTGAGTAAATGTATCTTTTTGGTAGAATGATTTATTTTCCCTTGTGTATGTAACTAGTAGTGGGATTGCTGGGTCAAATGGTAGTTCTATTTTTAGTTCTCTGAAAAATTTCTGAACTGCTTTCCACAGTGGCTGAATGAATTTATATTCCCACCAACAACGTGTAAGTGTTTTCCTTTTCTCTGCAGCCTCACCAACATCTGTTATTTTTTGACTTTTTAATAATAGCCTTTCTGACTGATGTGGGATGGTATCTCATTGTAGTTTTTATTTGCATTTCTCTGATGATTAGAGATGTTGAGCATTCTTTAATATGTTTCTTGGTCACATGTATGTCTTCTTTTGGGAAGTGTCTGTTAATGTCCTTTGCTCACTTCTTAATGGTGTTATCTGTTTTTTGTTTGCTGGATTAAGTTTCTTATAGATTCTGTGTATTACACCTTTGTCAGATGCACAGTTTGCAAACATTTTCTTACATTCTGTAGGCTGTCTGTTTACGCTATTGATAATTTCCTTACTTTAATTAGGACTCACTTGTCAATTTTTGGTTTTGTTGCCATTGCTTTTGAGGCCTTAGTCATAAATTCTTTGCCAAGGCTGATGTACAAAATGATATTTCCTACATTTTCTTCCAGAATTTTTATAGTTTTGGGTCTTACATTAAAGTATTTAATCCATCCTGAGTTAATTTTTGTATATGGTATAAGGAAGGGGTCCAGTTTTATTCTTTTGCATATGGCTCGCCAGTTATCACAGCATCATTTATTGAATAGGGATATGTCATTATTTTAATGTGCAATTATCTGAGTAGTAATGAGACAGAACATAATTTTCTCATGCTTCTTGGAAATTTCGTGTGTGTGTGTGTGTGTGTGTGTGTGTGTGAATTGTCTGCTCATATCATTTGTTTATGTTTCCAATAAGGTGTTTATCCTCTTTTGATTTTAAGTATTTTCTGTGTGTTATATAGTCTTTTTCATATATGACGTAATTCTATCTTTGATTTTGTTATTTGTCTGTTAATTTTGTTTATGAAATTATTTTGACATGCAGAGTATTTTAATATTATATAGTCAAATTGTTTAATCTGTATAGTTTTGTCTTTGCTACCATGCCTAGAATGCCTTCTTTCCTCCAAGATGGTATTTTCTTCTAGGCTTTATGACTTCAGCGTTTACATTTAACTCTTTAATTCATCTGGAATTAATGTTGGCTCAATTTACTCCCAAGGAGCTAATAATTGTCCCAGCATTTTCCTTTCCCCCATGGATTTGAAATATCATCTTTACCATATACTAAATTTATATGTACATCCAGAACAGTTTCTGTACTTTCTTTCCTTATCTGTTAATATTGCCAGTCTATTCCTATACTAGTATAATATTGTTTTCATTATTGTTGCTTTAAGAGATATTTAAGTATTTGGCAGGGCAAGCTCTTCTTCCTTATTCTTTTTTCTTTTTCTTTTTTTTTTTTTTTTCTTGAGATGGAGTCTTGCTCTGTTGCCAAGGCTAGAGTGCATTGGCACGATGTTTTGGCTCACTGCAACCTCCACCACCTCCACCGTTCAAGCTATTCTCTGCCTCCGCCTCCTGAGTATCTGGGATTACAGGTGCCCGCCACCATGCCCAGCTAATTTTTGTATTTTTAGTAGAGACAGAGTTTCACCATCTTGGCCAGGCTGGTCTTGAACTCCTGACCTCGTGATCCACCCACCTCGGCCTCCCAAAGTGCTGGGATTACAGGCGTGAGCCACCGCATCCAGCCTACTCATTTTGTTTTAAAAAATATCTTGGTTATTAAATAAATAAGTAATTATGTATATATCTTCAGAGATTCACAATTCCCCAAAATACATTTCTTTTTTTTTTTTTTCCAAAATAATGCAGATATTTTTATAGATGGTGGTCCTAGAAGGCTGCTATACTTGAGGTATATATTTTTTTCTCTAGGAAAACATTTACAGTCCCTTATTCTGCATAATATTGCAGATTGTAAGCTAGCAGGCACCTTCAAGATTGTGTAGTCCAGCTAGCTTATTTCACAAATGAGACACTGAAACTTCAGCAGTCAGGCAGCTAGTTTAAGGCAGGGCTAGGGAGAGAATGAATGGTCCCTGACTCTTCATTCTGGAACACTAGCACAAAAAAGATAGTAATGAATAGTTATCATATCATTTCATGCAGTAACATCCATGAGAGCATTTAACATGTACCCTTTGACACAAAATTCTCTTGAAATTAGTTTTTTATTTCCCTTCTCTTCCCCACACCCCAATTTAAATATCTAAACAAATCTCTTTCTGCCTCCATCATAGACTTTACAAATATAAATGTTGTATGTAGTACATAGTATTTTACAGAAAACTACAATAAGATAAATTTAGACTATGGTTTGAGCATATAATTATAGCATGCCATGAAACAAAGAGAGTTAAAAATACAAAACTAAGCCCACAGCAAATAAATATTGTATAAGACACTCACTGCTTTATGGAAATTCAAAAGAATTTGCAAAATCTCTTTTTGAAGCACTTCACTCGAATTTGTAGTGCAGACTCATCAAATTGAGCTATGCTTTTGGATATTCCCAGATTTTACCTATTAAAGCAAGTAAGGAGGTCAGATTGCAGGACTTTGGGAATAGATATGTAGCCTAAATATTTAGCTTTCTTGACCTAAATCATCTCTGACCAGCAAAGACCAAAAATTAACTTCACCTCAAATGTACATGTTGGCCTTATGAGAAATGTTTGGATTGTAACATTTACTACTCTGAGTCCAAGTCATATGGTCAGACTCCAACAACCTGCAGACTCAGAAATAAAGATCTCTGATGGAAGTTCCTGCCAAGAAGTCAATATTGAATAGGCAGAGATCATGCAAAGTTGAGAAGTAATTACGTAGCCAGGATTTAAATTGAAGTAGAAGATTTGAAAGAGGATGGGGACCTATGATTCTATTCCTGTTTGAAAAGATCTGATACATAAGTGCACATCAGCATTCAAGAATGTTTTACATCTCTCACAAGGGGAACTGTTTATAGTAATGGATGAGGGAGACCCCTGCCAATCTTGGAAAAGAGATTGCCTTAATGGAAGAAAGTCATGCACCACTGAATTCCTACTATTGGGTTATATTAAAACGTTATGCCCCTCATTCTCATCAGTAAATAATTGAACTCCCTTTGGGTGTGTGCCATGCCACAAAGCATGATGCAAGCTTATGGATTTGGGACTAGGCTCCAGGATGCAATGGAAAGAAGTTAGGCAAAGTGAGTTTTACTTCCAGTTCAGCCACTATGTGTCTGAGCAAATTACTTTCCCGCCTTGGGCCTCAATTTCCCCAAATGTTATACTTCCTGAGTCATGGACACCCCTGAGAACCTGATGAATGTTACGGATTGCTTCAGAGAAATGCATACACATACATATACCACTGCCCCAACACACACACCAGGTTCAGAATCTCTGATTGATGTGATAGCCAGATCTCTTTCTAGTCTACAAGAACCTCTGCTCAAAAAGCTACATTTACAAAGAAATTATAGGTGGGAATTCATAAAAAAATGAGGTTGGTCTTGAGTTCATAAAAGTGAAAAATATTCTCTTAGTAGTTACATTTTTAATGGTAGGCTTTTCCACACTGTGTGTATGTACACATGCATACATGTGCATATGCAAAATGGCAAATGAACAATATGAAGTACTTAGCAACCTTTCACTAAAACCACCACTATCCTCTCATTATAGGTAACTTTGGTAGTTGGTCTTTATTTAGAAAGAAGGTATATAAATGACTTAAGTCCAATTGTGAGATTCCTATGGTGCATCACTTTTGAAATATCCTGTTTTTGCCAGTATTATATAGATATACATTTGTTAATGAGGGATACAGTATATCTGCTGTTGAATTATATTTAATTGGGGAAGTCTCTAGGTTTCTTGTTTCTTCATTAATTTATCCATTTTGAAATATGGTAATTAATAGGAAAGCTGAAATACGTCTAGATTTTTAGGGACCTGAGATAAGACTAGGGTTTTAATCCTGGTTCTAACTCTCAGTTTCCACCTATCACATAGTTGCCTCTATTTTCAGCCACAAATTTTCCTACATAATGTCTTCCTGAAAATTTAGGTGACAGTCCAATATGCAGAAGTCAAACAATTCATTTGGATGCTCTAAGTGTGGTTCTGTTCTTGGAAAGCTAAAATATATTTATTTGATAATTATATTTTGCCTTTCAGACATAATCTTCAATGTTTGATATGGCCAGAATTTTCCACATATTTCTAAATTGAATTTTAAAGTCATCAAGTGAACCTGCAGTTGGTCAATTTAAGCCTAATAAACATCACAAGGAAGTTAAATATTTGTTACTTTGGGCATGATCTTTGTCACAATTAGGTTATGGTTATGAGACTCATTTCTATTTACAGTCATTTTTATAAAATAACAGAACAAAATGCAATAACACATTCGAATGATTGCAAAAGCACTGATGGCCGTACAAAGATGGTGAATCAGCTAAAAATGGATAAAATCTAACATAGGAAAGTCCAAAAGCACATTTAAGTTGTAGTGAAATGTAACCTTTGGCAAAATCAACACTCATAATTAACCCCTGCATAGCCCTAGGAAGAAACCCTAATAAATAGATATACTCCACTATTTTTAAAAATATATGTATTTTAAAATCAAAATATATACAATAAGATTTTTAAAGTCCAAAATGCTAAAAGTCCTTTAATAAAAAACATCAGTTCCTTGATTTAACCTGCTCAACTTCATTCCCTAGTGGCAACCTCTTTCAAATCTGTAACTATTTCATCTGATATTTATGTCTGTTTTCCAAAATGTTCAAAAAACACACACACACACACACACAAAGGGTTATTGGATCAAGTTTAGACATTGTCTATTGAGTATTATTATGTCAAATCTGGAGTTTTGCTCACATACGTACTCTTCTCTATTCCATCCCACATCCTTCTAATATGTCTTACTTTTTTGTGGAAATATGTATTATAAATTTACTACTGTGTCTATGCAGTATAATTCAATGTTGAGCCAATTAGTGAACTATGAATACATTTACTTTCTTTTTCAATTTGCTTTTATTCCTAGAGTTACTTATTAACTAACTTTTGTGTTACTTTTTTTTTTTTTTTTTGTTCTGAGATGGAGTCTAGTTCTGTCACCCAGGTTGGAGTGCAGTGGCACGATTCGGCTCACTGCAAGCTCCGCCTCCTGGGTTCACACCATTCTCCTGCTTCAGCCTCCGGAGTAGCTGGGACTACAAGGCACCTGCCACCATGCCTGGCTAATTTTTTGTATTTTTAGTAGAGATGGGGTTTCACCATGTTAGCCAGGATGATCTTGATCTCCTGACCTCGTGATCCGCCCGCCTCAGCCTCCCAAAGTGCTGGGTTACAGGTGTGAGCCACCACACCTGCCCATTTTGTTTTACATGTGATGAAGTCTTCTAACATAGTTCAATAGTTCTGTAAAGAGATTTATAACAATTTTCCATACCTTGTCAGATGACATAAATTTTAAGTTTCAGTAGAAGGTAATTTCAAGAGGGCAGAAACTTAATTTTGTTCATAAGTATAGCCTGAGTGCCTCTAACAGGCTCTAAAGCATAGTATGTTCTCCATAGATAGCTGTTGCATGGAAAATGAAAAGAATAATTTGTCATTTTCATTTTTCCCTGGAAGCATTCCCTCTGAAACCTTCCAATCTTTTGCTCCAATCTGGACTGATTGCTTGCTTCATAGCTGACATCCTGGGACTTACTTTCAAGTATTATGTGGTTGTTTTTTTTTTTCCTGGATCCTATGTCTTCTATTTTCTTGGTTTGCACCCACATTTCATAGAATATATCCTTCAGAAGCTTCTTGAGTATGAAAGTTTTTATGGAAGATAAATATTGCACTTGCACATCTAAAATTATTTTTGCCATATACTTGCTTGATAATTTAGTTGCATATCAAATTAAAATTTGAAAATGTTTTTTATGCAGACTTTTGAAGCATTTCTCTATTGTCTTCTATCTTCCAGTATTGATTACCATTCCATCACCCTTTGCAGACACTTGAAAATCCAGAAACACACTCATGATATATGGTCTAGCTCTGTGTCCCACACAAATCTCATCTTGAATTGTAATGCAAATTGTAATCCCCACGTGTTGGGGAAGGGACATTGTGGGGGGTGATTAGATCATGGGGGTCCCCCCATGCTGTTCTTATGATAGTGAGTTCTCACGAGCGATCTGATGGTTTTATACCTTTACTCTGCACTTCTCTCTCCTGCCACCTTGAGAGAAAGGATGTGTTGGCTTTCCCTTCCACCATGATTGAAGTTTCCTGAGGCATACCCAGCCATGCAAAACTGTGAGTCAAATCTTTTTCCTTTATAAATTACCCATCCTTGGGTATGTCCTTATAGCAGCATGAGAACAGAATAATACAGTAAATTGGTACTGCAGAAGTGGGGTACTGCTATAAAGATACCAAAAATGTGAAAGCAGCCTTAGAACTGGGTAACAGCCAGAGGTTGGAACAGTTTGAAGGTCTCAGAAGAAGACAGAAAAATGTGGGAAAGTTTGGAACTTCCTAGAGACTTGTTGAATGACTTTGACCAACATGTTGATAGTGATATGTACAATAATGTCCAGGTTGAGGTAGTCTCAGATAGAGATGAGGACCTTGTTGGGAACTGGAGTAAAGGTCACTCTTGCTATGCAGAGAGACTGGCATCATTTTGCCCTTGCCCTAGAGATCTGTGGAACTGTGACCTTAAGAGAGATTATTTAAGGTATCTGGCAGAAGAAATTTCTAAGCAACAAAGCATTCAAAAGGAAGCAGAGCATAAAAGTTTGGAAAAATTGCAGTCTAAAGATGAAGTAGAAAAGAAAAACCCATTTTCTGGGGAGAAATTCAAGTTGGCTGCAGAAATTTGCAAAAGTAACAAGGATCCAAATGTTAATCACCAAGAAAATGGGGGAAATGTCTCTAGGGCATGTCACAGACCTTCATGGTAGCCCCTCCCATCACAGGCCTGGAGGCCTAGGAGGGAAAAATGGTTTCCTGTAATGGGCCCAGGGCCCCCCTGCTCTATGCAGCCTTGAGACATGGTGCCCTGTGTCCCAGCTGCTTCAGCTCTAGCCATGGTTAAAAGGGGCCAAGGTAGAGCTCAGGCCATTGCTTCAGAGGTGCAAGCCCCAAGTCTTTGGGGCTAACACATGGTGTTGGGCCTCCGGGTGCCCAGAAGTCAAAAATTGAGATTGGGAAACCTCTGCCTGCATTTCAGAGGATGTGTGGAAATGCCTGGATGTCTAGGCAGAAGTTTGCTATGGGTTGGAGCTCTCATGGAGAACCTCTACTAAGGCAGTATAGAAAGAAAATGTGGGGTTGGAGCCCCCACAGAGAGTACCCACTGGGGTACTGCCTAGGGGAGCTATGAGAAGAGGGCCACCATCCTCCAGACCCCAGAATGGTAGATCCACCTACAGCTTGCATCGTGTGCCAGGAAAAGCCATAGACACTCAATGCCAGCCACTGAAAAAAGCCAGGATGGGCTGTAGAGGTAGAGCTGCCCAAGGCCATGGGAGCCCACCTCTTGCATCAGCATGACCTGGATATGAGACATGGAGTCAAAGGAGATCATTTGGAACTTTAAGGTTTAATGACTGCCCTATTGGATTTTGGACTTGGATGAGGCCCTTTGTTTTGGCCATTTTTCTCCTATTTGGAACAGGTGTACTTACCCAATGCCTATACCCCCATTGTATCTAGGAAGGAACTAACTTGCTTTTGATTTTACAGGCTCATAGGCAGAAGGGACTTGCCTTGTCTTAGACAAGACTTTGGACTTGGACTTTTGGGTTAATGCTGAAATGAGTTAAGACTATGGGCAACTGTTGGGAAGGCATAATTGTGTTTTAACATGTGAGAAAGATGAAATTTGAGAGGGGCCTGGGGCAGAATAATATGGTCTGGCTCTGTGTCCCACCCAAATCTCATATTGAATTGTAATCCAAATTATAATCCCCATGTGTTGGGGGAGAGCCCTCATGGGAAGTGATTAGATCATGGAGGTGGTCCCTCCATGCTGTTTTCATGATAGTGAACGAGTTCTCATGAGATCTGATGGTTTTATGAGGGACTTTTCCCCACTTTGCTCTGCACTTCTCTCTCCTGCCACCTTTGTGAAGAAGGACATGTTTGCTTTCCCTTCTGCCATGATTTTAAGTTTCCTGAGGCCTTCCCAGTCATGCAGAACTGTGAGTCAATTAAACGTCTTTCCTTTAAAAATTACCCAGTCTTTGGTATATCCTTATAGCAGCATGAGAATGAACTAATACACCATACATACGTGGTTAACTGATTTTTGACAAGGATTCCAAGACCATTCAATGAGGAAAGAGTAGTCTATTCAACAAATGGCATTGAGACAACTGAATAACTACATGCAAAAGAATGAAATTGAACCCTTGCCTCACACCAAATATAAAAATGAACTAAAAATGTATCAAAGGCCTAAATGCAAGAGTGAAAACTACAATAAGATCCTTAGAAGAAAACACAGGGGTAAATCTTCATTATCTTGGATTTGGCAATGAATTATTAGATATGATACCAAAAGCATACATGCAAAAAGAAAACATAAATGAATTTAACTTCATCAAAATTTAAAACTTTTGTGCTTCAAAGGACACTATCAAGAAAGTAAAAGACAATCCACAGAATAGGAGAAAATATTTGTAATTTATATATTTAATAAGGGCCTTGTATCTAGAATGTATAAAGTACACTTACAACTCAATAAAAAAAAAAAAGACAACCTAATTTGAAAATGGGAAAACAATCTGAATAGACATTTCCCCAGGGAAGATATAGAAATGACAAATAAGCACATAAAACGATGCTCAACATCATTAATTATCAGGGAAATGCAAATCAAAACTACAATGAGACATTACTGTATATCCACTAGGATGGCTAGAATAAAAAAGATCGATAAAAAGATAATTGCTGACAATGTGGAAAAACTGAACTTTCATGCACTGCTGGTGGGCATGTAAAATTGTGCAACTGCTTTGGAAAACAGTCTGGCAGCTTCTCCCAAAATTTAACATAGTGGTACCATATAACTCAGCAATTTTATCCCAAGGAATCTACCTGAGAGATTTGAAAATATATGTTAACACAAAACTTGTACATTTGTAGGCATATATTATTTGTAATAGCCAAAACGTAAAAACAACCAAAATGTCCATCAACTGACAAATTATTCAAATATGATATGTCTATATAATAGAATATCATTCAGTCATAAAAAGTAATGACATTCTGATAAATGCTACAACATGGATAAATCTTGAATACATTATGCCAAGCAAAAGACATGAGTTTAAAAAAACTCGCATATTATATAATTCCATTCATGTGAAAGTCCAGAATAGGGAAATTTACAGAGACAGAAAGTAGATTGTTGGTTTCTTGGGACTGAGGTGGAGTGGGGGAATAGTCTTGTAACAGCTAAAGGATTCAGTATTTCTTTTCAGGTGATGAAAATGTTCTAAAACGGATTGTGGTGATTGTTGCCCATATCTGTGAATATATTAAAAACTACTGTATTGTACACTTTAAATGGGCAAATTGTAGAGTATGTGAATTATATCTCAATAAAGCTGCTTAAAAAAGAGGCCGGAGACTGACTTCATCCATGAAATAGTAGTTGCAGTTGTACATTCCCACTGAAGATATTCAAGAAACTCAATAAAGCACACCAAAAGAGAGAGACTCAGCTCTGGGAGCACACCTTAGTCAGGGGATACCAAAAACAATTTGTAACCAATCAGCTGTGAAAGACTGGGCTTTTCTCCTCATTCCCCCTTCACCTTGGATCTGACCTTTGATGCAACATTCATGTGGATATCTGAGGGAAGTGTTTTTTAGGCAGAGGGAACACTATGTACAAAGTCATAAGATGGGGACATATATGCTGTGTGTATGGAGTGGAGCGAGTGAAGGGGATAAGGCTGGGAAATGAAGTGGAGAGGGGCAGTGAGGTCAATATTAAAAAATGACCATGAATTATTCTCCTTTATGCATCCCTGCCCTTGCAATTGCATGCAATCCATGCAATAGCAAATGTAATCCATGCCATTTCAGTTCTTCCCATCAAAAGACAGACTCTATTTCTTCACTCCTGAAATTTGCCCTGTGACTTGCTTTGGCCAATAGGACATTAACAAACATGACACAAATAGAGTTTTGAAAAACACTTGGGCATTGGAGCTTACTTTCTTGCTGCTCTTAGGATCCCAGGCAACCATGTGAAGAAACCCAGGCTAGCTGTGTAGATAATTAGAGATGCATGAACCAGTTCCCTTTGTTATTTGAGCTGACACCCAGCCAACCATCAGACATGGCTATTGACTGCAGTTAATAACAGGTGCATGGATTAGCCTAGCCAAGACCAGCAAAAGAACCACCCAGCTGAACCCAGTCCAAATCACTGACCCACAGAATTGTGAGCTACATAGCTATTGTTTTTAGCCATTACACTTTGGGGTGGTTTGTTACATAGCAAAATCTAGCTGATACAGTAAACATAAAGGAGGCTTCTCAGGCACACCTCTGCCCCATGCTCAAAGCTAAAGGGGGAAGAGGGGTTCTCAGATTTTCATGTCCTAAAGCCCAGCTCACAGGATTTGGGGCTCGACTCCCAACTAACAATAATGGGTTCGTGTTTTCTTGGAGTGTTTTTTGTGCTGCATGGTCTCCTTGGAGACCAAACATAGATTAAGTGGGAAGCACCCGAAGTAATATGTGGATTACAGCCTTTCCCCTGGGAGAGGGTGGATTCTAACAATGAAAATGACATCAGCTGCCATTTCTTGAGGCTCTGGTATAACCTGGGGGCTTCCATTTGCATTATCTCCTTGAATCCTCATAATCACCACGGAAGGTAGGCATTATTGTTGTTCTCATTTTACAGACTGAGATTCAGAGAAATTAAGTGACTTGTCCAAGGTCACACAGCTGGGAGGGCTAGGATTCAAATCCTGATCTGCCTGACTCAATAACCCAAACACCTAAGCACAATACTACACTGTGACTCGGTTGAGACATAACACGCTCACCCTGAAGTGTGCAATTGCTGACTTGGTTTACTTCCTGGGAGACATCAGGCTGGATGATGGCCAGTAGATGAGCCCACCCCATGCACTGCAATTCAGCCCCATGCCTTGTTCACTCATTTCTACCTTTGTATCATCTGCAGCTGGCCTAGGTCCTCCCATTTCTGCAGCAGTGGAACAGCTGGGTTAACCCTTTCCTTCAGTAGGGGATCTCAGGGGAGAGTATGAGCCAAGGGTTGCTCCTGGAGAGGCCTGGCAATGCTTTTACTCTTCATTAAAAGTTTATGTGCATTATACACTTCATTATATGCAATTGGGTTTCTTATATGGCACTCCAGTGCATAAATGACTCCCTAGACACATTTGTGAGTTTCCATTGTTATAATATAAATGCTGGCCAAGTCACAAGGCAGACATGTTTTAAACTATTCAATTATTCTTGGTATAATAACCAAATCCGGGGGAGGTTTTACTTTACAATCCCTCTACAGGATTGCTTGCTGGACAGCATCAGTATTTCTATTGGTCAAAATCTTTCAGTTTTGATTCTGAGTAGTCAGGAAAATGGGAAAGGCCATGTGTAGAAAATTACGCTCATTTCCAATTTATTGTGAATTCAATTTATTGTGAATTGACTTATGTGGTGGGCTACTTTATAAAACATAAATGTAGATCCTAGAAAGGCTAATATTTTTATATTGAGAAAATAATGAAGCCATGAGTATTGTGTAGCTTTAAGAGCTCGTAAAGAGATACACATACATTCATTCATTCACTCACTCATTTTTTTTCAACTGACATTTACCAAGCATTTATTGTATACCTAGCACACAGAGCTAGGCACTAGCTGTGTAGAGATGAATATAAGACATGGTGTTCACTCTGAAAGAACTTACCTTCTAGTGGAATGACAGTTAAATGTACAATTTTAGTGTAGTATAATAACTGTTATGAGAGATATATGCCCAGAGTACTGTGGGAAACCAGATTAGAGAGTGGTACATGAAGAGAAAATGACTGTCGAACAGAGTTCTTAGCAGAAAGGTATGTGGCTTCACAGAAGAGGGTTTTCAACTTGCTGGAGTGGGGATAGCTCCCAGAACAACATGGAAACTCACATGTTGCAGATTGCAGAGCCACTTGTCAGTCTGATGCCCTCCATGGAGGATGGCTGATCTGCCTGTTTCTCCAGGTGTTCACTGCTATGTGAGGCAGAAACAAACTTCTCCTTCAAAGAGGTTTGAACCACTATGCACTTCAGAATTTGCTTGTTATAGTAGTTAGCCCATCCTTGCCCAATACAGTCACAATGTCCTGCCTGTTTTCATATCTCAATTCTGGCCCTTCCTCTCTGTTATCTCTGCCACCATTTAGGTCCTCAGTGTGTCCCTCCTGGACCACAGCAACAGCCTTCTAATTGCTTTCCCTCCTTTGCCTTGAGCTCTCTTTGCTAAGTGGAAGGATATGTTTTACAGAACATGCTTTGAAGAAACAATACTTTAGGCCAGAGGAATAATATTAAAGAAAGGTCTGCCAGAGTGGTGGTGATGAGGAACTCTTCCAGTGATAGGCATCCCTCAGATGTTCATTATATGCAGGCAGCCCCCTCCTCTGCCTCTGCTCAGGATAGTTCTTATAAAAGCCCATAAGCTGGATGCCAGCAAAAATGGCTCCACTTTTCTCTATTTTAGGAATGTCTTATAACGTTTGGTGTTAGACACTAGAGGAATAGATCTGAGAGTATGAATGGTTCAGGCAGATTCATCTCTTATTACTAGCAAGAGAGCTCAAGGCATCATGGCTCCTGATTTGGTGGGAGGGTCAAGGTGAATGATATTTTCATTCCATCTCGACCACTTGTTAGTTGTTGAAAACTTGGGCAAGTTACTTGACTCTAACTTCAATCCTTTTCAGCTGTACTATGGGAATAAATAAAAAATTAAAATAAATTGAAAACCAAAATGAAAAATTAAAATGATAAAAAGAATCTCAAAGAGTTGTGAGATGATGAGATGATAAATACAATGCCCTTGGAATAGTGTCTGGCACCTCATAAATTCTTAAATGTTTTTATTATTATTGCTTTTAACTTAAGTAGAAAATAGAGTAGTTATCATTAATGCTATTTTCTGATTTATTTTTAAAAACAATTATTTCCATATTAAATATTTCTAGTAATGTTTTAGAAAAATAAAGTTATCAAGTAGCCAAAGATTCCATGCAGGGTACAAATTCTTCCTGACTTGGAAACACAGCTCATTCTGTTGCTAATATATTTAAATGTGTTTCCAAATGACTTTCAGTTATGGCAAGCTCTTTCCCAGAGTTTGATCATATTTAGAAATGTAATACAGTATTTTCCCTTTCTTTCCACAGCTGAGGAACAGACATAAACAGATATTGAGGACAGTTTTCAGGGAATTCTCTTTAAAGCTCTGTTAGCTGAGGCTGTGGCCAAAAGGAATATTGAGGCTTCTGAGGATGTTTTAGATCCAACACAAAGTGGTGTATTTTGTGTCAGGTTCTCTCAGAGGACCCCTACCTTGGATATTATTTGTTTTGTGTCCTCTGAAGCTTCTTCATCACCTGCACTTTCTACTAGAAGTGATTCATGTTTTTTGGTGTGCCTTTCAGATCTGAGAGGGAGGCATTCTGATTCTCCTATCTCACCTTTTCTAAAACAAGGGCAGGATAAGTAAGGGCACAAAACATAAGCTGAAGTCGTCTCGGATTTCTGGGTAAGGAAGATGGGAAACAGCCACTGCCTCATTTTTATGGACCCACCTCTGGTGAATTGATGGCGAATAGATGCTGAGACAAGTTTAGCTAAAGACGGGAAACCACCAGACCTTCAAAATATGAATACGACTAGCTCCAAAGAAAGAATAGTGTGGCCCAATTAGAACTCTGCAATACAAAACCTTAGAACACAGGCCAGCAAACTTTTCCTGTAAAAGGCTAAATAACCAAATATTTTAAGCCGTTATGAGCCACATGATTTCTGTCAGAACTACTCAACTCCACTATTGTAGTGGGAAAGCAGTTATAAGCTGTACATAAACAAATAGGGATGACTGCATGCTAATAAAACTTTATTTACAAAAAAAAAAAAAAAAAAGGATTTGGTCCAAGGGCTATCTATAGTTTGCTTACCTCTGGTTTACAGATTAATGGAAGTCCAGGCTAGGACAAGGAAATGAGCCAGCGGTCTTGCTTGGACCTAACTGAGCTAAGCCAATCTAGGATTCATATTGTTTCTAGTTCCATGAAACTGGGACAGGCGTAAGACTCCTTCAGATCCCAAGGTGGAGAGGTGAGGGGCACTAGCATGACCCTTCAGTGAAATCCACAGGGAGATGAAGGGAGTAAGGACAGAGTCTGTGGGTTCCCATTCCTTACAAACTTTAAAGAGATGTGGGTAGAGTGAGGGGAGGGGCATTCTGGCTAATCCATGATGATTTACACTTTGGTATGTCATCAGAAGGGTTCAACTCAAGGTGAGGTAATGGAACTACCATGACCTATTGACCTTGTTATGTCATCAAAAGGAACAGCTTTTGACCAGAAAATGGTGGGTTTCTTCCTAGTGATTCACATATTACCCAGAAGCCTCTAGCTTGTTGTAGTATTTCATAAAATTCCAAATATGTCAAAAATAATTTGATAATGCCACAGTTTGTGTGTGTCTGTGTGTTTAAGCTAGCACTTTGACTAATTCCTCTCTTTGTTGCCTTGGGACCCGATTATAGATGTGTCAATGGGAAGGGGGCAAGTCTGTCTTAAATGCTGTGGTCATTAGTGTGCATCCATTTGCACAAAGGAGGCCAACACCCAAGTGGGAATGACTGAAAAGGAATCTGATGTCTCATGTTTTTGGATGAAATTCAAAATGCAAACCTTTGCCCATAGTTGTTGGGAGAAGCTAAACAATGTAATACCCTGAGTGTTGCCTACTTTCTGAGGGGGTGGGGAGAGACACCATGTATTTTGCAGAGGCAGACCTTTATTTAATTAGCCCTGATGTAAAGATTTCTTGTCTTTTTGCAGCTACACAGCTTTAAGAGAGTGCTGGGTACCTGAAGGCCGGCTCCTACTGGGACTAATTCCATCCAGACAGCTCCAAGTATGTTCATTAGGCGCTGATTAGGTTTCACACAGGTGGGGAAGGTTAGGGGCACAGATAGAGAGGCGGTGCTGATTGTGTTAAGCATAAAACACCATCTGTTTCCCAAGTAAGAAAAGGAACTGCATCCACACTTCTGGAGAGATCACCAGGCCACTGCTGAAGTTGCTGCTCCCTCCTTCCCTTTCTTTTATTCTCCAGCTACATTTACAGGTCTTAAAACAAGTTGGTAAAAAATAATGGAAAACAAAATAATATATCTGAAAGCTGTTGAAGAAGATGCTAACTAATGATCACATTCAAGCTTACTGATTAGAACAAACGGGAGAATTTTTCCCCCATGCAGGCATTGTACTTGGCATGAAAATAGAATACTACATTGCCTCCTTTTCATACTAAGGACTTTTTCTTCCCCAAGGCAAGCAGCCTGTCCAGTTAGCCCGGCTCTTCAATGCACTTTAATATGGTTTTGTTTGGGACCAAAGAATGCAAATGAGCTGACATGCAGATCCCCCTTTTCTAACAGAAAATAAATAGCCTGGAGGCGCATGGGGGAGGAGAGGCAGCAGTTGGTGGAGTGAGCTGATAAGCACTTGAGTTCACCTGATAAGGGCTCCGAGCTACTGTTCTGCTCGCCCACACAGAACCAGAGGCTCACAATGCTGTCGTCATTCCATCCAGCCTCCCAGAGCAAACCACCCCACCACCTGGCCTCTCCCCATTCACCATTCCTCTTTCCTGCCAAGAAAACTTTCCTACCCAGCAGGTGGTGGCAGGCAGGGCAGTGAGGGGATGGGGGGAATCCAGAGCAGGGTGCAGAGCTTGTCCCCCTCCTAGTCTTCAATTAATGACCTCACTGGTAAAGAGTCCCATCTTTATTATTGTTAGAGCTCAGCAAAGCCAGCTGGAAGCCAATCAGTGTGACTCCCGTCCCCCACCCCAGGCACATGAAGGAGCAGGAGGCTTTACCCTATAGCCATGGCCAGCAAACCATTCTGGGGCGCTTGCAGTAGACTTCAGTTCTGTGGGTGCAGTGTGAGATGCACAGCCTGGAGCTGGGTGATGCCTACTTTCACTGGATTCTCTGGGGTAGCTTTGTTGGAATTGTGGGGGAGTCAGGCCCCAGCATGCAGTGAGGATAGCTCCGGTGGGGGAAGGGCAACCTATCACTGCTGTCAGACACAAAGGGCCCAAAGACTTCCCAACTCCGGAAGCTGATGCAGGATAACTAAACTCCTTCCTTCCTTCAGCCCAGTAGTCCTGACTGCTGCTTTTCAGTGGGCACTTTATATATATGAAAAGCATGGCCTCAGCAGAGATGTCTCCTAAATTGGAAGTCAGTTTCCAGTAAGGGGACCCCACGGACTGCTCTTTGCCATTGACTAGTAATGTTAATTTTAACTGGGCACTCAAGGCCCTCCACCATCCAACACTCATCCAACCCCCAATACCTGATCTCAGAGGGATCCAGACTGAGTGCCTGGCTCTTCACTGTGCTGAGAGCATGCTCCCACCCCAATATTTGCACAGATGTCATTTTTCCTGACTAGAATGACCACTTTCTGTTCTTCTTTCTATTGTGTCTCAACGTATTCTTCAAAGGGCATTGGAGCTTTCCCCAATTTTGTCAGTCCATTTAGACCTATTTCTCTTCTGAATACTTCTGGCAATTACTGTATGTCTTCTGGGATTCTTAATGTGTGTCTCTCATGGTTTTCTTGCCTCTACCAATAGTTTGTAAGCTCTCTGAATGCAGAGCCTTTTGCTTCTATTCCTCCATCTCCCCTATAAAATGTAGCACAGAGCTTGGCAAATAGTAAAATTTACTTGGCTTAGTAAATGTGAATTCATTTGACAATTTGTCAATTGACAACCTGTGATAGTGTTGGAGCTCAGAAAACTACTCCCCAAAATATGGTGTTTTGACATGCTGAACTAAAGAAGCTGCCTCAAGATCTCTCTGACCTTCCCCCATTCCTGTCCCTCAAGCCTCTGTCTTTCTCAAAGCATAGGATGAGGCTGTTCTCTGAAGTACCTTTTTCTACCCAGTAACCAGGCCCCCAAAGAGGAATTGCCTTAGATCCCTTCCCTGAAATTTTGTTAAACAGAGAAGATTAAAACTTATATCACAGAAGAAAAGACTGAAAATTAACCACCACACCTAGAGCACAATGAACTTCAAACTTTGTCCCAAACCATTGTTTGTTCTCCAGTCCTATTCGATTTCCAAATAGAATCACTCACAAGATAATGTCTGCTTCCCAGGTCCATTCATTACCCCCTAAAAATCATTTACTCCTACACTCCCATCTCCCTTACCCTATGAAGAAGGGTATATAAGCATCTGGACCTCATTGGGGTATTGGATAATCATTCCCCTGCAATGTTAACTAACTTTGTATACCTTTTCTCCTGTTAATCTGCCTATTGGTTCATTTTCAGTGGACCTTCAGAGGGCAGAAGGGAAGTTTTCTCTTAGTTTCTACAATAGCATGGGTTAATATTTTTTTGTTTGTTTGTTTGTTTTTTTACACTGGGCCTGTGCCTGTGCTAAAAGTAAAAGAGAAACTAAGGTTTTTGTGTGTCTAATGTATGGTATATGTGTACCTATGTACATGTGTATATATACATACACCTGTCTCATATTATTTCCTTCAACAATTTTGTGAGAGTTGTTATCCCAATTGTATAGACAAGGAAAACTGAGGCTCAGAGAGCAAAATGATTTGCCTAGATTTACACTTTCAAGAAGTTACATTGTTAAATTTGAGCTCAGTGTGGTTTATCTTCAAAGTCAAAGTGTTTTTCATTATTATTCTGCCTCCTCACCTCTCCAGTGCCAGGGCCCCCGTGGGGTGTGAGCTGGGGGGATTGTGGTCTAGAAACAATGGGTTTAAATTTTTCATTAATCAACTGAATGTATTCAATAAGCACTTAATATTTAGTAAAATATTTCATACATACCATATTGGATGCTGTGGGGATAGAGAGAAGATCAAGAGAAAGTCCCTGACTGCTAGGAGTTCACAATCTCATAGATAAAAAAATACCCATTGAACCAAATTCTGATTAAAAAAAAAATTTATCTGGCAAAGATCTGTATAGGTTTTTGAGGAAAGAAGATACAGATTGATTCTGACTGAAATTGTTGGAGAGGTCGTTGTGGAGAATGTGTAATTTTAGTTGGGTTTCAATGGGAGGATCAGATATTTACAAGTAAACACATAGATAAAGAACCCTCCAGGCTAGGGGAAAGAGACAGGTGGGAGAACCCAGTATGTATGTGTGGAAGGGATTTTCTCTGGAGCCCAGCACCATTGGCTGAGTAGTGTTGTGCTCACAAAATTCTGTTTAGAGAGGTGCTGTCTTGGTCTCATACTATGCCTGGAGTACAAACCATCCATAAATGAGTAAGACTCTCGGGCTCAGTGATGTCAGTACTTGGAGCCTTCAACTTTTGTGATCAAAAGCTCATGGCAGTGGCCCATAGACCTCTTCCCTTTTGACTCAATGGATTGTCACAGGCTCATGATTCAATAAAGACACTATGTATCTTTTTTGTGCCATCTTGATTGCCATTGAGAATGGTTATGAAAGGTAAAACACACAATTATAAGTCATTCAACAAGGCAGAGTACATGATTCCACAATTGATTTTCTTGAAAGTTCATGGAAAATGTTTTTTGGGGTAAATATGCATGTGCCCAAACATTTCATATCATCAACAGAAGTCTCTGAGCAAAGGTCAACATGAAGGAAAAGAGATCTGGCTTGTTTAGATAAAAAAATTCTGATTGCTCTTTTAACTGCCTCTCTAGAGACAATAGGATGCTCTGGAAAGAGCACAGGCTTTGGAATCATTCAGCCATGTGTTTAAATTCCAGCTATGCAAGTTAGTATCTCTGTGATCTTGAACAAGCTGCTTTACCTCTCTGAGCCCCCTTTTCTTCATCTGTAAAATGAGGATAGTAAGACCCACTTACTAGGTTACTGTGAGAATTAAAATAGATAACACATACATGGTATCTGGATCTGTGCAAGTCATATAGTAAATCCTCAACATATAATATTGTTATTTTGATGATATTTAATCAAATTTTTCAGCAGAAAAATTGTCCCCCCCCATTTGATTGTAATGTACATGAAACCTAGAGGCCATGCTTATGTTATCTAACACCTAACATATTGCATTGATATAGTGGGTACTCAGTTAAAATCTGTTGGATGGATAGATGGACAGATCAATGGAAAAAACAGCATTTAGCAAAGTGCCTGACACCAAGTTGTCACGTCATGTTTAATTGTTAAATTGACTTGCAACTAGCCTGATTGGGTAAGAGAGAGGGAAGCAGAGGATCCAGAACTTTCAAGTATCCTTAAGAATCATATTAGATCTTTTCTTCATCAATCTTTGTGAATACAGGGTTATGAGTTTGCCCTCTCCATCTTTTAGTGTCCTGGTCCATAGTCCTGTACAAAACAGAAGTTAAACAAAGAGTCAAAGGCTAAATCCTCAATTGACAGAGTAAAAACTGGCTGCAAGGTTTTCCCTTTAAAGGCAATTGCTTGCTGCCAAGCTCTTAAAAGGAGCATCTCCTGGGAGGCAGAGAGGCTAAGTTGCTCACTGGTTACACTAAGCCTCAAATATAGCTTTGGTCAGATCATGAGAGACCTGAAACTTGCTTGTTGTCCAACAGAGAGGAAAGGATAATCTTGTGTTCCAACAGAGAAAAAAGGATAGTGTTTAATTTGTTTTAAATGAAAATATAAATCTCTACTTCGGAGGCTGTTTCCTTCCCTTTGCCCTTTCTATAGTTTGAAACCAAATCCTTACCACTTACTTTATGCTCACTGTACCAGCTAATATTTGCATAAAAGGTTCAGCCTTCCATAAGACCTAGCTTTGTGTTTTCATTTAGCACATATTTACTGAGCAGCCTCCTAGGACCTAGCACTCTTCTACTGGCTCACACAAGTTTGCTGAATGTATCTTTCTGGCTAAATGGCATCACAGTCTTTGTGTATTAAATTTGACTCCAAGATTTGTAGAGATGTTTCCATCTTATTCATGTAAGAGTGGGCAGCTGCTTCAATAGCTGCATTAGAGGACATGAAAAACAGATTTACTCTTAGACACTTGTTTTTCCATTCTCATGCTCAAAATCTCTATCCTTAACATCACCAACACACCAATAAGGCCATTAGCAAAGGAGGAAGCATTATCTTCCTTTTAGAAGGCCCCAGTTGACAAAAGTATGTTTTATCATTCCTGTTGGCATAGTGGCCAAGGTTCTGTGGTCTACCGAGCTGAGTGGAAGCTTGGGCTCTGGAGGGCTTACCCTCAGTAGTGCAAGATGGTTCATGCCATCTGAGTGGGGAGCTGGAGGATAGAATACTTGAGTGAGCTACTGTGAGATAAAGGAATGAAAAAGATGCTCATAGGGTGGAGCCAGAGACAAATATGCTCTGCTCCATAATTTTGCCTCCAGATAACCCTGTGGATGAGTCCCTCTTGCAGAAAGGCAAAATGTAGTCTGTATAACTTCATGCCAAAATTTAATGAAATCCATGTCTTGGAACCATTGTCTGCTATTTTGTTTGAATTAATTTTTTGTTACTGTTGTTTGCTTGCTTGTTAATGATGTAAGTGGATTAGTGGTGCTCTCCTTACAGAGATCATCAGCATTATCCCCTAAACTTAGGTTCAGAGGTCAGTGTATCCCTAATACACAACATATATAAAACTCTGCTAAACATCTTCTCAGGTCTAGAAGAACCTCTCTCTCAAAGTTCTAGGGAGAAAATTTTCCTTAATCTGGGATTCATCTGTATAAACTGAGAGACTGAAAATGGGCATGACTTACCTTCTATTATCAACCTGTCTGCCTTATCCCATCTTCCTTGTCACAGCTTTAAGGGGTATAAAAAGGTCAGAGTACAGGACAGAGAAAGGGAGAGAAAGCCGCGAGAGAGAGGGAGTAGGGAAAGAGAGACAGAGACAGAGTAAAGGGACAAGATAAGGAGTGAGAACCAAGAAAATGAGGAGAACTATGAAACTATATATGCCAGACTTTGTTAAAGGTTCAAATGACATAGCCATGAACAAACAAAATAGGCACAACCCCTGCCATCACAGAGCGCACAGTACAGTGGAGGAAGATAGACAGTCAGCAAGATAATGGAGTGAAACACATAATAAGTCACTGTTAACTGCAATGGCAAAAAATAAATTTGGCCAGGGGAATAACAAGCATTGAACAAGGGCTTGTTCTTTTAGGTATAGTCAACAATGAAGGTGTCCCCAAGAAAGGGATATTTGAGTCACTTTCTCAGTCATTTCTTAACTCATAGTTGTTGATCAGGGTGATGGCCTGAAATTCACTGTGGTGCCATAAAATTCTAGGATGTGAGTTGATGAGGCCCATGGAAACAAAAATTCCTATGATGACAAGGGTCCTGAGGGGTCATTTCCACCAGTCTCTGCATTTGCATATGGTGGTAAGTGACTTGCCCAAGCACATAGGCAAGTAAGGAACAAAGCTAAGAAAAGAAACCAACTTTTCTGACTCCCAATTCAGTGTCTTTTCCATCTACTTAGGGGTACGAGGACACAGATATTTTTTCTCATGCCCTTCAAAAATGAAAAATATGGATATTCCTCCCTAAGTCAATTGTTCTCAACCTTGAAGATGTGAGTGAATCTCCTGGGAAGTATGCTATAAATAAAGATACCAGGGTTCACCTCTAGAAAATTCTGATGCAGATAGCCCATGGGTCTCACGTTGAGAACCCAAACTAGGCCATTGAGCAGAGAAGTAGGGTTTTATCAGAGTTTTGTCTTGACTTCTTCAGATCTCAATTCCCTGCCAAAAGTTAGTTTTAAGTCATTCCGTTTATCCAGTGAGTCTTGTCATATTTTGTTTAAACAAGTCACCATTCTTCTAATCTCTTCTAATCTGTATTCTCTTAGAATATTTTCTCTTCATTGGGCATGTGAGTATCCAGATTAGAAATGTCTAGAGCATAGGGACTGTGAAAAAATATGTAGATGAAACCTAAAAAGAGATTCAGAGGTGATAGATGATAGAGGAAATTTAAGGTCAGGCCAAGAAATTCAGATTTGGGCCTATAGAAAATGAACATTATTTGTAGACTTTTCAAGAGAGAGGTGATGTTATCAGACTTGTTTTTTGGGAGACAATAAGTCAGGTAAGATTGTGTAGGATAGATGATAGTGAGAAACTGGCGGCAGGAGGAAAGTTATTTTAGGAGGATATTTTAAGATTGCAGGCAAGAGGAGAAATGGGACTGTGGCTGTGGATGTAAGGATAAAAACAGAAGGGGCATAGGTATGCAAGCCATTGGAGACGTTTAAATCCACAGGACTTGATGACTGATTGGCTTTGCATGGTGAATAAAATAAAGGAGTCAAAATGGCTTCAAACTTTCTTCTGAGCTAGGAACAATTGCAGGAAGAGCAAGTTTGGCACATGCAGATATAATGACTTTGGTTTGGGCCACGTTAAGTTTGAAGTGTTGGTAAAATAACCATAAGAATGTGTGTATTCAAGAGAAAGATTAAGTGTAGAGATCTAGATATGGCACTGATTATTTCATAACTGATAGTTCCTTTATTTCACAAAATTTATTGAACACTATGTTCCAGGTATCAATCCAGAGGCTTAATGTATGTGAGTGTACAGATAAAATTCCCTGCTTTCATGGGGCTGACATTCTTGCAGGGATGAAGTAGGGAGGGGGTAGACACCAATAAACATAATAAATAAGTAAAATATAAGTTAGAACATAATAAGCGTTACACAGAAAACTGGTATCAAGGGAATGCCAATGATAGCCCAGAAAGAAAGAGATAAAAGTGTAAAATCCAGAGAGAGGGCTAAGGGCAAACTCTTTGGAGCATTGACATTAAGAATTTGATAGAGATATAACAGTGATTAATCAGCAGAAGAAATAAAAAGTGAAATACGAAGGCTGAGAGAACCAGGGTGATAGGAGGAAAATGTTTCTGTTGGAGACTGAGCCTAGGTGTCAAATGTTGCCAAGGGGTGAAATCCACTGAGGGCATCTATAAGTCTATTGAGATTGAAAACTAAGAGGCTATTTAGTGGAGTTGCAGAGGCAGCTCCTAAGTGTGACATTTACTTTATATTAGGATACACACTTATAGGGAATTAATAAGAGAATGGATGATTTACAAAGTAGCAACGATGAATAAGGGAATTATTTTTAATGTTTATAAAATAAAAAGTAAGGTTGAGATTATATCTAGAGTGAATAAGAAATAACATTATGAAGAGCATTTTTGGTTGAGGGTTGATGATTAGTAAGGGAAACATGAGAGTGTGTGTTGGCTGAGAGAAAGGACCCAATGGGAAAGAAAAGTGTTACAATGTAAGAAAATGGAAAATTGATGCATCAAGGTCGAATGAAGAGCATAACAGAGATTTATACTCTAAGGTTAATAAAATTGTTGGGATTAATTTTGAAATGAAGATATAACAGGAGAAAAGGAAAACAGATTGGATGAAGATCTGGAAAGACTTTGTGGTGGGAAGGAATGGGAACTGAGGACATTTGTGTTTTATAACATGACAGTTTGAGAAGCAAAGAAAGGGTCAGAAAAGCATTTGTCAGGAAACAAACAAGAGCATTGAGCAGCAGTGTTGCAGGCCCAACTGAAGGTGGATATGTGGGTATATAGTGGGGCCACTCAGAAGGATGAGTAGTGTGTGTGTGCTCACTAGGATCTTTATAGATGGGGAGGAATAAAACAATAACTATGGGTGCACCCAGGATGGAGTTTAGCACAGTAGTCTCAGAAAAAGATGACATTAGAGAAAATGTATTATTATTGAGTTTAGAAGTGATTAACCGTGGTCTCCTGAATGGGTAGAGATAGAGGTGAAAGCACCTGGTGCCAAGAATAGGGAGGTATACAAGGAGGGGAAAGTCCAATGTCCAATGGGGTAGGAGCGTATGTTTAGTGGGACTGAGGAAAAAGAGAGCTTGGAGTCTCTTGCAGACTGAAGTAAGAGAGGGAAATTTTGAGGTTTAAGAATTTAGGGTAAGAACAGTTTCAGATGACAATAGGGTCATGATGTAGCCACTAAGATGATTGGTAAGGTAGAATACAGATGAAGGTCATTGGAATAAAGGGGATCAAGGCCAGGGTCATGAATTAGTTATCTACATGAAGGTTGAAGTTATTCAGGAGGTAAGAGGGGATCTGGTGGAAAAAAGATGGTAATCTGGGTTTCAGAATGTTTAGTGAATGAAGTGGAAAACCTGGCAGAGAGATCTGAAGGTGACTCTGAAAATTTTATCAGTCAAATAATGAAGGCTTCAAAAGAAGAGGGGTTATTGATGAAAATAAGCCTAGAAGAGTCTGGAATGGGGAGTCTGGAAACTCTTGCCAGTCTTTTTACCCCAGGATGTATGGAGTGTGGATGAATGAAGGAACTTTACAGCTTTGCTAACTCAAGTGCGGCTTGTAAAACAACAGCACCCAGGATCATCTGGGAGTTCATTAGAAATACAGAATCTCAGGTTAACCCCTGACGCACTGAATCAGAATCTGCATTTTATCAAGATTTGCAGGTGACACATCTACACATTAAAGTTCAAAAAACACTGCTAAAGTGGTTATGAAGGAAGTGTCCCTATCAGAAGAAAACTCAATTTTAGTGAAGGGGTAATAGAAACTTTACAAGAGATGTGTTAACAAGGCCTAAGGGTGGGTGGAGCTGAACAGAGTAGAGAACTAACCAGTTATAACTGGAACTAAGGTGTGAACCTAAACTGCTTGAGTGGAATTGGGTGTGGTACATTCAGGCCGGTGATCTTTGTCTTGGTCTAGCTTCATGTGGTGGAGAAAACTGGGTTGGCTGTGGCTGTTCAGGTGGTTGATGAACCTTTCTGAAAGGCTCTTCTTAAGTAAGAAGAACATCTGTGCTCATTGTCTATAGCTTGGGTTGTGGCTCATGCCTGGTGGAATTGCTTATAATAACGAGGCTTCTTGCTGTGAAATTGAATTCATGTTGAAAGGCAATGTGAACATTTCCTGTTAGTTGATGAGATGGAGTAAATCCTTCATGAGGCGATGTGTTTCGAGACCGTAGCATGCAAGCTAAGTGTGCAGTGGTATTGCCAACCAAAATCTTTAAAGGATTTTTGCCCCAGAGATTTTGAGTTGGGCCTGGGAAAAAGTTGACGATGTCAACAAATGCCAGAAGACAAAGGAGCTTCAAGCTGAAAACTCGGCAAAGTTGCCTTTAGCTTTTCAGAGTTTTGTTCACTGCTTTGTCTTTCTGTATTTATTTTACTAGCCTTACGATTTCGCCTTCCAAATAAGAGGTGAATATTAATCTAGGCAATATTAATTAAAATAACCTGAAAGCTTAAAGCCATGGCTATAACATATACTGGCTGAACATATGTGCATGTAATAGTATCAATATTGAAAGCCCCTGCTGTGAAAAGCCATAGCAAAGAATTTTTAGCAGACTTACTTCTGGGATCACTAATGATTAATTAGTGTGTATCATAATGTAAAGCAAATGTCACCCTAGCTACCTGGGGTTGCTGTCATTTGAGAGTGGAGCAATTTCCTGTTGATCACCAACAGTAAAATGAAAACTGCCTGCCATCTTGTGGAAGATGGTAGGTATCTCATGCCCAGGGAAAAAAGCAAGTGAGCCTTCTAGACCCTTCTTGCATGTTCTCTTGGAAGTTTTCATAAATGCATTGTCTCTTGCAGAGAAACGTAATAAGAATTAAAATGGAAATGAGCACATTTCAATTAAAAATGCACAATTACGTTTTCTTTCTCATTATACATTTCAAAATCAAGGCATCTAAGTCTAAACAGTAAACAGAGTCTTTTCATCAGGTGGCTGTTTCTTGAAGAACTGTGATTTGGCCTGACCTGCTCAGTTTATTGGCTAGCCCCAAGAGAAATTGTAGCTGAATGAGTATTTCAGATCACTACCTGAGAAGCAAGGTGCAGGCTATGAAATGGTGAACTGAATGCCAAACCAGCAGTTCATGGATTTTTTTGATTTAAGCAGGATTCTTAGAGCACTCAGGAGTTTAACCTGCTCCTCGGTGGCCTTCAAATGGTTCTGCCTAGGGCAGCCATCAGCCCAGTTGATTACTGTAACTCCCTCAGTCCCAGGAAAATTTGTGTCCTGGGGAACAAATAGTTATTTCCTAACTCCAATCACAATTGAGAAAACAATTGAACCAGTAAAGGGCTGCTTGGAGGAGACAGGTGAGTACAGCAGTAGAGGGAATTGTTGTTTGGAAAAATCAGGAAAATAAGACTGTCTCCAAGTTCCTTAACAGGTGGTTTTGGTCAAATTGAGGTAGGGGGAGTTAAGTGGCTATTTCATTAAATTGACTGGTCAATTTAGTCAAAATGGACAATTTGGTAAGCTTGTATAGACCCAGTCAGAGTCTTTTTCGGAGGCTCTTTAACAACGCGGATCCAATCCAGTCCATGTGTCCAGTCCCCAGTAGTGAGTGTATTTTCTTTTTTTCTCTCTCTGTATCTAGGTATCATTTTATGTGTCTATCTATGTATTGACTTTAGATACCAAATTTGACTTCTTGGTTTCAAGTACATATATATATATTTCTCACTTTCTTGCCATAGTACAGGAGCTCATTTAGTGAGATCAAAATTTACTTTAAAAATATGGTCTCTCCCCACAACCACGCTTGACTAGCTTCGCGTTTACGGCTGGGCGCAGTGGCTCACACCTGTAATCCCAGCACTTTGGGAGGCCAAGGCAGGCGGACCACGACGTCAGGAGTTCAAGACCGGCCTGACCCATATGGTGAAACCCTGTCTTTACTAAAAATACAAAAATTAGCTAGGTGTGGTGGTGCGTGCCTGTGGTCCCAGCTACTCGGGAGACTGAGGAAGGAAAATCACTTGAACCCAGGAGGTGGAGGTTGCAGTGAGCAGAGATGGTGCCACTGCACTCCAGCATGGGCAACAGAGCAAGACTCCATCTCAAAAAAAAAAAAAAAAAAAAAAAAGGAAGAAGACTATGCATTTAAAATAAAAATAATACATATCTGTTGATGGATGACTTGGAAAAGTTTTCAAGAGAACTTAAAATGGTCTTTGCTATTTTGCAGCGTATATTTTAATTGAAGGGCATCCATGCACGCTTTCCACAACAAATAATTATAGAGTAGTCAAACACAATAGAACTCTCAAACATTTATTATTCAGTAACCAGGTTATATACGAACAGGAAGCCAAAACTTCTCCAATGGTTAGCTACTTGTAACTCTATAATTAGGTACATTCTACAATTTCATATAGCACCTAATTACTGAGTAAATATTCATGCAAGTGTTCAATTATTTTTGATTCGCCCTATATTGTCACAGTTACATGATCAAAAATGAAAGGAATCATAAATACTACATTCAAGCAGTAGAAAATAGATCATTTAGTGGCCTTTCCTTCATACTTTTATTTCATTTCTTTACTTTTGAGAATTCCAAAATGTATTCTCTTCTTGTAAATTCTGATTCAAGCATTCTTATACCTACTAGTTAACCAGAACTGAAAACTACAACTCCCAAGAAGCTCAGCAGCATCCTGATAAAATGATAGCTGGCAGTAAAGAAAACAGTTTAAATATTTTGTAGTGATATTATTCTCTCTTTGGATATGTGGCACAATAGTACATTTTTTTTTTTTTGATACATAGTAAGCATAAAACCTGATAAGCAAGCTGAAATCAAACCAATGAAGGAAAGTTCTCATTTTCAATTATGCTCTTGACAAGGTGTGTTTTATTTTGCTTTTTCATCATTTATTTATTTTTTAAGGATGTGAGTTTTAAATGTACACTCTTTTAAAATATGAATGTAACCATGTATTTTACCTGTAATAATAAATGTCACCCACGAGCATTTCAATTTTTTAAAGGCACTTAGAATTTCACAAAGAGTTGGAATTTTGAATACCAAAATAAGAATTCATGTTTTCCAGCTGAGATAAAGCTTTCTGATGGGTGGAATATATTACAGGTCCAAAAAATGCAGTGGTGAGAATAAATAAAATAGATTGCTTCCCAACTGCTGTCTTAGTTTTCTTTCCCCCAGCATTAGATGGTATGCATCGTTTAATAAGAGCAAGTCCGTTAAGTGTTTTTGCTCTTTGTAATATCAGGCTGCTGGTGATGGACAGAACTGTATTATAAATACGGAGTGGATGTGGAAGCTGTTGTTATAAAATCACTTTTTCTCCACTCATTGGAAAATAAGTTCACTTACAGTTATGCTAACATGCGGTAGTTAAACTTTTAACTCATGGAAACATTCTGTTAGACCTGACAATATTATGCATTTTATTTGTTTATTAACATAGTGTTTAAAACTACATGTTTGTTACTAAAGATTACACGCCAAACAGGAGAGATACAGAAATAGCCTTCTTCTATATGTGAAGGATGAGAGATGACAAATCCATCTGCAATTTAAATTTTCTTCTATAGGTATTATCTTAGGTCCTCTTTGTGTGTTTTCTCCTATTTTTCTTTGTGTTAGCTCTATCTTTCTTTGTTTTATCTGGCTTGTGCAATATGAAGACTCTGCCTTGCTTATAGCCCCTCAGTGGAGGCAGCCTTAATAACATCAGTGCATTTTGTTTCTCCTCCTGATGTGCCTTTGTTTGATAGGCAGTTTCATTTGGTGTCATTGTTTAGCTTAAGCAGTTGGCACCTGGGAAAGTCTATGGAAACCTTCAATTCATCAAATCGGGACTGACTGGCAAAAATATTGCTTGCTGATACAGACAGTCCCATATTTGGTTACTCAAAAATTAAACATGTATTTCAGTCTTGATTGGAAAGGAAGTCTTTGGAAGACACGCAGCTGCCAAGGTAGGGGGGAGGTGCAGAGAATGGCTGGAGAGGTTTAGGTGGGGAAATCTTCAAACAGGGATGACTTAAGGTATCCAATATTTGTAATCTTTAAAAAGGGGGCATTTGAGAAGTGACAAAGAGCCTGATACCTTATGGGAAAAGTGGACACTGATTATACAAGAGCCCTGATTATATAAGTACTAAAAAATTGACTCAATCCGTTAAGTATTTTCAATTCATGACATCAAACAACTGATCTGACCATCTCCACCCCATCTCAAACGCTAAGGTGATGAAAAGGAATGGTTGTATATACAAACTTTTATCCCACTGTTCTCAGGTTTTATGCCAGCAGCCACAGGTCAGGACATGGATGTCATTGCATCTATCGATATCAATGTGCTTTTTGATTTATTTGGTTTTTGTTTATTTGTTTACTTTGTCAATTCAGACAAAAGATTCAGCAACTGAGCAGGAAAAAATACCACTCAAACCAATCATTTGAGACTGTTGACTTCTTTCCATTTCCTGGCAAGTTGCACAAAACCAACAGCTCCAGCAACACTACATAGACATAGCTTGATTGTACCACAGGTGGCAAGCACAAAGACAGGAACAGGAACTGGAATTTCATATTTGTTAGCAACAAATATTGACAACATGACTCAGTTGGCAGAGACTGTAAGGCTGATTTAGGTTCAATTTTTCATTCATTCAGCCACAATATCTCATCAGCATATACTATGTGGCAGTCACTCTGCTAAAGAGGAACAAGAAAGATCAATTCCTGGAATATAGAGGCATTAAAGAAGAAAATTTCAACACAGTGTAATAAAAGAAAAAGTGTGACTCTGCTTTCCACCATGTGAAAAACTGCTTCCCTTCTTTAACCCCTGTTTTCTCTGGCGGGAGGGTTAGTGCTTGCTTTCTACACCTTCTCCCATCAGGCGATGCTTTGAAATTCCAAAATGTTCCAACAGTAGCACTTCTATGCTATGTATCTGCACTTCACATCAACTTGAAACTGCCACCGAGTCTGGGAGCATACATGAAGGATTTCTCTGTGGCTAGTTCCACAAAAGAAATCAATTGTGCTCTAGCTCTGCACCTGTGGGATGGCTTTGCTTGCAGAATATCCTCCTGCCTGTGAAGTGCAAAAGGACCTCTAATGGGCAGGCTTTCTAGCCACAGATGGGGAGATAGGTTTGCTCTTTCTCTTCTCCTGCATCTGCACAATGCATGCAGATACCCCAGCCACGTCTCCCCATTAAGCACAGCTTGAGACACTGTAACAATCATTGCTACTTCAGAAGTCACCAAGTGGGTGTGCCCTAGTTTGTGTTGAAGTGTCACCTCCAGGGGCAGTTTGACAAAGCAAAGACCTCCTCAATTCAGTCAATCAAAACAGAAATATTATCTTTGGCCAATTGTAGAAGTAAATTGTCAACAGGATCATCTTCAATAAGATAAATTGCTCTCTTTATCTCTGTATCTCTATACTCTGTCACACACACACACACACACACACACACACACACTGGCACACACATAAACACACTCAGATTTTTCCTTGAAGACTGTGAAACCTTCCTGATTTGGCCCTCAGTAATCTCTTCCTCTGACCCATTTATTGTCCAACTCACTACTAGACAGTTTGACTCTAGTTATAATGTTGCTAATACAAGTCCCATTTTCCTCTTGCATCCTACATCTAATCTGTAAGTAAATTCTTTTGGCTCTACCTTCAAAATATATTCAGAGTTTGACAACTTCACACTATCTCTGCAGCTACAATCCTGGTCAAAGCCACCATCACCTCCCCTGAATTGCTGAAATAATTTCCTAACTGGCATTACTGTTTCTATTCTTGACCCTTTATGATACATTTTATAAACAGCCTCCAGAATTATTCTTTTACAACATAAAGTAGATTATGTTATTCCTTGCTCAAAATGTGCTATTGCCTTCTCCTTGTTCTTAGACATAGATTATTAACTACGGCCTCCAGGACCCAATGTAATTTGTCCATGCCTAGTTTCTCATCGAATTTTGTATGATTTCCTCTCTGTCACTAAACTCCATCCAGCCTTGTTGGTCTTCTTTTGGTTTCTCAGGGCCTTTGTACTGGTTATTTTTCATGTCATTCTGAAACTCACTGCCCTCAGATTTTCTCAAGGCTTATTTTCTTGCTTTACTTTCATATCAGCTCAAATGAACCATATCCTTCTCATCATACAGGTTGCAGTTCAAGAAACACCTCCTCAGAAAAGTTTACCCTGACTGCCCTATGTATGGTAAATTTCCTCTTCAATCTACAAATCATAAAAGCCAATTACTTGTTATCCCATTACTATTTTATTATCATTACATTACTTATAACTGTTTGAAATTTTCTTGTTTATTTATTCCTTATTTATTGTCTCCCCAGCCATTTTCTACTATGTGCATTTCATGAATATAAAGATTATGTCTACTTTGTTAATTACTGTATCCCTAACACCTAGAACAGTTCATGGCATACAGTAGGTATGCAGTCAGTAGTGTTCAGTGAATAAATAGATGCAATGTAGAAAGCACAATTATGCATAGAATTGATGTTTAAAAAATTAGATTAATAAATAATTTGAACAATGTTTATGGAAATGTTTCAAAGTGAGAATTTCCTTCTGTTTTGGTAAAGTATAGCAGAAAAAGCCAGAAGATGAACTGCAGTGGGTCACCACTGATACAGTTTGGATTTTTGTTCCCTCCATGTCTCATGCTAAAAATGTAATCCCCAATGTTGCAGGTGGGGCCTGGTGGCAGTTATTGGATCACGGGATCAAACCCCTCATTAATGTCTTCGTTCCATCCACTTGGTGATGAATGAGTTCTTGCTCAGTTCATTCACATGAGCTCTGCTTGCTTATTCATTTATTTATTTATTGTTCCTTTATTTATTTATTTATTTTTGAGATGAAGTTTCGCTCTTGTTGCCCAGGTTGGAGTGCAATGACGGGATCTCGGCTCACTGCAACCTCTGTCTCTCAGGTTCAAGTGATTCTCCTGCCTCAGCCTCCCGAGTAGCTGGGATTACAGGTGCCTGCCACCATGCCTGGCTAATTTTTGTATTTTTAGTAGAGATGGGATTTCACCATGTTGACCAGGCTGGTCTTGAACTCCTGACCTCAGCTGATCCACCTGCCTTGGCCTCCCAAAGTGCTGGGATTACAGGCATGAGCCACTGTGCCTGGCCTTTATTTTTATTTTTTAATTTTTTATTTCCATAGGTTTTTGGAGAACAGGTGGAGTTGGGTTACGTGAATAAGTTCCTTAGTGGTGATTTCTAAGATTTGGGTGCACCCATCACCCAAGCAGTATACACTGTACCCAATTTGTAGTCTTTTACCCCTCACCACCCTCCCATCCTTTCCCCCCGAGTTCCCAAAGTCCATTGTATCATTCTTATGCCTTTGCATCCTCATAGGTTAGCTCCTACTTATGAGTGAGAACATACAGTATTTGGTTTTCCATTCCTAAGTCACTTCACTTAGAAAAATGGTCCCCAATTCCATCCAGGTACCTGCGAATGACATTATTTAATTCCTTTTCATAGCTGAGTAGTATTCCATGGTATGTATATACCACAATTTCTTTATCCACTCATTGATTGATGGGCATTTGGGCTGGTTTCATATTTTTGCAATAGTGAATTGTGCTGCTATAAAAATGCATGTGTAGGCTGGTCACAGTGGCTCATGCCTGTAATCCTAGCACTTTGGGAGGCTGAGGTGGGTGGATCACCTGAGGTCAGGTGTTAAGGCCAGCTTGGCAGCTGTCTTGGAGACGGGTAGTCACCTGAGGTCAGAAGTTCAAGACCAGCCTGGCCAATATGGTGAAACCCCAGCTCTATTAAATATACAAAAATTAGCCAGGTGTGGTGATGTGTGCCTGTAATCCCAGCTACTCGGGAGGCTGAGGCAGGAGAATCGCTTGAACCCAGGAGTTGGAGGTTGCAGTGAGCCGAGATCACGCCACTGCACTCCAGCCTGCGTGACAGAAAGAGACTCCATTTCAAGAAAAAAAAAAAAAAAAAAAGAAGAAAAACTGCGTGTGTAAGTATTCTTTTCACATAATGACTTATTTTCCTCTGGATAGATATCTGGTAGTGGGATTGCTGGATCAAATGGTACTTCTACTTTTAGTTCTTCAAGGAATCTCCACACTGTTTTTCATAGTGTTTGTACTAGTTTACATTCCCACCAGCAGTGTAGAAGTGTTCCCTTTTCACCACATCCCCAATGACATGGTTTGGCTGTGTCCCCACTCAAATGTCATCTTGAATTTAACTCCCACAGTTCCCATGTTATGGGGGTGAGTCTTTCCTTCACTGTTCTCATGATAGTGAATGAGTCTCAAGAGGTCTGATGATTTTAGAAACGGGAGTTTCTCTGTGCAAGCTCTTTCTTTGGCATCCATGTAAGATGTGACTTGCTCCTTTTTCTACCATGAGTGTGAGGCTTCCCCAGCCATATGGAACTGTAAGTCCATTAAACCTCTTTATCATCCCAGTCTCATGTATGTCTTTATCAGCAGTGTGAAAATGGACTAATACAGTAAATTGTACCAGGAGTGGGGTGCTGCTGAAAAGATACCTGAAAATGTGGAAGTGACTTTGAAACTGGGTAGCAGGCAGAGGTTCAAACAGTTTGCAGGGCTCAGAAGACAGGAAAATGTGGGAAAGTTTAGAACTCCCTAAGGAGTCCAAGGTGAGGTGGTCTCAGATGGAGATGAAGAACTTGTTGGGAACTGGAGCAAAGGTGACCCTTGTTATGTTTTGGCAAACAGACTGGTGGTATTTTGCCCCTGCCCTAGAGATTTGTGGAACTTTGAACTTGAGAGTGATGATTTAGGGTATTTGGCAGAAGAAATTTCTAAGCAGCAAAGCATTCAAAGGGTAACTAGGGTGCTGTTAAAGGCATTCAGTTTTATAAAGGGAGGACAGCAGGAAAGTTTGGAAAATTTGCAGCCTGAGAATGTGATAGAGAAGAAAATCCCATTTTCTGAGGAGAAATTCAACCCAGCTGCAGAAATTTGCATAAGTAACGACGAGTCAAATGTTAATCTCTAAGACAATGTGGAAAATGTCTCCACGAGGTCTTCATAGCAGCCCCTCTTATCCCAGGCCCTGAGGCCTAGGAGGAAAATATGGCTTCGTGGGCCAGGCTCAGCTTGCCCATGCTGTGTGCAGTCTAGGGACTTGGTGCCGTGTGTCCCAGCCACTCCAGCCATGACTAAAAGGGGCCAAGGCACAACTCAGACCATGGCTTCAGAAGGTGCAAGCTCCAACCCTTGGCAGTTTCCATGTGATGTTGAGCCTGCAGGTGCACAGAACGATATGGTTTACCTGTGTCCCCACCACCCAAATCTCATCTTGAATTGTAACTCCCTCAATTCCCACATTTCATGGGAGTAAGCCAGTAGGAGGTGATTGAATTATGGAGTTGGGTCTTTCACACACTGTTCTTGTGATAGTGAATGAGTCTCACAAAACCCTGCACAAGCTCTCTCTTTACCTGCCACCATCCAAGTAAGACGTGACTTGCTTCTCCTTGCCTTCCACCATGATTGTGAGGTCTCCCCAGCCATGTGGAATTGTAAGTCCATTAAACCTCTTTTTGTTCCCAGTCTCAGGCATGTCTTTATCAGCAGCACGAAAACAGACTAATACACATGCCATATGATTGTATACCTAGAAAACCCTAAAGACTCCTCCAAAATGCTCCTAGAACTGATAAATGAATTCTGCAAAGTTTCAGAGTATAAAATTAATGTAGACAAATCAGTAGCTCTGCTATACAACAACAGTGACCAAGCAGAGAATCAAATCAAGAACTCAACCCCTTTCACAATAGCTGCAAAAAACACAAAAATATTTAGGAATATACCTAACCAAGGATGTGAAAGACTTCTACAAGTAAAACTACAAAACACTGCTGAAAGAAATCATAGATGACACAAACAAATGGAAACATCCCATGCTCATAGATGGGTAGAATCCATATTGTGAAAATGACCATACAGCCAAAAGCAATTTTCAAATTCAATGCAATTTCCATCAAAATACCACCATCATTCTTCAAAGAACTCGAAAAAAATCTGAAAATTCATAAGAAACCAAAAAAGAGCCTGCATAGCCAAAGCAAGACTAAGCAAAAAGAACAAATCGAGAGGCATTACATTACCTGACTTCAAACTACACTACAAGGCCATAGTCATCAAACCAACATGGTACTGGTATAAAAATAGGCACATAGACCAATAGAACACAATAGAGAACCCAGAAATAAAGCCAAATACTTACAGCCAACTGATCTTTGACAAAGCAGACAAAAACATAAAGTGAGGAAAGGACAGTCTATTCAACATATGGTGCTGGGGTAATTGGCAAACCACATGTAGAAGAATGAGACTGGATCCTCATCTCTCACCTTATACAAAAATCAAGTCAAGATGGATCAAAGACTTAAACCTTAGACCTGAAATGATAAAGATTCTACAAGATAACATAGGAAGAACCCTTCTAGACATTGGCTTAGGCAAAGACTTTATGACCAGGAACCCCAAATCAAACGCAACAAAAATAAAGGTAAATAGATGGGACTTAATTAAACTAAAAAGCTTCTTCACAGCAAAAGAAACAGTCTTAAACTAAAAAGCTTCTTCACAGCCAAAGAAGCAATCAGTAGCATTAATAAACAACCCACGGATTGGGAGAAAATTTTTGCAATCTATATATCTGACAAAGGACTAATATCTAGAATCTACAAGGAACTCAAACAAGTGAGCAAGAAAAAAACAACTCCATCAAAAAGTAAGCTAAGTACATGAATAGACAATTCTCAAAAGAAGATATACAAATGGCCAACAAACATATGAAAAAATGCTCAATGTCACTAATGATCAGGGAAATGCAAATCAAAATCACAATGTGATACCACCTTACTCCTGCAAGAATGACCATAATAAAAAAATGAAAGGTATGGTTATTTAAAAGAGTGTGTCGGCCAGGTGCGATGGCTCATGCCTGTAATCCCAGCACTTTGGGAGGCTGAGCCTGAGGCGGGCGGATCACAAGGTCAGGAGATCGAGACCATCCTGGCTAACAAGGTGAAACCCCGTATCCACTAAAAATACAAAAAAAAAAAAAAAAAAAAAATTAGCCGGTCCTGCTGGCGGGCGCCTGTAGGCCCAGCTACTTGGGAAGCTGAGGCAGGAGAATGGCGTGAACCCGAGAAGTGGAGCTTGCAGTGAGCTGAGATCACACCACTGCACTCCAACCTGGGCGACAGAGCGAGACTTCCGTCTCAAAAAAAAAAAAAAAAAAAAAAAAAAAGACTGTGGCACCTCCTGCCCTACTCTCTCCTTTTCTTTCTCTCACCATGTGACATGTTGGCTCCCTGTTGCCTTCTGCCGTGATTGTAAGATTCCTGAGGCCTCATCAGAAGCAGAGGCTAACACCATGCTTCCTATAAAGCCTGCAGAACAATGAACCAATTAAACTTTTTTTCTTTACACAGGCTGTTATTTCTTTACAGCAATGCAAGAACAGACTGACACAGAAAACAAGGAGGGGGACATTGCTATAAAGATACCTGAAGATGTGGAAGTTGCTTTAGAGCTAGGTAATGGACAGAGTTTAGAAGAGTTTGGAAGCCTCAGAAGAAGACAGGATGATGGGGGAAAGTTTAAAACTTCTTAGAGACTGGTTAAATTCTTGTGACCAAAATGCTGATAGAAATATGGGTTGGGCATGGTGGCTCACGCCTGTAATCTCAGCACTTTGGGAGGCTGAGGTGGGTGGATCACCTGAGGTCAGGAGTTCAAGACCAGCCTGGCTAACATGGTGAAACACGATTTCTACTAAAAATACAAATAATTAGCCAGGCATGGTAGCATGCACCTGTAATCCCAGCTACTCAGGAGGCTGAGGCAGGAGAATCACTTGAACCCAGGAGGCAGAGGGTGCAGTGAGCCAAGATCATACCATTGCACTCCAGCCTGAGCAACAGAGTGAGACTTGGTAAGAAAGAAAAAAAGAAAAGGAAGGAAGGGAGGGAGGGAGGGAGGGAGGGAGGGAGGAAGGAAGGAAGCCAGGCTGACAAGGTCTCAGATGGAAGTGGGGAAGCTATTGAGAAATGGAGTAAATGTTATCCATGTTATGCTGTAGCAAAGAACTTTGCTGCATTGTGTCCATGCCCTAGGGAATCAGTGGAAGTTTGAACTTAAGAGGGATGACCTAGAGTATCTGGCAGAAGAAATTTCCAAGCAGCAAAACACTGAAGAAGTGACATGGCTGCTTCTAACAACCTACAATCAGATACAGGAGCAAATAAATGACTTAAAGTTGAAACTTATATTTAAAAGGGAGGCAGAGCATAAAAGTTTAGAAAATTTGCAGCCTAGCCATGTGGAAGAGAAAGAAAAGCATTTTCAGGAAAAAAATTCAAGCAGGCTATGGAGCAACCACTTGCTACAGTGATGGGAGGGTCTGCTGCAAGGGTGTCTGAAATGCCTTCAAGGCGTTTTCCCTGTTTTCTTGGCTATCAGCACTGGATTCCCTTTTAGTTATACTGGATCCCTGTTGCCTTCTGCCATGATTGTAAGTTCTCTGAGGCCTCATCAGAAGCTGAGCAGGTGCTGGTACCATGCTTCCTGTACAGACTGCAAAACTGTAAGCTAAGTAAACCTCTTTTCTTTATAAATTACCCAGCCTCAGGTATTTCTTTATAGCAACGCAAGAACATACGGACACAACCACTGATAATAATGTTAAGAATTTCACTGTGACAGCATGCCAAAAGCTATTGGTATTCTACCTACCATCAATTAAATGGTCCCTACAAAGTGGTAAGTTCCCTAAGGAGAACCCTGAAACTTTTCCCCAGTGCCCACTTTTCTACCTCTTCTGAGACTGAGCTCACTTCTCTGTAAGTGCCAAGTTCTAAAGACAGACATGGCATGACATAACAGAATAATTTGTTGTGGGAAAACCCCCTCCAGTTAAGCCCCATATTTACTACTCCTTTGTCTTAATTCCACATTACCATCACAATAAAGCCAAAAAGGAGGGAGATTATAGTGGGTGCTGTCACCCAAATTCTCCATTCAGTACTGAAGGAATCATATTCACTACTGCTTAGAATGTTGGCTGTTAATAACTCACCACTGAGTCCCTCTCTGGGAGCTGGCCTCATCTGAAGAGAACAAGCTCACCCAGAGTTGTATCCTCTCTCTGAAAAGGAGTCCACATCTAGTGACTGTGATGTAGGACTACAGCTCCTGGCTTCCTTGCATCAGTTTAGGACAAATTTGAAGGGTTATCCCAACTCCAAAACCCCCTAAGGAACTGGCTGAAGCTCTGCTGCAACTACATGTTAGTTCAAAACTTCTCTGTATCTAAATATACTTTCCTGATTATCTTAGAAATCTTATTTCTGAGAGGACTTCCTGAAGAAATCTCCTCATTCAGATATTCATTTTAGAGGGTATTTCCTGAGGAATATGACTTAAGACTGGGTTCTAGGAGTAGACCTAGGAAGAAAACTCTATAGTGGCATTTTGGAGGTGGATTATCCATCAGCCAGCTTGGAGTGGGAACCATTTCACTGGGGGCAGGTGGAATACTAACTGCTTTTGGCATTCTGTAGGCAGTGAAATTGTTTATGCATTTTTTGGCAGTGAACTGAGATGGAATACCAGAGAAAGAGAACACGTTGGCAAGTACAACATCTTGTATGTTTGAGCATTTGGGTGGAGTAGTAATTATAAGGACTAGGGATTGAATGGCTTTTGCTAGATGCTGTTCATGCCTTGGACAAAAACAATGAAAGGATAAGGAGGTCTAGTAATTGATTTAAGATGGAGTGTGAATGGCAAATATCTTTGCCAACATGCAAAGAGGCACTCATTTCTTTCAGCTGGAAGGCAGAAAAAGCTGGTGATCAGGCCCAGGACTTAATTATAAAGCATCTCAGAGTCCAGAGAAGGTTGAATTTTCAACCATGGTTAGTCAGCTCTGCCAAGGTCAGGGTATTGATTGGGAAGAAATGGGACCTGAGGCATGGGATAGGTGCATCTGGGTCAATGGACTCCAAAATCTTGATTTTCAAGATTCTCCTGATCTCTCTAGGGCTGCAAAAGTTAAAATCCTCCTCCTTGCTAAAATCTAATGCTCTATCCTGTTTGGAAGATGTTAGATATTTCTGCTTTGGAAAAAAAGTATCCTTGCTGGGCATGGCAGCTCACTCCTGTAAGCTCTTTGGGAGGCTGAAGTGAGAGGATCACTTTAGCCCTGGAGTTTGAGGCTGCAGTAAACTACAATGTGCAACTGTACTCCAGCCTGGGCGACAGAGCAAGACTCTTTCTCAAAAGAAAAAAATATACTCTCCCTACCACAGAAAACATGTATCATCTTTCAGAATCCTCACTTCACTTCCTTGCCATGAGACCCCAAACTAAAATCAAGTAACAACATTACCCAGTTAGGGAAGTGCTGGGCCTCTTAAGAGAGGAAAGGGACTATGTACCAAAGTAGTGGCAGGATCTAGTCAACATGATTAATTGGAGCCAGAACAGTATATATAAAACGGGATCCTGTGTGTGCTGGATCAAAAAAACAAAACATAAAGTTGGATAAATGTGAATTTTCTTAATATGGATTACTTTCCCATGATATAGGATTTACTTGGACTAGGACCCTGGAAGATAGGGCTAATATGCTTCTAAGGTTGTTTTTGGAATCTTGGGAAAATGATCATCCACAAAAAGTGAAGTAAAAACTGCTAGAAATTGCATGAAAGATGATGGAGAAATAAATCAGAACTCTCCAGAATTGGTCATGCCGGGGAAAGGAGACACACTGCAACTGGAAAATCTGCCAGCCAAATATTTTCTGAAGAAAGGCTCAGAAGACATTCTATTTGACCAAAGCAATAAAGAATGATGTGCTGGCAAGAGAGACACATCCATTACTGAGAAACTTGCTGTCCTATACAGATCAGGGATAACACTGGGAAATGCTATAATAAAACTGGGCTACTTGATGGCAAAGGTGATGATAGGATCTGGAAATAATAGAGGCCAGATGTCAATGATTTACTATCAGGGGCAAAGTGGGCACAATTATTGTAGTGAACAGCAGGGTCAGAGTGGCAGCCAAGGGGTCCTGACCTGCAGAGAACTATGCAGATCGTTAATAGAACATAGTTTTCTAGGAGCAAGATAGATGGGAACCCAACAAGATTTTTGCCTAATTGACACAACCAAAAAAAAAAATCAAAGATGGATGATCAGAAAGGGCAGCTTTCCCAATAAAATATATGATCTCTTGCCCAATTTCTATTCCTAAGCCTGTTGTCATATCCAACACCAAAGCAAGCTGAAAAGCGTATAATGTTTTCTCCATTCTCTCCCTGAAGCGACTTAAGATTATCTGCTTGAGTAACTATACACTGGGATAAAGGAAATACCTAAGTATTTTGAAGTTTGTTAGGATCAGTTGACATTGCTAACAGGACACCAGAAGTGTTATTGTGGCTTCTCTGTTGGAGTGGCAGTATATATAAGCCAGTTAATAAGTGGAGTCCTGGCTCAGGTTTAGCTCATAGTAGGTCCACTACATCTATAGATTCACCTTGGGGTCGCTACCCCAGTTGACAAATGTATAATTAGAATGGTTATACATGATACTTGGAAGAATCCCAACATCAGATCTTTGTTCTGTGGAGTAAAAGCTATCATAGTGGGAAGGCTAAGTGCAAGCCTCTGGATAACTCCCTCCTTCTCTTATCCCCAGTCAAGACAGTAAATCAAAAATAAAATTACATCCTGGAAGAATGACAGAGATTATTGCCTCCCTTAAAACTCTGAAGGATGCAGAAATGGGAGTCCTTACCATATTCTCATTGATTTACCATTCTGGCTTCTATAAAACCAACTACATACTGGAGGACTAAAGTGGATTATGGTAAACTCAATTAGGTAGTATCCCCAATGACAACTGCTGATCTAGATATTGGGGTATTTTTACTAGAGCATATTAATGTAACTTGAGGTACATGGTATAGGGGAAAATTTGGAACTCCCTAGAGACTTGTTGAATGGCTTTGACCAAAATGGTGATAATGATATGGACAATGAAATGCAGGCTGAGGTGGTCTCAGATGGAGATGAGAAACTTGTTGGGAACTAGAGCAAAAGTCACTCTCTTGTTATGTTTTAGCAAAGAGACTGGTGACATTTTGCCCCTGCCCTAGAGATTTGTGGAACTCTAAACTTGAGAGAGATGATTTAGGGTATCTGGCAGTAGATATTGCTAAGCAGCAAAGCATTCAAAAGGTGACTTGGGTGCTGTTAAAGGCATTCAATTTTATAAGGGAAGCAGAGCATAAAAGTTTGGAAAATTTGCAGTTTGAGAATGTGATAGAAAAGAAAATTCCATTTTCTGAGGAGCAATTCAAGCCAGCTGCAGAAATTTGCATAAGTAACGAGGAACTGAATGTTAATCTCCAAGACAATGGGAAACTGTCTCCAGGGCATGTCAGAGGTCTTCATGGCAGCCTCTCCCATCATAGGCCTGGAGGCCTAGGAGAAAAAAATGGTTTCATGGGCAAGGCTCAGGGTCCCCATGCTGTGTTCAGTCTAGGGACTTGGTGTCCTGCCTCCCAGCCACTCCAGCCATGACTGAAAGGGGCCAACATGGAGCTCAGGCCATGGCTTCAGAGGGTGCAAGCTCCAAGCTTTGGCAGCTTCCATGTGGTATTGAGCATGTGAATGCACAGAAGTCAAGAATTGGCATTTGGGAATCTCCACCTAGATTTCAGAGGATGTATGGAAACACCTGGATGCCCAGGTAGAAGTATGCTGCAGGGGTGGGGCCCTCATGAAGAACCTCTACTAGGGCAGTATGGAAGAGAAATGTGGGGTTGGTGCCCCCACACAGAGTCCCTACTGGACAATGCCTAGTGTAGCTATGAGAAGAGGGCAACTGTCCTCCAGACCCCAGAATGGTAGATCCACTGACAGCTTGCACTGTGAGCCTGGAAAAGCCACAAACACTCAACACCAGCCTGTGATAGCAGCTGGGAGGGAGGCTGTACCCTACTGAGCCACAGGGGCAGAGCTGCCCAAGACCATGCAAATCCACCTTTTGCATCAGCATAACCTGGATATGAGACATGGAGTCAAAGGTGATCATTTTGAAGCTTTAAGATTTGACTGCTCTGCTGGATTTCAGACTTGCATGGGGCCTGTAGCTCCTTTATTTTAGCTAATTTCTCCCTTTTGGAATGGCTTTATTTATCTAATACCTGTATCCCCATTGTATCTAGGAAGTAACTAATAAACTAATAAAAAAATTTGACTTACAATCTCAGGTGCTGTGGTTGAATTGAGCTGCTCCATGAAAATTATTTCTTTCGTATTTAAGTATGAAATTAGTATTCTCAGACATTTGTTTTTCAGATAGTATTTTTTAATTTAATGTAATTTGCAAAATAACAACTTGCTTCTGGTTTCAAAGAAGATGTTTCCATGTGTCTTTTATTCTAACAAAAATAAGAGAAAATTTTTATTATAAGTCTGCCTGTAACTTGCTGGATGATTTTACCAAATTATATTTATCTTCTGTGCTTGATATTACCTCTCTTTATAATGAAAATAGCAGAGAGGCAGAGGAGTTTAGGAATACTTACAGAGAAACTTTAATTTCCAAAAGTATCTGAGGATAAATTTAAAGACTATTATAAACCCAAGATTCTAGAACAGAAACTAAAAAGACAGATAGTCATCTATAGATAGATGACAGCATGTTGAAGCAAATATCAACCCTTTACATAAATATAGTGCTTTATAGATTATAAAGAGTGTTTACATACCAGTGATTGGCTAGGTGGATGCTATAATCATTCCTCTTTTACAAACAGGAAGGCTGAAGCTGAGAGAGGTTAAGATTCTTAATCAATATCTCCTGGGTAATAAAAACATAACTGGGAACCTAGGTTTTCTGATTAGAAAGTTCAGCAATGTTTTCACTACACTAAAGTTGTCTTTTGAAATGCAAGCAGGAAAGGTAAGTTTCAGTTAAGTTTCTTCAACATAAGTGAGTTAAGGAACATTTCAGAAAACATTAGGGAAGAAGAAAAATATCTAAACATATTTTCAGAAATGAATGTAGTTTTGAAATGTTTTTCTCCTTTAAAAATGTTAGCTGACATTTATAAAATGATTTGATCATCCTAAATTCTTTTTTCAGAAAATCCAAGGCAACACAGAAGTAATATTTATTGGGAGCCCACTTTGTGTCAAACACTGTGCAAGGTGCTTTACAGAGTAAGTGTATGCAATTGTCATAGTCACCCTATTATTTTACAGATAGGAAAATTGAGGTTCAGAGAGAATAAATTACTTGCCTAAGGTTCCAAAGTTTATAAGGAGCAGCACTGAGATTTCAGCCCAGGTTGTCTGACTCCAAAGTCCCTGTTAAAATTATGAATCAATCATTTAATCCAGAAGTATTTAAGGGGCACTAATTATGAGCTCAGCATTTTGAGGATCAACATAAGAAATATAAGATAGAATCCCAGTCCTCAGAAAATTGACAACTTATCTGGAGAGAAAAAAAGGGATTAGAACAAATTGTTGAATTATGTAGTATAGACTTGTACTAAAAAATATGGTCCCTGCCACCAAGTAGCGTGGCTCATGCCTATAATTTCAGCACTTTAGGAGGTCAAGGCAGGTGGATCTCTTGAGCCCAGGAGTTCGAGACCAACTTGGGCAACATAACCAGACTCTTTCTCTACAAAAAATACATTAAAAAATAGCTGGGTGTGGTGGCATGCACCTGTAGTCCCAGCTACCCAGGAGGCTGAGGTGGGAAGATCACCTGAGCCTGGGAGGTTGAGGCTGCAGTGAGCTGTGATCATACCACTGCATTTCAGCCTGGGTGACAGAAAGAGACCCTGTCTCAAAAACAAAAACCAACCAACCAACCAAACAAACAAAAATATAGTCCACGGATCACCTGCAGCAATTTTATCAGCTGGAAGCCCAATAGAAATACAGAATCTTAGGCCCTCTGCTCAGGTCTACCCAATTAGAGTCTGCATTTTAATAAGGACTTTGAGTAACTTGTATGCACAGTAAAGTTCGAGAAGTTTGTGTATGAATTATTAATTCCTGCCTAGGGAATAGGCAAGAAAGACGTCAAGAAAGAGATGCTGCAACTGGGCTTTGAAGCAGGTGTGATGTGACTCTCCTTATCTCCTTCAAGTTGTCTCATCTCCAGTGGGTCTGGCAAGGCTACTCTGAGAGTAGTGATAGGGGAGAGAAGGGAAGGTAGGGAAGGATTCCAGGGAAGTAGTATAAGCAACTGAAAAGTGAAGGAGTTGGTGACGATAATCAGGGAGTTCAGTTTCCACCAATAGGAAGAGAGAATGTAAAGGTATTATTTACACCCTTATCCCACATCACTCCTCATCCTCTCCTCAGGTGGTAGGTTGGAGGCAGTCTGGTTTGTGTGTTGCTGTATGTCATTGGATGTGTAAATACATGCATAAACCTCCACCTCAGGACTTCTTTAATGCTATAGGCCTAATTGGTGCATTTCAACAATAAAGTCTTTTTTCAAATAAACTCATATCCTAAAGCTGTATTTTCTTTTGTAAAGCTCAGCCACAACTGGTCCTCGATAAAATTTACATTTGCTCTAGGGACTAAGAACATTAAATGTCTTTCTCTTAACTGAGCACCATTCTAATTAGGGAGAAATTGCATTAGGGAGCCATGTGACTATCTGAGAAGAACACATTCATTCCTGATTTTGATATTTTAAAATATAGCAGATTGCAGAAATGCAGATTACGATGTGGATATAGTGTTAAAATTGCTTTTGCCATTATAAGGATAAAAATAGCTCTTGGCTCAAATTTCCTGCTGCTTCTTTCTAAATGAAGGAGTTAAATACTGAAAGGCAGGTGGATGCTGACGCTTCTTTAGAAAGAGATGAATAGGGTTGATGGCAGGAGCTACAGGGAAGCTATTGAGGCTGCAGATGCATATGCTGCCCTTACTTCCCACAAAGTTCAAAGTGGGGTGAAGCTGCCTGGGTAATTGGCTATGAAATAGCAAGCCCTCTGGATGAAAATGGCCCTTGTACTTAATTGCCCACATTCTGGGCAGTGGGTAGCCACCTGGTTGATTAGTGACCCTACCTATATTTACAACCACCCAAGTTTAAGTGCGAGTATGATTGTTAAGACACTGGCACCAAGTTCAATCGGGGGCCTTGGAATTTCAATCAGTTCTGACCACTTCAGGTCCAAGTCCTTCACCTTCCAGACCCAAGCAGATGGTCCTACAAAGCCCTAAGGTAAAAGCCCATTTTACAATTGAACAGAATGAGGACATGCATATTTGTAAAATAGCAAGTACAATAGCAACAACTGTGATGAGAAAGAGGCATTTTATTTGTATAGCACTTAGCAATTTGCCAAGCACTTTTCTTGAAATTCTTATTCTGGTCTTTATAAAAAGCTTCTAACGGAGGGTTTATTGTGTCCATTTTTTAGATGGATAAATTAAGATCCAGTGAAGCTAAGTGAGTTTTGCAAGGCTGCACAACTAGTAGGCAACACAACTGGCACTCATATTTGGGTCTTTTGACACAAAACCCAATCTCTTTTTGACAGCAGTAATTTACCTTAACTGTATCCACCCTCACTGTTCTGCAGGATCTAATTTATGTCTGCTTTAGCCACAGAACACCTTTGGGTAGGAGATACCCACGTGTGAAACATACACAGGTTTACATTGGCTTCTGGTGAACTGGCCAGTCACAATGCCTGCCTTGTATTCCCTAATAGTCAAGTTCTATAGCCCATTCTAAAGTAGTAACAATGGCTAATACTTACTGTGTGCTGAGTGTTGTGTTAAACACTTCACATTTATTAACTCATTTAAAGCTTTACCTTACAACAATCCTACAAGGTAGGTATTGTTTTGTATCCACATTTCACAATTGAGGAATCTGACGCAGAGAGAGGTTAAGTAATTTGTTCGTAGTGGAACTCCCTAGTGTGGCCCGAATCTATGCTTTCAGCACTATACAAAATCATCTGTCTATGGCAGAATTCAGAAATCCATGGGTACAAGACATTCATACTCCCAGATCTTCTCCAAATCAATCCTGCTAATGCCCCAGAGCTGTGCATACCCTTTATTGAACTGGGAGTGGAAAGTGTGAGGCTAGATGGCTAGGTAATTGTTATGCCGAAGTGAAAGGAAGAGAAGAAACTAAAATTACAAAAAGAAAAACAAAACCCATTTAAAATGGCACCTCTATGGTACCAGGTACTATATTAGTCAATTCACTAATGTTTTCTTCTTTCATTTTTACCAAACTATTATAAAACCTATTTTTCAGGTGAGGAAATAGGCTCAGTGAGGTTAAGTTGCCTAACACAACCTGTAGTTCCATAACTGCTTCCCAGACAGTCCAATATCAGAGCTTGAACACTGAACCACTCTATCAAAATTACATAATGACAACCACCAAACATTACCACTTAATGGGCACATACCACGTGCCAGGCACTGCCTGGAATGCTTTCTCTATAATGGGTCACTTAATTCTCAGGACAACCCTATGAGGCTGGTCTTATAATTATCCCCATTTCAAAGAAAGACAACCAACTCATACCCACTAAGTGTTGAAACCAGGATTTGAACCCACTTCTCTTTGTTATCAAAGCTCTTTCCAATATAGGGGAAATGGAGAAAGCCGAGCTTTGCGCATCACACGGGAATGTACTCCCTGTTTAGATTGGTCAGAGATGCTGCTGGCTATTTGCCTAACTGATCCCGAGGCTTCAAGGGAAGAGTTGAAAAGCAGAGGCTTGGATTTTTTCCATAATGTATGGCTTAGAAAAAAAGCAGGGGCTACTACTTCAACATAACCCTCCTACTGACACACGACAACTCACCTTGTACCCATCTCTGGGTCCTCATGGCATCTGAGAAATCTTTGCATCCATGGGTATAATAAAATTTATAAATATAGACATATAAGTGAAAGTGGGCATACATTACTCTTATCTGGTCCTTAAAGCAGATCTAAGGATTTCTACTTACTAGTTTTATTTTATTTTGTGTAATTAAAGAAATTAAGCTTATTCTCTACATAGCAGAACAAAACAATACTTTCAAAGTCAATCTTTTGATTGATTCAGTCAAATCCCTGCATAATTAGTAAGATTTTTCTGTATTTTGCTTTGTTTTGTGTATAATGTATACTAAAGTTTACGTTTAAAATTAACGCACCATCAATGTGGAAACCTGGAAATACAATAGCAGTGTTTCCAACAGTTTAAAGTTAAGACATATGTCCTAGAACCAGATTTTCCGGCTTCAAATCCCAGCTCTGCCATTAGCTGGATGACATTGGACTGGTTACCTAACCTTTCTGTGCCTCAGCTACCCATCTATAAAATGAAAATAATGACATACTGGCCTTATAGTGTTGTTATAAGTATTGAATGAGTATATATAGAGTGCTGTAAACAGTGCTTTGATGCTCAATATGTGTTACCTATTATTTTATTGGTAGAGGCCACAGGAAAGAACAATTTGAGAGGTCCTAAAGTACTGGATCAATGATGTTTTCCTTTGATGGAGGACAGGCGAGGGTAGGTTGAAGACAATGAAGAGGGGTAGATGGGTTAAGATGAGGCTTGGCTAGGTTGAGATAAAAAGTTGATCTGTTATGTCTCTTAGATGGGAGAATGGCCTTAAGGTGCCAGTCACTGTCTAGGAAGAATGCTACGTTCTAGAATAGTTGCGTCAGGGTTATTGACTTTGCTGTTGACCAAAGAATTGTGAGACCTGAGATCTAGCATAGGTTCTGACACAGACTAACTGCACATTACATGGTGAATGAGTGATTGCATTATACCTACAATTTATTTAAACACATCAGTTAATAAATCAGAGTACATATTTTATTTTTTACTAATGTCAACATCATGAAAAATACTCAGTCTCTATCTAACATACCATCTATCTAATTGAGAAAATGACAGGCTTATAGAATTTAAGCCAAATCCCAAGATGAATTAAAATTTTTTAATTTTTAATTTTTGTGGGTACATACTAGGTGTGTGTATTTGTGGAGTACAGGAGATATTTTGATACAGGCATGCAAGGCACAATAATCACATCATGGAAAATGGGGGTATCTATGCCCTCAAGAATTTATCCTTTGTGTTACAATCAATTTTATTTATTTTGTCATTTTAAAATGCACAAATAAATTATTTTTGACTCTGGTAACCCTATTGTGCTATCAAATACTAAGTGTTATTTATTTATTTATTTTTTACTCATTAACCATCCCCAATTCCCCCAACCCCCAAACTCCAACTACCCTTCCCAGCCTCTGGTAACCATCCTTCTACTCTCTGTCTGCATGTTTTCAATTGTCTTGATTTTTAGATCCCACAAATAAGTGAGAATATTCGATGTTTATCTTTCTGTGCCTGGCTGTTTCACTTAACATAAGACCGCTAATCCCATGCACGTTGTAAATGACAGAATCTCATTCTTTTTTATGGCTGAGTAGTACACCATTGTGTATGTGTACCATATTTTCTTTATTCATCCATCGACGGATGGACACTTAGGTTGTTTCCAAATATTAGCTATTGTAAACAGTGCTGCAACAAATATAGGAGTGCAGATATCTGTTCAATATACCGAAACCCTTTATTTTGGGTATATACCCAGCAATGGGATTGCTAGATTGCACAGTACCTCTATTATTAGTGTTTGGAGGAGCCTCCAAACTCTTCTCCATAGTGGTTGTACTAATTTACATTCCCACCAACAGTGTACGAGGGTTCCCTTTTCTTCACATCATTGCTAGCATTTGTTATTGCCAGTCTTTTGGATACAAGCCATTTTAACTAGGGTGAGATTATCTCATTGTAGCATTGATTTGCATTTCTCTGATGATTATGTTGAGCACCTTTGTTTAACTTTTATTTCAAGTTCGGGGTGCATGTGCAGGTTTGTTACATAGGTAAACTTGTGTCATGGAGGTTTGTTGTACAGATTATTTCATCACCCAGGCATTAAGCCTAGTACCCATTAGTTGTTTTTTCTGATCCTCTCCCTCCTCCCAACTCCACTCTTTGAAAGGCCCCAGTGTGTGTTGTTCCCCTCTATGTGTCCATGTGTTCTTATCATTTAGCTCTCCTTATAAGTGAGAACATGTGGTATTTTGTTTTCTGTTCCTGTGTTAGTTTGCTAAGGATAATGGCCTCCAGCTCCATCCATGTGGCTGCAAAGGACATGAGCTCATTCATTTTTATGGCTGCATAGTATTACATGGTGTATATGTACCACATTTTCTTTATCTGGTCTATCATTGATGGGCATTTAGGTTAATTTCATGTCTTTGCTATTGTGAGTAGTGTTGCTATGAACATACGCATACATGTCTCTTTATTGTAGAATGATTCATATTCTTTCAAATGGTATTTCTGTCTTTAGGTATTTGAGTAATCACAACACTGTCTTCCATAATGGTTGAACTAATTTCACTCTCACAGTGTATAAGTATTCTTCTTTCTCCACAACCATGTCAGCATCTATTAATTTTTGACTTTTTCATAATAGCCATTCTGACTGGTGTGAGATGGTTTGTGGTTTTGATTTACATTTCTCTAATGATCAGTGATGTTAAGTTTTTTTTTCGTATGATTGTTGGCCACATTTATGTCTTCTTTTGAAAAGTGTCTCTTCATGTTTTTTGCCCCCTTTTTTATGTTTTTTTTTTTTTTTTTTTTTTTTTTCTGGTAAATTTGTTTAAGTTCCTTATTGATGCTGGATACTAGACCTTTGTTGGATACAGAGCTTACAGAACTTTTCTCCCACTCTGTAGGTTGTCTGTTTACTCTGTTGATAACTTTTGCTGTGCAGAAACTTTTTAGCTTAATTAGGTTTCATTTATCAATTTTTGCTTTTGTAGCAATTGCTTTTGGCATCTTCGTCATGAAATCTTTTCCTGTGCCTGTGTCCTGAATGGTATTGCTTAGGTTGTCTTCCAGGGTTTTTATAGTTTTGGGTTTTACATTTAAGTTTTTAACCCATCTTGAGTTAATTTTTGTATATGGTATAAAGAAGGGGTTCAGTTTTCATCTGCAGGTGGCTAGCCAGTTATCCCAGCACCATTTATTGAATGGGAAATCTTTTTCCCATTGCTCGATTTTGTCAGATTTGTTGAAGTTCAGATAGTTGTAGGTGTCTAGTCTTATTTCTGGGTTCTCTATTCTGTTTCATTGGTCTACGTGACTGTTTCTGTACCAGTACCATGCTGTTTTGGTTTGGTAGCCCCCAAACTATATGGTAGTATAGTTTGAAGTTAGGTAGCATGATGCCTCCAGCTTTGTTCTGTTTGCTTATGATTGCCTTGGCTATTCGGGATATTTCTTGATTCCATATGAAATTTTAAAGTAGTTTTATTTTAGTTTTTTGAAGAATGTCATTGATAGTTTGATAGCAATAGCATTGAATCTATAAATTGCTTTGGGCAGTATGGCCATTTTAACAATATTGATACTTCGTATCCACGAGCATGGAATATTTTTCCATTTGTTTGTGATATCTCTGATTTATTTGAACAGTGGTTTGCAGTTCTTGTAGAGATCTTTCATCTCCCTAGTTAGTTGTATTTCTAGGTATTTTACTCTTTTTGTGGTAATTGTGAATGGAAGTTCATTCCTGATTTTGCCCTCAGCTTAACTGTTGTTGGTGTACAGGAATGCTAGTGATTTTTGTACATTGGTTTTGTATTCTGAGACTTTGCTGAAGTATTTTATCATTTGAAGAAGATTTTGGGCTGAGACTATGGGGTTTTCTAAATATAGGATTATGTCATCTGCAAACTAGAATACTTTGACTTCCTCTCTTCCTATTTGGATGCCCTTTATTTATTTCTCTGGCCTGATTGCCCTAGCCAGAACTTCCAATACTATGTTGAATAAGAGGGGTAAGAGAGGGCATCCTTATCTTGTGCTGGTTTTCAAGGGGAATGCTTTCAGCTTTTGCTCATGATGTTTGCTGTGGGTTTGCCATATATGGCTCTTGTTATTTTGAGGTATGCTCCTTCAACACCTAGCTTATTGAGAGTTTTAAATATGAATGGATATTGAATTTTATTGAAAGCTTTTTCTCCATCTACTGAGATTGTCATGTGGTTTTTGTCTTCAGTTCTACTTATGTGATGAATCCCATTTATTAATTTGCATATGTTGGACCAACCTTGTATTCCAAGGAAAAAGCCTACTTGATTGTGGTAGATTAGCTTTTTGGTGGAGCATCTTTTTGTATCCCTGCTTGCCATTTGTATGTCTTCTTTTGAAAAATGCCTATTCAGGTCTTTTGTCCATTTTTAATTGGATTATTACATTTATTTCCTATAGAGCTGTTTGAGCTCCTAATATATTCTAGTTATTAATCTCCTATCTGATGGGTAGTTTGCAAATATTTTCTTCGATTCTGTGGGCTGTCTCTTCACTTTGTTGATTGTATCCTTTGCTGTGCAGATGCTTTTTACCTTGATGTGATCTATTTGTCAATTTTTGCTATGGTTGCCTGTGCTTGTGGGCTATTACCCAATAAATTTTTGCCCAGACCAATGTCCTGGAGAGTTTCCCAAATGTTTTCTTGTAATGGTTTCATAGTTTGAGGTCTTAAATTTAATTCTGTAATCCATTTTGTTTGAGTTTTGTATATGGCAAGAGATGGGGGCAAGGTTCATTCTTATGCATATGGATGTCCAGTTTTCCCAGCACAATTCATTGAAGAGACTATACTTTTTCCAATGTATGTTCTTGGCACTTTTGTAAAATATGAGTTCACTGTAGATGTGTGGATTTGGTTCCGGGTTCTCTATTCTGTTCTATTGGCCTATATGTCTGTTTTTATGCCAGCCCCATGTTGTTTTTGTTACTGTAGTTCTATGGTATAATTTTAAATGAGGTAATGTGATTTCTCCAGTTTCATTCTTTTTGCTCAGTAAAGCTTTGGCTATCCTGGGTCTTTTGTGGTTCTGTATACATTTCAGAATTGTTTTTCTAATTCTGTGAAAAATGTCATTTTTTTGACTAATGAAGTTATTCTGTCTTAAAATCTTTTTAAATTTTTAGTTTTTACTTTTTTGGGGTACATAGTAGGTATATATATTTATGAGGTATATGAGATGTTTTGATACAGGCATGCAATGCATAAGAATTACATCATGAAAGATGGGGTATTCATCCCCTCAATCACTTTTTCTCTGTGTTACAATCAATTGAATTATACTCCTTTAATTATTTAAAAATGTACAATTAAATTATTATTATTGACTACAGTCACTGTTATGCTATCAAATACTAGGCCTTGTTCATTTATTCTAACTATTTTTTGTACCTACTAATAATCTTCACCTCCTCCTCATTTCCACTGCAATACCTTTCCCAGTCTTTGGTAAACATCCTTCTGCTCTCTTTCTTGATGATTTAAATTGTTTTGATTTTTAGATCCCACAAATACCGAGAACATGTGATGTTTGTCTTTCTGCGCCTGGCTTATTTCACTTAACATAATGACCCCTAGTTCCATCCATGTTGTTGCAAGTGATAGAATCTCATTCTTTTTTATGGCTGAATAGTACTCCACCGTGTATAAGTACCACATTTTCTTTATCCATTCATATGTTGATGCACATTTAGGTTGCTTCCAAATCTTAGCTATTGTGAACAGTGCTGCAACAAGAATGAGAATGCAGATATCTCTTCAATATACTGAATTTCTTTATTTTAGATATATACCCAGTGGTGGAATTGCTGGATTGTGTGGTAGCTCTATTTTCAGTATTTTGAGGAAACTCCAAACTCTTCTCCATAATGGTTGGACTAATTTACATTCCAAACAACAATGTATGAGGGTTCCCTTTTCTCCACATCCTCTCCAGCATTTATTATTGCCTGAAATTTGGATAAAAGCCATTTTAACTGGGGTGAGATGATATCTCATTGTAGTTTTGATTTGTATTTTTCTGATGATCAATGATGTTGAACACCTATTCATATGCTTGTTTGCAATTTGTATGTCTTCTTTTGAGAAACTTCTATTCAAGTATTTTGCCTATTTTTAATCAGATTATTAGATTTTTTTTCCTATAGAGTTGTTTGAGCTCTTTATATATTCTGGTTATTAATCCCTTGTCAGATGAGTAGTTTGCAAATATTTTCTTCCATTCTGTGGATTGCCTCTTCACTTTGTTGATTGTTTCCTTTGTTGTGCTAAAACTTTTTAACTTGATATGATCCCATTTGTACATTTTTCTCTAGTTGCCTGTGCTTGTGGGGTATTACTCAAGAAATTTTTTGCCCAGACTCATGTCCTGGAGAGTTTCCCCAATTTTTTTGTAGTAGTTTTATATTTTGAGATCTTAGATTTAATTCTTTAATTTATTTTGATTTGATTTTTATATATGACGAGACAGGGGTCTAACTTTATTCTGCTGCATATGGATATTAAGTATTTCCAGCACCATTTATTGGCGCCTTTGTCGAAAATGAGTTCACTATAGGTGTGCGGATTTGTTTCTATGTTCTCTATTCTGTTCCTTTGGTCTAAGTCTCTGTTTTTATACCAGTAACATGCTTTTTTGGTTACAATCACTCTGTAATATAATTTGAAATCAAGTAATGTAATTCCTCCAGTTTTATTCTTCTTGTGTAGGATAGCCTTGGCTATTCTGGGACTTTTGTGGTTTCATATAGATTTTAGGATTGTTTTTTCTATTTCAGTGAAATTGGCATTTTGATAGGGATTGCATTGCATCTATAGATTGCTTTGGGTAGTATGGGTATGTTAACAATATTAAATCTTGCAATCCATGAACATAGAATATCTTTTCAACTTTTGTGTCCTCTCAAATTTCTTTCATCAGTGTTTTATAGTTTTCATTGTAGAGATCTTTCATTTCTTTGATTAAGTTAATTTGTAGGTATTTAATTTTATTTGTGGCTATTATAAATGGGATTATTTTAAAAATTTGTTTTTCATATTGCTAACTGTTGGCATATAGAAATGCTACTTATTTTTGTATGTTGATCTTGTGTCCTGTAGCTTTACTGAATTTGTAAATTCAGTAAATTTTTTCTGTAGAGTGTTTAGGTTCTTCAAATATAAAATCATATCATCTGCAAACAAGCATGATTTGGCTTCTTCCTTTCCAATTTGGATGCCCTTTATTTGTTTCTCTTGTTTTATTGATTTAGCTAGGACTTCTATTACTATGTTGAATAACAGTGGTAAAAGTGGGCATTCTTTTTGCGTTCCAGATATTAGAGGAAAGGCTTTCAGTTTTTCCCCATTCAGTATGATACTAACTGTGGGTCTTTAGTATATGGCTTTTATTACGTTGAGATATGTCCCTCGACACCCGCGTACACTGTTGTTTGGAATGTAAATTAGTCCAACCACTACGAGAAGAGTTTGGAGGTTCCTCAAAAAAATAAAACAGAGCTACTATACAAATCCAGCAATTCCACTACTGGGTATATACCTAAAAGAAAGTTTTGTGAGGGCCTTTATCATGAAGGGCTGTTGAATTTTATCAAATGCTTTTTCAGCATTGATTGAAATGAACATATGGCTATTATCTTTCATTCTGTTTATATGATTTATCACATTGATTGATTTGCATATGTTAAACCACCCTTGTATCCCTGGGATAAATTCTACTTGGTTATGATGAATAATCTTTTTAATGTATTGTTGAATTCAGTTTACTACTGTTCTGTTGAGGATTTTTGCATCAATATTCATCAGAGATATTGGCCTGTAGTTTTCTTTTATTTTAATGTGCCTGTGTCCAAGACAATTCTTATGCCAGAATCAGTGTCAGTGCTCTGCCCACATCTACTCAGGATTCATCTCTATAAGTTGGAAGTATTACTATTTTCTTTATTGCCAAGGGAGGAGGCTCAGACTGCTGGCAGTGCAAACCAGAAGTGGTACAGAGTGAAAACCCTTGGAAACTGCCCCCAAACAATGACAAATGGGGAGTCAGTGGATATATACTGCACCTTCTTGTCCCTCAGTTGGCATAACTCTGAAGAGTATTCTACGCTGTTTCCCAAAGTTCTCCAGATGGACTGAGTTGTAATTGCACACAGTGGTAACTTGTTTGATAATGCAAATTTTATTGACTTTCTTTCCTTTGCTGTTTCAGCTGCCCACTTTCCCATGAACGCTTACTGGGATCACTTTCCACAAAACTAATTACCCCGGAATCCTCATTTCAGGGTCTGCTTTTGTGAGCAGAACTCAAACCAAGATAAAAGAATAACATGTGCTGGAAAATACTTAGAAACTATTTAACTGATACGTGAAAATAAAATATTGATTTCTCTCCCTAAACTCTTTATCTTCCTGTAAAATACAACTGGAGTGTAGCTCTCTCTACATACTTTTTTCATTGTTCTTTTCCCCTGTTTCTTGCTCTCTCATTCCTCAGTAGCAAATAAGGCAAGACTTCAAGATTCCAGGCAGCTAGGCAGTTTTCTGGGTGACAGGCTTCTAGTTTTTCATGTCTACTTCCATTTTCCTTGTGGAAGATGCAGAAAAGTTCATTATGTCACTTGGGTCAAATATTATCGTGCACAAACCCACATTTATGCTTAAGTGCATTTGAGGTTCTCCTAGACAAGAACACTGAGATCCAGATATATTTTGGTGAGCAGATACTTCATCACCATTACACTTACAGTTTTCCCTCAAACACTTAGGTGATTCTGGCACAAAACTCACCTTGGGATTTGGCCTAAATTTCATAAGATTTGTTGCTTCTTCAAGTTGACCCTCAAGTTAAGTGAGGGTTATTTTTGATGCTAGGTTATTTAGGTAATAAAATGAAGCATTTTGTAATGATGTAGGCATTAGTAATTATTTACATATGTAGTCCAAATACACACAGTCCTGCTCTTCCCAGCTCACATGATAGAAGCACAGTCCCTAAATCTCGGGCTCCCTTGACAAGTTGTTTTTTTCTGTCATAAGACATAGGCATTGAAAACACAGCACAACATTCATGTTTTTCACTTTTGTTCCACTCATTTTCAAAGAATCAATTCTAAATGTATTCCAGTGCATGAGGAAAGGAAGATTAACAATGATTCCATTGTGCAGCTTCACAAATCTAGTGAAGTTTTCAGCTATTTAGAAGCTGTAGCAACTTACCTTGCATTAATAGAGTCAGGGGGTTCAACTGTGTCAGTGTATCAAGGGGTGCTGTGTTTCTCCTAAGGCTGTCATATGGAAGAAAGGAAGTACAGATCTATTTTATCTTGGGCTCATAGGTCTGAGAAGGAAATAACTTACCAAATTTGGCTTGCTTTTTATTAGGCTTGTGACTTGCTACCTTTCATATTCCCTGGTATGTTCGAGTAGATTTCATTGATTAAAGTCAGGAATTCTCAGTGCTGTGAAGGGCTTTGGATGAGAAAGTGTCTCGTGTCCTTCTGAGAAGACAATATGTGGAAACTCAGAGATTTCACCAGTCATTTACATAGGCTTTATGAACATCTAGAACTCTGCATTTATGAGTCAACTCCCACTCCTTTAATTTACCCAGTCTGAAAGGATTAAAGAAAGGAAAGCCATTGCTCCCTTTTCTTCACTTTACTTCAAAGCTGAAGATAAATGATCAATCAAATGTTTTTTAGCTAATCAGTAACTTCTGCTTATTTCTAATTCTACAGTGTACTTGTTTCAGTGTGGAATGTTGAAAAAAAGGAAAAATTAGTTGATGTTTTGTAGAAGTCTGAGAATACTTTTGAAAACAAATTGAAAAAGCAATCTTTTAACAATGAAGGAAAAATATTACTGGAAAATACAAAAAAAAAAAAATTGCAGAATTTCAGCAACTTAGCATTGAAAGTAAACCTAGAAGTCAGCCAACTCAATGTCTTAGCCCATGCAGGAATCTTCTCTTAGCATTCTGCTTGTTTACTTTCGGTAATGCCATCTTTACCACTTCCTCAAAGTAGCCCAATCCATTTCTGGATAGCTCTAACAGGCAATTATTCCTTATATTGAGTCATTTTTCACATTAATGCACATGAAAATGATAGAAAAACAATCAAGTAAGCAATTTGCTAACATAAGATTCCAAGGCACTGTCTTTATGATGAGCAACTCATGTTAAACCAATTTAATTTCCTTCTGTGACAGAACTGCAGGTCTTGAATAAAGAGGAGAGCAATCAATGTAGGATACATCTGGACTTCACTAAAGTTTTGTGGATCTGCAAGGCATTTTCATTAGTGAGCCAAGAAGATCAGGCCTGGACTGTACCATTACATGAGTTATATTCCAAGGGCATTAAACAATGCTTTGGGAGAAACCTAGTACAACATGTTCCAGAGATCACATAGTTTTGTCCCAGAGCTTTTCATTTTTCTTTCCTACAGGATCTAGAATGAGAGAAATGTATATATTCCTACTAAATTTGTGGATGACACCACATTGGGAAATGGAGCTGGAGGGTGGGGGAATTAAAAGCTGAAAATTTCTTGTGAGACAAGAGCAGAATCCAAGGTGACCCTGACCAATTAGAAAAATGATCTGTCAAAAAAGGCTGACATTTGATGTTCAACAGGGACAGTGCTGGGCAATCCATGTGCTCCCCAAATCCAAACCACATGAATACCTGCTGAGGAATGGCTGGTGAAACCATCATTCTGAATCACACCTTGAGTAAATGGAAACAATACAGAACCATTGTTTAAAAGGCTGGCATAGGTCTGGGTTTTGTGAACAGGGCTATTAATGTACAAAAGCCAGGACATAATTCTTCTACTCTATATTCTGCATCAATGTAGACTTTATTAGATACACTCAGGCATTCAGCACGTTGGTCTGCATTATAAAATATGGAAGTAGAAAAACGGGAGAGACTATCAAGGTAAAAAGGGGTAAAAAGCAGTCTTCCTGGAGAATATGTGAAAAAAGCTGAAATGACTACATTCATTAGAAGATTCAGTGTTGACTCCTTACTTGCCTTCCTTTCATCTGATTTCCCGACATCCGTCTAATTATAATACCTCTTCTCCACATTGCTTGTGAAGTTCTATCTAAAGCTATTGTTGTCCAGACCTGTTCATCAAGATATTCCATATCTGGCTTAAACTGTTTCTTAAGTTTGGTCACATGCCATGTAGATAAGCCAGATTGGCAGAAAACATTTAGTGCTAAATGACATGCTTTGGCCGTAACACTATCATAGCAATCATCACATTGATAAATAATCTATCCTGGCATACATGAGGTACCTTATGACCTATATGTTGTGTGAAGGAATGGGAGAAGGGATTTACCTAACTGGTTATTATTTTTTAAAATCTGGACTTCTTTCTGTCAAAGTGAAGTCAATATAAGAATGTTGTGAGGAAGTGTACGATTAATTATGAGCCAAAAGTTGCCTAAGACATTCAGAGGAATCTCTGGAAGGGCACTTAGAATGAAGTAAGGGAAATGTAAGTCAATGGCAGCATTATTGATATCTCTAAGTAGTGACATGCTAATATGATATAAAATGGTTATTTGTTTTCATAATAACTCTTTAATTAACCTGTCTAAATTTGTCTAAAGCATCTTGCATGGTACCTGGTACACACTAGATGCCAGATACATACTAGTTATCATTCTGTGAATTTTTGAATATTTCTTAACTTAAGCCAATTATACCTATATTGATTTCCCTGACTTAGCACTGGCATTGCATGCTGTGCTTTTAACTCTCTGAAAACATACTGTAAGAGCTTACTCAACTCCTCTCCAAAGAATAAAATTTAATGACTATCCAGTTAAGCCATTCTTGCACTGCTGTAAAGAAATAGCTGAGGAATCGTTCCAAGATGGCTGAATAGGAACAGCTCTGGTCTGCAGCTCCCAGCAGGATCCACTCAGAAGACAGGTGATTTCTGCATTTCCAACTGAGGTACCTGGTTCATCTCACTGGGACTGGTTGGGCAGTGCATGCAGCCCACAGAGGGTGAGCCGAAGCAGGGAGAGGCATTGCCTCACCCGGGAAGTGCAAGGGGTCAGGGGATTTCCCTTTCCTAGCCAAGAGAAGCTGTGACAGACGGTACCTGCAAAATTGGGACACTCCCACCCTAATACTGCACTTTTCCAATGGTCTTAGCAAACAGCACTCCAGGAGATTATATCTCACACCTGGCTTGATGGGTCCCATGCCCACAGAGCCTTGCTCACTGCTAGTGCAGCAGTTCGAGATCAAACTGCGAGGTGGCAACCTGGGCTAGGGGAGGAGCGTCCAGCATTGCTGACTTTTGAGTAGGTAAACAAAGTGGCCGGGAAGTTCAAACTGCGGGAAGCCCACCACAGCTCAATGAGGCCTACCTGCCTCTGTAGACTTCACCTCTGGGGGCAGGGCATAGTTGAACAAAAGGCAGCAAAAGCTTCTGCAGAGTTAAACACCCCTGTCTGACAGATCTGAAGAGAGCAGTGGTTCTCCCAGCATGGAGTCTGAGCTCTGGGAATGGACAGACTGCCTCTTCAAGTGGGTCCCTGACCTCTGTGTAGCCTAACTGGGAGATACCTCCCAGTAGGGGCCAACTGACACCTCATACAGCCGGGTGCCCCTCTGAGATGAAGCTTTTAGAGGAAGGATCAGGAAGCAATATTTGCTGTTCTGCAGCCTCCCCTTGTGATACTCAGGCCAACAGGGTCTGGAGTGGACCTCCAGCAAACTCCAACAGACCTGCAGTTGAGGGTCCTGACTATTAGAAGGAAAACTAACAAACAGAAAGGAATAGCCTCATCATCAACAAAAAGAACATCCACACCAAAACCCCATCTGTAGGTCATCATCATCAAAGACCCAAGGTAGATAAAACCACAAAGATGGGGAGAAACCAGAGTGGAAAAGCTAAAAATTCTAAAAACCCGAGTGTCTCTTCTCCTCCAAACAATCCCAGATCCTCACCAGCAATGGAACAAAGCTAGATGGAGAATGACTTTGACAAGTTAACAGAAATAGGCTTCAGAAGGTCGGTAATAACAAACTTCTCCGAGCTAAAGGAGGATGTTTGAACCCATTGCAAGGAAGCTAAAAACCTTGAAAAAAGAGTAGACAAATGGATAACTAGAATAAAAAGCATAGAGAAGACCTTAAATGACCTTATGGAGCTGAAAACCATGGCACAAGAACTATGTGATGCATGCACAAGTTTCAGTAGCCGATTTGATCAAGTGGAAGAAAGTATCAGTTATTGAAGATCAAATGAATGAAATGAAGTGAGAGGAGAAGTTTAGAGAAAAAAGAGTAAAGAGAAGTGAACAAAGCCAACAAGAAATATGGGACTATATGAAAAGACCAAATCTACATTTGATTGGTGTACCTGAAAGTGACAGGGAGAATGGAACCAAGTTGGAAAACACTCTTTAGGATATTATCCAGGAGAACTTCCCCAACCTAGCAAGGCAGGCCAACATTCAAATTCAGGAAATACAGAGAACACCACAAAGATACTCCTCGAGAAGAGCAACTCCAAGACACATGATTGTCAAATTGACCAAAGTTGAAATGAAGGAAAAAATGTTAAGGGCAGCCAAAGAGAAAGGTCAGGTTACCCACAAAGGGAAGCCCATCAGACTAACAGTGGATCTCTCGGCAGAAACCCTACAAGCCAGAAGAGAGTGGGGGACAATATCCAACATTCTTAAAGAAAAGAATTTTCAACTCAGAATTTCATATCCAGCCAAACTAAGCTTCATAAGTGAAGGAGAAATAAAATCCTTTACAGACAAGCATATGCTGAGAGATTTTGTCACCACCAGGCCTGCCTTATAAGAGCTCTTGAAGGAAGCACTAAACATGGAAAGGAACAACAGGTACCAGCCACTGCAAAAACATGCCAAATTGTAAAGATCATCAATGCCAGGAAGAAACTGCATCAACTAATGAGAAAAATAACCAGCTATCATCATAATGACAGGATCAAATTCACACAGAACAATATTAACCTTAAATATAGATGGGCTAAATGCTCCAATTAAAAGACACAGACTGCCAAACTGGATAAAGAGTCAAGACCCATCGGTGTGCTGTATTCAGGAGACCCATCTCATGTGCAGAGACACACATAGGCTCGAAATAAAGGGATGGAGGAAGATCTAACAATCAAATGGAAAACAAAAAAAGCAGGGGTTACAATCCTAGTCTCTGATAGAACAGACTTTAAACCAACAAAGATCAAAAGAGACAAAGAAGGTCATTACATAATGGTAAAGGGATCAATTCAACAAGAAGAGCAAACTATCCTAAATATATATGCACCCAACAGAGGAGCACCCAAATTCATAAGGCAAGTCCTTAAGACCTACAAGAGACTTAGACTCCCACACAATAATAAAGGGAGACTTTAACACCCCACTGTCAATATTAGACAGATTGGTGAGACAGAAGGTTAACAAGGACATCCAGGACTTGAACTCAGCTCTGCCCCAAGCAGACCTAATAGACATCTACAGACATCTATAGATTCAATGCTATCCCCATCAAGGTACCACTGACTTTATTCACAGAATTGGAAAAAACTACTTTGAATTTCATATGGAACCCAAAAGGAGCCCGCATTGTGAAGACAACATTAAGCAAAAAGAACAAAGCTGGAGGCATCATGCCACCTGACTTCAAACTATACTACAAGGCTACAGTAACCAAAACAGCATGTTACTGGTACCAAAACAGAGATATAGACCAATGGAACAGCAGAGAGGCCTCAGAAATAACACCACATGTCTACAACCATCTGATGCTTGATAAACCTAATAAAAACAAGCAATGGGGAAAGGATTCACTATTTAATAAACGGTGCTGCAAAAACTGGCTAGCTATATGTAGAAAGCTGAAACTGCATCCCTTCCTTCCACCTTATACAAAAATTAATTCAAGAATGATTAAAGACTTAAAGTTATATGCAAAACCATAAAAACCCTAGAGGAAAACCTAGGCAATACCATTCAGGAGATAGGCATGGGCAAGGACTTTATGACTAAAACACCAAAAGCAACGGCAGCAAAATCTAAAAGAAACAAATGGGATCTAATTAACCTAAAGAGCTTCTGCACAACAAAAGAAACCACCATCAGAGTGAACAGGCAACCTACAGAATGGGAGAAAATTTTTTGCAATCTACTCATCTGACATAGGGCTAATATCCAGAATCTACAAAGAACTTAAACAAATTTACAAGAAAAAAAATCAAACAACCCCATCAAAAAGTGGGCAAAGGATATGAACAGACACTTTTCAAAAGAAGACGTTTATGCAGCCAAGAGACACATGAAAAAATGCTGATCGTCACTGGTCATCAGAGAAATGCAGATCAAAACCACAATGAGATACCATCTTACACCAGTAAGAATGGCAATCATTAAAAAGTCAGGAAAAAACAGGTGCTGGAGAGGATGTGGAGAAACAGGAATGCTTTTACACTGTTGGTGGGAGTGTAAACTAGTTCAACCATTGTGGAAGACAGTGTGGCAATTCCTCAAGGATCTAGAACTAGAAATATCATTTGACCCAGTGATCCCATTACTGGGTATATACCCGAAGGATTATAAATCATGCTACTATAAAGACACATGCACACATATGTTTATTGCGGCACTATTCACAATAGAAAAGACTTGGAACCAACCCAAATGTCCATCAATGACAGACTGGATTAAGAAAATGTGCCACATATACACCATGAAGTACTATGCAACCACAAAAAAGGATGAGTTCATGTCCTTTGTAGGGACATGGATGAAGCTGGAAACCATCATTCTTAGCAAACTATCACAGGGACAGAAAACCAAATACCACATGTTTTCACTCATAGGTGGGAATTGAATAATGAGAACACTTGGACACAGGGCAGGGAACATCACACACCAGGGCCTGTCATGGGGTGGGGGGTGTGGGGAGGGGTAGCATTAAGAGAAATACCTAATGTAAATGATGAGTTAATGGGTACAGCACACCAACATGGCCCATGTATATATATGTCGGAAACCTGCATGTTGTGCACATATACCCTAGAACTTAAAGTATAATAATAAAAATAAAAAAATAATAAAACAAATAGCTGAGACTGGGTAATGTATTTTAAAAAAGAGGTTTAATTGGCTCATAGTTCTGTAGGGTGTACAGGAAGCATAGTGGCATCTCTTTCTGGAGAGTCCTCAGGAAGCTTATAAGCATGGCAGAAAGCAAAGGGGGAGCAGGCACATCAGATGACCAGAGCAAGAGAGAGAGTGAGGTGGGAGGTGCCACACACTTTTAAACAGCCAGATCTCAGGAGAACTCACTCACTATTGTGAGGGCAGCACTAAGGGGGTGGTGCTACACCGTTCACAAGAAATTTAACCCCATGATCCAATCACCTCCCACCAGGTCCTACCTCTGACATTGGGGATTACAATACAACAGGAGATTTGGGCAGGGACACAGATCCAAATTACATCAGTTTAACCCTTGAGAACTATTCAACTTGAAAATCTACTGAGACTAAGATTCCCTGAGCCAACTTCAGGGAACCTCATCATTAATCTTTCTCAAACAATGGAAGTCAATACCTTCTTCACATTTCTAATATTAGAAGATACTAGAACTTTTGCATATAGTAGTAATCTTTAACTAAAAAACTTTCTGATATTTTTATAACTATCTTGGGTGCCTGTGATAAAGGTACTCATTCAAGGTAAGGCTTTCCATTGATGATAATGTAAATCAGTAAGTGATATTTTTAGTTGAAATTTTTAAAAAGATTGGATGTTTAGTAATGTAAATTTCAACTAGATTGAGTCCCATAGTTTTTTTGATACTTGTGTGAAGTTGTTTAATTGTGCATGCAAATAAATATGAGCAGATGATTGCAGATGTAAATGGCCAATCAGTATGAAAGATTCATTTCCTCTACCACCACATCCTCCCAGATCTGGGAGGCTGGGTGAAATTTGGCTCAGTTTATTTCCAGAAAAAGGAAAGTTCCTTGATCAGTGGCGGAATTATGCTCTGCCAATAAAGCTCCAGATGAGAAATCAGAAGAGGGGATTTCTGTTTTTGATATGCCACTTTTTCATTCTGATACAAGAAGCAAAATCTTCAGATGCCCTGCATTTTCAAATATTTGTAATTGATCACTATCCCTGGAAAGTTCTGAGCAGAATGGGTATGACATTTAAAAACTTCAACAAAAGACATCACAGTGTACGTTCTCGAAAAGAAACTTTTATTTTTTATAATTTCAACTTGTATTTTACATTCAGGGAGCACAGGTACAGGTTTGTTACATGGATATAGTGTGTGATGCTGAAGTTTGAGATATGAATGATCCCATCACCCAAGTAGTGAGCATAGTACCCAACAGTTAGTTTTTCAACCCTCACTCCCACCCTTCAAGTAGTCCCCAGTGTCTACTGTTACCATCTCTATGTCCGCAAATACCTAATATTTAGCCTTCACTTATAAGTGAGAATATGCAGTATTTGGTTTTCTGTTCCTGTGTTAATTCGCTTAGGATGATGGCCTCTAGCAGCATCCATTTTGCTGCAAAGGACATGATCTCATCCTCTTTTCTTTTTTTCTTTGACAGAGTCTTTCTCTGTCATCCAGGCTGGAGTGCAGTGGTGTGATCTTGGCTCACTGCAACCTCTGCCTCCCGGGTTCAAGCAATTCTCCTGCCTCAGTCTTCCGAGTAGCTGGGATTACAGGTGTGGACCACCATGCCAGGCTAATTTTTGTATTTTTAGTAGAGACAGGGTTTCACCATATTGGCCAGGCTTGTCTTGAACTTCTGACCTCATGATTTCTTCACCTTGGCCTCCCAAAGTGCTGAGATCACAGGCATGAGCTACCATGCCCAGCTGATCTCATTCTTTTTCAATGGCTTTGTAGTATTCCATGGTGTATATGCACTACATTTTCTTTATCCGGTCTATCATTGATGGGCTCCTGGGTTGATTCCATGTTTTTGCTATTGTGAATAGTGCTACAGTGAGCATACAAGTGCTTCTCTCTCTTTTTGCACATTTTGCAATAAGTCTTTCAATATAATGATTTATTTTCTTTTGGATATATACCCAGTAATAGGATTGCTGCATTGAGTGGTAGTTATTTTTTAAGTTCTCAAAAGAGACATTTTGAAATGGAATTCTACTGTGCTACTCAGGGTGACCACTCATCCAGGATTCCTCTGCACTGTCCCAGATTTAGAACTGAAAATACTGCCTCTTGAGAAGCTCCTAATTCCTAGGCAAACCAGGACAGTTGGTCATCCTGTGTGTTCATGAATGAACCTATTCCTGCTGACTTTCTCAAAGCGTGGTCCTGGCCACTTGCATCAAAATCTTTTTTTTTTCTTTTTCTTTTTTTTTTTAAAGCAGTTTCCCTGGTGATTCTTAGACACACTATAAATTTCAGGACAGTATCAAGAATTTAACTCAAGAATGCCTTGGAAGTCTGTATATATGGTATGCTCTCATTATCTCGGAGTATTTGCATAAGCACTTTCTTCATATCTGGCACCCTTTCTTTGACTGAGTCCTCCCTACTCCCAAGGCAGGATCTGGTGCCCCATCTTTGTGCTCCCATCCTACCCATCTCCACAACCCTTTATTGTGGCACTCACTGTACTGGATTATTTATGTATCTGCTTTCCACACTTGACCTCCTTGAGGTTGGGGTCTTTCATTTCTATACATCTATAGAAGATACATAGTAGGCCCTGTAATTAGTTTCAGGAACAAATTAGTAAATGAGTCGTATCATCAATACTCATTTACAAAAATATTAAAGTGCTAATATTGATCCTGAACTTCTACCATTTACACTTTTCCACTATTTGTGCCTCCTATCCTATTCTAAATTTCTTATTATTACTGATAATTTGCATTATAGATATTCTTTCCTCTAATAACTTATTAGAGATTTTTAAAAGATAGCCTATTAAAAGGACGTTTTTGAAATGTTTATTGTTGCATTAGTTCTAAATATTAAATAGGAAAAGTAACTTTGACTTGTGGCCGGAAAACAATCAAAGTCCTCCTTTTTGATGATTTGTGTGTGCTCTTATATTGGTTCCTACAACAATCTAGATTTGAGTTGGTGACAGCAGACCTCAGATAAAGTATACAGGGATGGAATCTCAGAGAAAGATTATATTAGCAGCAATTTCCAACTCTATGGCAAAGTGCATAAATTCATGGACTGGCAAGGAAAATTGTCTCCCTTGACTCTTTTGTGGTATAATGAGGACCTTCTACTTATTTTTAAAATGAAACTGTTAGAAGCTAGCAACAAAAATGGATCATTTATATTTTTATGAACTGTTTTAAATCATTTTTCCAAGTTGGAGAAGATTTTAATATTTTTGCAGCTTCAGTTTTCAGTCTTCTCTGAAGTAGATGTGCTGTTCTCTGTGAATTAAAGGGAGGTATATAAATGCAAATGTTGCAGATCATAAAATTGTACAAAAGGACTGTCTGCTAAATTGATTTCAAGGCTATATGGGACATTGTATGCTTAGACAAAAGAGAATTGGAAGTTAACAAAAAGAAGAGAGATTTAAGTAAAGAACTTAATGCAGAGAAGTGGGAATAGGTATGTAGCTTAATAAAAATGGATTTGTGTAGAACTCAGACATCAGATTATTCAATTTAATTATCTGCTATCCTTAGTAATTTTTACTGTCAAATTGCACCAACTATATAAAATATCATTCTTTATTTCAAATGTGGGACAGTGTGAGTGATAGTAATACAGAATAAAGTATAACAGAACTCCATGGTATACATATTACATTAAGAGCACATTCAGTGTTGATGAGGGTATATATACTGATTTGAAAGTTCTACATATTCAAATCAATCCTGTGCTGTTAGAATTATTAAGATTATGCTGATAGAGAAGTATCATTTAAAAACTTGTCAGAGGTCTCATTTGAAGGCAGAAGGTGAAAACATGGATTAAAAAGAAGAGTGATTGGTTTCAGGGAGTCCTGATAAGGTTTAGAAAGACAGTGAATATCAGTTTATCTAGAATCTGGATGCGTTAGTTTCAAATTGTCCTCCCTCTTCCTTCTCCCTATCATCAGCGTTCTGGAAAGAGGTATTTTGTTCATTTGTACTCTCTCTTTTCATTTATAAATGGGAACCCAATGTGGGATCTAGACTTGAAGCATTTTGGAATGTGAGAGTAATCATTTGAACTGAAAGCTGAAGACAAGTTATTTCTCCTGGCAGCAGATTACACAACCAACTCAAACCCATCAGCTCGCCATTTGCCAAATGGAGAGTTCCTCATAAGAGAACACATATGTTTTGGAAGAAACCTATATTAGAAAACATTACCCAAAGTTCATGTCCTGATGGGAGTCAGTAGCACCATCAGAAGTAATGATCATGATGAGCAATTATCACATGAAAAGCACTACACTAGCTGGCACTACACAGGCAGAGGACACTGGAATGAATGAGACAACTGCCCTCAAAGGGGTTAACAGCAATATATAGAGGAAGACATGTTTCAGACTTTTATGATGGAGTGAGCTGAGTTTGAGGAGGGAAGAGAAGTATGAATTTATTGTGGAACTAAACTTCCAATACCCAAAGTGAAATATTGGTGGGGTGGTATGCTCTAAGCATTGGTGTCATGATTGTTCTAACTCCTCCCAATACCAGTGTAAATTGGCTGTATACTGTGAAAAAATGATATCCTCAGATGCCTCTTAGTAATGTTGATAGTCGAGTCTTTTTGTCAAACTAGACAAACACAATTCATGTTTGATTGGGAGTGAGTCATAGTAAAGTTCCTCTCTGGAACAATGGAAATGTATTAGGAAGCCCTGGGACTATATATTTCTTTTTCCATTTCAAGTGTAGGTTAATAGCCAATAATCCAGAAGTTTTTTTATTTCTTTCAAATAATAACTTCCACACCCACAGATCTTTCTTGTGGTTTTGTATTCAGCTAGCCTCCCCATCTTCATATTGTAGCCAGAAAATGGCACAAAGAGATTCAGACGTATTTATTAGCTTATTAAGCCAATATGACTACAGAGGCACATTTTCTAAGAACTTAGAAACGCCTGGAGTTGATTCCAAGATGGCCGAATAAGAACAGTTCCAGTCTACAGCTCCCAGTGAAATCAATGCAGAAGATGGGTGATCTCTGCATTTCCAACTGAGGTACCTGGTCCATCTCATTGGGACTGGTTGGACAGTGGGTGCAGCTTATGGAGGGCTAGCCAAAGCAGGACAGTGTGTTGCCTCACCTACAAAGCACAAGGGGTCAGGGGATATCCCTTTCCTAGCCAAGGGAAGCCATGAGTGACTGTACCTAGAGGAATGGTACACTCTGCCCAAATACAGCACTTTTCCCACGGTCTTCACAACCAGCAGACCAAGAGATTCCCTACCATGCCTAGGTCAGCAGGTCCCACACCCACGGAGCCTTGCTCACTGCTAGCGCAGCAGTCTGAGATCCAGCTGGGATGCTGAAGCTTGGCTGGGAGACAGGTGTCCACCATTGCTGAGGCTTGAGTAGGGGATTCTATGCTCACAGTGTAAACAAAGTGGCAGGGAAGCTCGAACTGGGTGGAGGCCACCGCAGTTCACCAAGGCCTACTGCCTCTCTAGATCCCACCTCCGGGGGCGGGAAATAGCTGAACAAAGGCAGGAGACAGCTTCTGCAGACTTGAACCACCCTGCCTGACAGCTCTGAAGAGGGCAGAGGTTCTCCCAGCATGGTATTTGAGCTCCAATAATGAACAGACCACCTTGCCAAGTGGGTCCCTGAACCCTGTGTAGCCTGACTGGGAGACACCTCCCAGTAGGGGCCAACAGACACCTCATACAGGCAGATGCCCCTCTGGGATGAAGCTTCCAGAGTAAGGATCAGGCGGCAATATTTGCTGTTCCACAGCCTCTGCTGGTGATACCCAGACAAACAGGGTCTGGAGTGGACCTCCAGCAAACTCCAGCAGATGTGCTGCTGAGGGGCCTGCCTATTGAAAGGAAAATTAACAAACAGAAAGGAATAGCATCAACATCAACAACAACAACAAAAAAGTCCACAGCAAAACCCCATCCGTAGGTCACCAACATCAAAGACCAAAGGTAGATAAAACCACAAAGATGGGGAGAAACCAGAGCAGAAAGGCTGAAAATTCCCAAAACTGGACCGACTCTTCTCCTCCAAAGGAACATAACTCCTTGCCAGCAAGGAAACAAAAGTGGACTGAGAATGAGTTTGACCAGTTGGCAGAAGTGGTCTCAAGAAGGTCGGTAATAACAAACTTCTGCAAGCTAAAGAAGCATGTTCTAACCCATCGCAAGGAAGCTAAAAACTTTGAAAAAAGGTTAGATGAAAGGCTAACTAGAATAAACAGTTTAGAGAAGACCTTATGACCTGATGGAGATGAAAACTACAGTACCAGAACTTCATGAAGCACACACAAGCTTCAATAGCCAATTTGATCAAGTAGAAGAAAGGGTATCAGTGATTGAAGATCAAACTAATAAAGTGAGATGACAAGATTAGAGGAAAAAAGTGAAAAGAAATGAACAAAGCATGCAAGAAATATGGGACTATGTGAAAAGACCAAATGTACATCTGATTGGTGTAACTGAAAATGACGGGGAGAATGGAACCAAATTAGAAAACACTCTTCAGGATATTATCCAGGAGAACTTCCCCAACCTAGAAAGGCAGGTCAACATTCAAATTCAGAAGATACAGAGAACATCACAAAGATACTCCTTGAGAAGAGCAACCCCAAGACACATAATTGCCAGATTTACCAAGGTTGAAATGGAGGAAAAAGTGTTAAGGGCAGCCAGAGAGAAAGGTCAGGTTACCCACAAAGGGAAGCCCATCAGACTAACAGTGGATCTCCCGGCAGAAACCCTACAAGCCAGAAGAGAGTGGGGGCCAATAGTCAACATTCTTAAAGAAAAGAATTTTCTTTTCTTTAGAAATTTCATATCCAGAATTTCATATCCAGCCAAGCTAAGCTTCACAAGTGAAGGAGAAATAAAATCCTTTACAGACAAGCACTTGCTGAGAGATTTTGTCACCACCAGGCTTGCCTTACAAGAACTCATGAAGGAAGCACTAAACATGGGAAGGAACAATAGGTACCAGCCACTGCAAAAACATGCCAAATTGTAAAGATCATCAATGCCAGGAAGAAACTGCATCCAGTAATGAGCAAAATAACCAGCTAACATCATAATGACAGGATCAAATTCACAAATAACAATATTAACCTTAAATGTAAATGGACTAAATGCACCAATTAAAAGACACAGACTGGCAAACTGGAGTCAAGACCCATTGGTGTGCTCTATTCAGAAGACTCATCTCACATGCAGAGACACACATAGGCTCAAAATAAAGGGATGGAGGAAGATCTAACAAGTAAATGGAAAGCAAATAAAAGCATGGGTTGCAATCCTGGTCACTGATAGAACAGACTTTAAATCAACAAAGATCAAAAGAGACAAAGAAGGTCATTACATAATGGTAAAGGGATCAATTCAACAAGAAGAGCTAACTATTCTAAATATATATGAACCTGATGCAGGAGCACCCAGATTCATAAAGCAAGTTCTTAGAGAACTACAAAGAGACTTAGACTCCCACATAATAATAATGGGAGATTTGAACACCCCACTGTCCATATTAGACAGATTAATGAGACAGAAGATTAACAAGGATATCCAGGACTTGAACTCAGCTCTGCACCAAGCAGACCTAATAGACATCTACAGAACTCTCCACCCCAAATCAACAGAATATACATTCTTCTCAGCACCACATCACACTTATTCCAAAACTGACCACATAGTTGGAAGTAAAGCACTCCTCAGCAAATGTAAAAGTGTAGAAATAACAACAAACTGTCTCTCAGATCACAGTGCAATCAAATTAGAACTCAGGATTAAGAAACTCTCTCAAAACCTCACAACTACATGGAAACTGAACAACCTGCTTCTGAATGACTACTGGGTAAAAAATGAAATGAAGGCGGAAATAAAGATGTTCTTTGAAACCAACAAGAGCAAAGACACAATGTGCCAGAATCTCTGGGAGACATGTAAAGCAGTGTTAACAGGGAAATCTATAGCACTAAATGCCCACAAGAGAAAGCAGGAAAGATGCAAAATCAAAATCCTAACATCACAATTAAAATAACTAGAGAAGCAAGAGCAAATACATTCAAAAGCTAACAGAAGACAAGAAATAATTCAACATCAGAGGAGAACTGAAGGAGATAGAGACACAAAAATCCCTTCAAAAAATCAATGAATCCAGGAGCTGGTTTGTTGAAATCAACAAAATAGATAGACTGCTAGCAAGACTAATAAAGAAGAAAAGAGAGAAGAATCAAATAGATGCAATAAAAAATGATAAAGAGGATATCACCACTGATTCCACAGAAATACAAACTACCATCAGAGAATACTGTAAACACCTCTATGCAAATAAACTAGAAAATCTAGAAGAAATGGATAAATTCTTGGACACATACACCCTCCCAAGTCTAAACCAGGAAGAATTTGAATCTCTGAAGACACCAATAACAGGTTCTCAAATTGAGGCAATAATTAATAGCCTACTGACCAAAAATAGTCCAGGACTAGATGGATACACAGCTGAATTCTACCAGAGCTACAAAGAGGAGTTGGTGCCCTTCCTTCTGAAACTATTCCAATCAAAAAAAAAAAAAAAAAAAAAAAAAAAAAAAAAAAAAAGAAGGAATCCTCCCTAACTCATTTTATGAGGCCAGGATCATCTTGATACCAAAGCCTGGTAGAGACACAATAACAAAAGAGAATTTTAGTCCAATATCCTGATGAACATTGATGCAAAAAACCTCAATAAAATACTGGCAAACCGAATCCAGCAGCACATCAAAAAGTTTATCCACCACGATCAAGTCAGCTTCATCCCTGGGATGCAAGGCTGGTTCAACATATGCAAATCAATAAAAGTAATCCAATACGTAAACAGAACCAAAGACAAAAAGCACATGATTAGCTCAATAGTTGCAGAAAAGGCATTCCACAAAATTCAACAGCCTTTCATGCTAAAAACTCTCAATAAACTAGGTATTGATGGAATGTATCTTAAAATAATAAGAGCTATTTATGACAGATCCACAGCCAATATCATACTGAATGGGCAAAAACTGGAAGTATTCCCTTTGAAAACCAGCACAAGACAAGGATACCCTCTGTCACCACTCCTATTCAACATAGTATTGGAAGTTCTGGCCAGGGCAAACAGGCAAGAGAAAGAAATAAAGGGTATTCAATTAGGAAAAGAGGAAGTCAAATTGTCTCTGTTTGCAGATGACATGATTGTATATTTAGAAAACCCCATCATCTCAGCCCAAAATCTCGTTAAGCTGATAAGCAACTTCAGCAAAGCCTCAGGATACAAAATCAATGTGTAAAAATCGCAAGCATTCTTATACAGCAAGAACAGACAAACAGAGAGCCAAATCATGAGTGAACTCCCATTCACAATTACTACAAATATAATAAAATACCCAGGAATCCAACTTACAAGGGATGTGAAAGACCTCTTCAAGGAGAACTACAACCCACTGTTCAATGAAATAAAAGAGGACATAAACAACTCGAAGAACATTCCATGCTCATGGATAGGAAGAATCAATATTGTGAAAATGGCCATACTCTCCAAGGTAATTTATAGATTCAATGCTATCCCCATCAAGGTACCACTGACTTTCTTCACAGAATTGGAAAAAACTACTTTAAATTTCATATGGAACCAAAAAAGAGCCTGCATAGCCAAGACAATCCTAACCAAAAACCATAAAGCTGGAGGCATCATGCTACCTGACTTCAAACTATACTACAAGGCTACAGTAATCAAAACAGCATGGTACTGGTACCAAAACAGAGATATAGACCAATGGAACAGAACAGAGGCCTCAACACGTCTACAACCGTCTGATCTTTGACAAACCTGACAAAAACAAGCAGTGGGGAAAAGATTCCCTATTTAATAAATGGTACTGGGAAAATTGGCTAGACATATGTGGAAAGCCGAAACTGGATCCCTTCCTTTATACAAAAATTAACTCAAGATGGATTAAAGGCTTAAATGTTAGACATGAAACCATAAAAACCCTAGAAGAAAACCTAGGCAATACCATTCAGGACATAGGCATAGGCAAAGACTTCATGACTAAAACACTAAAAGCAATGGCAACAAAAGCCAAAATAGACAAATCGGATTTAATTAAACTAAAGAGCATCTGCACAGCAAAAGAAACTCTCATCAGAGTGAACAGGCAACCTACAGAATGGGAGAAAATTTTTGCAATGTATCCATCTAACACAGGGCTAATATCCAGAAGCTACAAAGAACTTAAACAACTTTACAAGAAAAAAACCACCCCATCAAAAAGTGGGCAAAGGATATGAACAGACGCTTCTCAAAAGAAGATATTTATGTAGCCAGCAGACACATGAAAAAATGCTCATCATCGCTGGTCATCAGAGAAATGCAAATCAAAACCACAATGAGATACCATCTCACACCAGTTAGAATGGTGATCATTAAAAAGTCAGGAAACAACAGATGCTGGAGAGGATTTGGAGAAATAGGAACGCTTTTACACTGTTGGTGGGAGTGTAAACTAGTTCAACCATTGTGGAAGACAGTGTGGTGATTCCTCAGGGATCTAGTACTAGAAATACCATTTGACCCAGCCACCCCATTACTGGGTATATACCCAAAGGATTATAAATCATGCTACTATAAAGGCACATGCACACGTATGTTTATAGTGGCACTATTCACAATAGCAAAGACTTGGAACCAACCCAAATGTCTATCAATAATAGACTGGATAAAGAAAATGTGGCACATATACACCATGGAATATTATGCAGTTATAAAAAAGGATGAGTTAATGTCCTTTGTAGGGACATGGATGAAGCTGGAAACCATCATTCTCAGCAAAATTTCACAAGGACAGAAAACCAAACACTACATGTTCTCACTCGTAAGTGGGAGTTGAACACTGAGAACACATGGACACAGGGAGGGGAACATCACACACCGGGGCCTGTTGGGGAGTGGGGGCCTGGGGGAGGTATAGTGTTAAGTAAAATACCTAAATGATGAGTTGATGGGTGCAGCAAACCAACATGGCACATGTATACATATGTAACAAACCGGCACGTTGTGCACATGTACCCTAGAACTTAAAGTATAATAATGATAAAAAAAGAAACTCCTGCAAGCTTTGGGAACCCACAGAATGCACGGCAGGATTTCAACTTTTCAGCTAATGGCACTGTAAATATCACTGATTATTCTCTTTGTTTATAAAACAGCAGTATTAATGACTCAATCAACCAACTAACTGAAAGGAGAAGTGATAGAATGGGTGACTTGCTGCATTGTTAAAGCTCTGCATAGTGGCTCAGAACATGTTCAGAGAACACTTTTCCTAATGAGCAAAGTGTCAAACCCTAATAGCTGGTTGGTTTTGATATGATAATCAGAACTGAAATAATTAAAGGAATTGTTAATTTTAAAAACCCTGATTAAGGGTCAGGATAAGACTTGGAAGAGATGTGTAATGACAGTGTGCTTTTGGGCAATGTACTTGCCTAACATAATGGGTTATCTATTAGTTGCCATTGTCACACTTCCTTTGGTGTTGGAAGTGCATAGTGACTTCAATATTTAAAAAACAGAAGGATACTATTTGTCAATGAAATAACAGGTAACCTTTTTAAAGTGTTAATTTCAGGAGTATGTTGGGGGGTTGTGGTGCGGGAGCAGTGGCAAGACATAACAGTATGGCATATGGAAGTAAGTCTTTTGTTCCAGAGTGATCTTGCCTTGCACATGCTTCCTAATTAACTTTCCTATCCTGTTTGACCCATTTGGTAGGAACACCACACACATATGTCAAAGTTAATCTAGAAAGAAGGAGGACTAAGAGAGGCATTTTACTACTTAACAAGAGTGATTCTTCAATTTTTTGGGGAAAGGGTAAGAAAAGCACTCTTTCTATTTCTCTTGTCTTTCAGTGAGTTTGATAGGAGTAACTTTTGCTGGTTTTCCTAGTCAGTCTCTGGAAGCAGTTTATTTAAAGCTGTGCTTAATACAGTGCATGCCACACAGTAGGAACTCAAGAACAATTTGTTGAGAAAATGAAGGTGGTATGAAATGTACAATAAGACAAATGGTCTATGGACTTATCTGAAATGAAGAAAATCAATGGGAAGTCCATGGTATCTCATCCTGCATTCATATGTTTTCAAGATAGGTATGTGAACAGCGCTATTTGTCTAGAAAAACTGCAGTCTAGGCATGGTACCTATAGCTATCACCTGCTAGGGTAAATGGAATTGATCATATGAGTAATGTAGTGTTTTTTGGCTCATGTGGGACACTGGACCTATTTCATTAAAATGTTAATCACCAGACCCTTTGAAATAACCCATCTTGGGCTCATTTGTTTTTTGGGAAATTGATCCATTTAAAAAATAGCATAGATTCTTAGTTTCAAATCATAGACTTTCTGTCATATAAAGGTAGATATAACCAATTCATCACCATATCAATTCAATTATCCATTCATTTACTCAACATACACTAGACATCTACAATGGATGAGTTATTGTGCTAAGAGCAGTGGGATAGTTTCCTAAGGGCAGAAACATTGTTTAGTTTTTCTACATTGCATCCCTAACACCTAGCATTGTAGCAGGACGAGCCACAGACAAAACTCCTCAGACACCGAGTTAAAGAAGGAAGGGGTTTATTCGGACGGGGGCATCGGCAAGACTCCTGTCTCAAGAACTGAGCTCCCCAAGTGAGCAATTCCTGTCCCTTTTAAGGGCTCACAACTCTAAGGGGGTGCGCATGAGAGTGTCATGATTGATTGAGCAAGCAGAGGGTACGTGACTGGGGGCTGCATGCACTGGTAATTAGATTGGAACAAAACAGGATAAGGATTTTCACAGTGCTTTTCTATACAATGTCTGTAATCTATAGATAACATAACTGATTAGGTCAGGTGTCGATCTTTAACTACCAGGCCCAGGGTGTGGCACTGGGCTGTCTGCTTGTGGATTTCATTTCTGCCTTTTAGTTTTTACTTTTTCTTTCTTTGGAGGCAGAAATTGGGCATAAGACAATATGAGGGGTGTTCTCCTCCCTTATTCCCCCCCTTTGAGACTCTCACTCAATAGTGGGAGTTCTCACTTTCCTTTTTACTACCCATGTCTTGTTGCAAGACAGATCGATAGTGATTCATATAGTACACTTGTGCTGAAGCATTTTGGTGAACTAAGGTAACGATGAAGCTTTTTATCATTTGAAGAAGTACAGGTAGCAAACAAGGGAGCAGTAAGCAAGTTCTTATTACTATTGTAACTCTTATTATAAAAGTTTTAAATCCTCTTAGCACTGGGAACCATTTTCTAAACATGGCCCCAGGATTAAATCCATGCCACACTTGCATGGGCACATGTGCCAGTTTTGTCATATCTCTGTCCTCAACTATTTGCCCTTGATTATCTATGTGTAGGCAGCAATTAGTAAGGTTACATTTTCTACAGACCTTTCCTTCAGCTGCTAGCAAGTAGTTGAGAGCTAATCTATTTTGATAGATAGCATTTCTCATCTGAGTTTCTTGCCGGGCCAGAATAGTCAAGGCGTTTCCAGTTTTATTAGTGATTATTTTTAAGACAGCTTGTAACCATATGATTTGGTTGATCATATAAATGGGGGTCCGGTATCCCCATGAGCCATCTTGTGCCTAAGTAGCAGGCCTATAATATTGCATGATTCTCTTAGGGGGCCATTTATAATTTTTTCAATTTCCTATAGCTATGCTTCTCTTTTCACAGGAAGCATAGACAGGGAAGCCTAGGAGTTCGCCTGTTTTTATGGGCAGTAGGAAGAAAGATGGTTTAATAGTGCCAGTAACACAACTACCTGCCTACTGGTCAGGTAATTTGGCATAAGCTCTATGCCTACATATCCAGTATAATCCAGTGGGGGCTGTCCAGTCCTGGTGGGACTCTGGGTGAGTCCACATGGTTTGCAACTTTGGGAATTTACTAAATGGATTTCTCTCTGTGTGATTTGAACTCCACCAAGTGACTGTTTCTGTGGTACCATTATACAGTTTCTGTCTCAGACAACTAAGTCTTCCTACGGGGTGAGTGAATAATCTCCTTCTCTAGTTATGCAATATTGTCTAATAATTGAGGCCATTAGGACCCAGAAATTGTCAGGGTGATTCTTTTCAGCAGGGAATTCATCAGGAACTGGGTCTGTAGGTATTAATTCTCAGGCTTCCTATGGCCATTGATCTCTTATTATAGTTCCTCCACATATGTAACATGAAGTGATATTGAGAGACTGGGCTACATGCTTGGCTAATTACAAAAACAAATTTCTTGCTTTTCCTGGAACTTCTGGTACTAGCACATTTAGTTCATCATAGAAAGTTTGAAACACTGGCTCAGGAGAGCGTTTGCAAACTTTTCCTTGAACCAAGATATTTACTCGAGGATCCAGTCTGGCCCTGTCGATCCCTAAGGTCATGTGCTCCTCTTTTTTCCAGGGAGGGTCAAGGGGTTTTGTTATTACTAACTCTAAGGGGTTACATTGTCCTTTAGTACAAGAAGGGCCATTTTTTTCTTTTCTGAAGGTGGACTGGATCCTTTTCATTTTTTTTTTTTTTATCCAAGTGGCCTAAATGACACAAGACCAGTATTTACATTTATTTCCACACAGTCCTAATTTATGACAGATGTATTTATTTTCTGCCATATAGCCTCTTTTCTAATTAAGAGAACCATACCTTATTCCTAACTTATTACTACTAATGACAGCACAGGCATCAAATTTTAAGGTGACTTGTTTGGGCACCTCTTTTTCTTCTGTTTTGGCTAACACTTTACTCGTATCATTTATGAACCCCCACCACTCCTCAGTCTTTAATCTTATTTTAAAAACTGTAGTCATGGAAGGCTCAGATGGGTCATAACACACACATCAGGTTGGTCATTTCCTGGGCTACATACCTTGTGTAGAATAACATTATACAAACAAGTTCTTTATAGAGTTCCAGTACACTTACAATAATGATAAAATAATAGGACTGTAACAGCTTTTTGTCCTACCTCAGTGACTTGATGTATACACTGGGAACAGTCCTCAGTCTGAGGAAGGTCTGTTGAAGTCCTTACTGAAAAAGTCTAAATTTTAAGGAAAATGAGTCCTGTGATGAGTTTTCTCATGCTTTGGCTGTGAGTGGACCAGTCAGCTTCCGGGTGTGACTGGAGCAGGGCTTGTCATCTTCTTCAGAGTCACTCTGCAGGGGTTGGCGAAGCTGCTCCGGTCCATGTACTGCTCACAGTCTACTGATGTTTAAGGATGGTCTTGGAGGTTGAGCCTACTAGAATAAACTGAGTCCAACACCTCTACACAGTTACATTCAACTGGGCTCTCTGATACCGGGAGCAAGGTGATGGGGTTTAGGGTGTTGCAAACTTCAATGGTTAAGTGGGGATTTTCACATAACAAGCTTTGATACTTGGTTAATCTAGTATTTGTTAACCAATGACATCCTTTGGTATTTATTAAAGTTATCGCAGCCTGGGGGGCCTTTATATTCAGGTTTTGCCTAAGGGTTAGTTTATCTGCTTCTTGTGCTAACAGGGCCATTGCTGCTAGCACCCTTAGACCTGCAGGCCAGCCTTTGGAAACCCTGTCTATTGTTTTGAGAGATAGGCCACTGGCCTTGGCCAGGCCCCACAGTCTGGGTTAAAACTCCAACTGCCATTTTTTCTCTGTCTGACACATGGAGTATAAAGAGTTTTGTCAGGTCAGGTAGCCTCAGGGTTGAGGCCAACATGAGTTTTTCTTTTAACTCATGAAAACCTCGTTGCTGTTGGTTGTAATAGATGTAGTTTATCTATTCTACATTTTTATTAACTGTCACCCACCAAAATATTGACTTAAATCCTGCAATTATTTGATTTCAAGCTTTAAATTGATCTGGTATTCCTCATGGGACTCCAATTGGGTCTAAACAGACATGAGAGTCAAAAGACCCATAAGGGCCTTCTCTCGCTTTACGATGTCTTTTTTTTTTTTCCTTCTGGTTGATGAAATGCCAGGGTGAAAGGGATAGCCAATTGCATTAAAGTACAAGTGCCACTCCAGTTATTCAGCAGAATGCCCAGTAAAGGTCCATCACAATACCACCACACATCCGCTTGGGGATGAACAAGGGCTGATTGATTGATAAGCTCTTGAAAATTCTTAAGCTCATCGCATCCCTTCAGGTCTCCAAGGAATGCTAAGTTTCCTCCCTGTTGTGAGAGACACGAAGTGAACTTGGTGTTGGGAGACGGAAGCTGGATGGCCCTCGGGGGCTGACCCACAGGGTGCCGGATTTTGGGATATAGCAGAGAGAGCTTGGCATGACTTATTACTCTAGGCTGTAGAATCCTGGAAAAGAGCTACCATGCAGCCTATGCCTGGTCGACTGGAGGACCACCTTAGTGGAAAGGGGACAGTCTGGGCCTCTGGCCTGCCATGTGCACAAGCGTAACAATTGCTTTTGTTTAACGTGCAGATGGAATATTTGATCCATTTTAACCAGGCATTTGTATCTTGGTATCCTGTCTTAATTGCTAAAGTTTGTTTTAAGTCTTTAACTTCTATTATCCCCTAGTAAAATGAATGTATGGTTTTAGGAAATTACAAAAACCAGTTGGGGCAGTACATCCTTGCTCTTTAGTGGTCCACAGAACGTTGGACCAACTATGGCATGAAAGCTCTACATCGGGGGGCAACACTCCTGGTTGGCATTGGGATCTTTATTGGAATCTCCCTGAATTAAATGGTCCTAGTTTACTAATGCCCAGTCTGAGGAGAGTCAGTAGGGATGGAAGTACTTTTCTGAAGTAGAAAGCTGTCTTTGACTTGTCAAGTCCTCACAGGGTATAACAAGGCAAGCATTAAAAGCAATAGTTTGAGGCAAAATTGACTTGGTCGTGTTAATAACTAGATGGTCAGCAATAGAACGAGGAAAGAAGAAAGAGTAATAGAATAGATGAAAAGAGTTAAATTTTTCTTAGCTTTAGTTTCGTAGGATTTCCCTCTGGGACTATGGCCCACAACTCTGGAGGGGGTGGCGCTTTCTTGACTCAGGTGTGATGAGTCCATCCTTTTTTGCTGTACAAACAGTGGTCTTGGTGGTTAGCAGCACAAGGTAGGGTCCTTCTCAGGCTGGCTTAAGTTTTTCTTTCTTCCACCTTTCGATGAGAATGTGATCTTCAGGCTGGTGCTGGTTTACCGGAAATTCTAGGGGTGGTACATGTGCTAAAAGACTTTTAGTTTTTGAGAGAAAGGAAGTTGGAAGATAAACTAAGTATATAATTTCTAAGAAATTGATCTTTTGTTTTAAATGTGGGGACCTTCGCAGTGGACTTTATAGTCCTTAGTGCGTTTTTACTGAGAAATTTCCTTTAGCACATATTTGTATTAGTTTTTAGACCAAAGAAAGCTAAACACTATTTTATATTTAATAATGCTTTTTGCATGATTTTTGTACCAGATAAGCTAAATTTTATCTTTATATTAGTGTGTTATTAATGTTAAACCTAATTTTATTAAAACCTTGTAGACATATTTATCTAATTTTTAATGTTTGACTATAAGGTAAGATTTTATAGACTCTTTTTAACCTTTTATAATTTTTGCTAAAGAGCAGGTTGGTGCTCGAAGAAAAACCTGTTATGCTTTTACTTTAATGTTCAGTTCATAGAAAAACTGGATGATACTTCTTTAACTTTAGCTAATATGTTTACACACATAATTTTCTTTACAATTAATTTAAAATTTGCTTAAACCTTCAAAGCAATAATTTTTTTAACTTTTTAACGTAGGTAAAAATGTACATTTTTATGCCTCCTTATAATCGTCTTACTAAAGGTATATTTTACTTTTAAATTATACATTTTTTGCATAAATTTTTTTAACACACGTTTTTTATAACCTTTTTTTTTTCTTTTCACGACTTTTGCAGGCAATTTTTCAACATGCCTTAACTTTCTGACTTATTACAAACATTTCTTTCTTTAAACAACCAGTTAATTTATTTCAGGACAAGAATTTACCATATAACAATTTTTTATATAAATTCTGCCCCCCCCCTTTCTTTTTCCCTTTTTTTTTTTTTTGAAGAGGATAACTGTTCTTTTCCAAAGCGAACCCTTTTTTATGTCTGTTGACTAGACTGTCTAAGGCCACAAGAATAGAAGTTACTATAATACATGTTACACTGTTAACTTTCAGCAAACTTTACTTTTGTTGAAAACCTTGTAAGTTTGGAATTTTAATTATCCTTTGCTATTAATAACACCTTGTTTTGTCCAAATTAGAATTGGTATAGATGGCTTTCTTTTTTTTTTATTACCCGGGAGGAACCATTGATTGTCCTGTCCTGAAGGGAGTCCCTCTTAGGTCTGGTCAGACTTTCGTATGGTAATTAAGATTTAGATCTCCTGTTAGGAAACCTGCTGGGTTAAGGGAATTTTCAGTGGTTAATGTTAAATCATCTTTCTTTCTCTCTCTCTTTGACTGTGTCTCTCTCTCTCTCTTTGACTTTCCTTTTGCCTCGGTCTCTTTCCCTCTCTCTCTGCCTCTCTCTTTCTTTCTCTCTTTTTTCTTTCTCTCTCTCTCTCCTTGACTACCTCTGTCTCTTCCTCTCTGTCTCTTACTCTCTCTTTTTGCCTCTTTTCCTCTCTGTCTCTTTCTTTACTCTCTGCTGGTCTTTCCTTGCCTCTGCCAGCCGCTTATGCTGCTGTTCTCTCAACCACTGTGTGTTGGGGGTGGGGGGTCTAAAACCAGCTGTAACCAAGTATCTATGTACAGGATCTGGTCTGGGTGCCCTGACTTACAGGTTACCTTGTGCCATACCTTTGAAACAGGGGACCTGTCCAGGCTTCTTTCTAATGGCCAACCTACCTCTAATGCTGCCAGTCTATCTTACACAAAGTTTTAAGTTTTCCTGGTGTCATAGTACTCCATAGTCTCCCTTAAATCCTTTTTTTGAAAATTTTCAACATAGTTCCTAGTGGGGTGGGCTTACTTTGTGCCTCACTCATGTTTACTCGAGACAAAACACCACGCTCACACCACACACACCACAAAACAAAGAATGGGTAGAAAGGGCACACACACACTTTTGCAGTTTGCACCAAACTAAAATCAAAACTAAAATCAGAGTATCCAGAAATCCAAGCCAGGTCAAAACTAAAACCAAAGTATCAAGCAATCCAAATCAAGTCAAAAAACGAAAACCAAAGTGCCGGTACAGACACACCGTGGGTGATCAGGCCACGCTTCCACTAAAATGGAGTAGGCAAGTTCTCAAGACCAATCCTGTCATGCAATTCAAACCAAGTCAAAACCAAAACCAAAGTGCATGCCAAGGGTGATCAGGTCACACTTCCGCTCAAATGGAGTGGGCAAGTTCCCAAGACCGGTCCTGTCAAGCAATTCAAACCAAGTCAAATCCAAAACCAAAACCAAAGTGCCTATAAACGCACCCCATGGGTGATCAGGCCACTCAAACGGAGCGGGCAAGTTTCAAAGACTAGTCTTACCAAGTTTTAGACGTCCAGACTCCAAGTGCCCGTTCCTTCCCGGTGTTCAGCCACTGTGCTGATCCTCTAAGGGGGCCTGCCACACACTGCTCTGGCGAGGTATCCCAATGGGGCAAATGCCTACCCGGAGCGCTGTCAGGATTCGCCCCACTCATGCTAGTCGGAGTTCCCGGCAGGGATATTCCACAGGGCAGGCTTAAGCCGCCTAAGGAGCTGCCTCAACCATGGCCAATCACCTCGTTTCCCGGTCAGGGAACCAAGAATGTAGCAGGATGAGCGGCAGACTAAACTCCTCAGACACCGAGTTAAAGGAGGAAGGGATTTATTGGTGGTGGTGGGGCGGGGGGCGGGGCATTGGCAAGACTCGTGTCTCAAGAGCTCCCTGAGTGAGCAATTCCTGTCCCTTTTAAGGGCTCACAACTCTAAGGGGGTGTGTGTGAGAGGGTTGTGATTGATTGAGCAAGCAGGGTGTACGTGACTGGGGGCTGCATGCACTGGTAATTAGATCGGAACAAAACAGGATAGGGATTTTCACAGTGCAGTTCTATACAATGCCTGTAATCTATAGATAACATAACTGATTAGGTCAGGGGTGGATCTTTAACTACCAGGCCCAGGGTGTGGCACTGGGCTGTCTGCTTGTGGATTTCATTTCTGCCTTTTAGTTTTTACTTCTTCTATCTTTGGAGGCAGAAATTGGGCATAAGACAATATGAGGGGTGGTCTCCTCCCTCAGCATAATATATAGAATATATAGCATATACTTAATTGATTCTTGATGACAAATGAATGAATAAATAAGAGAGGAGACAGATACGTACAGAAGTAATTATGCCAGACAAAGTAAAATAAGTGGTATAATCTACGTATTGTGAGCACCAAGGGAAAGATGCAATTAACTCCCCCTTAGGTGAAATTGGTCAAGAAAGGCTTCTGGTAGAAGATAACTTTTGAATTAGTAAGATAGGACAGGCAACACAAATGTAAATACACACACACACACAGTAGGGAGGGCACTCCAGGCTATAGTAGTAACATCACACAGGTTGTAGCAGTGTTAAGGTGCAGGCCACGTTTTGGGAATGGTGAGAGTGCGGGGTGATTAGAAGAGCGTGGTGATGGATGGGGCTCAAAAAGAGGAGCAATGGCAAATCACAGAATGCTCCAAATGTCCTAGTAAGATGATGGTGGACCATTGAAGGTTTTAGAATGATAAGATTCAATCTACTAACCAAGGCTTTATTAAGCATCCATTAAGTGCCTATATTGTATTGTAAGGAGGACATCCCTTTACATAATACGGTTTGGATTTGCAGATAACTGTCATTTCCTTTAGCAAGGGTTTACTGCCCTAAGTCCATAGCACTCTATATTTTCCTTATCATAACATTTATTACAGCATAATGTAATTGCTTGTTTAGTTTTTATTTTTCTCCACTGGACTGAGAGCTTACAGTATCTAACCTGTTCATCATTTAATTCCAGTGACCAGAACAGTCTCTGGCATGTATAATAGTAGGTATTCAGTGAACACATGTTGAATAAACAAATAAATGAACAAGTAAATGAGTCATATGGTTAGTTTGATGTATCTACAAAATAAAGAGGGACTCTTTATTGAACATTTCTACTGTAAGATGGAGAGAATTTATTTATGAGATTGGGGAGTCTGTGTCTGTTAAAGATAAAAGGTCTTGAGAAAGTACACGTTTCTGTGCATCTGTGCAGTACTGGGAATTTAGTTACAAGTCAAGAATTTCTATGTATTTAGTGTTAGGATTTCTCCAAGATCCTTTTTTTTTTTTTTTTTTTGAGACAGGATCTTAGTCTGTCACCCAGGCTGGAGTGCAGTGGCACAATCATGGCTCACTGTAGCCTCAGACTCCGTCTGGGATTCTTTAAGTCACAGGGTGGGCAGAGGAGACTTTAGTGGATATGTGTTTATCTCTAAGATGGTGAGATGATGTCATGAGAACAAGATTTGCAGTCTTTCAGGAAGTTATTTTTTTGAGGATAGATTTTTTTGGCAAGTTACAAGGAACAATTCAATTGGACTAATGTAACTTTGAAGTATGGTGCATCAATGCAATCGTGACCTATACAAAGTATAGGAGTCCCATAAATATTTGTAGAACCAGTGAATATTTGTTGAATGCCTATGTTAATGTATTGTGGCAGATTGTATTTTGCAGGATGGTCCCATCCACCTATTTATTGCATCATTTTGGCCATTGGAGAGGTACAGTCTCTGTTCTTTCATCTTGAAACTGAGTGAATCTTTGTAACTGCCTTCACCAGTAAAATACAGTAGAAATGAAGCTATGTGAATTCTGGCTAGGTCAGAAAAGATGATGATAAGGCTTCTCTCTCTCTCTCTCTCTCTCTTCCTCTCTTTCAGAAGGATCATTTGTTGAACTCAGTCACTGTGCTGTGAAAAAAGCCAACATTTCCAATGAAGAGACCACATGGAGAAACATGTAGAGAGGAACCAAGGCCCCTAGCTGATAGCCAGCATTAGCCATCAAGCATGTGAATGACTGAACCTTCAGATGATTCCTGCTCTCTGTCATTGAGTCTTCCACTTGTGACCCCAGACATGGTAGAGGAGATACAAGCCATCTTCACCGTGCCTGTTTGGATTCCTGAGTCCCAGAAGTTGTGAAAGATAAGTGATTATTATTGCTTTAAGTCACTATGTTTTGTGGTAATTTGTTACTCAGTGATAGATAATGAATACACTTGTACTTGGTAGACTGGAGCAGTGAGTTGTAATATATATATTTTTAAATCATAGATTCATTAGAAAATTTGATGAAAACTGAAGTGACCTCCATGACCCCTACATTCTGGTGTTCATACCCATGTATAATCTTCTTCTCTTAGGTGTGGGCAGGACATTTGGCTTGCTTATAACCAATAGAATATGGCAAAGGCTTTGAGCTGTCACTTCAGTGATTATGTTAGCTTATATAAGACTTTCTCTTGCTAGCAGACTCACTCTAGGGTCTTGCTTTCCTGGTTTGTTTTGATGAACCAAGCTGCCATGAATCTTACAACCACAAGGAAATGAATTCTGCCAACACCCAGAGTGAACTTGTAAGCAGACCCCAGTGGAGCCTGAAGATGAGAACAGAGGCCTAGCTCACACCTTGATGGCAACATCACAGAGAACATTGCTAAGCCATGCATAGACTTACTGACCCACATCAACTGTGAGATAATAAATGTATATGTTGTTTTAAGCCATTACATTCATGCTAATTTGTTATACAGCATAGAAAACTAACACAAAAGTGATTGATCCTCTCCAAGAAAAATGTAGAGACTTACATATACCTAGAAATCTTATGCAATATTTTTGGATGTTGATGGACCCCTGATTTCCATGAATGGTGCCTAGTTTAAGAACCACTGCTCTAGAATGTTTGTCCTGCAGTAACATGCAGAAGAGTGCAATGCCTAGAAAATTTCCTTTGTGATGTTTTGTATTAAATATTTTATTTACCTGCTTAATTGTTCAATATCTTATCACTGAATATTTTCCACTTGAAAATTGAATTTCTCTTCTGCATCTTTGGAGGTAGATCATTGGAAGAGCATCATATTATTTTTCCAGTCATAGAAGTAATCCACTCTCAGTCACTTTCCCCACCTCCCACTCCTCTCTTTCAGGAGAAAAAACTAGGTGGAAGATCAGCAGACATCAGTAAACAGTAGACAAACAGGAACAGTAGATAGAGTGATGCTAGTGAGTTAATTATTGCATGGATACTAATGAATACAATTCAGTAAATGGTTTACATTTTTTTCTATTTTTCTTTGGAAAGTTAAACTTAAGATACAACAGTTATTTCTTTTGATCATAATTGAAATGCAATGCAAATGAAAATCTTTCTTCCAACCTCACTGTTAAAGCAAGTGTTTTCTTTACTGTCTTTTTTCATTAATAATTGCTGTGCTCTAATAAAATTAGAGGATGTAGAAAATAATACTTATTATGAATTCTTTAACACTGGCATGCAAACATCCTCATTAAAGCCAGTGATCTATGTTTTGTTGCTTGGATAAATGTCTGTATTCTTGTCTTTTATTCTTACAATCCATTTCTTTGCTGAAGAAGCACAATAAAGCTCTGACAGCGTCAACTCCCATTTTTGATGATACTTAAAGGAAGGACACATTTCTCTCTAAGGGCCAAATGGGATTGTAATGGGAGCTCCAAAGTAGATAGAGGCATAGTACATAATGACTTTCTGCCTTCACATACCCTTCATTTATTTTGTGAACATTAACTCAGGGAAGGTGACAAGCAAGTATCTATATGGCTCCCTGGAACCAGCTTCCGCACTAGGAATATCTGACTTGTGGAGATATCCATGTCTGCCCCACACATAGGGAAGGCAACTTGCATCTCAGCAAAGTGTGGATGGCATAGAAGAGTTCACTTGCTTGCTTGGTAAATGACAGTGACACAAGTCGCATGCAGGCATGCCAACTGACTTAATCTTTCTCTACCTTCCCAATCACAATTTGGCTTTGCCTATTTATTTTTGTAGATACCATTAAAAGGAATACCATAGCTGATGTTATATCAGACCCAATTACCCTAGTGAACTGCTTCTATTTTTTTTTTCTTTCATGCTGTGGCATTTCCTTTTCCCTGAAAACACTCTTTCACTCAGTCTAGCAATTAACTGCTTGAACAGTATAATAAGGAAGCAATTAAGAGGTGACAGAGAAAAATTAACACTCCATTTCACATTAAAGACTAAGTGAGTATCCTTGCCATTGTGAGTTAAATGTGTCTTTGAAAACCTGTAGTTTGGATGTATTTTCCTTTTGAATAAGGAGCCCAGCTCCATGTTTTTTGTCTAGCATCCCAATCTGAAAATGGATGATAACTAATTGGGTGCTGTCTGCTTAAACAGGCTATATTAATTGCAGTTTGTTCTCCTGTAAGTGTCAAGGAAAACAAAATCTTTGTAATGTGTAGGCATAATGTACGGCTGCCTTCATTTGAATATTCAGGCCATGTCCTAGTGCAAATAAAGCAAACTCCTAGATGCAATGTTGCCATGGCAGGCAACATTTGCATAATAAATAACAGCTATCATGAGACTTTCTTTATGAAGTTCTCTGTTGTGTTGTCAGCTGTAAGGACCTCTACTAAAGCAGCCAATATTGAGGAAGTAGAGTGTGTTTTGCTTGCAAATGCAACACCCCAACCCAAGTCACTGTCAAGAATACATTATTTTAGTGTTGCTGGCTAAATGGGATGGATTGTGTTAAGTACGTACATGGAATACATGGTGAACTATATCAACACACATCCACAGGATGACAAGAATATGACTTAACCCCAAGACATTTGGTTGGATTAAGTCAGGAACATATCAGTAGCTTACTCTCTGTGCCACAGTCTTTCAGCACAATAGTGGTATGTGCGATCTCATCCTCTGTCATTTAAGCCTGGGTCAAACGAGTTAGAAAATTCCTCTTATTTCTGGCTGTAGGGATTGGAATCTCATTTATAGTGGAGGTGGTTTTCAAAAGCTTTATCCTGTGAGGTTTATTCTCACAGTATCTTAAGGCTACTAGAACTTTTCTGATGATTATTTGGAAGCTTTCTTGAGGGCACTAGGTGAATTTACTTTTAGTTAGTATTAGCACAGGAGACTGGCAAAAAAGTCAGGTTATTTTCACATTGACTGTTATTTTTTTCTTTCCTTTCCCACTTTCAGAAATCCTTCTTCACTGTGTATTCTCTGGGTCTCAGAGGGATGGAAGTTTAATTGTGTGTAGGTGTGTGTGTGTATGTTTCCCAATCTTTAACTGCCATTCATGGAATGAGATTAATAAGAGCCTTGACTTGCATGAATTTACACATCCTACATATTTCTTTGGCCCAGATGAGATGCTATAGTTTTATTCCTGATGGGGTTAAGAACATTCTCCCCAAAATATGGCATCTTGGCATTTTGAATATTTTAAGCTGAAGGAATTTGAGAAATGGCAGGTGCAATTAGGACTCTGACCTTCCCCTGAAGTAGGTCAGAAGACCCTCACGTGATAAGTGCCCTTCTTATACCCGGAGGAAAGGAACATATTTTTCTCCCAAGAGAGAGGGAAACAGAAGATTTGCATGAACAGGCCTTGTTAAGTTTTCCTAAGTTTAGTACTCTTAGCTCATACATCTTTCTGTTGGATCACATTTTTCCATGACTCTATACTCTTCATCAAACCAAGCATAAAAATGCTCAAGTTTAACTTTTTCCTTAGGTCTTCATTTCCTTATGAAAGTTCTTAATTAGGTAAAACTTATATTAAACATAATTGTGTGCCTTTCTCTTGTTACTCAGCCTTTTGTTACAGCAACCCAGCCAAGAACCAAAAAGAATGGGATTGGATTTTTCTTCCCCTACATTCCCATGGAAAGAAATCACAGCCACCACCATCACTTTTGCTACTACTTATTGTGCACCTACTAGGCACCTGACACTGTGTTTAAATGATTTTGTGTACCTTATCTCATTTACCCTTACAATTCTCATAGTTTTTATTTTAAGCCTGAGAAAACTGAGGTTCAAGGTCCTTCAGTAACTTAGTAAGGGTTGGAAAGCTTGGCGGAGCCAAGATTTGAATGTTGTGCTATTTCACTGCAAATCTTGTGCTCTTTTTCACCACACTTAGTGGCCATGCCCCAAGGGTAGGATTTTAAGAACCGAACATTAATGAAACTGTCTTTAAACAATGCTATTTTAATGACTGCAAGAAGCACCGTACTTTTTTTTCCCGCTCAAGCCAGTGAAAACAGCAGTATTCATGACTATAAAAGAAAGGTGCAACAAATCTGGAGCTGATTCTCACCTCTTTATAGCCTGACTTATGAGGGCAAATAAGTTAGAAAGAAGCCTGCTCTAGATGGAGGCATAATAGGTTGTCTTTTATTTCCTCCAGAAAAGAGAAAAAAACAACAGCTAAACTTCAACAACTCATTTTCAACTTTTAAGAGCTCAGAAAGGTAGTCTAAGCTATTAACGATTATTTATTATCTTTTAAAAAACATTTTATCACCTTAAAATTTCCTTGCTCATATGAGAACTTGCTGTTCAGGTGTCTTTATAGAGCAATTTTTTTCGCCAAGTTAGACGTCTTAAAATAATGACTATAATGGTAAACTAGGCGTGAGTTGGCTACAGCATTAGCTAAAGATCACCATTAGAATATGCTGTATTATAGAAAATAAACACTTGGGTACTACAGCTTTTAAAATTAAATCCTTAAAAGCAAGGTATCTGTGGCAAATGCAGTAATAATATTTAATAATTGTGGAGAGCGTGGTGAAAATGGCAAAAGTGACCAAGCGTTTGGAGAACCTGAAAAGGTTATGCAGTTAAGATCTGTCCTTCTTCCAGAAGGATTTAGGTATGAAAAATAATTTCCTGCAGCTTAGTTTTCTTTACCTTCTTTGTAGTTCTCATTATTTCTGATCTGCTGTCTTGTGAACCATGGGTTGGGAGGCAAGGTTTTACTTCTTTTTGATATTTCTCTTAAATGAACATGTCCTTTGAGTTACATCATTGCCTATTAATCAAGTCATTCTTGGATTATTCGAGTTTCTCTACTCTGCCCATTGATGGAGTTATATTACCAAAGAGCCTGACTATTCTTTTACTCTTGAAAGTAAATCTTTGCAAAAATAAAATCACTATTCTTTTTTCATTGCTCTGACCACAGGTCAGTTTTTTTTTTTTTTTTTTTGGTGTGAAGCAGTAACAAATTCACTTAATTATTAGTATGTACCTGTGCTCTTTTACCGTTAGTGGACTGCGAAGCATTTTCTTAAGTCTACATAATGCCTACATTCTGGGCTCTCTCACAACCACGCCTCAATAAATTCTTAAAAAAAGTAATTACAGTAGTACTCATTTGGTACACTGCTACCTTATAAGGAACTTGCACAGAGAAGTTCTTCATCTGTTCACCAAGAGGATAAGTGGAAGTAGGGAGGATGAAAGAGAAAGCTTATGTAACATATTTCAAGTAACCTCACTCATGTCAGAGACCCAAGTGCTGTGTGTATATGGATCTTTAAAAGTATGTACATAATTACTTTCCTTCAGCAAGCATGGGAATTGTGCAAAATTTTCAAAGGAGAGAAAGGCCAGGATTCTGTGACAAGGTTGCCTCCATGAATTCCAAAAGATGGGAGCTGATGGGACATGACTCTTTGTGTATCCTAATGCTCTCTAAATGGGAGAGACTTTCTTTTTGGTATTTGTTCCTGTTTACTCTCCAATCTGCTGCTCATGGCAATACAGACAGCTCCCGAGTCTCTCAGTCCTTTTCACCTTCTCTGCCTGACTCTGGAGATCCCGGGCTTTCTAAAGTTCATCACATCCATCACCCCAGAAAAAGAAACAATAGGTTCTCCAAGAAATTCTGTCCACCAGCGTCTCTAAATGTTTCTTAATTTGTCAAAAACATTGCAGCCAATGCACTAAGGCAATCATTTACCAAGGCATTTTCTGCTAAACAGGTCCATTGCTGCTACCTAAGACATAAAAACAGAGTTCCCAAACATTTCCGGAATGAAGTTCTCTTTTTAGAAATGTCAGGTGATCTGGAGATCGATAAAGTACAAAACAACTAAACACAACCATAAATCAAGAGTGTTTTTAGCTGGAATTTTGTTTTATGACTTGCAAAGGGATAGACATTGATTTGAGAAATGAAAAACGTGGCAAATAGCGATGCATATGTCTGTGAGACACATTATATATATGCCTGCATATGACGCATGATGAGTATTTCTTCCAAAGTCCCTGGTTCTTAGACTCAGGATCATTAGATTAAAGGAGTTTTCCTCTTTAGTAGAAAACTGGGAGGCGCTCTTATCCTTTTGTTCTCCTGAATGCCACTCACCTCTAGTGGTCAATATCCCTTGTATCTCTCCAGCTGTTTACAGAAAAAAAATTGTACTTCAGGGCATGGTGACCGTTGTCAAACCCAAATATAATATAGATGGATACATTTGTAATTTATCAATCTGTGATATTAGAGTCCAATTTTCTATGGCTGGATTTAAAAAAAATTGACTTCTCGATTTCTATTTTCCTCAGCTACGAGTAGAAAGAAGAAATCTGATCCTTTCTACTGACTTTCTCTGTAGTCATCTACCTGCCTTACTTACTTAACCCACCTCCCTCTGTACCCTGCATCCCGCACCCATGCTGGTAACTTTCTTTCCTAAATCCCACACTCTTTAGCTTGTGCCCAGCCCGTGACGAGTTCCATGACCTTTTTTACCCCAAGACTTTCCAGACAGAGCTTAATCCTTTCAGACACTCCTCTTTCTTAATCAGATACCTTAAAAAGTGCCTCTCGGCTGGGTGTGGTGGCTCACGCTTGTAATCCCAGCACTTTGGGAGGCTGAGGCGGGTGGATCACTTGAGGTCGGGAGTTCGAGACCAGCCTGACCAACGTGGAGAAACCCCATCTCTACTAAAAATACAAAATTAGCTGGGTGTGGTGGCACCTGCCTGTAATCCCAGCTACTCGGGAGGCTGAGGCAGGAGAATCACTTGAACCTGGGAGGTGGAGGTTGCAGTGATGTGAGATTGCGCCACTGTACTCCAGCCTGGGCAACAAGAGTGAAACTCTGTCCAAAAAAAATAAAAAAAAAAAAAGGAAGAAAGAAAGTGCCTCTCACTCATTGTACTGGAAACATCTCTGTTCAGTCCCTGTGGGATGAGGGTGAGAGGGCAATATAAGGCAGAGGAAAAAGCCTTCATACTTCTACCATAGAGCCATCTTTCTAACCCTAAGATGTCTTCTTCCCCTTTGTTCTCTTTCCTGCCACTCAAATTCTATCTCATTAAAGATGAATGTTTCCATGTGCCCACATTTACATATAACATCTATAAGACAACTTTCATTGTCTACTAGAAAAATGGAGGATAATTACTTTTCACATATAATTGAAAATCAGGGTTGTTCATCACACACATGAAAACCTCAATCAATGATTTGTAATTTGTCTTTGGTCCTCACATCATCACCTTGCTGAAGCCCTGCATTGAATGTGAACATCACTTACCTTGTCAGATAACTTTCTGGTGATGTTTTTGTATTCATTATGTAATCACTGGGACCAGTATAGAACATTTAGCTTTCTAATTCTGATGCTTCCAGTAAAACCTCATAGGGAGCTAAAGCAGAATTAAAAACACAAGTAGTAAAGACCTCAGATACGAAAGGCAAAAAGCCAAGGGGAAAACCAGAGTTAACTGGCCTCTGTGCCCTTACTGAATCCTATGTTGTGTTATCACAGAGCTTGAGAATATCTTCGCATTTTAGAGCTGGGTGAAACTGAGATCATATAGTCTCACATTCTAATTTTGCAAGTGGAGAAACTGAGGCCTAGAGAGAGAAAACTCACCTCAAGTCATATGCTAGTCAGTGGCAAAAGGAAGATGCAATTCCCAGATATCAGTCTCTGGACTGTAAGGATGTAGGGGCCTTTCCCCTACTGTCATGAAAATGCAGGAAACAAGGTACTAAATATAGCTAAAAATTAACACTAGAGATGTGGGTAAAATCACACAATTAATTTCAACACTCTTACTGTCCCAACACAGCAAAAAGAACACAGAAGGAAAAAATATACATAGCAGATTTGTTACTTACAGTCACTAATACTTGCTTCTATACAAAAGTGTTTCTTTAGATTTGTAACCCCAGATCTAATCCAGAAGCACAGCACGTGTCAGTTTGCACTGCGTCATGTGACATAAAGCTTCTTAATATAACCTGAGCCAGAGTGACATTTCTATTGCTCTGTACTGCAGTAGAAAGAAATAACGATTCTTTCTCAAGTGGGTAATTATCTCTGTCAGTTGATATTGTTTTGCTATTTGCAGGTAGAAATGGAAAGTAGGTATGTTCTTGAGAGTGCATCTTTAAGACAAATACCAAGATAAGAAACTTGTGGGAAATCTATTTGATAGGGTCACAGGAGTTCAGGCAACATAAATGAAAGAAAATATTATGTTTAACGAAAGATGTAGGTTTACATTGAGAGGCAGTCTGATGGGATGGCAAAGAACAAAAAACTTATATAGGAAACAACCTTAATAAAGTGAGATTGTAATTGCAAGCTAAGAAGAGCTAGTTGAAAGTAAAGGGCAAATTTCTAAGCCTTCCTTATAAAGATATACATAAGGAAGTTACTGGAACATAGAAAGATAAATGGTTTGACAGGAAAAAAAAGTCATTAATATTAATATCACACACTTCTTATAGTGTAAACATTACTTTAAGCACTTTATGTGTCTTAAGTCTTTTATTCATCACAACTACAGTATGAGGAAGTTACCATTTTTTTTTTTTTTTTCCTCGAGACGGAGTCTTGCTCTGTCGCACAGGCTGGAGTGCTGCAGTGGCGTAATCTCGGCTCACTGCAACCTCCGCCTCCCGGGTTCAAGCGATTCTCCTGCCTCAGCCTCCTGAGTAACTGGGATTACAGGCATGTGCCACCATGCTCAGCTAATTTTTTGTATTTTTAGTAGAGACAGAGTTTCAGTGTTAGCCAGGGTGGTCTCGATCTCCTGACCTCGTGATCTGCTCGCCTCGGCCTCCCAAAGTGCTGGGATTACAGGCGTGAGCCACCGCGCTGGGCCAAGGCAGCTACTATTATACTAATTTTACAGATGAGGAAGCTGAAGCCTGAGAGGTTAGGCTTCTTAGTTTGCAGGGCTGCTGTAACAAAGTACCACAAACTGGGTGGGCTACATAATGGGAATTTATTGCCTCAGTCTAAAAGTCTGTGATCAAGGGACTGGCAGAATAGGTTTCTCCACAAAATTATGAGGAAAGGATCTGTTTCAAGCCTGTATCCTTGGCTTGTAGATAGCCATCTTTTTTCTGTATCTCTTCACATTGTCTTCCTTCCATGCATGTCTGTCTCTGTCCCTAAATTTCTCCTTTTTATGAGGATATCAGTCATATTGGATTAGAGCTCACTATAACTTTAACCTGATTCTCTCTGTAAATATCCCATCTCCAAATAAAGTCACATTTCAAGGTACTGGGAGTTCATTCCATCCACACATTCCTACCATAACATCTTTCATCACCCCTGGTGATTCTGATGTGAAGATGAAAGGTCTGTGCCCCTCTAAACAGTATGCTAAAATTGTCATGTATAAATGACACTGGAAGGGTAAACAGTGTCATTTCAAAGTCCTTATCCTAAACTAAATATCCCTCATTATCATGTGGCTTGATTATTTCAAATAGTGCACATTATAAACTTGAAATATTTTCTTTGTAACAATAACAAATGGCATCAGCAATGAACTCCTTCATTCCAAATACCCTAAAAGCCTTTCTTGGGAGGAGGATATCTTCTGGTTGATAAGCCCTGTAAACTTTGAATTATCTCTTCACTTGATTTATTCACCATCAGTCTTGGAGCTCCTTGAGAGAATAATATTGCCCCCCCGCTTTTTTTAAAGCATTTATGTCATTTACAGTTACCAGCATAGGGCCTTGCACATAATAAGTGTTGAAGAAATGTTGGTTGAACATTTGACACACCATCTTTAGATTTCCTGATGAGGAGCTATAATTTTTATAGTTCCTCATCAAGAAATCTAAGGATGGTGTGTCAAAAAATCCCTAATGTATTATTTCCTATAAATAGAATGGTTTAAATTCGCAGTGGCATGCATTGACACTTCCCTGAGGCAAAACTTACAACTCCACATGTTCACACTTGCTTAAATCACTGAGGTTAAAAACTGAATGAAGCTACTCTGGAGGGTGAGGCAGGAGAAAAGCTTGAACCTGGGAGGCGCAGGTTGCAGTGAGCTGAGATCACTCCATGGCACTCCAGCCTGGGTGACAGAGCAAGGCTCCATCTCAAAAACAAACAAATGAACAAACAAAACAAAAGAAACTGGAACAAGGCATGAACCAAAATAACAACTTGTGTTTTAATTCGTGAGTCAGGTCTAGCCTAGTCATTTAAGTCATATATTGCAATGTCTTCCAGAGGAATGGTCAGGACTGGTTGTGTTTAACTACAAGTACATGGAACATGGTCAAACCAATACATTCATCTGTTGATTGAGTCAATGGTTGATTGATTCTTAGGCAGCTGTCAGTATGTCGGGGATAAAGGTGGGGTTATGGGAGGACTATTAGAGTCACCTGTGGAGCATTGCAAGTTAAACCCACATCCAGACGTGTTCTGCTCCTTGAGAGCATGCCATACTGCAGGATGAGAATGCCCTAGAGAAGTATATCAGAATTTTGAGAGCAGGAGCTAGGGTTTCATAGCCCAGATGAAAAGGTTGAAAAAGTTTCCCATGGATTCTGATACCATCCTCACTGCATGCTTCCTGTTGAGGACCACTGTTGTAAGACAAGCTGAGGAGTGAATGCTGTACCAATGGATTGTTTGCCCAGACTCTACAAGGATTAGGCTGTTGTTTGTTTTGGCCCACCCATACATATCATCTGGGCCACAAACAGGGGAGCTGCATATGTTTGTGCAGGTACTCACTGCACAAGGGCTCCAAGTGAAGGTGGTGAATGGGGGCTGAAATGTAGTCCATGCTCTACACTGTTTATTCTACATTGTGTCTAGATCTCTATATCTTTAGACCGAATGGTGGTCTAACTCACTTCCAAGAGGAAGTATTTAGGTTCTGGTGTTTATTTGTTTGTTTATTCATTCATAATTTTTATATCTCTAGAGGTTGTGTGAAGTCCAAATACTTTTTTTCATAGCATCTTGAAATTCCTAATAAAGAGCATATTTGCAGTGAATCAGAATGTTCATTTAATTACATATCAGACTCTATTGAATATTGAGGGTAAGATGCAGTCTCAGCTCTCAAGGAACTTCTAAACCAATGAAGAAAGCAGAGAAATAATCACACCACGGTAGGAAGTGTAACAAGTACCAAGACAAAGAGCTAACATGGAGGTTTTGAGAGCATCAGGGAAGAGCCCCAACCCTGTCTGTTTCTGGTGTGTAGGGCATGCATATATGCATGCTGGGGAAAGGACTGTGAGGCTTCCCTGATGGAAGGGGAGGATTGAGTTGAGTCTTGAAGGAGGAGGAGGAGTTCAAGTAACCCTTCAAATATAAAAGTAAGGTGGAGAGGAGCCTTCCAAGCCGGAGAGATCTATAATTGGCCTTCCATATCCATGGGTATGAGTACTTCAACCATGGATCAAAAATACTTGAAGCTGACGCGGTGCCTTGCACCTGTAGTCCCAACTACTTAGAGGCTGAAGAGAGAGGGTCACTTGAGTTTGAGGCTGCAGTGACCTATGATTGTGCCACTGTACTCCAGCCAAGGCAATAGAGATCCTGTATCTAAAAAAGTATATTTATATATGTACATATATATTAAAAATAACAATACAACAATAAAATACAAATAAAAATATAGCCTAAAGCATTCACATTGTACTAGACATAAGTAATCTGGAAATGATTTATGTATATGGGAGGTAATGTATAGGTTATATACAAATACTACACCATTTTATATAAGGTACTTGAGCATTTGTGGATTTTGGTATCTGAGGAGGGGTCCTAGAACCAATCGCCCACAAATACCAAGGGATGAATATATCTGAAAACAGAAAGACCTTACAGAATCTAAAGAGTGTATGTGTGTGCATGTGCATGCATATGTGTGTGCATTGGAAGGGAGTTGTTGGGGATTGATGATGAGAGTCAAACTGGAAGAGGTTTGTGAGGGTGTGAAGGGATAGGGAACTATAGCAGGGTTATAAGCAGGGGGAAGAGGGAACTTTGCTACTGCTTCTCTGTGGGTGGTGGATTAGAGAGAAAAGTCTGAAGGTAAGGAGATGGGTTAGAGGGTTGTAAGAGTAATCCAGGTGACAGCCAATGAGAGCTTCCATTAGAGCAGGGGTCAGCAAACTCCAGCCCGTGGGCTAAATCTGGCCCACCATCTGATTTTGTAAATAAGGTTTGATTGGAACACAGCCATTCCCATTCATTTATGCATTATCAATGGTAGCTTTTGCTTTACAACAGCAGAGTTGAGTAGTTGTCACAGAGACCATATGGCCCACATAATCTAAAATATTTACTACCTGGGGCTTTACAGGAAAAATCGGCCAACCTCTAAAACAGAGCAATTATTAGGAATAAAGTGAAGTAGATGATTCTAGGCATATAACAGATGGACTATTTTCCTTGTATTTATTTACTTCTTATTTATTAAAATTTTCAAATGCAGAAAAAGAGCGAGAACAGTATAGTGAGTATCCATCATCTAAATTTATCATTCATTTATATTTTTCTATATATGCATCATCTATTTTTCCCTGAGGGACATAATATACATTACAGATATTTAACCCATAAATACTTCCATATGAATCTCTAAAAATATTTAAGAGTATTTACTCATATAATAATAATCTACTTTATACATCTAACAAAATTAATATTAATTTCCTAATATCATTTAATAATCACCAATTTTCAATTTTCTGAGTTCCATAAATGCTTTTTCTAGCTTGTTTGCTTAAACCAGGTTGAGAATCTAATTTAATAAGAAAAATAGGCCAAGTGCAGTGGTTCACACCTGTAATCCCAGCTCTTTGGGAGGCTGGGGGCATGGATCACGAGATCAGGAGTTCGAGACCAGCTTGGCCAGCACGATGAAACCCTGTCTCTACTAAAAAAATACAAAAATTTAGACGAGCATGGTGGCACACACCTGTAATATCAGCTCTCTGGAGGCTGAGGTAGGAGAATTGCTTGAACCCGGGAGGTGGCAGTTGCAGTGAGCCGAGATTGCACCACTGCGCTCCAGCCAGGGCAACAGAGCAAAACTCCATATATATATATTTCATATATATATATACACACACACATATATAGAAAAATATATATGTGTGTGTATATAGATATACATGAAGGAAAGCAAACCTATATAGAACTTTTATTAATTTTCTTATGTGAGACTCATGATGCAAATAGGTTTTAAGAACTAGCTCCTTGAAAACACGTATCAACCTTGAGAAATATATATTAATATCTTTTCCATTTTACAGACATAAACTTCAGTACTCAGATAAGTTTCTTTCTTTAAATTACATGGCTGGTAAATAGCAGAGCCTAGATTTGCACCCAGGGTTGTCTTTTTCTAAGTACTATGCATTATACCGTATGCTTAAAAAAAACTTTGTGCCTAATTGTGAGTTGTGAAGGAGAGAGTAGAAATTAAAGATGAAGTCCGCAGTTTTGAATTAGAGACTCAATGAAAGAGGTAATTCAGAAAAAAAGAGCAGTTTTGAGGGCCAATAATGGGTTCAGTTTTGAAACATTTGAGTTTGAAGTGCAGATGTGATATTAATATAAGTTTTAGAAGGAGCTCTTAGGGGCAGGATGAGAACAAATTGTAAGACAGCAAAGATGAAAGTAAGGAGACTAGCTAGGAGGCCACTACTGTGCTCATAATGACAAATGGTGGGCTCTGGACTAGTAGGGTAGAGTTGGAGAGAAATGGATGGCATCTGTATGGCACCGTAGTTCTATTTGCTTAGATGGGGAACACTGGGAGAAGAAAATCAAGACAAAGTGAGAGTGAGCAGGGTGTGAAGCATGAAGCAGAGGGTGATGAAAGAGGAGGCTGGGGAAATTGCAATAGCAGTCATGAGTTTAGACTTTGTTATAAGGACAGTGGGAAGGTATTGACAGGTTTTAAGGAAGGATTTATGGTTTTACAGATTCACCCTGGCTTCTATACGAAAAGCGGATAAGACAGGGTGGGAGTGGAGGCAGATAGACCATTTAAATAATGGTTGCAGTGCTCCAAGTGAGAAAAGACAAGGCCCTGAACTAGAGCAATGCCAGAGCATGTGGAGAGGAGGGAACAGTTACAAGAGGTGTTAAGGCGTTATAAACAAAAGGGGCCATGAAAGAGGACTGTGGCAGTTGAACAAAATGGCCACAATTCTTGGACACTTCTCTCATTGATAGGTGGGATCCTCTCCTTAAATCTAGGCGTGCTTGTGGCTACTTTGATCCATACAGTATGACAGAAGTGATACTAGGTAACTTCTGAGACTTGATCATAAAAGACCAAACCGCTCTATCTTGTTCTCTGAAGCACTTGCTCTTGGAGTGCTGTGCTGCCGTGTAAAAAGACAGACTACCCTGAGACCAATATGCTGAAGAGGACTCAGGTAGCCTTTCTTAGGGATAGCCCCAACTGAACCTGTCCTACAACCGTTTCAACCCAGGCTTAAGACATGTGAGTGATGAAGCCATCTTGGAAGTGAACCCTCTGGCCCTCAGGGGTTGTAGCCCCCAGCTGTTCATGTTACCCCTCCAGTCAGTTGAATCAAGGAGCTGAGCCTCCAGCCTCATGAAGTAGAGAAGAGATGACCCTGCTGTGTCTGTTCCAAATTCTGGATGCGCAGAATCCATGACCATAAGAAAATGGTTGCTGTTTAATGCCACTGAATCATGAGATTGTTAGCAACACAGCTATCAATAATTAGAACATAGCTGAATATAAGATATATAAGATATGGTCTTTGCCTCCTAAGAGTTTATAATCTAAGGGGGGACATGAGAAAAATACACATACAAAAAATCTTAGAAACATGTTAATGTTTGCATAAGGCATGTGCGATAAAAACGCTGGGCAAAAGCAATTAAGAATAACAATGGTTAAATTTATGTTAGTGTTCTGTAGGTATTTTATATATTAAATGAATAAGGTCTCATGCATTTACTCCTCAAAATAGGCCTATGAGACATAGCCACTTATTGAGCCTGCTTTCAGATAAGAAAAACTAAGCCTGATAGAGAGGATAAGTAACTTACCTTACTTAACAACTTGCACACGTATACTTGGCTTCCAGAGTTTTTCTTATAGTAATTCTAAGGCCTGTCACTGTTTTTAGCCATGGGATATTAGTCATTGGCTAACAGGGGAAGCTGAGAACATGTGTTCATAGCCCATGCTATCTCCTATAGAAAAGTTTAGATTGGTCTTTCATTGACAGGGTATTATGGAAAAATTCAATCTTCAATGTGATTTCATTAATTATACCAAGTCACTCAAATTCTTTCTTTCTTCTTTTATGTTGCATGGATTGCCTCTTCACATTTCTTGTCTGTCTTTAGTTAAAACTCCATATTTTCTTTCAGAACAAACTTCATCTGGTGGCCCTCAGATTCTGCACTGATGCAGAAAACGAATGGAGGGTTTTCCTGAGACCAGAATCCTGCAGCTACAAAGCAGTATTTTGTGGATCCTAAAGTGAAAGGCATTTTGAGATTATTCCATGCATCTCCTCTTGCTGGATTCTGTCCACTCACCTGCCTTTCTAGAACATTGGTCCCTGATCTTGAACTTGATTCTTATTCTTGGCCTAAAAATACTGCTCAACCTGAGCAGACTCATTACTTTATTGCTGTTGCTGCTCAACAATCTTTTACTTTATTGAATTGGATGTCCTAGGACACTCCTGCCAGTAACCATTTTAAACTCTCCTGTTGTCTCACACTTGTAATTCCACCGCTCATCTCTTTCTGTATGATGACACGACCTTCCTCTTTCACCACTTCAATATGTCTCTCCACCTCCCTGGTCTCTCTTTGCTTCCCACTCATCTCAGAGGAAGACGTGATTCTGCTCTCAGAGGTTCCCTATCCCCCTGGTGCTCCTAAAGCCCTTGTGTTTCACCACTTACAAAATCATGCTTCTCCAGTGACCTCCTTTGTCAGCTACCTTCAGTCCCTCCTGAAAAAAGAAAGAACAGGTCTCCTCTTTTTCTTTTTTTTTTTTTCCAGCCCCCTGCCCCAAACCCAGGTCTTCTCTTTTTTAAAGAAGACAAACAAATCACATTTTCCTTTGATCCCACTCCCCAAGTTAGTCATAGGTTTATTTTTCTCATTCTCTCTCAACCCCTTTTAGCCTATGTTGCCTGTTTATTCCCTCCCGCTCCATACCCCCTTACGACATGATTCCTGAGCACTCTCCTCTATTTGTACAATCTGAGTTACCATGACCTCCCAAACTCCAGTTACAGCAGTCCTTACTGCCTTGAGCCATCAGCTACTCAGGCACTGGTGCCCTCACCTGAAAACTCTGCCTTTTCTTACAAATCTGGGACTTAGAAGAAGACTGATTCTCCTTCTGTGTCAATGACATCACCTTCTGTACTTCCTTTGCTGCCTTTTCTCTGCTCTTAGATACACCTAACCGTGGCCATTTCCTGAGATTCCATTCTAGGCCCTCTGTAGATGATATAGAACCTGTCTTCCCGAGGGACATTTTCACTTGAGTTGTTCCCTCTGTATCAACTCCAACTCAACATGTGTGAAACATTGTCCTCCCTTAAACTACTTCTCTTCTTAAAAATGACTCTGAACTTTGGAGTCACCTTTGACTTTTTCCTCTTTCTGCCACCAATTATGTACTTGAGGTATAGAAACCCATGCTAATATTAGCATAAGAAAAAGTAATTAGGAGGGCACACCTGCCACACATACACACAAGTCATGTAGTGCATTTTCAGAACCAAATATAAGTGATTTGGTGGTTATTTACTGTTACAGCATAATACATGCTCAGGCTTAGATTATTGAGAGTGTACATTAACAGCCCCTTCCAGAGTTATTGCCTGGCATCCTAATAGGGTTATATTGTGGAACAGCCATTTTATTTAATGGTTTAAAATTT